>NC_059440.1:26153909-26815784 GCF_021028975.2 Sphaerodactylus townsendi
GAAAACTCCTCTATGGCCCCTTCCGCACACGCAAAATAATGCATTTTCAAACCACTTTCACAACTGTTTGCAAGTGGATTTTGCTATTCCGCTCAGCTTCAAAGTGCACTGAAAGCAGTTTGAAAGTGCATTATTCTGCATGTGCGGAATGAGCCTAAATCTGAGACTCTGGAGAGCGGCTGCCAGCTGAGTAGACAACACTGACCTTGATGGACCAAGAATCTCAGTATAAAACAGCTTCATGTGTGTGTTCTTATTTGCTTCACATTGACAATGGTTGAGAATCTGATTCGATATAAAGCGGCTTCATGTGTGTGTCTGCATTCGTTTTGTATTGATGATGTCGAAGACCAGAGTGCCTGAAAGGATTTGTTTGCCGGTGCGATTGATGCAATATGTCATTCTCACTGGTCCTTACCAACTCATCGCCCCCAAATGATGGGTCAATGACAAGGGGCACTTGAAGAATGGAAAAGAGTGCCTTTCTGTTTATGTTATTCACCAACAGCTCCTCAGACCTGTCAGGGCTGCATGCTCCATTACCCCTCCTGCATGCAAGGCCTGGTTATTTTTGCTCACCTAATTGGGAGATGATTGGGAGGCAGAAAACTGACAGTTTCTTTCTTTTTGTGTAGCATACTTGCAACACTCACAGACTGAGCGTCTGTCTGTCTGTCTGTCTGTCTGTCTGTCTGTCTGTCTGTCTGTCTGTTCAACTGTGATCTGGAGACCCGTGTTCAAATCCCCATTCTGCTGTGGAAACTCACTGGGGTGCCTTGGGTCAATCTCTTTCAGCTTAATCTACCTCACAGGCCCCTTCTGCACATGCAGAATAATGCACTTTCAGTCCACTTTCACCACTGTTTGCAAGTGGCTTTTGCTATTCCACACAGCTGCAAAGTGCATTGGAAGTGGATTGAAAGTGCATTATTCTGCATGTGCGGAAGGGGCCACAGTGTTGTTGTTGGAAGGATAACGGAGACGAGGTGACAATAAACCACTTTGAGTCCCAACCGGGAAGAAAAGCAGCGTATAAATATCTACAGAAAGCAACAGTGTGTTCGTCATGTTGCCAGGTTGCTACCAGGGGCTCATTCCGCACATGCAGAATAATGCACTTTCAAACTGCTTTCAGTGCTCTTTGAAGCTGTGCAGAATAGCAAAATCCACTTGCAAACAATTGTGAAAGTGGTTTGAAAATGCATTATTTTGTGTGTGCGGAAGGAGCCAGGGATGATTTTTTAAAAAAAACTTTTTAAAAAATATTCTTCCATCTTTTAATTTCTTGGACGTTGTGGATTCAGCTTTTTTTTTCTTTTCTGGTTGCCTGCACAGCTGCAGGTTCAGCACTCAGTCATATGCATCCTTCGTCTTCTCGCGTTTCTGAAAACGTATCTTTTCTCTCATGACTTTCTTTAACCAGTCAATTTTCCTCCTTCGCCTGCTCCATTCAGCCCCCTGATTCCCGATTCTGATGCCCTTCCTTCCTCTGGTGAAAGGCCTACTCTATATTGTAAAGGTTCTGTGTACCATGCCCAGTTGCTGCAGATGCTGATAAATATGAAGTATCGTCGAGAATAATAGCATTAGCTGTTTGACACGACTCTTCCCCTTTTCCCTGGTCCGACCCTGGAAGGCGGCTTTGTCGAGATTAATCAAGCAGCCATCCCATCACGCTCTCTCTCTGCCGCTGTCACGAGTCTTCTTTTATTTCAGGTTACTTTCCCCTTTCACACCGCTTGCTCCCTCTCAAGTGCCTTCACCTTTCTGGCTTCAACAGGCAGCCGAGGGTGCACCTGTGAGGAAAGTTAATTGAAGCCAATTACCTGTTCAGGTTTATGGGGGTGGGGGAACGTGGCCAGGCTCAAGCAATTACCATCCTAAGGTGGCAATCTCTGGGGAAGAGGGCGTTTCGCCTCCTCTTCAGGTAAACATGCTCAGGCGCTTGGCGAAGGAATGGGGGGAAAGCGCCGTTTAATGAGTTGGAGCGCCTTCAAAGAAAAGGGCCACAGAGGCGCTGGAAAATTAGAGGTGACCTTTAAAGAGAATAATTGGGCAAAAGGTCCTTTCCGTACTTCAGAGGCCATCGTCAAGTTGGAGGATGAGTTCGGCCTACTGTTTGCTTTCACGACGGGAAACTACTGTAGATCTTCGGCTCGAACCAAAGACCTGGCTGCATGGCTCCAATTAATGTGTGAGATTTGTCCCTCTCAAAACAGTCTACTTCTTTTAGCACTGCCAGCTCTGGGTTGGGAAATTTCTTGAAATGTGGGGGTGGAGCCTGTGGAAGAGTGGAATTCGGGGAGAGGAGAGATCTCGGTGGGTTACAGTGCCATAGAGTCCACCCTCAGCCTGGGGAACTGATCTCTGCAGTCTGGCACTCAGTGGTAATTACAGGAAATCTCCAGGTCAGTCAGTCAGCAGGAAACCAACTTCTTTATATAGCTTATTACTATGGGACCCCCATAGCTGAAGCAAGGTTGGTTCTTGGGCCAAGAATTGTCCATCAACCGTTGATGGCTAGTACTTGGATGGGAGACCACCACGGAATACCAGCATTGCTATACAGAGGCAGACAATGGCATGCCACCTCTGATCCACTCTTGCCTTGAAAACCCCATAAGGGATTGCCATGTGTCAGTTGCAACTATGTCCCTACTCCTATGCCCCCCCATGTCCCTAATCGGCCTCTATAATTTGTGGAGTCAAACTTACTGGTGGTCCCCGGTCCCTCAATGATATGACTGGCTCCACCCAAGCCAGGGCCTTCACTGCCTTGGCCCCTGCCTGGTGAAACACTCTTCCTTCGGCCATCAAGGCCCTGCAGGACCTTGGACAGTTCTGCAGGGCCTGAAAAATGGAGTTGCTCCATCTGGCTTTTGGGGAGGCTGGTTGCTGATGTGCTCCCCCCCCCATCCTCGTATGCCATCACATCTGGTTGCCACTATTGTTGTGCCCAGTCCCCTCCCGGGGGGGGGGAGGTCTTTAGCCATCTGCTGTTGGGTTATTTGTTATCTGTTGTGTTGAATTATTTCTGAATTATTATATTGAATTATTATATCGTAATTGTATGTTTTAATGGTATTCTATCTGTTGTGCACTGCCCAGAGCCCTTCAAGGGTGGGCGGTATAGTAAGTCTAACAAATTCATTGAAAATGCTGGGGGGAAGAATTAGGACTAATAAAAGGAAACACTTCTTCACACAATGTGTGATTGGTGTTTGGAATATGCTGCCACAGGAGGGGGTGATGGCCACTAACCTGGATAGCTTTAAAAGGGGCTTGGACAGATTTATGGAGGAGAAGTCGATTTATGGCTCCCAATCTTGATCCTCCTTGATCTGAGATTGCAAATGCCTTAACAGACCAGGTGCTCGGGAGCAACAGCCGCAGAAGGCCATTGCGTTCACCTCCTGCATGTGAGCTCCCAAAGGCACCTGGTGGGCCACTGTGAGTAGCAGAGAGCTGGACTAGATGGACTCTGGTCTGATCCAGCAGGCTAGTTCTTATGTTCTTATGCTCTTATGTTCTTAAATAATGAACAAACAAACAAATAAATAAACTTAACAGTGCCCAATTACTGGCGCTGACCTGGATGGCCCAGGCCAACCCAATCTTGTCAGTGCTTGAAAGCTAACCAAGGTTGGTCACAGTATCCTAATGGGAGACCCCCGAGTTGCTAGGCAGAGGTTGCTATGCAGAGGCAGGCAGCGCCAAACTACCTCTGCTGCTCTCTTGTCCTGAAAACTCCTGGGATCCCCAGGAGTTGGTTGTGACTTGACAGCCCATAATGAGCATTTAACAGCCCCTGGCCCTCTGCGAATGCCTCTCATGCCCCCTTTCTAAAGCTCTCGTCATGTCGTTCCGTTTCAGGCCGGGCGAGGGTTGCATGCAGCCTCCTGTTCATAGCCAGGGGAGGCCGACATGGCTGGCAGGGCGCCACTCCACTGCACACTTGTTGTGCATGCGAAACGACGCAAAAGGCATACTGTGAAGCTCCACATGTAAGCTGACACAGTTTTTGGAAGGGATCAGAAAGCTTCGCAGCTGCACATTTCATGGATCCGAGTGTTTCCCTGTCTTGTTGTCATCTAACGAACCACAGGTGGTGGCAGACATTGGAAAAAACCCAAATTGTTGCACAGATGGTGGGAAAGGGAAGGAGGGGAAGCTGCGTACATTGTTTCCAGACTCCGAAAGCCAGGGGCGGGGACTCTGGCAGCTGCAACCTATAACGTCAGAGGCTGCGCTGCAAAGCTCAGGAAATGGTTCATTTTGCCTGAAGCCCAGCACATTTCCTTCAGTGGCGAGGGCTCCAAAATGAAGCGCAGGAATGTCAGGGTAGCAGACCTGAGACAGATGGGCAGTCAGCCAGGAGCTCCAACGTCGGCCTAACCAATCAACATGCCTTATACAACAGAGTCAGGCTGTTGGGCTATCTAGCGTTTTGCTTTCTACTTGATGGCAAAAAAAGGTGCTACTGAGCTGGGATTTAGCTACCCAACTGCAGGCCAGTATGACTACCCTTTGAAACATTCTCTGTCTGAGCCCTTACATGCCTAAGAGACGTAGCCACTCAGTAGAAAGCAAAATGCTAGATAGCCCAACAGCCTGACTCTGTTGTATAAGGCACGTTGATACTGAGTGGCTACATCTCTTAGGCATGTAAGGGTTTCCAAAGCAAGAGATATTCGGGGGTGGTGTGCCATCATGGCCATGGTATTCCTTGGAAGCCTCCCATCCAAATACTTACCAGGATTGGGGCGAAGAAGAAGAAGAAGAAGAAGAAGAAGAAGAAGAAGAAGAAGAAGAAGAAGAAGAAGAAGAAGAAGAAGAAGAAGAAGAAGAAGAAGAAGAAGAAGAAGAAGAAGAAGAAGAAGAGGAAGAAGAGGAGGAGGAGGAGGAGGAGGAGGAGGAGGAGGAGGAGGAGGAGGAGTTTGGATTTATACCCCACCTTTCTCTTCTGTAAGGAGACTCAAGGTGACTTACAAACTCCTTTCCCTTCCTCTCCCCACAACAGACACCTTGAGAGGTAGGTGGAGCTAAGAGAACTCCAAAGCACTGTGACTAGCTCAAGGTCACCCAGCAGGAACGTAGGAGTGCAGAAACACATCTGGTTCACCAGATAAGCCTCTGCCACTCATGTGGAGGAGTGGGGAATTAAACCTGGTTCTCCAGATTAGAATGCACCTGCTCTTAACCACTACACCACGCTGGCTTACTGGGTGACTGACCCAAGATCACCTGGGTTTCCTTTGGATTTCATTTGCTTTAGAACCCAGACCTCTTTTGAGAAATTTAAAATAAAAAAGCAGCCTTTAACTCACAGTTTTGGATATAAAAATACCAGTGGTAAATGAATGCTCAAAAACATAACTGGGTGGCAGAGACATAGCTCCAAGAAGGCGGGGAGTGTGTGTGTGTGTGACGCAACAAGTGTGCGCCCCTCAGAGGCGTAGCTACCATGGGGACATCCGGGGACAAGTGCCCCGGGCGCCACCTTGTGGTGGGCGCAAAAATTGCAGGTTCGTGTGTGGCTTTTTCTATTTTTCAGGGTTTTTTCAATGTTTGTCCTGCAGGGGGCGCAGTTTTTAGGCTAGCGGCACCAGAATTTCAGGCTATTGTCAGGTGACTCTCCTGATGATACCTTTTGAGGATCCATAACTTTGGGCTTCTGAACCAAACTTCACTAAACCTGGAGTGGTTTCATCAGGAGAGTCTCTGAAAAATAGCCCTAAAAGTTCATTACTGTTAAGCTTAAACATTGCTCCTGACAGAGCACCCTCAAATTCCCCAGGTTCTCTCTTTAAATCCACCTCCTTTGGAGTGGATTTAAAGGAGAATCTCTAGGCTCCTCTAAATTAAAAAAAACATTGAAAGTATTGTTGAAGGTTTTCAAAACCAGATTCAACTGGTAGTTGTGGGTTTTACAGGCTGTGTGGCCGTGGTCTGGTAGATCTTGTTCCTAACGTTTTGCCTGCATCTGTGGCTGGCATCTTCAGAGATGTGTATCACAGAGAGAAATCTGTTATAAAGAGAGAAGGCTGGACAAAGTGTATAATAGACTTCTCTCTGTGATACACCTCTGAAAATACCAGCCACAGATGCAGGTGAAACATTAGGAACAAGATATACCAGGCCACGGACTACGCAACCCAGAAAACCCACTAATAACCAACTTATTGAAAATGATGCTGTTTGGGGTGGGGAATCTACCCTGAAACAGCATCACTTTCAATGTTGTTTAAACTAGGGAGCCCAGAGTATGCCCTTAGGTGGATTTAAAAGGAGAATCTGGGCTCTGTAGTTTAAACAACATTAAAAATGATGCTGTTTCAGGGTGGATTCCCTGCCTTCAAAAAAATAGCATCACTTTCAATGTTGTTTAAACTAGGGAGTCCTGGGTGTGTTCAGATTTGTGTGTTGGGGCATGTTCTATAATGCGATAGTGACTTTGAGATGACCTGGTGCAAAAAATGTTGTTTGGTCGTGGTGGGGGAGGGACGCTGCCCATATGGGGGGGGGGCGCAAAACTCAGATTTTGCCCCGGGCTCCATTTACCCTAGCTACACCCCTGGCGCCCCTGCAGGGGTGTGGTGGGGGTGTGGTGGGGGCATGGCATGGCGTGGCGTGGCGTGGCGTGGCGTGGCGTGGCGTGGCGTGGCGTGGCGTGGCGTGGCGTGGCGTGGCGTGGCGTGGCGTGGCGTGGCGTGGCGTGGCGTGGCAGACATTGGCGTGACATGGGTGGAGGACACACCAGTCCATTGGGCGCTTCACCCCCTCGCTCCGTCCCTGCTGGGTGGAGCTTCTTGTAGTCAAACCCTGTGATGCAGGCGCATAACAAGGCACCAAAAAGCATGCACTTTTTGAGAGTCAAAGCTCCCGTCATCAGATACAGAGAAAGGTCTTTCCCGAAGCATGTTACTTCACACCCTTTTAATTGGAAGTGTAATGTAAATCCCCCCTCCCTGTTCACTGCTGGCAACCCCAGCCCAACACCTTAGAAAACAACAACTTTGCAAGTTCAGAAAGACAACAAAAAGACATTCTTCCCTTCTTTCCCGACCTCTATAGAACGGCTTAGTAGCTTTGGGGTGGGGGTGGGGGCAGTGGTGGGATTCAAATCATTTAACAACCGGTTCCAAAAGGATTCAGTGGTGGGGTTACAGCCAGTTCTCCGAACTGTACAAAAAAATTAGCTACCAATTCTACCGAACTGGTGAGAATAGGCTGAATCCCAACACTGGGTGGGGTGTGTGTGTGTGTGTGTGTGTGTGTGTGTGTGTGTGTGTGTGTGTGTGTGTGTGTGTGTGTGTGCGCGCGTGCTTTTGTTACACAAGGATATTGCTCTACCATGAAAGTTGGTGTGGCTCTTTGCTTGCCGCCTAGGAGAGACCTCCGAGCTTTGGCTGCCTTTAAGTCCCACACTGCCTTGCAGGCTGCAATCCCAGGTGCGCGACAGATGAGGCTGGGTGTCTCTGCTGCTGAAATACGGGGCACCGGAGACTCCAGCCTGGCCTGTGGAATCGCTTCTCTTCTCCCACCTCCTCCACCCCGTCCCCCCTCCCAATTCCCCCCCCAGCCTCCCTTCGGTCGGGCTATAATGTGAGTAAGTAGCTCTGCAGATGCTAACCAGATGCTAACATCTTACTACACTCCAGCATGTTTCCCAATAATAATACTATGGTGTTACTATGGTGATAACAGATTCACTAGAGGGCTGAATTAATTGAGCAGGGTTGCCTATTAGGATCTGTGTAGTTGCCATAGCGTTCATTCAAACAAATGCTCCGCCGCACTCAGGTTTTTATGACCGAACTGATTGCTTTACCATTGGGCTTCCCTTCTCTGAACGGAGAGTACATTTTGCTGTCGAAGTAGCTCCTAATCAAATTAGCTGGCCTCTGGTCTAATCCCCCAAGGAACAAAGGAACACCCCCACTCCCCCCCACCCCACCCCATGCACGCATGCAACACAACCCTAAAGAACCAGAGTATTTTGCTGTTGCGGACACCAAATGACAAACTTCTATATTTTTCTGGGTTTTCTCTAGTCAGGCCAGCGATGGGATGCAAAACAGGAATGAGTTATGCCCCTTCCACACATGCAGAGTAATGCACTTTCAATCCATTTTCAATGCACTTTGCAGCTGGATTTTACTGTGTGGAATAGCAAAGTCCACTTGCAAATGATTGTGAAAGTGGATTGAAAGTGCATTACTCTGCATGTGCGGAAGGAGCCTTAGTATGTTCTTCCCTTTTATTTCTTACTTTTTATGTTCATTTGCATCTTTTGTTGATGTATTTATTGCTGCCCTTTTCGCTGCCTGTTTTATAGATTTGTTTATCTTTTGTCTTCACTTCGCTCTGCTTTAACGTGTGCCATGTTTGTCGTCGTCAGTATAATTGTCAAGTAATGCACAAATCTGCTTTATCAAGACGCCAGGTATACATTTTACTAGGGAACTGCTGTGCGAAGAAATAGAAAATGGCAGGCAACGAGGGAGAAAAACCCTCAAAGAACCACAAAGTTGACTCACGCAAAACCAAATCAGTTATTTTCAGGTGAAACGGCAGGTAGGAGAGATTCAAAGTCATCCCTGCCCTCAACCCGACAGAGACGGTATAAGAGGAGGTCGCAGATTGTAGGGTTTTGAATTCAATATTTAGTGGTAGAGGCCTGCCTGCCTACCTGGGCATTTGTTGTGTCGTTCTCATAAGCAGAATGAAGCAGCCACTGAGGGAATACCCTGGGATGGAGTTATTCATAACAGCGAGTATTTGTGCCTGGCCCTTGCGGCCTGTAAGGATGCCCTCCCGTCCCCCCACCCCCACCAGTAATTTCTGTACCAGTGCAGTGCTTTGAACTACCAGGTTAGCCTGGCTTTCCAGTCACACGCCCCAGATTGGGATGCCAATTCAGTCGAGTTAAAATGCCCTGCTTGTGCTCCAGACCTCTTGAATATTGCAAGCAGGGCCCATCAAGTCCAATGAGGAACTGTCAGCAGAGCCCTAGACTGAACGTTTTTACGATTCCAAAAGGAGCCATTGGCTCTTTTGCCCCCCCCCCCGATCCCCTCTCCCGCCCCCTCCTGCAATAACCATAATCGTCCCCTAGCCGGATGTGTGTGATTCATTTCGCCAGACACAGTCAGCGCTCGCTGGCAGACGCTTCATTGGTATTCAGAGCACCGCCGCGTCTGTCGCCGCTCTGCGCGCTCCGGGTCTGGGATCCTTGGGGAGCCATGCAGCTGTCAAATTGACTTCCACGATTCCCTCCCCGAGCTGAGAGACAAATTATCCAGCCAGCTGTCAGACGAGACTCTGCGATCGAACCTGCAATTTCTAAGTGATTAAAAAATATATAAAAATAAAATGCCGTGTCCCCAAACAGGGCCCGAGACAGAGCGAGAGGATGGCACAGGGAGGGGAGGCGGGGAGCACAGGTGGCGGGAAGGGAAGAAGGGTGTTTTTATCTCTCCCCCCCTTCCCCAATTTCTTCTCCTGCAGGAGGATGGCTTTGTGGAAGAGGCAGGCAGCAAGGTTTGGCAGATGGCCCAATCGACTTGTGAGCTTGTGGCAGCTCCAGAGAAGATGGCACACCGGCAAAGGACGGCTGCTTTCTTATGAGGCGTGCAGGGAGTCTCAATCCCACCTACCCGAGTGAGACGGGCACTTTCACTGTCCTCGCTTGTCCTTGCTGGCAGTGTGTGCGTGTGGCTGAACAAAGTGGCAGAGCCCTGTGGGGTTTCAGGCTGCGGTGGCAGGAGATCATGCTTTTGACTGCTCTGTGCGCTTACAAAGCTCCCCGCTTGCAGAAAAGCAGCAGGTAAAGAGCTGGGCTCAAATCTTGCTGGCTGTCATGCTTGTCCTTTCATAATAGACTATGGCTCATTCCGCACATGCAGAATAAGGCACTTTCAGACTGCTTTCAGTGCTCTTTAAAGCTGTGCAGAATAGCAAAATCCATTTGCAAACAGTTGTGAAAGTGGTTTGAAAACGCATTATTTTGCGTGTGCGGAAGGGGCCTATGCCTTGGACCCAGCGCCCAATTTAGATGAAGAGAGGCCCTTGGCTATTCCACTTGTGAGGCCATTCACAATTCCCTCCACCATGACTAGAGGGTCCAAAAATGGAGTCACGAAATGGGGAGCCCATGTTCATCTCCCCAGGGACAATCAGGTCCCGGAGATCAGGTAATCCGCTGGTGTTGCCCAGTTGCCTGGCTGCTTTGGTCTGCTGTTCTCAGCCCTAGTCTTGATGCTGCCATGTTTTTAACTCTGGCTCTCTCTTGTCTTATCGCCCTGATGTAACCTTACTCTGATGTGTAGGAGCTGGTGACTCAGTAGCTCTCAAATCTGAAAGGCTGGTTTTACATAGAGTGGGTTAAGGGCCAATTTATGTAACAGGCGTTGACTCTGTCATTGCAATGTCAAAACACTAGAAGCCTGAATTTGCGACTGTGACCTTTTATGCATTTGTCGACTGCCCCACAGTAAAATACAGCTGCCAAGTGGATTGAAAGTGTATTATTCTGCATGTGCGAAAGTGCCCTGAGTGTGTGTGTCCTTTGGGTTGGATTCTCGATTATGCACTTATTTTGACCTCTTCAAAAATCACCCTGTTGTTAGATCAGAGAAGCTTCATGGTTTCTGAAATTGAGCAAAGCGTGACTTTTCCTTCCCTTCACAGGGGAAGTGAAGGGAATTAGAATGTGCTGTGCTTCCTTTGGACTTTCCAGCTCTTCTCTGCCTTTTACCATCCACATAACAGCTCTTCCAACCAGGATCAAAATGGTTATTTAATTTTTTTTCATGCTGTGGGTCCATCAATAATGCAATAGAAATAGACCTGTGAAATAGACATGTCTATAGCATTACTGTGAGATTGACATGGCTTATTGCACTAACAATAGACCCAAAGCAAAGCAAACAGCAGCAGCAGCAGAAGTAGTAGTAGTAGTAGTAGTAGTAGTAGTAGTAGTAGTAGTAGTAGTAGTAGTAGTAGTAGTAGTAGTAGTAGTAGTATGGATTTATACCCTGCCTTTCTCTCCTGTAAGGAGACTCAAGGTGGCTTACAAGCTCCTTTTCCTTCCTCTCCCCACAACAGACATCTTGAGAGGTAGGTGGAGCTAAGAGAGCTCCAAAGCACTGTGACTACCCCAAGGTCACCCAGCAGGAATGTAGGAGTGCAGAAACACATCTGGTTCACCAGATAAGTCTCTGCCACTCAGGTGGAGGAGTGGGGAATCAAACCCAGTTCTCCAGATTAGAATTCACCTGTTCTTATCCACTACGCCATGCTGGCTCTTATTAAATGTGGTTCAAGACCATGCAAAACTTTCAGGACAAACAAAGAGAACTAGTTTGTACAGTTTTTAACTGGTTTGCGGAATTTGCTACCATATGGTGTTCTTTACACCATATGGTGTAGCTTAGATGGCTTAAGACGGTTACAGTTGACACCATCATGGAGGACATTTTTGTCAGTGGCTATTAACTATGGCGAGTGAACAGCACCTCCACATTTGGAGAAAGGGGATAAATCTGAATGTCCGTTATCAAAGGGTGGCAATAGAGAGATGGGTCGGTTGGCCCCCCGTGACTTTGCTGATGCATCTGGTCAGCCAGCATGAAAAATAGGATGCTCGCTGGACCTTTAGTCCGGCTCTCCTTTGACTTTTGTGCAGGGTAGACTGTTGAATGCGCTTTTTGCTGCAGCGAGGACAAAGTGAGGGTGAAGAGCAGTCACAGACTATTACACTCCGAGAGGCGATAAGGGCAAAAGGAATAGCTAGAGAGGCGCTTGCTGCGTGGTGCGGGCTTCTGACGGCCCCGTATCTCAGCCTCTGATCTTGTCAGTTTCTCTCTGCTTAATGCCTCTGCTCTGAAGCGTCATTATTTTAGCCACATAAAACCAGGGCTCCCGGCACTGCTGCGGACAGCAACTTGAATAAGGATGTGTCCCGATGGGAGCAACAGCCACCAGTTTGTTCCTTGTGAGGGTGACTCATTGCTGCGGTGTTTTTGAATGGGCAAAGTTCTTATACGAATTTTTAATCATCTTCCCCCACTCAAACATTTTGGGAATTGGAAACCAAGTGTGTGAACCCACCAGGTGGACACAGTGAAGCTGTCGAGCCTCCATTTTTCCATCCAAGCCGACCTGCTGGATCATGTCCCAACTGCCAGAATTGGAAGAAACTCCCAAAGGAAGAGGAGGGCGCATAGCTCAGTGGTGGAGTATCGGCTTGGTAGGCTCAATCCTTTGCAACTCCAGTTAAGTAATTCTGTTATATAAAAGGCTAGGCATAGTGGCAACGGCTCATTTCCAGCCAATCGTCATGCATGACTCACTTCCAGCCAATCACCATGTACACACAATTGCCTGTGCTGATCCTGCTTAGCTCCCAAGAAGTGTAGGCTAGCTATTCAGACTGTCTCCAGATAAAAGAGTCAGGTAACAGGTGACGTGAAAGATCTCTACCAGAGAGCCACGTCCAGTCTTAGACAATCCTGACATTGATGGGTCAATGGACTGAGGCAATCCAAGGCAGCTGGATGATTTAATGCGATATTCTTAGGCAAATTTAAAGGTACTGGGATTGACAAAGCCTCTATCTGGTTTGATCCAACCGACTTCTACTGGCCGACTGTCCTCGTAGTTCACTGTGCTTTATTCTTCTCACCTGAATTCGCAAGCCCCCAAGAGTGTTTCAAAACCCAGCTAGAAGTTGACCCTTTGAGCCCCCTTTCCAGAAGTTGCAAAGCCAAGTGGAGATGGCATTATACATGCCAGTATTTCAGCTGTTTGTGCACATGTGTGCACTGTCCTCGTACATGCGTGTTCACTAAGGAGACACATGATCATTAAAGCGACACATGATCACTAATGTGTTTCTAGCCGAGAGGGCCCTCTTCCTTTTTCAGCAACTTACCAGGGAAAGGCAGGCTGGCATTGCCTGGAGCCGCAGAGAAAAGAAGTTTATAAACACCTTTCATAAATTAACTGCCCGATTTTGGTTTTGCTAGGAAAAATGGAAGGCAATAGCTGAAGAGGCAGACCCAAAATATACTTTCCGAGAGAAGGGCAGAGGAGACTTTGCAGGCTCGAAAACAGCACGTGGGGGGATGTTTTCACCAGAGTCGCAAATCATGGAATTCCCCAAAACCCATCCCCAGCATACTCTTCCTGCCAGGGGTATTCCACCCAGGGGGACATATGGGGTCAGATGTCCCTGGGCTGTGGCCATTTAGTCATGTGGGGGGTGGAAAATCACCCCAACGCCCCTCCTCCTTCCCTCTGGATCCATCCACTGCCTTCAAGACCTGGTGCAAAAAAAATTTGGTCGTGGTGGGGGAGGGTGACCGGGGCGGAAAAACTCAGATTTTGCACCGGGCTACATTTTTCCTAGATATGCCTCTGCTTATTGCTCAGCGTACCCCCAAGGTTGCTGCTAGAGCACTCAAGGGTGCTGGAGTCTGCTACCTCTCCCAGGAGAAATGCAAAGAGATGTGTCAGCTGGGAGTGCGCACCTGCTCATTTTTCTCAACGCCGATTGTGAGCCCAGAGTGAGAATGTCAAAGAAGCAAAGCGGCCAGAGTTTGAGTTTTGGCTCGGGTGGGATAGGAACGTCAAGCTGGAGGAGGCGTGCAGACCCCCAAGACCCCAGTTGATTCCTCAAACGTCTTTAGCCTGCCCTGAAAGGAACGTACGAAACAAAAGACTTCCAAGAACACTGCTGCTTTTGCGCCGGGTGACAGGATGGAAATCGAGACGCCACATCCTCCTCGCTCGCCATTCCACGGTCTGGCATGAACTAGGTCATTGCCGCGTTGGTTCCCGTGCCCTTCCAGCACAGGTGACTTCCCAGCAGTGACCCACAACTGGGAGCTTCTGGCTGGAGCGGTGACAATCTCCTCTTAGCAGCAACCTGCCAGAATCTCTGCCACCCCTTCGCTTTTTCTTGCCGGTTTTATCGAAAGTAGGTCAGGCCTTTGCACTGTAAAGGCTTCGGGCTCTCCCTTTGATTTCATCACGTTGCCTCCGCCCGCCTGCATTAGAACGCCCACCTGCCTGCCAGTCGCTTCCTTGTGGCTGGAGGACCGGCAGCGTGCAGCCCTCCCTGGCTATAAATCAGGAATGGCCAGATTTGGTTTCTGGATTCGGGCGGCAGGGAGGGGTCATGTAGGGCTGCCAACTTCTGCCCAGGAAATCCCGGAGGATTTGGAGGAGCAGAACCTGTGTAGGGTAAAGTTTGGGGAGGGGAAGGAGCTGAGCTGGGATGCAATATTGTGGGGGCGGGGGATAAAGATTCATCTTCCTGATTTGCATTTATGGGAGTCTGTGGTAAGGGTTCAAATTTCTCATAGCCCCGTGACGTAAACTGTTAGTCAGAATTGGAAGGACCTACATTAGTGGGAAGAGAGGAGAAGTCGACCTATGGCAGTGGTGGCAAACCTTTGGCACTCCAGATGTTATGGACCACAATCCCCATCAGCCCCTGCCATGCATGCCAATTGGCCATGCTGGTAGGGGCTGATGGGAATTGTAGTCCATAACATCTGGAGTGCCAAAGGTTCGCCACCACGGACCTATGGCTACCAATCTTGATCCTCCTTGATCTGAGGTTGCAAATGCCTTAGCGGACCAGGTGCTTGGGAGCAGCAGCAGCAACAGAAGGCCATTGCTTTTTCACACCCTGCAGGTGAGCTCCCAAAGGCACCTAGTGGGCCACTGCGAGTAGCTGAGTGCTGGACTCGATGGACTCTGGTCTGATCCAGCAGGCTCTTTCTTATGTTCTTAGTGAGGAATGTTTGGTGGAGAAAAGCCAATGGCTTTTGCAATGCATGAGCAATTTGGGAAGGGGGCTATATCTTCATGGCTGAGCAGTCCCAGATCCAACCGCTGGCATCTCCACTTAATGGGCGTCGACTCTGTCCAAGATCCAAGAGAACTGTCATCAGCTGGCATACACAGCGCTGAGCTGACTGGGTTAGGCGGAAGGCAACTTCGTCAGTCGAACTGAGATGCGTCATCCTGTCTGAATGCTGGAACCCATTCTGCAAACCAGCCCTCAGAAGTAAAATGAGGAATCTTTTTGTCTCCGGGTCAAAACTGCTGCTCCCTGCTTGTGTGCGCCCCTTGCCAATATCACCTGCGTGAACAAGTTTCCATGTTCGCCTTCCCTGCCCCGCACTTCTCATTTGGCTTTTCAACAGAGAGTTTGCACCTTACTACACCATACATTTTTCTTGGGTAGATCCCCAAGTTGGGTCAGCAGACTTGTTCTGGGAATTGGTGCCTATCAGCTCCACATGAGTCCAATCTGGACAGAGACTATAGCACTTGGGGAGGGGATGGTTAAGCGTCACCCCTAAGGTTACAATTTGGGTCCTGACAGAGGTGTATCAGGGGGAAATGGCACCTGGGGACAACACCTGTCCTGGGCGCCCCCCCCATGTCCCCTCCTGTGCTTGGGGGCACAGCTTGGTGGTGGGGTGGCTCAGATGGGCACTTCAGATGAGCAGCAGTGGCGTAGTGGTGGCGGACTGGGCATTGCGGTTCCCCAGACTTATTGTTCTGGGGGACTTCAATGTCCATGTCGACACCGCCTCATGTACGGTGGCCGCGGACCTAGTGTCATCCATGGCGGCACTGGGCCTCTCCTTGGTAAGCTCTGGCCCCACTCATGAGGCCGGTCACACGCTGGATTTGGTCTTCGGTTTGGGGGTTAATGTGGTCATATCCTCTATGGACAGAGTGCCATGGTCTGACCATTACGCCCTGAAGATTCGGATGGACCTGCCGTGCCAAACCCGTCTAGGCGAGGGGCTGATTTATGCCTGCCCACGGAGACTTATGGATCCAATTGGTTTCCTGAATGCTCTGCGGGACCCTGAACCCGCCGGCACACTCGATGAGCAGGTGGAGGACTGGAATTCCCGGCTCTCCGATGCCATCGAGACTGTTGCTCCCCGGCGTCCTCTTCGCCCCCGTGTTCGGCAGGCTCCCTGGTATACCGAGGAGCTGCGCCAGATGAAACGGGTGCTTAGACGACTAGAGCGAGTGTGGCGGAAATCTCGTGACGGAGCGGCGCGAACATCCTATAGGACGTTTATGAAGGCCTATGAGATGGCAATGAAGGAGGCAAAGAGGGCTTTCTTCTCCTCCTCTCTTGCGTCTACTAGCTCTCGCCCGGCACAATTATTTCAGATAATTCGGTCCTTGACCTCCTTATCGGAAGGGTCCACAAACCAACGATTGGCTGTTAGCTGTGAGGCATTTATGAGCTTTTTTGCAGATAAAGTCGTGTCGCTCCGCCAGGACCTTCCCGCCACGTTATCTACAATTAGTGAACTGGAGGCTCCCTTGCCGTCTTCGGGCCCAAGTTTGGCCCAGTTCTCCCTGCTCTCCGAAGCCGCTGTTGACAGGGCCTTGGCTGCTGTTAGACCTACTACCTGTCCTCTGGATCCGTGCCCCTCCTGGCTTATAAAAGCTTGCGGTGAGCTACGACCCCATCTGTTGAATATCATCAATGGCTCCCTTGAGCAAGGGGATGCTTTCCGGATGGGTTGAAGGAGGCAGTGGTCCGCCCACTCTTAAAAGACCATCGTTAGATCCAGGTGATCTGGCCAATTACCGCCCGTCGAATCTTTTCGTTTCTGGGAAGGTAATTGAGAGAGTGGTGTTGGAGCAGCTTCAGGGTTTCCTGGATGACGATCGCCTTCGATCCTTCCAGTCCGGCTTCCGTGCTGGGCATGGGACGGAGACCGCTCTTGTGCGCCATCACAGATCGCTCCGTATCCAGCTTGACCGAGGCGGATCGGCGGCTGCTGGTTTTGTTAGATCTTACCGCAGCGTTTGATATGGTGCGACCATGACCTTTGACCCACCGTCTGGCCGCTTCCGGGGTTGGGCACTGTCCTTCAGTGGATTGCCTCGTTCCTCCGGGACCGGAGTCAGCAAGTGTGGTCGCGGGGATGAAGCCTCCAGGAAGTGCCCGCTTCAGTCGCGGAGTACCTCAGGGAGCGCTGCTATCCCGCTTATTATTCTTAACATTTATATGCGACCCCTTGCTCAGCTGATGCGGAGCTTTGGGCTGATCTGTCATCAATATGCTGATGACACTCAGCTCATTCTGTTGATGGAGGGCGGTTGCAGCCCGGCTCTCCAGCATTGTTTGGAGGCGGTAGCTGGTTGGTTGCAGCAGAGCAGGCTGCAACTGAATCCATCGAAGACGGAGATCCTCTGGCTAGGCCGCAGGGGTGAGGTTGGAGATTTCCAGCCGCCGGTGTGGGAGGGGGTCTCATTGGCGCCGACCTCCTCCGTTCGCAGTCTGGGGGTCCACCTGGATTCGTCTCTTTCAATGGAGACCCAGGTGGCCCATATAACCCGGACTGCATTTTTCCATTTTCGTCAGGCCCGGCGGTTGGCTCCCTTCCTCTCCCAGGCGGATCTGGCTACTGTGATCCATGCAACGATCACCTCCAGGCTGGACTATTGTAACTCGCTGTACGCCGGCCTTCCCTTGCGTTTGATTCGGAAGTTAAAACTGGTCCAACATGCGGCAGCACGCCTGCTCACAGGAGGCACCTTCAGAGAACACATCCAGCCTGTGTTGCGGCAGCTGCATTGGCTTCCGGTTGAATTCCGAATCATCTTCAAGGTGTGGGTTCTGACCTTTAAGGCTTTGCGCGGCCTGGGGCCCTCGTACCTTCAGGACCGCATCACCCCATATGTCCCAATTCGGCCTCTGCGTTCTACAGAGGCCAATCTGCTGGTGGTCCCCGGCCCCTCTATGATGCGGCTGGCCTCCACGCGGGCCAGGGCCTTTACGGCACTGGCCCCGGCCTGGTGGAACACCCTTCCTCCAGCTGTCCGGACCCTGCGGGACCTGGGTGAGTTCCGCAGGGCCTGTAAGACCGTGTTGTTCCACCAGGCCTTTGGAGTGTCCAGCTGCTAATATGGTGCCCCCTCACTGCTCTGTGCCTGGGGCAGTTACATCAGGGTCCCCTCATATGAGGAGCCCCACTGGCCCCCCCTCAGGGAGGTAGGTTTTTACATTGGGGCCAGACGCCTTCTGTTTATTTATTATGTATTATGGTTACTCGCTGTTTTTATGAGTTTTAAGCTATTTTATGGGATGGAGCCTATGTATTTATATTTGTATGATTGCTCCTGTTGTTCACCGCCCGGAGCCCCCCGGGGATCGGGCGGTATATAAATTGAAAAAATAAATAAAATAAATAAATAAAAGAGCAGTGGCTAAGAGCAGGTGCACTATGATCTGGAGGAACCGGGTTTGATTCCCAGCTCTGCCGCTTGAGTTGTGGAGGCTTATCTGGGGAATTCAGATTAGCCTGTGCACTCCCGCACACGCCAGCTGGGTGACCCTGGGCTAGTCACAGCTTCTCGGAGCTCTCTCAGCCCCACCCCCCTCACAGGGTGTTTGTTGTGAGGGGGGAAGGGCAAGGAGATTGTCAGCCCCTTTGAATCTCCTACGGGAGAGAAAGGGGGGATATAAATCCAAACTCTTCTTCTTCTTCTTCATGAGCAGGCCAGCTCCTGGGCCAGTCTGCTGCCATGGCACCAATTGGAGTTGCCCCCTGAGCCCCCAGCCTCCCTGAAGGCTGCCTCTTGCCCTCCCCAGGGCAGGAGGCAGTCTGCAGGGAGGTCGGGGGGGACTCAGAGGGGACTCCAACAGGTGCCATGGCACCGGCCAGCCCAGGAGCCAGCCAGCTTCCTAGCTGGGTCGGCACGGGGAAGGAGGGGGAGTCACCCCCCACCATTGCACCCGGGGTCATTGAACCCCCCCTGTCTCCATTGCAGATACGCCACTGGCTCCTGGAGTTCTAGAATTATAACTGATCCCAGACTGAAGCAATGATTTCCCCGGGAGGAACTGGTGGCTTTGGAGGGCAGACGCCATGCCGCTACACCACGCTGGCTACACCACACTGCTTAACGCAAGAGCCGCGTAGAATGAACTTCACACACTCTTCATCTTCCCCTGCAGATGAGCATCTTATGACCCTCAAGAGGCTCTTGAACTATTTCCAAGCCACCTCCGAAATATTCCGCGGGGAATTAATTAAAATCGGAATGCATCGCTATGCTTACGAAGTCCTGGGTTGAAACACATTTTTCCTGCAGGACTCAGAGGTGAAACTGTTGCTTAAAAATGAGGTCAATAGCAAAAAAAAAATGCCTAGCAAGGTCTTCCAGACAAATCATATCTCCTCTTCAAGTGCTTAAGGCAATGACTGTGATATCACAAATTGCAGAGCTATTTTCTGAAGCGGGTACCTATGATGAGTAAATTAAGGCCTTCCTACACTGCAGTCAATAACAGTTCAATACCAGCTATCAAGTTATAAACCGGTTATATACTGGTTTACTACCCATTGATTCCCCACCCACCCCACCCCCTCCCCTTGTGCATTATACCATTTTTAGGTCAAGAATTAATTAAGGAAGCCCATTTTCTCTGTGAACTGTGTTCTTGAAACAAATGCATTGGGGGAAACAAGGTGATAAATTGCAATTTTACAGGCAACTTTGCAAAAAACAAAAACACCCCCCCCCCCCGCAAAAAAGAATGACTCGAGGATTTTCAAAAGCAATATTATTGCATCCTTTTTAATAAATCTCTTTCTTTTATATTTTAATGGGTTGGCTCCCAATGTGACATCATGGATTCTTAACAAGGGTCATGATCTTTGCTTGGGGTCATGATCAGAATTCGGCGGGTCAGAGACCATATTGCTAAATGAGAGATTGGGGTTAAAAATTAACTAATAGGACGATGCTTTGGGGAGGGAAATAGGGAAAAAAAGATGGTTGTTTAGAAACATACACCAGAGAAGAGAGTTCTGTTTGGGTTGTTGTACAAATACCTTCCAACGTTTTGTGAAAATAAGCACTATTGATTGTATTATATATTATAGCTTGACCCAATGTGGAATAGTGGTTGTAGTGTTGGACTAGGACCTTAGAAGACCCAAGTTCAAATTCCCATTGTTCTACGGAAGCTCTCTGGGTGATTGTAAGCCAGGTGCAAATAAAATGTCTTGGGGGAAAAACAATGCAGAACTCCTTGGAGGAAATGCCTTATTTCCTGCCTCAAAATGTTTTGAAGTGTCTGTGCAGAAAGGAACAAGCATTTGTCTTACTTCTGAGTAGGCCTGTTAAGACAGTTCCCCCTGGCTACTCTCCTGCCACTGGTCCTTTTATTTCAGTTGTAGTTGAGAGTCAGGAAATGTCATAGGCCCCTTCCGCACACGCAAAATAATGCGTTTTCAAACCACTTTCACAACTGTTTGCAAGTGGATTTTGCCATTCCGCACAGCTTCAAAGAGCATTGAATGCAGTTTGAAAGTGCATTATTCTGCATGTGCGGAATGAGCCCTAGTTTCAGGTGGGCAGCCATGTTCATCTGCAAAAAACAACAACAGAGATTCGAATCCAGTAGCACCTCAAAGATCAACAAGAATTTTCAGGGTATAAGCTCTGGAGAGTCAGAGCTCCCTTTGTCAGAATGCATTTGTTGACTTTCCCACTTAAGTGTCTAAGATAGCCATATTTGGATGCATTTATTCAGTTCTAGTACAAATGGCTTTAGGCTGATTCCCCCCCCCCCCCCGACAAATGGGAAAAGAGCCAAATAAAAAAGTAGTAGAAACTAATAATATCTATCACAGTGATGGCGAACCTATGGCACGGGTGCCAGAGGTGGCACTCAGAGCCCTCTCTGTGGGCACTCTCAAACAGAGCCCCCCCCCCACTCACATCTAGGTTGGCCTGGACTGCTGGGCTCGATTATTAGCATTAAACCTAACACCTAGTTTTGGGGAATCAGTGTAGGTAACCCTGTTAAACGCTGTTAAACCTCACTTATTTTCATGCGAAGAACTAAAGCGCGATCCTTTACCTGGGAGTAAGCTCGGTTGCTGGCAATGGGGCTTGCTTCTGAGTAAACCCTCCTAGGGTCGTGATTCACCTGTTGGAAGAGTTGCACGGTTGCTTCAAAACAAAGCCACTGACTACCACCAAGCTTACTCCCGAGTAATGAAGACCTCGAAATGTTTTTTCTAAACTAAAACCTCAGCATTCAGGTTAAATTGCCCTGTTGGCACTTTGCGATAAATAAATGGGTTTTGGGTTGCAATTTGGGCACTCGTTCTCGAAAAGGTTCACCATCACTGATCTATCACAACAACCAATTGTAACTCGAAATGACTGTGTAAACTTTCCCACAACGGGAGCAATGACACGGTGCTACAGCCAAGATCATAAAGGCCAGAGTGAATGGAAAACAGCGTTGGAGGCTCTCCAAATTAAGGGGATTACAACCAGCCATAAATGGCATGCCGAAAGTGGAATGTTCGGCAATGAACGAAAAAGAAAGTTTCCACTTGACGCCTATAGAAACAGAGAAGTGGGTGTGTCTAACGAAGGCTACTTCCTCATCATGTGCTGCTCCTTGTAACCTTGGATCATACCCTCCATGGCTGTGGGACCACGGTTTAAAATAAGAACATAAGAGTCCTACTGGCTTCATTTAACCGGTGTTCTGTGTTCCCAGAATGGCCAGAAGAAGAATGTGCTGACCAGTCACAGCCTACGTAGGATGACTCCATCCGTGGGGTGTTCAAGGCAAGAGATGAGCAGAGGTGGCTTGCCATTGGCTTCCTCTGCATAGCAACTCCAGCCTTCCTTGGTGGTCTCCCATCCAAGTGTTGACTAGGGTTGGCCCTGTTCTACTTTCAACTTCTGCTGAGCTCGGACTAAGCTAGGCTGTGCCAGAGTGGCCAACCAGCTGGCAGCAGAATGCCCAGAAGCGGGTTGTGGAGCTTAAAGATTCCCTCTGCTGTTGCTGCTCTCAACCTCTGACCCTCAGGTGAACTGTGGCTCTAATGACCCCCCCCCCCATATCATCATTGTGGTGGTGGAGAGAGTAATCGAGTCACAGCTGACTCATGGTGACCCCATATGGTTTTCAAGGCAAGAGGCTTCCAAGGTGGTTTGCCATTGCCTGCCTCCACATTGGCTGTGAAGGTTCTGAGGGAACTGAAGAACAAGGAGGAGGAGGAGGAAGAGGAAGAGGAGGAGGAAGAGGAGGAGTTTGGATTTATCCCCACCTTTCTCTCCTGTAAGGAGACTCAAGGTGGCTTACAAGCTCCTTTCCCTTCCCCTCCCCACAACAGACACCTTGTGAGATAGGTGGGGCTGAGAGAGTCCTGAAGAACTGTGACTAGCCCAAGGTCACCCAGCAGGCATGTCGGAGTGTGGCAACACAGATAAACCTCTGCCCCTCAGGTGGAGGAGTGGGGAATCAAACCCTGTTCTCCAGATTAGAATCCACCTTAACCTTGACCTGTCCTTAACCACTACATGATGATCCACACCTTAACCACCTGTCCTTAACCAGTACAACACGTTGGCTTTCATTGGACAAGTTCTATTTCTTGTTACATGACCAGGGTTTATAGTTGGGAGGCAAGGGGGCAAATTTGCCAACGACTCCAAATTATTCACTGCGATGAAAACACAGGTGAATTCTAAAAAGCTCCAGCTTCTTCAAACAGATAGCAACAAAGCAAACTAGACGTCATGTAAAACTAGGTAGCAATTCCCTCCAGCTACCCAATCTGAATTGGCCGCAGCTAAGGAGTGTTGGAGGTCATGATTGATAACTTGATGAAAATGTTGAGTCAGCTAACAGTAGGAGGAACTTTGAAGGTAGTGATAGTTCGGGAAAGGAAATGTTCTTGTGTGGCCACGTTTGGGATATTGTGTACAGTTCTTGTTGCCTTGCTGCCTTGAAAAATGGTGTTGTAGGATCTGGGACAGGCACCTGGGGAAGCAGAATTCTGGAATTCAGGGGCACCCAACGAAGTTGGTGGGCAAAACAGGAAACAAGAAAAAAATGGTTCTTCACTCATTGAGGGATTTAACGACAGGATTCTCTGCCAAAAGGATGTAGGGACAGCCAAGAAGCATAGAGGGCTTCAAAAGGGAGCTAGACGAGGCAACTGTGTATGTATTGTCGAAGGCTGTCACAGCCGGAATCGCTGGGGTGCTGTGTGGTTCCCGGGCTGTATGGCCGGGTTCTAGCAGCATTCTCTCCTGACGTTTCGCCTGCATCTGTGGCTGGCATCTTCAGAGGTGCTTTCCTACTATCAGATCCTCTGAAGATGCCAGCCACAGATGCAGGCGAAACGTCAGGAGAGAATGCTGCTAGAATACGGCCATACAGCCCGGAAACCACACAGCAACACAACTGTGTATGGTTATGGATCTAAATGTTATGTCCATGTTCAGAGTCAGTGTACCTGCAAGTTCCAGTTACTGACTGGTGGGTGGTTGCTTTCAAATACCTGGTTTATTATTCCTGGAAACAGCCTACTGGGCTGATGATCCACACTCGAAAAATCTTGCATAACACAGAAAGGGTGGCAAGGTGCAATAGACTGCAGGGTGGAGTGCAGGTTGGAGGAAAATTGGAACACAGGTCAGAGAAACCTAAAAATCATGGCTCAGGACTTTGCCAAGGGCTCTTGAGAGTCCAGGTGCGATGGAGAGATGGTGCAGTATGAATTTTCAAAATAAATTTTAAAAATCTTTTAGAAGACAGCGGCTATTTTTCCACATAAGGCTTTAATATCTTAAAGCAGGGGTGTCCAACCTATGGTGCTCCAGATGTTCATGGACTGCAATTTCCATCAGCCCCTGGCCAGCCGCCCCTATCTTAAAGCAACACCTTGAATTGTGTGCAGAAGTTTGCCAACAGATGTATTACCTTTTCTTCCTTTTCCCGCTCCATATTATGGGATTGGTCAATTCCTCATACCCACTTTTATCCTCACAGCGACCTAGGTCGAATCCCCACTACCATCTTAGCCAGGTTTCAGAACACAAACTAACCAGGTTTGAGGGACGACCTCCCTGGTCGAATCCCCACTACGTCTTAGCCAGGTTTCAGAACACAAACGACCTCAAACCTTTGTTAGTTTGTGTTCTGAAACATGGCTAAGATGGTAGTGGGGATTTGACCGAGGAGGCTGTCCCTCAAACCTGGTTAGTTTGTGTTCTGAAACCTGGCTAAGACGGTAGTGAGGATTCGACCCTAGAGGTGCCAATTCCGGGTTGGAAAATTCCTGGAGATTTAGGAACAGCCCAGGAGAAGGCAGAGCTTGGAGAATACAGGGGGTTGTGATACTCTAGATGTGTCATCTTCTCCAGAGGAAGAGATCTCTGTAGTTTGGAGATAAGTTGCAGTTCTAGTTCTCCGAGTCCCACTTGGAGATTAGCCTGTCCACAGCAACCCTCTGAGGCTGGCTAGGCTGAGACACAGTAACCAGCACAAAGTCACCCTGCAGTCAATACGGTGGCATGGAGATTCGAACCCAGACCTCCCCCGTCCCAGCCTGCTGCTTTGACCGCTATATGACATGTGGCTCGAGATGGATGTGGCGGTCTGTCCTGCTCCGAAGTCCCTGCTGCGTCCAAAAGGAAGAAAGCAGCGTTTTGCAACCAATTGCTCCCTCCTGAGAGATTTAAAATGAAGTTTTGTGAGTGCTGAACGTTGCAGGGATCACACTGCAAGATTACCAAGGAGTGGTTAACGTTGTCGAGAACTTCCAGAGCTGGTCGGGGACCCAGCTGGGTGGGGGCATTTCTTCTCTTTGTGGGGCCGGCGTCTTTCTTTTCTGGGGCCGTTTCAGCCTCTTCTGTTACATAAACGCTCCTTCGCATTATGTAAAACAATTTGATGTCATTGCTTTCACCCTGGCCAACGAGAGCCGCCCAGAGAAGCCAAAGAACATTGGTCTTGTTTCTCTCTGCCTGCTTTCCTTTCCGTTTCCTTGATCTTCTGTGGCTTGGCTCCCTTCGAACAATACCCTCCTCTCTCCCCTGTACAGTCCTGTTCCGCTCGCTATCATACAGGTTCCTCGCACGGACCCCTCTGGCACCCTGCCTCGTGCCTTGAATCTTCATGCCAAAGTTCCCTATTCATTTTTTCCTGGCAGCATCCCCTTGGCAGACAACGCTGCTAGCTACAACTTCGGGGTTGTGTGTGGTGGAGACTTTTTAGTCTTAAGTTGCAAGTTTGTTTGGCCCACAAAAGGCCAGGAGCCGTTTAACTGTACCCAGCTCTCTTCTCCGTGGGCAAAGGTGCCCTTTTTAAAATGTTGCAATGTCCTGGAGGCTGGGGATAAGCTCCATAGACATTGCAAGAGAGGAGAGCAGCTGCAGCCACACCTGAAGAGCCAGTGTGGTGTAGTGGTACAACAACAACCACCTTTATTTGGCATTTAAAAATAGGTTCTAGAGCGTTGCCAGACATTTTTGAAATAAAAATCAAGAGTACATTCAAGACGCAGACAGGAAGACTGTATATAGCAGTATACCTTACTTAGAAAGTTCTGTCACTTGTAAAAGAAATTTTGCTACTTTTTCCAAGATTTTTTTGTCATTCAAAACTGCTAACTGCAGACGTCTAATTTTGATAGACGTCTGTGTTGTGGTTAAGAGCAGGTGCACTCTAATCTGGGGAACCGGGTTTGATTCCCCGCTCTGCCCCTTGAGCTGTGGGGGCTTATCTGGGGAACTGGATTAGCTTGTGCACTCCAACACATGCCAGCTGGGTGACCTTGAGCTAGTCACAGTTCTTGGGAGCTCTCTCAGCCCCACCCACCTCCCAAGGAGTCTATTGTGGAGAGAGGAAGGGAAAGGAATTTGTAAGCCACCTTGAGTCTCCTACAGGAGAGAAAGGGGGGGATATAAATCCAAACTCTTCTTCTTCTACCTGCTGAACCTCTCATTTGTTTGGGTCAGAATTTCCAAGTGTGATGCCCATTGGCACCATGGCCCCTTCCGCACATGCACAATAATGCCCTTTCAATCCACTCCCACAATTGTTTGCAAGTGTATTTTGCTGTTTTGCACAGTGAAATCCAGCTGTGAAGTGCATTGAAAGTGGGTTGAGAGCAGAGGTGGGATCCAGCAGGTTCTCACAGGTTCCCGAGAGTAGGTTACTCATGGGTGATTTTGCCACGTGATTTTGGCCTTCGTGGCGCCCCTCCTCTCAGCAGTAGCGCGCAGAACTTGAAGCAGTCTAGGAGGAGGTGCACCGGCGTGCGTGGCAGCCTGCGCCTGCGTGCATTCGTTTCCCGCCCAAGGACCGGCGCAGTGGCTGTGTCCTTGCCACAGCCCCGCCCAGGAATGCCCCGCCCCCAGAATCCGCGGCCACGCCCCCGTCGTGCCCAGCCCAGCCCCATTGGCGCTACGCCAAAGTTTGAATCCCACCACCATGGGAACCTGTTACTAAAATTTTTTGATCCCACCACTGGTTGAGAGTGCATTATTCTGCATGTGCGGCAGGGGCCATAGGCTCCTTCCAGAAGGGCCCTTGGCACACCGTGAGATTTTCAGAAAATGGGTGGGGTGATTGTAAGGCAGGGCTTCTTATTGGCCACTATCATTCAAATGAAAGGGTTTTGCACTGGAGAATCAGAGGGGCTGGTAGCCACCGGGACTTTCAGTATGTGGTTCCTTTTTGTTCCTCCTAGGAGGTGTGAAGGAGAAGAATTCCATTTGTCTCTGCCTCTCGCAAAAGTTATTCCTGATTTGCCTTCTCCTCCGAAGGAAGCCATTTTTGATGTGGGGCTCAATACCTCTCAACATTTCAAATGTGCCTACTGGCTCAAAATGTTTGGGGATCCCTTGTAGCCTCTGTTTTTGGAAATCGAAGGGTGAGCATGGTTTGATTACAATGCTTTATGCGCCCATTACCTTTCTTCCCACAGATGTTCACTGTGTACAAATAAAGCTGAGCACAGTCATTGTCCTTTGGTGAAGAACGGTGCAGATGTTACAGTGGCCAAATGTAGCTGAAATGCCCGGCGACTTGGGGGCAGAGCCTAGAGACGACAGGGTTTGGGGAAGGGAGTGACCTCAGCGAGATCGTGTGCCATAGACTCCTCCCTCCAAAGCAGCCATTTTCTCCTGGGTCTCCCATCGCTGTAAGATGGAGACCAGTTGTAATTCTGAGAGACCTTTGGCCCCACCTGGAGTCTCGCGACTCCAGTGCACGGTTGGATCTCTTTGGGTCAAGTGTATCATTGGATCAGCCAGCCACAAAAACAGTACCAGCAGAGGGCTGTCTACCAGCAGTGAAAGGCATTGTGGCGTCTAGAAAGCAGGATACAGCCCTCTTGGGAAAGGGATGAGGGGAAACAGTGCGAGGAAAACGATGCTATCAGAGCCAAGAAAGCAGAAACTCCCTTAATTTGCTCTGTGGCTGGAGGTCTCAGCCCAGCTGTTTGAGGGTCTAACTCCCCCTCGCTCCCTTCCAGGAGGAGAGAAGTCATGCCTTGACATCCAGATCGTTTTGCCGGGTTATGAAATGGATGAAGTTCCTCTTCCAAAACACTGAGATGAAGCAAACGTCCAGATTATCTGCGGACATAACACTGGCTCAGAGGATAGCATCAGTATCACAACACGTAAACTTGTACTAAATAATTGTGATGTCTGGAGGTTTATTTCTTTGTGGGTTATTCCCTGTTGCCCACTCCTGAGTTGTGGGAATCTCTGGATTTCTTCAAAGATAGTGAGTGGCTCAGTTAGGAAGCCAGTATTATGGTTTTACTTTTTGTGTCTTCTGTTGCTGTTCTTCATCGTAAAAAAATTTTTCCCCAAACATAAAGGGATAAAACAAAACAGAAAAACTTCCCTGAAACAAGGGCTCATTCAAACTGCTTTCAGTGCTCTTTGAAGCTGTGCGGGATGGCAAAATCCACTTGCAAACAGTTGTGAAAGTGGTTTGAAAACACATTATTTTGCGTGTGCGGAAGGGGCCATTGATTGACACCTCCTTCACCATTATCAATCATCATTGAGGTGTGTTATGTTCTGGATTTTCCAGGCCTGGCTGTGGTTGGTAGTTTTTGCTCTTTTCACCTGCATCTAGGGCAGTGGCGTGCCGCTAACGGGGACATGGCGCAGATGCCCTGGGTGCCATTTCCCTCCCTTTCGTGCCTCTGTCCTGCCCCCAAACTCCACATGCAGTTCAGTAGTGGGGTGGCCTGGGTCTGTTTGATGCTGGTTTCAGCTTGCTCAGGTATTTGAGGGCAGGCCACATGACCCCAGGAAGTGGAACCCAGAACTTTAGCCGCATCCCAACCCCCGTCACTAAGCCGCTGGGTTGTAGGTCCTCCATGGCCACCAGTAAGGTATGGGGTGGTAAGGTTGCCAGATCCAGGTTGGGAAATTCCTAAAGATTTGGGGATGGCATGTGGGGAGGACAGAGATCTCAGTGGGGTGTGATGCCATACAGTCTGCCTCCAAAACATCCATTTTCTCCAAGACAATTTATCTTTGTGCTCAGGAGATGAACTGTTGTAACCTCTAACTGTGGGTTCTGTGGGGCAGAACTTGGAAGGAGTTGCAAAGAACTAAAATTTAAAACAAAATGGTTTACTTCCTTAACAAATAACACTTTTAACAGTAACATTTAACATTAACAATTTACAGTCCTTCTAGGTTGCATTTCAAGTCCTTATCTTGACAATCTACTGATAAATGCCAAGTCCAATTCTTCCTGCTGGTGGTTGGCTTATGAAGACTTCAGAGGCTTGGTGAATGGGATCCAAGATGATGAAGGTCCCCAAACGAACTCCCATCAACTACATACATAGCAAGCCCTGAAACAATAAATTCTAACATTTACAAATAGAGCAAAAATAAACAACTCCCTTCCCACTAGTTCCCAACAACTTTGCAGTTACCTTAAACAAGGTGTTAAGCGCTTATAAAGAATTAAATCAAGGTCCCAGCCTGGTAGCCTCAGAGCTTCCTCCAACTTCACCAGTTTTTGCAGCCTTCTGCTGCTTTAAGTCTCCACCCCTTTCTGGGTCAACCCATTCTGAACATAGGGGTTACACTGTCATTTCAGGGGATCCCCAGGTCCCCCCTGGAGCCTAGCATCGCTCGCCCTCTCCCCTCTGCTTACGATGAATCATGGCTGTGGGGTATGGTGGGTTTTCCGGGTTGTACGGCCATGTCCCAGTAGCATTTTCTCCTGGCGTTTCGCCTGCATCTGTGGCTGAAGGTGCTCGGATCCTCTGAAGATGCCAGCCACAGATGCAGGCGAAACGTCAGGAGAAAATGCTACTGGGACACGGCCACACAACCCGGAAAACCCACAACATGAACGCCTTCAACGATACAATCGTGGTTGTGTTTCTTCTAGCTGCTTAGTACCATTGAAAATGCTGGGGGGAAGAATTAGGACTAATAAAAGGAAACACTTCTTCACACAACATGTGATTGGTGTTTGGAATATGCTGCCACAGGAGGTGGTGATGGCCACTAACCTGGATAGCTTTAAAAGGGGCTTGGACAGATTTATGGGGGAGAAGTCGATGTATGGCTACCCATCTTGATCCTCTTTGATCTGAGATTGCAAATGCCTTAACAGACCAGGTGATCGGGAGCAAAAGCCGCAGAAGGCCCTTGCTTTCACATCCTTCATGTGAGCTCCCAAAGGCACCTGGTGGGCCACTGCGAGTAGCAGAGAGCTGGACTAGATGGACTCTGGACTCTGGACTAGATGGACTCTCTGATCCGGTAGGCTAGTTCTTATGTGCTTATGTTCTTAGTATGAGCTAATAAAGCCGCACACACAGCCCTATAGCCCTCGCAGAACTACCCACACTGACTTTAAAAGCTAAAAAACAGAGAGGTGGAAGCCCTGTTTGGGACAGAGGTTGAGAGAGAGGCAGAACAGTTAGTTACCAACAGTGCTTACAGACATTTTAGCTTTCTTCCCTCTGCATTGGATTTTCTTCTGTCAAATGTGAGGCCTCTCGCAGCAGAAAATTTGGCAGGAATCAAGCATTGCTCGTTCCAGGTTCCCTCCCCCCCGCCCCCCACTTTCCTAGGAGACTGACACAAACTGAATGGGTGGGTTTTCTTTCTCTGTCTTTCTCCCTCCCCCTCCTCCCCACCTCTGCTCCACAGGACTGTACAAGCGGCTGTGTTTAAAATGGAAAGATTTGCAGTGAGCCATCAATCACGGCGCTCGCAGGATATATCTCCTGGTGAAATTTTCGCCGGGGCTTTCATAAATCAACATAGCTGGGATATTTGTGGTTGTCCCTGGGAGATTTATGCAGGTGGGAGATTAGAACCAGTCTGTCAAAAAAAAGAAAATGCCCCCCCCTCCCCCAGCCGGCGGTGGGAGGCAAACGTGGAAAAAGATTGTGGGTAGAGATGGAGGTGTGTGGGCAGGGTGCTGGCTTACAGGAAGGGGGAAGAATGTATAATAATATCAAAAGGGTATTTAGAGATTTTCGAGGAGGAATAATTAGGGAAGCGGGCGCCAAGTTCGCCTCTTTAATTTGGCGGCGGAGGCTCTCCCTTGCAAGTGAGCGTTGCTGAGGGAAGCAGGCTGGTGAGCATTCATGACGGTGGGCTGCTTCGACTCAGTTTCCCCTCACCGATTGGGGCTTGCAAATTACCTGGCAAATTACCTTTTACCTGGCCGATAGAGCACTCTCGCCCCTTCCGCACATGCAGAATAATGCACCTTCAGTCCATTTTCACAGTCGTTCGAAAGTGGATGCTGCTCTTCCGAACAGTAAAATCCAGCTTCAAAGTGCATTGAAAGTGCATTATTCTGCATGCGCGGATGGGACCTCTGGGTTGCAAAATCCGTGGAAATTTGGTGGTGGAAGGTGGAATTTGGGGAAGGGAGGGACCTCAAAGGGGCTTAACAGCATAGAGACCACCCTCCAAAGCCGCCATTTTCTCCAAGGGAAATTATCTCTGTCCTCTGAAGACCAGCTGTAGTTCTGGGAGATCTCCAGAACCCAGCTGGTGGTTGGCAAGACTGTTTATGTGATGTTATAACTTACCTGGGGGTGGGGGGGAGGTTTAACATCGATAGGTATAATGAGGTGGTCTGGGCTATTAGATTCCACCATGCATGGAAGTTACCTGGGCAAAGGTGATCCATAGGTGGTTGATAGGGAAACATGTGGAGCAGCTGCAGACCCTCAAGGGTCCCTGGTTTGCCTTGACTGTGAGCCCCATAGGTGACCTTGCGCTACTCTCAGCCTCCTACATCTGCAATACAGGCTCTGCCTAAGAAACTAGGGTTGCCAATCTTTAGCTGGAGTTCTCCCAGAATTTACAACTGACCTCCACCAAGCAGATCTGTTCACACGGAAGACGGACTCTGTGGCATCATTCCCCACTGAAGTCCCTCCCCTCTCCAAGCCCCACCTTCCTCATCCACACCCTCCCCAAATTTCCAGTTATTTCCCAACCTGGGCTGCAACCCTATGAAGAAGAAGAAGAAGAAGAAGAAGAAGAAGAAGAAGAAGAAGAAGAAGAAGAAGAAGAAGAAGAAGAAGAAGAAGAAGAAGAAGAAGAAGGAGGAGGAGGAGGAGGAGGAGGAGGAGGAGGAGGAGGAGGAGGAGGAGGAGGAGGAGGAGGAGGAGGAGGAGGAGGAGGAGGAGGACTTTGGATTTAAACCCCCTTTCTCCCCTGTAAGGAGACTCAAGGTGGCTTACAGGAAGAAGAAGAAGAAGAAGAAGAAGAAGAAGAAGAAGAAGAAGAAGAAGAAGAAGAAGAAGAAGAAGAAGAAGAAGAAGAAGAAGAAGGAGGAGGAGGAGGAGGAGGAGGAGGAGGAGGAGAAGGAGAAGGAGAAGGAGAAGGAGAAGGAGAAGAAGTAGGAGGAGGACGAGGACGAGGACGAGGACGAGGACTTTGGATTTAAACCCCCTTTCTCCCCTGTAAGGAGACTCAAGGTGGCTTACAAGAAGAAGGAGGAGGAGGAGGAGGAGGAGGAGGAGGAGGAGGAGGACTTTGGATTTAAACCCCCTTTCTCCCCTGTAAGGAGACTCAAGGCGGCTTACAAGAAGAAGAAGAAGAAGAAGAAGAAGAAGAAGAAGAAGAAGAAGAAGAAGAAGAAGAAGAAGAAGAAGAAGAAGAAGAAGAAGAAGAAGAAGAAGAAGAAGAAGAAGAAGAAGAAGAAGAAGAGGAGGAGGAGGAGGAGGAGGAGGAGGAGGACTTTGGATTTAAACCCCCTTTCTCCCCTGTAAGGAGACTCAAGGTGGCTTACAGGAAGAAGAAGAAGAAGAAGAAGAAGAAGAAGAAGAAGAAGAAGAAGAAGAAGAAGAAGAAGAAGAAGAAGAAGAAGAAGAAGAAGAAGAAGAAGAAGAAGGAGGAGGAGGAGGGTGGAGGGGGAGGTGGAGGAGGGAGGAGAAGAGGGAGAAGGAGAAGGAGAGAAGGAGAGGAGAAGGAGAAGGAGAAAGGAGAAGAAGTAGGAGGGAGACGAGGGGCGAGGGCCGAGGGAGCGAAAGGAGGCAGGGCTGGATTTAAACCCCCTTTCTCCCCTGTAAGGAGACTCAAGGTGGCTTACAAGAAGAAGGAGGAGGAGGAGGAGGAGGAGGAGGAGGAGGAGGAGGAGGACTTTGGATTTAAACCCCCTTTCTCCCCTGTAAAAAGAACTCAAACACAAGAAGAAGAAAAGAAAAGAAAAAAGAAGAAGAAGAAGAAGAAGAAGAAGAAGAAGAAGAAGAAGAAGAAGAAGAAGAAGAAGAAGAAGAAGAAGAAGAAGAAGAAGAAGAAGAAGAAGAAGAAGAAGAAGAAGAAGAAGAAGAAAGGCGGCTTTCCCAAGCCTTTCCCATGTTCCCCCTCACACCACAACAAATACCCTGTGAGGTAGGTGGGGCTGAGAGAGCTCCAAAAAGCTGTGACTAGCCCAAGGTCACCCAGCTGGCATGTGTTGGAATGCACAGGCTAACCTGGTTCACTAGATAAGCCTCCACAGCTCAAGTGGCAGAACAGGGAATCAAACCTGGTTCTCCAGATTAGAGTATACCTGCTCTTAACCACTACACCACTGCTGCTCCTTCAGGAACTTCAGGAATGCAATAAGGAACTTCAATGCAATAAAATGGACGTAGAGCACCTTGATGGGAGCGGACTGGCCTTTACACTTGCCAGGAAGGGGTGTGGGGATACAGAGGGGATATCCCTCTTATGGCAGCTTTTTTTGCATTTCAGTAAATCCAAATTCAAACCAACCTTAAAGCAGCGGGCAGTGAGGAGCTTTGCTTTTCGGATGAGAGAGCGCGCTGCACTGCCGAGCTGCTTGCGCAGTTGGCAGACTAGCGAGGTAGAGAGACCCTTGGTGCTGTTAATCTTTTATGGTCCTCTGCAGAAGGCTGGGTTCAGCCACGTGGAGGTCAGGGGCCCCGTCACCTCCTTATTGATGAGAGCAGCCCTGTCCGCTGGGGCTGAGCGGTATCTGGGGAGACTGAAAATCTTTGGCAGCTAATAAAAATATAGTTTGTGCTGGCAACTTGAAAGCGGGGGGAAAAAAGACAAAGACGAAGAATGGAAGGAGAAAGAGAAAACTTCCGACCACTCGTTTTCTCCTTTCTTCTTCGCGATGAGCTAATATTTGGTTTCTTTCTTTATCTGTGTGTATATTTTGGTGAATAGTTTTGATTCTGTGCTTTGTGTTTTGGAGGCTTGTTTCTGTTCGTTAGTTGGCGGCATGGGGTGAACACTTCGTACATGCCTAGAGATACTCCCTTTCCCTTTGTGATCCGCTGACTACATTTCCCACACTTCTCTGCTTCCTTGGACTTTTTCCTTCCTCCAATCCTAATCAACCCACAAAACAAGTTGGCTCGACCCTAATACCGATCCCCCCTTCCCCACAAACACACCCCTTCAAGCTGCATTGGTCCTAAAGTTTTACTTCCAGTCTATTTGGGCTGGCGTCTTGGGTAGGCTGACCAGACGTCCCGCTTTTGGCGGGACAGTCCCACCTTGAAACAACTTGTCCCGCGCCCGGTGGGTTTTTTCAAATGTCCCGGGTTTTGGAAGGCTGCCGCACTGCCTTCTGGGGCGCAAGGCAGTGCAGCAGCCTCCCGTCAGCGGCCGCAGGAGCGCACGGCCTTCTGTCACAGGGCAGGAAACGGGAGCACCCCAAAAGGCAGTGCGGTCCTGCAAAGCTGCAGCGTCGTCGTGCATCTTGGCCGCCCACCCGCCTGTCCCGGTTTGCGAAGGTGACCATCTAGTCACCTTAGTCTTGGGGAGGAGGAGAGACGGTTTAAAAATTGCTCATGAAGTTCCTGCATTGAGGAGCTGGTATCAGGGAGACAGGGAGCCCCTTCCGCACATGCAGAATAATTGCACTTTCAATCCACTGTGCAGAAGAGCAAAATCCACTTGCAAACAATTGGGGAAGCGGATTGAAAGTTCATTATTCTGCTTGTGTGGAAGGGGCCTCAAGCTTTCCTGCCATCTCTGCTGCCAACTGTGCCCTGAGAGTGTCCTCTGTTAACACCTGAATTAACATTGCCCGTACAATCGGAGTTTTGTCTTACAGAACATTTTGTCTTCCGACTGGAATTCTGGCTCTGTTCCTCATGTTGCAAGCTGTGAGTGAAAGGCTGGTGTTTTTCTTCCAAAGAGAGTGCATTTGGGATTTTTTTGAAAACCTGTTTATAGAGAAGGAGATGTAGATGCAGTCTAAGAACAAGTGCAAATTCTAGTTCTGTCACCTCCCCCCCCCCCCAATGGAACTAGCGGGGGCCGTGGACTGTGGAAGCCCAGAGCGCTGCAGACAGCTTCTCTTGAGGTTAACAATGCTGACTTTGCCGGAGCAAGGTTCTGATTCTTTCTAATCGATAACATGATGGAATAAGGGCCCGATTCTTCATGTGTTCACGTGTAACGGTCTCCCAACTCCCTTCTCGTTGCTTTGAACTGCTGACGCCACACATCAAATTTTTCGATCTTCTCTAAACAAAGTAGATGCTCTGCTATGAAGTTATGTCCTTCCAAAGATGCTTAAAAGAACATGATCTTTCTGAAAGGTTCAAAGGGAACCACTGTTATTGCAATCCCAGGGGTTATGAAGCTTAGTTCTCAGAGTCGTACGCTTGAATTCACCTTTTTTTTCTTGAACCATAAGAGCAATATGCTGGACCTTCTAACCTCTAGAATTTGACAAACTGTCAACAGGGAACATGGATCTCAAAGGATGCTTTTGACAGTACGGAGAACCAGGCAAGAGAAGGGGGGCAAATCCTGTGATCTGTACCAGCAGTTGTCGAATCGTTTGTTGTCAAATTTCAGGATAGATTGTCAAGTGTTATCAGAGCATCTTCATGAAAACAATCTCCGTCTCGGCCCAAAGAGACTAATGCAGGTAGACACTGACACTGTTGGTTAGGTCAGACTATTAGATGCAAGTTTCTTCTAGGCCTCTTCGTAGTCAAGTTCACAAAGCCCTTTTGGAGAAAGAGGGAAGAAAATTCATTTACTGCTTTTCCGTGGTTTGAAAGCTAATGAATAGCAATCTGGAGTTTGTGATTGGAATCCTAATAGAGGTGTAGCAATGAAGGGAAAAAATCTGGAATCATGTATCAGTAACAGGCATTTTAAAAAAATTAAGCATGTCGCAGACCTTAACACTCAAATTACCAACAATTAGATTTAGGATGATTTTGGCCAAGGTGTGCTAAGAACTTCGCCATGAACATGCTGCCCAGAAAAATGTAGTTTGTTCAACATGCCTTGAATACATATATTTCAAGGTCTTTGACATTCCCTGGTGAAGTTGATGGTGGTAGAAAGTGCGTAGTGGTGAAGAAGAAGAAGAAGAAGAAGAAGAAGAAGAAGAAGAAGAAGAAGAAGAAGAAGAAGAAGAAGAAGGAGGAGGAGGAGGAGGAGGAGGAGGAGGAGGAGGAGGAGGAGGAGGAGGAGGAGGAGTTTGGATTTATATCCCCCCTTTCTCTCCTGTAAGGAGACTCAAAGGGGCTTACAATCTCCTTGCCCTTCCCCCCTCACAACAAACACCCTGTGAGGTGGGTGGGGCTGAGAGAGCTCCGGAGAGCTGTGACTAGCCCAAGGTCACCCAGCTGGCATGTGTGGGAGTGTACAGGCTAATCTGAATTCCCCAGATAAGCCTCCACAGCTCAAGTGGCAGAGCGGGGAATCAAACCTGGTTCCTCCAGATTAGAATGCACCTGCTCTTAACTACTATGCCACTGCTGCTCAGGTGGGTTGTAATCTGGAGAACCGGATTTGATTCCCCAGTCCGCCACCTGAGTGGCAGAGGCTTATCTGGTGAGCCAGATGTGTTTCTGCACTCCTACATTCCTGCTGGGTGACCTGGGGCTAGTCACAGTTCTCTCAAGAACTTTCTCACTCCCTTCCATCTCACAAGGTGTCTGTTGTGGGGAGAGGAAGGGAAAGGAGCTTGTAAGCCACCTTGAGTCTCCTTATAGGAGAGAAAAGTGGGGGTATAAATCCAAACTCCTCCTCCTCCTCCTCCTCTTCTTCTTCAAGCTTGACCCAAGCCTCACTGAAACAAGTTCCACCTCCAGTCAGGGGGGTGGGCGGAGCCAACAGCATAAAACTGGGGCTGGTCAGCTCGGCTTGCTCAGTTGAATCCTGGTCTCAGTGAAGCCTGCCATTTTCTTCAGGAAAACTGATCTCCGTAGTCTGGAAATGAGCTGTAGTTTCTGGGGGTCCCCTGGTCCCCAACTAGGGGACAGCATCCCTAGCTCTACAGAGGACTCTACGCTTCTGTTTTCTACCCGTTTTCTGCTTTTCCCTCCTATTACAAAAATGCCTGGTCTTTCCCAGTCCAACTCCCCTCTCCTGGGGTTTGCCCAGGTCCACTTTCTAATTGCCAAGGGAGGCATCCATCCCCATGAGACCAGCCAATTAATCAGGCCAGCTGGCTGTGACAAGACCCGCGTTGCTGCTACGAACCTCCTTGCTAAGGGTCAGGAGTTAATATGTTCTGCTGGGCTTCCCTCCACCCCTTGACGGCATATATCAGGTTTATGGAGACCCATCGCTTTGCCTAATTGCTTGGGATGGGGATGGGGCCTGAAGAAGAGGAAATGGCAGCATTTCCTAATACGAAATAAAATAAAAAGCACTGCAACGGCGAATAGAAGAGCAGTCTTCTGCTGACTAGAATATGCTGTCCCATTTTATGTACTACTGTCGCTTTATTTTGATGTGATGATTTAGAGGGCGGTAGGCTTTAATTGCTGGATTAATCAACTAAAGCTTTACTTGATTGATTGGGCGGAGTCTAGATTTTAGCAGTGACATTGGAAGCTAAGGGCAAGCTGGCATATATATTTTTTCATGATTTATTGAAACAAATGTTAAAATATGCTAGAGATGTCCTCTTCTTTGGAATTGCCCAAGAAAGCTCAATTAGCCGTTAAAACGTAGACTCCCGGTTTGAAAGAAAACCTCCTAATTTAATACGAACAATTAAATAGCAGCAAATCAGCAACCGATAAAAGCAGCAGGTAGACCACACTTTCCTGTTAAAATAGCTGCAGGATAAATCAGCCTCTAAAAGAACATTTTAAAAAGGCTAATCGTACAATCGCTCCTCAGTTCAACATGCAGCGATCACCCGAAAGACGGGAGAGTTCAAATGAAAAGCACCCGAGCCAACATGAAAACAAAATATTGAGCGAAAGGCCTGGGGAAATTAAAGTGATTTTACCAGACACCTGAAACTTTAAAAGCTAGGTGCCAGGAGAACGGCTGTCAGGAGGGCATTCCAGAGTCAAGGGGCCATCCCCGAAAAGGCTCTGCCTGAGATCACCACCCATCTTATTTCTGAAGACAAGGGGACAAGGAGAAGTTACAGATCTTAAACGATCATCAAGTTTATGTGGCAGCAGGGATAGAATTTATCTGCAATATTACTATAACTGGTAATGAAAAAGAAATAAATCTGTTTCCAGTAACGAGGACGAGCCATGGTTTAAATATTGCTCTTCCACACTTCCTTCAATATTTACATGTACATACACGCAAGAGCATCTTATAAAGGTTTTGGAAATATGAAAACTAATTAAAATGCATTTTATTTCAATAGACACCTAATTCATATCAATTGATGGCGAACTTTCAGACCTGCTTTTTCCATATAAACAAAATAAGCGTTCTGGGGACGTCTTAAAAAACCCCGTCTCCTCATTTTATGTCTGGACAGCTTGGAGAAAAACTAAGCATTAACGGTTAAGCTGTAAGCTTCTACAAAGAAACTGTCGCGAACACACATTTCCCCCCCTATTGCACATGTACTGGATTTGCATGAGTGGCACACTTTACCGTGGGGAGAGCTGTCTTTCCCCCCTGGCAAGAAACAGACTTTTAAAAAATGGCAAACCATTCTATTTCACTTGAGTGGGGGGGACTCACAGCTGTAGATTTCATATATAGAAGAAGAAGAAGAAGAAGAAGAAGAAGAAGAAGAAGAAGAAGAAGAAGGAGGAGGAGGAGGAGGAGGAGGAGTTGGATTTATATCCCCCCTTTCTCTCCTGTAAGGAGACTCAAAGGGGATTACAGTCTCCTTTCCCTTCCCCCCCTCACAACAAATACCCTGTGAGGTGGGGCTGAGAGAGCTCCAAAGAACTGTGACTAGCCCAAGGTCACCCAGCTGTGTTGGAGTGCTCAAACTAATCTGGTTCACCAGATGAGCCTCCACAGCTCAAGTGGCAGAATGGGAAATCAAACCCGGTTCTCCAGATTAGAGTGCACCTGCTCTTAACCACTACACCACATGGGTTCATGCTTTAAGATGCAGGCTTGAAGCCTGTAGCACAAGCTGGCTGGCCCTTCTCCTGAACTCCACAACTGCACCGCTGCCCCATACTCCATGGGAAGTTCAAGTGGGGTGCAGCCCTGCAATGTGCCCCCCTGTGTGACCATAGGGAGTGGTGCTCAGGTCTCTAGCCCTCCCTCATGCCTCCTAGCTATGCCACTGAAGCAGGGCACACCTGGGCTTCAAGGCAGGTGACCAGATGGCATCCTTTCCGCCTTCCACTCCACTCCACCCAGTTCCTTCACAACAGGAAGCCCAAAATGCATACTTATCAGCATCGCTTGCAGATCATTTACATTTTAAATATTGCAAGACAATAAACCTTAATTGCCTCATCATCATTTGTTTGTTTGTTTTGCAAATGTTATCACAGTGATTCTTTGTTATTCCCCTTTTGGGTATTTCAGTTACAAAAAGGAAGCTTCTTATGAAACAGATGTCCCCAAAGACATCCCGGTCTTCAGGGTCAGGGCTTAGGAGATGCCGAGAAATATGTAAATGATGCTTCTGGGGGAACGGCATGATGTATGTGTCCAATTATGTTCAGGACCACAGCAGGAGGGAAGGGATGATTTCGGCTTCTCTGACTGTGGCTCAGGTTGGATCCACAGCATCTCCATGTAAGGATCAGCTGGTAGATGATGAGAAAGATCTCTGCCTGACTCCCCAGAGAGCTGCCACCAGCCTGAAAAGACACTACTTGATTTGATGGCTCATGGATCTGATCCAGTGTAGGGCAGCAGTGGCGTAGGAGGTTAAGAGCTCGTGTATCTAATCTGGAGGAACCGGGTTTGATTCTGAGCTCTGCCACCTGAGCTGTGGAGGCTTATCTGAAGGTGAATGCAAGATTAGCCACCATACCTTTCCACACATGCCAGCTGGCTGACCTTGGGCTAGTCACAGCTTCTCGGAGCTCTCTCAGCCCCACCTACCTCACAGGGTGTTTATTGTGAGGGGGGAAGAGCAAGGAGATTGTAAGCCCCTTTGAGTCTCCTGCAGTAGAAAGGGGGGATATAAATCCAAACTCTTCTTCTTCTTCTTCATGTGCACACGTCAGCATGGTGCAGTGGCTAAGAGCAGGTGCACTCTAATCTGGAGAACTGGGTTTGATTCTCCGCGCTGCCACTTGAGCTGTGGAGGATTATCTGAGTGAACCAGATTATGCACTTTATAGCATACCAACACATGCCAGCAGGGTGACCTTGGGCTAGTTCTTCGGAGCTCTCTCAGCCTCACCCACCTCACAGGGTGTTTGTTGTGGGTGGGGGGGAGGGAAAAGAGATTGTAAGCCCCTTTGAGTCTCTTTACAGGAGAGAAAAGGGGGATATAAATCCAAACTTCTTCTTCTCAACTTAAAATGACAGGTTGAACTGTTGTTTTCTCTGTGGCAGCAAACATACAGATCCTGTTCCCTACTAGCAGGCTTGCCTCAGTGGGCGAATCACAGTTCTACAGACCGACTCAGGTGAATAGCTGTATTTGTTCAAAGCAGCAGGGGGAAAAAAGTTGAATCCAGTGGCACCTTTAAGACCAACAAAGTTTTATTCTTGGTATAAGATTTTTGTGTGCACATGAAAGGTTATACCAAGAATATAACTTGGTTGATCTTAAAGGTGCTGCTGGACTCGATGTTTTTTTCAGTCTCTCCGACTGTTTCAGGTCAAGAGAACGGAGTGAAGGAAGATTTAAACCTCTCCTTTTCCACACTGTGGTCCCAGTGGGAACTGGAGGAGGAGGAGGTTAGCTTCTGGGAGTTTCATTCATCGAACTATCAGCGTGTGATGGAGCTGAGACAAGATTATGACATTGGTCGAATCCCCACTACCGTCTTAGCCAGGTTTCAGAACACAAACTAACCAGGTTTGAGGGATGACCTCCCCATTGCTTGCGTGGCAGATTCCATTTCTGGTGCTCGTTCTCCCTGTTAATCCACGTTCCGGCAGGACCTGGTTGCAAGTGGCATAGACCCCATTAACACGGTCAGCGCTGATCCAAGGGGAGGAATGAGGGTTGAAACCCTGACTTGTTTCCCGCCCTGTAGTGTGATGCAGAATTTGGGCAACCAATCAGCACTGCAATGCACACACAGCCTTTCCTTTATTTCATTTTTGCTTTTGCGATCGGCCAGCAGAAGGGGATGCAAACATTAAACAGTCAAACGCGTAACTTTGAATCGTTCACGGTTTACACAGGTAATGGTTAATTGTTTGCACAGTTAAACAGTTAAACGTTAAACTTTTATATGCTGATTTTTTTGATCACACCCCTACAATCGTATGCAGTTTCTGCACAGTGGGAAAAGGTCCAGCCCCATCAAAGGTATGCCAGTCAATCAGGGGAGACCGGTGAAGCCGAGCTCGCCTGGTGAGTGGGGATTGCTAAGGAGTTCAAGCAACCGGGTGTGTCTGCAAAGCGCTTTCGCTCAAGATGGGGAGGAAAGAAACTCCGATGGAAGAGGAACCACCCGGTTTCACAATGAACAGAGTTTGGATCTGGCGTACCCTGATGCAAGTGGGGATTCGACCATTATTGTCCAATGCAGAAATAGTGCCATTGTTGCTATCTACACTGTAATTTTAATTGGGGCATTCACACTAAAATAAAGTATCCCAAGATAACATACTTCTTTTTTTCTAAAAAAAACTTACTTTCCCAAGTAACCATACATCTCATATTTGTTTTCCATAAATAGGAACTCAATTTTTTTTATAAATCTTTGATCCATCTGTTTTGATGCAACAGTGTTCACAAAATATGGTGCTTGTAAATATTGGAACCATGGGGTATCATGGTTGTTGGTTTTCATTTGCCAAACGTCTTTTACCTTCACTGTTCTCTTTTGTAGCGTATCACTTATTCAAGATGATTGAAATTTTCAGCATATCTCAAATGAAGCACGTGCTATTCCCAAGGGAAACACCTTCTGCCCTCCTTGGATACAAATAGGGGAAACAGTGGATTTTTTTTCCCGAACTATCCCAAATATTCAGTGTGCAAATCAAAGAAGAACCACCTGATGTGGATTTCGATTCATTCCTCTTAAGCATCCATATTTCACCTTGCATGTATTTAATGCATATAGGATACCCAGCTCTGGGTTGGGAAAAGCCTGAATATTTGGGGGGGGGGGAAGAAACCTGGGAAAGGCGGGGTTTGGGGATATGATGCCATAGAGCCATGGCGGCGAACCTTTGGCACTCCAGATGTTATGGACTACAATTCCCATCAGCCCCTGCCAGCATGACCAATTGTAGGGGCTGATGGGAATTGTAGTCCATAACATCTGGAGTGCCAAAGGTTCGCCACCACTGCCATAGAGGCTATATTCCAAAGTAGCCATTTTCTCCAGGGAAACTGATTTCTATTGTGTAGATATACATTATAATAGGGCAGAGACCGAGTGCCGGGGGTGGAGGGAGAGGGAATTGTGCCTGGGGCATGCGTGCGCCCTGCGCCCTTGCCACACCCCTGTCTGACCCTGGAAGACCCCGCCACGCCCTCAGAACACCCTCACCATGCCCCCGCAGGATCGCACGACCAGTGTGTCGTGCACCCCCCGTCCCCTTGGTGCTATGTGTTAGTGCCCCCTCTGGCATGCGTGCCATAGGTTCACCACCACTGTAATAGGGGGTCTCCAGACCCCGTTTGGTTTCTAGCAGCCTGATGTGTTTATCCAGTATTTGCAAGAGCCCTCATAGAAATACCAAAGTATGCTTTGGAGATGTGTGGTGCTACATAGTAAAAATGATGACAGGGATTCCCACATCACCATGTTCGATAGTGCTTTATAATTTGTGGCTCTCCAGATGTTCATGGACTACAAATCCCACCAGCAATTGGCCATGCTGGCAGGGACTGATGGGAATTGTAGTCCACGAACATCTGGAGAGACGCAAGTTGCAGGCCCCTGATATAGATAAAGAACATCTAGCTCTATCCCCATTCCAAATTAATTTCCGTGTAAGTCTTTGTCAATTGGCTATTTTGTTTTAGAAGTGGTATATGTTTTAATTGTATTTATTATGGTTTTATTGTTGTTATTTTGATGATGTTTGCTGCCCTGTTTTATTTTTGCTGGCCTGTTTTATTGTTATTATTTTGATGATGTTTGGGGAAGGGTGGGGTAAAAATCTAAATAAATAAAAAAAATAGAAGACAGCCACACTGGTCAATTTTGAGGGGGGGGGGAGTATAAAAGGGTGGAGGAAAAGTGATCAATTTCATTTAGGCCCCTTCCACACATGCAGAATCATGCACCTACAATCCACTTTCACAACTGTTTGCTATCCCGCACAGTTGCAAAGTGCATTGAAAGTGGATTGAAGATGCGTTATTCTGCACGTGCGGAAGGGACCTTAGTTAAGTGCATTCTAGTCAGTGAAATCAGGCAAATCTTTTTATTTTTAATTTAGATCTGAAGGCTACTGTAGTTAACGTTAGAGACAATTGCCGATATTGCTGAAGTGATCAGATAAGGCTGCGTGTGTCTCTCAGCATGTGTTGTCGAGTCTCTTCCGGAATGTTTTCTCGCAGTCACTCAAAGCGTTGGGCTTTCTATTACTTCTCTGTGCTGGTGAATTACTGTGATGTGGTACATCTTGTACTGCCAGCCTTCTTGGCATTTTATTGCGCGCTCAGCTGGAAGGCGGATTTATGTTTGCATTTAAAGCACCCCACGCTGCTTCTATCACAAAATGTGAACTAACGACGTCTCAAACATGTGCACCAAGCACTGGTGCTGAAAATGAAGCAGTTGGGCGTATCTATACTTCACTCTTTGACTGGTTTTATATTAATTCCTCCCCAGAGGATGCTGGGAGTTGTAGTTCTGCAAGGCAGGCTCAGAATGTTTGAACTCTCTATGCTCTCCCCAAATGTCAAGTCTCGGGATCCTTCGAAGGAAGTTGTGCCCAGCTAGGCGTGGAAGACCCAAAGATTGGGTGAGGTAGAAAAGGGAGAGTTAATTGTGTAGTCCTTAGAAGAGTTTACACCATTCGAAGTCAATGCAAGTAAATTGGCCTAGAATGATAGAATCACAGAATCATAGAGTTGGAAGAGACCCCAAGGGCCATCAAGTCCAACCCCTACCATACAGGAAGACACAGTTAAAGCACTCCCGAGACATATTTTATCCTGCCTCTGTTTAAAAACCTCCAAAGAAGGAGACTCCACCACTCTCCAAGGCAGTGAATTCCACTGCCGAACAGCCCAGACAAAGTTCTTCCTAATGTTTAGATGGAATCTCTTTTCCTGCACTTTGAGTCCATTACTCTGTGTCCTAGTCTCTGAGGCAGCAGAAAACAGGTGTGCTCCCTCTTCGACATGGCATCCCTTCAAATATTTAAACATAGCTCTCATGTCCACCCTTAACCTTCGCTTCTCCAGACTAAACATCCCCAGCTCCCTAAGTCTTCATAGGGCAAGGATTCCAGACCTTTGACCATTTTGGTTTCCCTCCTCTGGACACATTCCAGCTTGTCAATATCCTTATTAAATTGTGGTGGCCAGAACTGAACTCAGTATTCTAGGTGTGGTCTGACCAATGCAAAGTTGAGTGGTACAATTACTTCCCTCGATCTAGACACTATACTCTTATTGATGAATCCCAGAATTGCATTGGCTTTCTTGGCTGCCATATCACACTGCTGACTCATGTTCAGTTTGTGGGTGAGGCAGAAAGGTAGGATTGCAACCACGGCTGACTCTGCGTAGCTTCCAAGAGCTGATGAGATCCAGCTAGCCTGGGCCATCTAGGTCAGGGTCCACTTAGATAAGTCTGTAAATGATAAGTCTGTACATGACTGCAGTCTAGGAGCAGTCTATCTTACAGTATTGGGCAAGCGGGAGAGGAAAGCTGTTGTCTTTGTGCCATGTCAGCCATGGCTGGACACAGAATGATGCGTTAGATGACTCTGGTGTCTTTAATTAAGGCAGTCCTTATGTTATGATGTCAAACAGGACTCTTATTCTGTTTGCGATCCCAGGAGGAGAAGACAGGCCTGTGGCATTTTGATTGTATATGTAAAACACGCTGGGCAGGCAGACCTGGATTCCTCTGTGTCATTTCTACCGGGGCTTGTGTGAGTGATAACCCAAGGGCTGAGGGTGCCTTCTCAAATTTCAGGAAACTGATTGTATGAAAAAACACTCTCTGGATTGTGTCTGATGGTCCTCAGTTGGTGCTGCAGGAACTATTAGTGAAGTAATTTGAGAGATATGTTGAGAAATAGTTTGGGAAGAGCCGGGGAAGCTGCCAGCATCCTGCGACTTTTTGGCCGAGTCTACAACGCTGACGTCCACTGATTTCATAGCCATGTCCTCTGCCCTGAGAGCCTTGGAAATGGTTGTTCCAAGAAGGGTGTAGAATGGATGAGCCAGGGGGTCTAAAACAGAGTGGCCCCCTCATCAACAAACAAAAGCTCCCAGGATTCTCCAGAAAAAAGAATTTCTTGTGGAATTACATATATGAGCTCAGAAATATGTTAGAATTTCAAAGGTGGCTGCAGGCTCAAAAAGGTTGGGGACCTCGGTTTTAGTCCTTAGCCCAGAGACCCGAAGAAAGAAGCGAAAACCCTGATATTCCATGTCCACCCAAATTATTTGAAGGGCGTCATTTCCCAGAACCCTTTGCTGTGCACTGAACCTTTGTAGCCGACATGTGGTAAAAGATCCATTGACAGTTACTTCTACCAGATCAGGGGCTTGTGACCTTTCATAGAATCAGAGTTGGAAGAGACCACGAGGGCCGTCAAGTCCAACCCCCTGCCATGCAGGGACATACAATCAAAGCACTCCTGACAGATGGCCATCCAGCCTCTGTTTAAAAAGCTCTGAAGTAGGAGACTCCACCACACTCCGAGGCAGTGTATTGCACTGTGCAATAGCCCATACCGTCAGGATGTTCTTCCTAATGTTTATGTGGAATCTCTTTTCCCACAGTTTGAATCCGTTACTCCATGTCTTAGTCTCTGGAGCTGCAGAGTGCAAGCTTGCTTCCTATTCAACATGACTTTCCTTCAGACATGGCTACCACATCACCCCTTAACCTTCTCTGCTCCAGACTAAACATGCCCAGCTCCCTAAGTCTCTCCTCCTAGGGCGTGGATCCCAGCCCTTTTACTATTTTGGTCGACCTCCTCTGGACCTGTTCCAGCTTGTCAATATCTTTCTGTGCCCAGAACTGGACACTGTATTCCAGGTGAGGTCTGACCAATGCAGAATAGAGCGGTGCTATTACATCCCATGATCTAGACCAGTGATGGCGAACCTTTTCGAGACCGAGCGCCCAAACTGCAACCCAAAACCCACTTATTTATCGCAAAGTGCCAACCCGGCAATTTAACCTGAATACTGAAGTTTTAGTATAGAAAAAACGGTTGGCTCCAAGGCGCACATTACTCGGGAGTAAGCTTGGTGGTAATCGTTGGCTTTGCTTTGAAGCAACCGTGCAACACTTCGAACGGGTGAATCACGACCCTAGGAGGGTTTACTCAGAAGCAAACCCCATTGCCAACAACCGAGCTTCCTCCCAGGTAAAGGATCAGGCTTTCATTCTTCCCATAAAAATCAGTGGGGTTTAACAGCGCTTAATAGGGTTACCTACACTTCATCCCCAAAACTAGGTCTTAGGTTTAATGCTAATAATCTCCCTGAAATAATTACACTATTACCACCTGACAAACTCTGTGCACGCGTGCCCACAGAGAGGGCTCTGAGTGCCACCTCTGGCACCTGTGCCATAGGTTCGCCACCACTGATCTAGACACTATACTCCTGTTGACGCAGCCCAGAATTGCATTGGCTTTCTCTCAGTTTCCCACTGCTGCCTTCTCACAGTTGTTCTCACTGGCCCTTCCAAAAGTACAGACAGGACAAAGTGATGCAAAATCTTGAACTGCTCATGTGAGAAGCATTCTCGACCATACCTGGAAGAGATTAATATTTTCCCCCCTTGTACTCGCATCTCTGCAGATTTCCTGGGTTTTCATCCACTTCTGACTCACGGGCAAAGCGTTTGGTGGAACCGTCTGACAAGGGCAGGGAGGCGAAATCTGTAGCCGCATACCTTTCATTTCTCCAGAGTCACTTTTCCTGTCTCCGACCACAAGCTCTGATCTGCTTCGCCGGTGACTCATATCCCAGCTCAGCAGGAAGAAAATATTCATTTGGTGAGAAGAGCAGCTCTTTCCTCGCAAGCCGCCAATTAAGCCCTTCGTGCCCCTTGCCTGCTCGAAGGGGGTCAATCTGACGCAACCTGGATTTGTTTTGAAGATCTGGAGAAGTCGGCCCGTCCTTCCTTCCTCCTCTCTTAGCCACACACATGACAAATTAAGTCCCCGATGCACAGACAGAAGATAGCTGCTTTTTGACAGATTCACCTCTCCTGCCGCACAGTGTCCGAGGCAAAGAGCCCCTGCTGGTATTGTTGAAGGCTTTCACGGCCAGATTCAGCTGGTTCTGGTGGAGTTTCCGGGCTGTGTGGCCATGGTCTGGTGGATTTTGTTCCCAACGTTTCGCCTGCATCTGTGGCGGGTGAAACGTTAGGAACAAAATCCACCAGACCACGGCCACACAGCCTGGAAAACCTACCAGAACCAGCCCCTGCTGGGTTTATGAAAAATGGAGGGTTTAACTCAGCAGTTTGAGTTCACATCTTGCGTGGTGAACCATGCCAACTTGAATATGCCCTCACTCATCTGGGGCCCCTTCTGCATGTTCAGAATAATGTAGTTTCAATCCACTTTCACAATAGTTTGCAAGTAGATTTTGCTGTTTTGCACCGTAAAATCCAGCTGCAAAGTGCACTGAAAGTGGATTGAAAGGTCATTATTCTGCATGTGCGGAAGAGGCCTGGGGATCCACAGGAATCAAGTTGCCAAGTTGTAAGCAACCTTTGAAGCCAATCGGAGATGGACTACACCAAAAACAAGACATTCTCTGACAATCCTAGACGTACGATCGCTTGAGGAATGCAGTTTTCTCCCTCCTGCTATGTACATAACTGGTTCTTACAAACACACATAAGCTTATCCACAGTGAGGTTGGCATGTCCCAGAATCCTCCTTGCTTCTGCTTCTATCAAAGCTGCATAAAAAGTAGCCAAATAAGATGCATTTCCAGCACAGGTTTATCCACATGGCTGTTAGGATGGTTGCAATGAAGCCTCCCCGTTCAGAGGCAGTATGCAGTCAAATAGCCTAAGAACCTAAGAAGGGTTAGACCAATGGTCCATCTAGCATCCTCTTTCTCACAGTGGCCAACAGATGGCCCCAGAAGTCCCAGGGTGGTCACAGCCTCTGCCTGTTGTCTGCCCACCAGCATCTGTCTTGCAGAGGTATACTGCTTCGAAATATGGAGGCCCTGTTTAGCCATCATGGATAATAATCATTCATTGAGTTATCATGCATTAATCTGTCAATGTGCTCCCCCGGAAGACATTGAGGGGGACATCAATGAGAGTGCAGGTGTCTCTCGGTGTAGCTTATAGGCTTCCTAGAAGAGTCTGTTTTTCTGCCGTGTGGAACAGGATGCTGGACTAGAGGACCCACTGCTCTGGGTCAAACAGGTTGCCTTTGAATTCACAATATAATTAAAATCATAGAATCATAGAGTTGGGAGAGACCCCAAGGGCCATCAAGTCCAACCCCCTGCCATGCAGGAACACACAATCAAAGCACTCCTGTCAAATGGTCATTCAGCTTCTTTTTAAAAACCTCCAAAGAAGGAGATTCCTCCACACTCTCAGGTAGTGCATTCCACTGTCAAGCAGTCCTTACTATCAGGAAGTTTTTCCTGATGTTTAGGTGGAATATCTTATCATTCACCTTGAACCCAATACTCCTGGTCCTAGTCTCTGGAGCAGCAGAAAACAAGCTTGCTCCCTCACCAACATGACATCCCTTCAAATATCTAAATATGGCTACCATGTCACCTCTTAACCTTCTATTCACCAAACTAAACATCCCCAGCTCCCAAAGTCTCTCCTCATAGGGCATGGATTCCAGACTTCTGACCATTTTGGTTGCCCTCCTCTGGACCCGTTCCAGCTTGTCAATGTCCTTGAATTGCAGCGCCCAGAACTGTACACAACATTCCAGGTGAGGTCTCACCAATGCAGAATCGAGAGGTACAATTGGAAGACCTCCCTGTGAAGTATATAAGGAATGCTAATTCCCCCTGGGGAACCCTTTTGAAATATTTGCTTTGTAGGGACAGTTCAGGCTGGAGGGAATTGCAAGAACTGTTTGGCAAGGCCATCTTTTTACACTCCCTGTCCCAAGGAAGTCCTCTGCATCGCGCCTGCTTTGCCGCAGTGAGGGGCAAACCGTCTGGATAAATTAGGAGCCGGCGTTTTTATGGGCTGCTTTACCATATGAAAAATTCCTTGGATTATCCTCGTCGCACAAGGGGAGCCGAGGGTGTTTCTTGGCAAGGTTTCGCCACCGGTGCAGTCTGCTTCACACCTATGCAAGATTTAGCATTATTTCTCTCTAAATCTCCGCACGTTGCTGAAGGGCCAGGATGTCGTAAAGGTGTCTGCTAAACAGATGTTAGATTCGCTGGAAGTGCCAGGAAAGCTGTGCATCATTTCCTAGCAGATAACAGACTCAAACAGACGGTGCCGTCTGCATCGAGAAGCCGTAGAACAAAGCAGAAGGGTGGGATGACGGGCAGTTGTCTTGTTCAATGCTGTCAGGAGATCGCCATCAAATATGCCCAGGAGTCAAGGAAGCCTTTGTGCCAGTTTGCATTAACTTTGGCAGGAGACCTGCCACCCCCAACCCGCACTGGCCTTTTCCAACACTGCTCAGCTGGATGGTTGAATGGGGGACGCAGTCGGGGGCACCATTATGCAGAGGGGTGGGGGAGGAATGGTGCCCGGGGCAGCACCTGCTCTGACCCCACCCCCACCGCTCCTGCATTCCCCGTGCCCCATTTACCTTAGCCAGCAGGAGCCTGCTGCAGGCCACACCAAATCTACAACCAGGACATGTTGGCAACTTCCCTTTTTTATTATTTGCACCTGAGCAACTGATATATCATGGTATGTGGCCTCTACACATTGAAGTTGCATCTAATTGTCATGACTAACATCCAGTGAGGACCTGTGATTGATGTAGCCACCTCTCAAAAGCCCAAGATGGTTTAGATACCGCCTCTTGCCATGTGACTTTTTGTGGGTCCCTGGGATGGTACCCTCTTAAAAGGACTTTTGGAGAGCAAATGGGCACTCAACTCATAATACATGCAAACATTACATGCTGGATAGATTTATATTTTGAACCAGCTAATAACGAATGTTGTTACCACCAAATCTAACACTGAAGAGGGGAAACCAGAGGTGGGATCCAACCAGTTCTCACCACTTCTCTAGAAGTGGTTACTAATTTTTCTGAGTGCCGAGAAGGGGTTACAGTCCCAATAGAGACTGGAGGTGCTTGTGTGCAGCGGCGCCACTTTTGAATCCCACCACCATCGGAACCTGTTATTAAAATTTTTGGATCCCACCACTGGGGAAAACCCACCGCGAACAAACATTTTGAGTCCAACAGCACCTTTAAGACCAACAAAGTTTTGTTTTTGGTCTAAGCTTTCATGTGCATGCATACTTCTTCAGAAAGATTATACCAAGAATAAAACTCTGTTGGTCTGAGAGGTGCCGCTGGACCCAAACTTTTCTTTGCTGCTTGAGACCAGTGCAGCTACCCACCTGAAATTATCCACAGGAAAAAGAAAAGGTCTTGCAAACCATTGTGGAAGTGGATTGAAAGTGAATTATTCTGCATGTGCAGAAGGGGCCTTAGGGGTGTTGTTGGGTCCATAGTTCCAATAGTACGTGATAAAGTGGGTTCTAGCTTTGGAAAGGTTATACCACAACAATCCTCTTGTGTCACAAGAAGCACTCTGTTTTCGTTCCATGAGCAGGAATGGATAACTCCAGTTCGTGGCTGAAACTACCAAATTATGTAGGGTGGTGAAAACCACAAAGGATTGCGAAGAGCTCCAAGCGGACCTTGATAAATTAGGTGAGTGGGCTCAGAAATGGCAAATGTAGTTCAATGTAGCAAAATGTAAAGTGATGCACATAGGGGCAAAAAATCCAAACTTCACATACCGGTACACGCTACAGGGGTCAGTGCTATCAGTCACAGACCAGGAAAGGGATTTGGGCGTCTGAGTTGATAGTTCCATGGGAATGTCAACTCAATGCATGGCAGCTGTGAAAAAGGCAAACTCTATGCTGGGGATCATTAGGAAAGGAGTTGATAATAAAACTGCAAGGATTGTCATGCCCTTATATAAAGCAGTGGTGCTACCGCACTTGGAGTACTGTGTTCAGTTCTGGTCGCCACATCTCAAAAAGGATATCGAAGAGATAGAAAAAGTGCAGAGAAGGGCAACGAGGATGATTGAAGGATTGGAGCACCTTCCTTATGAGGAGAGGCTGCAGCGTTTGGGACTCTTTAGTTTGGAGAGGAGACGTTTGAGGGGGGATATGATTGAAGTCTATAAAATTATGCATGGGGTAGAAAATGTTGACAGAGAGACATTTTTTCCTCTTTCTCACAATACTAGAACCAGGGGGCATTCATTGAAAATGCTAGGGGGAAGAATTAGGACTAATAAAAGGAAACACTTCTTCACGCAACGTGTGATTGGTGTTTGGAATATGCTGCCACAGGAGGTGGTGATGGCCACTAACCTGGATAGCTTTAAAAAGGGCTTGGACAGATTTATGGAGGAGAAGTCAATCTATGGCTACCAATCTTGATCCTCCTTGATCTCAGATTGCAAATGCCTTAGCAGACCAGGTGCTCAGGAGCAGCAGCAGCAGCAGAAGGCCATTGCTTTCACATCCTGCATGTGAGCTCCCAAAGGCACCTGGTGGGCCACTGCGAGTAGCAGAATGCTGGACTAGATGGACTCTGGTCTGATCCAGCTGGCTAGTTCTTATGTTCTTATGTTCTTAAACTCTTGGATTTCCTTGCCAGATGTGTTTATAGATTTGTGGGGTGGTTATCTCAGGGTGATGACCTCCGAGTCTCAGTTGTACAAGTGCAGCCTGCGGTAACCTCCGGAAGACCCCGGCTGTGTAAGCAAGCCTTGCGGTATAAATGGCACACGGAAAACCAGGTCATGTCACGCGTGAGCCATTTTGGTCAACTGTCTACCATATCCACTCATTCCTGCTTCTACTTCTGATGTGTCATTATCATGTGGACGTCTCTGCATGGGGCTACTGTGGAGTTCACTAAAATTTAGGCCATGCAAATATTTGAACCCCCCCCCCCCCGGTGAATTCTGCATAGATGCTGAATTACTGCATTTTTCCAAAGCTCTGTTAAACATTCATCAGATTCCTTTGGAGTAAAGAGTCGACTCTCTCAGAACATAAATGGGATCGTCGGCAGCGGCAGTGCCGGGGAGGGGAGAGGGGTCAAAGGTCAGCGCTTTAAATCTTTCATCCTCTGGCAAGCCATCTCCCATTTACCCCGTGCGGCTCCATGTGAGGACATTGTAAATCTCTCACTCCCCAAAATAACACCTCCTGATCTTTCACCTACAGTAGATTAAAAATAGCCCGGGAGCGACAGCCTTTGCTCTCCCCCCTCCCATTGAGTTTCTCCATAAAATATGATAGATAGCCAGCCATACTAGAGGGGAAGCAATGGAGAGAAGAGAGGGGGGAAAGCCAGAAGGCACCCCAGAATTAATCGGCGCTCTTGTGCTGACTCGGCTTCCCCTTGCTTAGCATGAGGTTTGGTCCTGTTGGCTAGCAAGTGGCTTTCATGAAAACTATCGTTTTGCAGGCACCAGCTTAGACGCCTTTTAAAAAGAGGTTCCAGGATAAGGACTACTAGCTAACTGTGCTAAAGTTGCCAACCTGCAGGTGGGGGTGTGGAGACCTCCTGGGATTACCACTGATCTTCAGGCAGTGGCGTAGTGCCCATGGGATAGAGGGGCATGTTGTCCTGGGCAGAGCCACAGCGGAGGCTTGGCCAGGCCGTTTGGGAGCTTTCTGGGGGCGTTCTGGGGTGGGGCTGCAGCAGGGGTGCAGGGAGCATGTGAGTCCTGGGCACAGTTTCCCCTCGCTCCACCTCTGTCTCTAGGCAACCAAGATCTATGCTCCTGGAAAAAATGGCTGGCCTACAGAGCAGACTCTATGGCATTAGACTGGGCTAAGGCCCATCCTTTTTCCAGATCCCATTGCTAGATCTCCAGGAATTTCCCAAACTGGAGTTGGCTCCCCTATTTCAAGGCAAGAGAGAAGCAGAGGTGGTTTGCCATGGCCTGCCTCTGCAGCATTTTCCTAGGTAGTCTCCTGTCCATGTATTTACCCTGCTTAGCTTCCCAGGTCTGATGAAATCAGGCTATGCCATGCCACGTTCCTTCCCTCAGCAGAATGACCCTGTTTTCATTCCACTGAAATCCAGGAGCTTAGAAGGGGGTAACTGTTTAGTGTTACACTGTACGTGTATAGATCGATAGATAGATAGATATTGTGATGAAAGGATTATAAGTCCTGTATAAAGTATTACAGCGATGTTTGATATGAACTGTTGCTGTTGACGCAAGTCTCTCTTCTTTCCCTCCCTTTGAAATTTGGATCCGCTGGGAGCGAACTGATTGGCTGGCCAACTGGGACGAGCAGGGTGCCGAAACATCAGGGTTGCTTCCCTTTGAGGGAGGTGGCGAAATCCGGAGGCTGGGTGTTGAGTCAAGGTATTTATGACTCTCTCAGGGGAATTGCCCTCTATAAAACAGAACATTGGCTTTATTCTCAAGTCAACAGTGGGAAAGGCCATCCGTTTGCAATCCGATCACTCTACCTGGCTCTGGCTACAGGGCAAGGAGAGGTCCAATGCGGGGGGGGGGGGGCTGTGTCAAAGGTAGATAACCGGGTTGTAATTCCAGGACTTGGCAAAGAGGGAAAGGGCTGATGTGAAGTCAATTGCGTCCAACTGGAAGAAGGAGGAGGAGAAGGAGGAGAAGGAGGAGGAGAAGGAGGAGGAGGAGGAGGAGGAGGAGGAGGAGGAGGAGGAGGAGAAGGAGAAGAAGGAGAAGAAGAAGAAGAAGAAGAAGAAGAAGAAGAAGAAGAAGAAGAAGAAGAAGAAGAAGAAGAAGAAGAAGAAGAAGAAGAAGAAGAAGAAGAAGAAGAAGAAGACGACGACGACGACGACTCGGGATTCATTTTGGGAACTGCTGTGCTGTATTGGGTAGAGTACAGGGTTAGGACGGAAGAGGCCTGCCAGTCCCTGCTCAGCCATGAAGTCCCCTAGATGCTCTTGAGCCAGATGTTCTTTCTCAGTTGAACCTACCTCACAGAGGTGTCCCAACGATAAAAAGAAGACAGAATCATACACCTCAGGGATCCCCAACATGAGGTGTGCGGGTGCCATGGCACCTGCCAACACCTTCCCTGGTGACCTCCAGGTGTTTGTATATAATGGCTGAGTGGGGCGTTTGTCCAGCAAGGCCTCTGACTGGCTGTTGGAGATTTGATCAGCTGTGCAGATTTTTAAAAATGCTGCTTTGGCAGCAGCAGCTGCCCCATAGCACAAGGAAACTCTATGGTAAAAAATGGCTTTGCCCAAATACTAGAGTGTCCCGTGTTGCTGGTGATGCAGTGATGTCACTTCCTGTAGATGCTGGAAATGACCTTGCTGTGTTGCTGGCAACATTGCTGTGATGGTAGGCTAAGCCTTCTTTTGTTGCCAGTAAGTCTCCCCACAGACCTCCGCTGGTTGCCAGGGGGACTTGGCAACCCCACTCAAAGCAGGAAAAATGCACAATTTTAACCTACAACCTTGCAGGTCTAAGCTATTGATACTGCACAGTTTGAAACCATCCTCTAAAACATTCGCCTTCTGCCCTGACGGCAAGGACAAAGTGGTGCTCAAAATATACTGGAGAAATTCTTCAATTCAACCCCCAGCCCTCTCCCCCTACAAATAACCACCCAGCGTTTATCTGGCTTTTAGCGAGATCAGATTAAGCCCATCTTGCCCAAATGAAGTCTCCGGGAAAAAAAAGACTTCTGTTCCCAAATGCAAGTCGGCAGGAATTAGCATTACAGTCAGGTATTCCTATAGCACGCATAAGCCAATCCCATAAAAATTCCGCCGGGGCGTACGTCACCCAGATGGATTTTATTAAATTCGCACTCCCCTTCATTCTGACAGTACCTTTAGAAGTGGATTACCCACATTAACTGTGACAACCCTTGAACGTTTTTTTATTTTATTTTATTTTCCTGCACTTTTCAAAAAAGAAGCACTCGTTCCTATCACCTTCAGCAAGTTTTATCTCTTCTCTGCAGATGCTCTTCAGATGAATTTTGCTTAATATCCGGGCAGAGCTGGTGGTGTAATGTCGATGGGAGTTAGAAAGGAGGAGGCGTGGCTACTGCGTGGGTGGCAGCTCAGCCCCAAATTCAGGACCGCATGTGACTGATTTGGTTTGTATTTATTGGCAGTCCTGATTGAGATTTTAAACTGTGGTCTTTTACGGGAGATCAGCACTGGCAAAAGGTGGGCTGTCTCGGTGGTCAAGCCTGCATTGGGCTCAACAGCTCAGAATGGCACTTGGGGGGTGGGATGTCTCATCAGGACAGATTAGGAGGGGGAGGGGATGTCTGGACAGGCAGTCCCAAAGCAGGGTGGGATGGGTGCCAGCCAGACCAGGAGGGAGGGGAGGAGGGGTTAGCTGTCTTATGGGTCGAATAAGCAGGGGTGTACAGCCTAAGGCAGTGGTGGCGAACCTTTGGCACTCCAGATGTTATGGACTACAATTCCCATCAGCTCCTGCCAGCATGGCTAATTGGCCATGCTGGTAGGGGCTGATGGGAATTGTAGTCCATAACATCTGGAGTACCAAAGGTTCGCCACCACGGGCCTAAGAGGACATAAGGGTCAAATGTCCCTGGGCTGCGGCCATTTAGTCACGTGTTGGGGGGCAGAAAATTGCCCCCAACACCCTCCTCCTTCCCTGATGACCCCCTCCTCCTTCCCTGATGACCTGGTGCAAAAAAATGTTGTTTGGTTGTGGGGGGGAGAGGGCGGACACCCATACGAGAAAGGAAAGATTTTGCACACTTTCCCTAGATACGCCTCTGCTAATAAGCCCTCTCAAGGGGCCTAATTTGACCCCCAGGCCAGGGGTTAAATCTGAGATCTCTTGCATGCAGACCTTGCGGTTTGCCACTGAGCCAACCGGGGCCCTCTAAAGCATAATAATTGCCCAACAGAAAAGGGATATATTTATTCGGTTAAAATTGGCCCGAAGATTCAAGCACTGTGTCCCAATTTGTTAATTCTACCTTTCGTAGCTAGTAAACTGGAGTGGCTAACAAAAGGAGCTTGGGGGATCCATGTGGTATTGGGTTCAAATGTCGCCTCTGCCACAATCTGAGTGACTTTGAGCAGGCCATGCTCTGTAGCAAGGAGAAGAACACTGACCTAAAGATTGAAAGATGATATGTGTTTGATGAGCTTTGAATAGTTCAAGTGGGATTAATTGATAGGAAGGTGGGTGGGTATTCAGCTTCGTTTCCCGTTCTGGTTAGAACTGCCGGGGCTTTTATTTCAACCATAAGAACTGGAAAAAAGAAGATTCTGCCAAGCCATCGTTGTGATAATCTTGGCTAATTTTGCAGGCTTCCAAATGTATTGGCAGAAATCTGATTACTAAGTGTGGAGGGAGCACATGATGGAAGTTCAGAAAACTTATATGTGGTCTGGAGTGGTGTAGTGGTTAAGAGCAGGGGGATTCTAATCTGGAGAACCAGGTATGATTCCCCACTCCTCCACCTGAGTGGCAGAGGCTTATCTGGTGAACCAGATGTGTTTCCGCATTCCTACATTCCTGCTGGGTGACCTTGGGCTAGTCACAGTTCTTTGGAACTCTCTCAGCCCCACCTACCTCACAAGGTGTCTGTTGTGGGGAGAGGAGGGGAAAGGAGCTTGTAAGCCACCTTGAGTCTCCTTACAGGAGAGAAAGGTGGGGTATTAATCCAAACTCCTGCTTCTCCTCCTCCTTTCCTCTTCTTCTTCTGGGATGATCAAAATTCAGATACAATATTAGCTACGGGAAGTTAAATGGAGTCTCCCACTGAAAATCAGTCGGTCGTCGGCTTTCTAAGGTAATCTAGTTGACTGTTGAGAGAAGTAAGGGGGGGCATCATCTGGTCCAGATCCCTCACCCTGGGGGTGGGGAAGGGAAAAGGAGGGAAGAGGGGTCCTTACTTTGATCCGACAAGCTTTTTATGTTCTTATGAATCAAACTGGCCAGGTTTTTTGCCCATGAACATTTGGTGATTTTTTTTTTAGTGTTCCAGCTATTTTTATCAGTCCGGCACAGTCAGTTTTTCCTTGCATATTCCAACAACGTTGTCTGATTTTTATACTTCCTTTAAATGCTTCGCTCCATGTCAATAGATTAAATAATAGATTGGTTGGGTGTAGCCGTGATCTTGGGGGCTTCTTTTACGCCTCAGGTTTTTGATGGTTTGTTTCTTGTTGAGAATTCTTCAGCCGTCGTATTGTTTTTACTTGGTGAGCCCCCTCGAGCAGTTCTCTGGAGAGGCAGCATTTCAATTTTATATGTAAACAAAATCATGTTGTCGTAAAGCCAAATGTACGGCATTCAGCGGATTCTTGGAAAGACGAGATCAAGAATTCCAGGCTTTCTGATTTCTTGAAAACATCTCATGGAAAGGAAAACTGAACTGAATGAAACAGTCTTGGAAGGAATGGCATCTTTTTATCCGATATGGGAGGATAAGCACGTGTAAGAAAAGAGGGTAGAAAAGAGATATTGACTTTGATTTCACATATTTATTTATTTATTTTTTATTTTTCGATTTATATCCCACCCTCCCCCGCAGGTCTCAGGGTGGCATTTATTTATTTTTTCTGTTTATTCTTTTGAAGACTACGTTTGATTTTTAAAAAAATTATTATATGCTTATCTCATGAGAGGAGTGAACGATTTCATTTAAAGAACAGACGTCTTGTAGGCTAGCTGACTAAATGGCTGCAGAAAATTAAAATTTGAAAAGCAAAAATATTAGAAGGAAGTAGGGTTGGCTCTCCTTCCTAAACCTTGTCATGATTCAACTGAGGAACCCAGATTATAGACTGAGAGTCCATTTGTTGGAAGGGACTGTGGTGCTACCATGCATTCATCTCCTTTTCGTGCTGATGGTCCTAGATAGAATCATAGAGATGGAAGATACCCCAAGGGCCATCCAGTCCAACCCCCTGCCATGCAGGAACATACAATCAAAGCACTCCTGACATATGTTCATCTAGCCTCTATTTAAAAACCTCCAAAGGAGAGGACTCCACCACTGTCCAAGGCAGTGAATTCCACTGTCGAACAGCCCTGAAAGTCAGAAAGTTCTTCCTAATGTTTAGGTGGAATCTCTTTTCCTTGAATCCATTGCTCCATGTCCTAGTCTCTGGAGCAGCAGAAAACAAGCTTGCTCCCTCTTCAACGTGGCATCCCTTCAAATATTTAAACATAGCTATCATGTCCCCCCTTAACCTTTGCTTCTCCAGACTAAGCATCCCCAGCTCCCTAAGCCTCTCTTCGTAGGCCATGGATTCCAGACCTTTGACCATTTTGGTTGCCTTCCTCTGGACACGTTCCAGCTTGCCAATATCCTTCTGAAATTGCCATGCCCAGAACTGAACACAGTACTCTGACCAATGAAGAGTAGAGTGGTACAATTACTTCCCTCTAAACCAGTGGTTCTCAACCTTCCCTCTAAACCAGTGGTTCTCAACCTTCCCTCTAAACCAGTGGTTCTCAACCTTCCCTTTAATACAGTTCCTCATGTTATGGTGACCCCCAACCCTAACATTTATCCATTTTACAGATGGAGAACACTGATGCAGAGAGTCTTAGGCGACCCCTGGGAAAGGGTCGTTCGACCCCCAAAGGGGTCCCGACCCCCAGGTTGAGAACCACTGCTCTAAACACTATACTTTTATTGATGCATCCCAGATGTAAATCTCATGCTCTGGGATAGCAGGTTTTAAGAGACAGCTCTCCAGTGCAAAGAAGATAAAGAACCTCATAGTATCAGATGACTTTTCCATGGAGGATAGCTTCATCCATCTCTATTAGCCCTGATGGAACCTCCCAAGTCAGGTGGTATCTTTCAGCACAGATTGCAGGTTAAGGTACCAGACTGATCCACCCTCCCCCAAAGGTCTACAGATAGACAAGATGGCCAATCTGCTTCACCTAGAAAGGGCCGAAAACACAGTTCCTTAGACATATTTGTTTATTAGCAGCTCTTAAAAGAGTCCTGTGTTCAAATGATGGGCACTTTACCCCCAGTGTCTGTGAATTCGTCATGTCATTTGTTTTGCTCTGTAGGGTTGAAACATGCATCCGGGGGGAGGGGGGAAGGTTAATTCCATAACAGAAGTTTTGAGCGATTTGTTTATGTGTTTCTTTTAATTCCATTTCCCGCCCCCTTATCCTACTAGCAGGCAGATTAGCTCTTGATGGCATTTGGGCTGCTTCCAAATTCCCAGTTTCACCTTTGTCTCGGCAGGGGAAGAAGCGGAGAGAGAAAGGAACAGGCAAAACTCGCTAAGCATCTGTCACTTGATGTCAAGTTTTCAGTTTGCTTCCAAATGATATAAGTTTAGGAAGAACGGGGGAGGCACTCAACGAGAGGCACGTGATCGTTGCAGTGACCCGCAGATGCTTGGGTCACCTGGACAAAAAGCTCCTGGGATAGTGGCAACAGCTGGATAAAACAGGTGGAAGAGGAGGGCCACGTGTGGGCCACTCACCTGAGCACATGCGCTGAAGGGGCCCGCAAACAGACATCTATTGGAATGTATCCAGATCCCTTTGGAGTGGGTGCCATTCTGTGCTGCTGGGCGTGTGAGAACGCGCCGAGAAGCTGTCCCTTTCTTGAATGTGCAAAAAATGGCCTAGATTGCCAGCGTGGTGTAGTGGTTAAGCGCAGGTGGATTCTAATCTGGAGAACCAGGTTTGATTCCCCACTCCTCCACCTGACTGGCAGAGGCTTATCTGGTGATGTTTCTGCACTCCTACATTCCTGCTTGGGCTCATCGCAGTTCTCTCATAACTCTCTCAGCCCCGCCTACCTCACCGGGTGTCCATTGTGGAGAAAGGAGCCTGTAAGCCACCTTGAGTCTCCTTACAAGAGAGAAAAGTGGCATATTATCCTTATGGATACTAATGCTTCCAAGTCTTGGCAGGTGAAACAGACACCTTGCTTGTCCAAGCTGTAGACCTGCAGGTGAGACCAAGCTTTAAAAGGGGATGGGCGTTCATTTTGGATCTGAGTCTTCAACGTGCCAGTTCTTTTAGTAGCAATGTTACTGTTATGGATGGATTAGAAGTGCAATATCGGCAAGTGACATTTGGTGCTATTGGGAGCAGCAGAGCTTTTATGCAAGGTGGGGTATAAATCCAAACTTCTTCCTTGGGAAATGTGGCGGGCAGGGGTAGAGGTTTCCTTTAGTGGCACCTCCAGTCAAGTCACCATTGGCCCTTGACTTTGGGCAAGGGCCATGGTTCAGAGGCAGGGCATCTCCTTGGCACACAGGAGGTCACAGGTTCAATGTTCAATATCTCCTCTTAAAAGAGTCAGATACAGAGGTGGGATCCAGCAGGTTCTCACAGGTTCCCGAGAGTAGGTTACTAATTATTTGTGTGTGCCGAGAGGGGGTTACTAATTGGTGATTTTGCCACGTGATTTTTGCCTTAGTTACGCCCCTCCTCTCAGCAGTAGCACGCAGAACTTGAAGCAGTCTAGCAGGAGGTACAGCGGCGTGTGTGGCAGCCTGCGCCTGCGTGCATTCGTTTCCCACCCAAGGACCGGTGCAGTGGCTGCATTCTTGCCACAGCCCTGCCCAGGAATGCCCCACCCCCAGAATGCCCAGCCACGCCCCCGTCATGCCTCGCCCAGACCCATTGGTGCTACACCACAGTTTGAATCCCACCACCATGGGAACCTGTTACTAAAATGTTTGGATCCCACCACTGGTCAGATAGGAAGTGATATGGAAGACCTCCCCCTGAGACCCAGAGAGCCGCAGCTGGCCTGAGTAGACAATACAGGACCTGACGGACCGACAATCTAGTTCAGTATAAAGTTGCTTCATGTGTCTTCATGTGTTGTTCTTTCAGAGCTGCCAGTGGACTTTCCGAAGCTGAAAGCAGCCCACCTGGCCCTATATTATGCTCGGCCAGCAGGCTCAACCAACCACTCAATGGTTCTGCAGACCAGCAGCCTAGAAAGAGACTTGAACTCCTGGTGAACCGCCGTCCACGGGCTGATAAGCTCGCTTGGTGAGTTGTAAGTCGCACAGGCTTGTGGCAAAGACCTTTCCAGCAGAATGTAGGTGTGTTTGTTGTGACTCCCTGGCAACTCCCGAAGAGCGTCGCTGCAAAGGACCGTAACATATGCTCCTAGCCTCTGCTTTTCTAATTAAATCTCCCTTTCCATGTCTCAAACGTCGGGGAAAGATGGTAAAGAGCGCTATTAGCAATAACTAATTATTTCTTGCAAAAACAGTGTTCTTTCTTAAAAGTCCTTTTTTTAAAAAAAAAACCCCTGACGTTCGGACTGCAAATTGGCTCGCAGCTGCCAGCAATAACGCTGCATCCACAGAGACGGTTGAGCCAAGTTGGAGAGTCACAAGATATGGGCCAGAAGCAGAACAAATTCATTCTGAGGAGACAAAAGGATGTAGTAGCTCTGTAGTAGAGAACACGATTTGTGTGCGTGTCACATGTTCAATCCCTGGTCCCGCCAGTCAAAAGACTCGCCAGTTAAAAGTTAAAAGGTGGTGATGGCCACTTACCTGGGTAGTATTAAAAAGGGCTTGGACAGATTTATGGAGGAGAAGTCGATCTATGGCTACCAATCTTGATCCTTCTTGATCTCAGATTGCAAATGCCTCAGCAGACCAGGTGCTCGGGAGCAGCAGCAGCAGCAGCAGAAGGCTATTGCTTTCACATCCTGCATGTGAGCTCCCAAAGGCATCTGGTGGGCCACTGCGAGTAGCAGAGTGCTGGACTAGATGGACTCTGGTCTGATCCAGCAGGCTCTTTCTTATGTTCTTACCCACAATCTGCAGGGACGCAGGAAGCCCATTTCCTGCCCCACAATCTTGCAGTGCCATTCCTAATCTGGACTCTGGGCCAGAGCGGCCACTCAGTATGTCACAACTTAATATATCTGGGAATTTCTGTTCTGTCGTCCCCCCACCACCACCACCACGCCCTTTTGCAGTATGGTGGCCAACTCTGGTAAGAAATTCCCGGTGATTCTGGGGTGGAGCTTGGGAAGGAAAGAGACCTCGTTGGGGTATAATGCAAGTCCCCTTTCCAAAACTGCCATTTCTTCTCCAGGGAAACTGATATGTATAGTTTGGAGATCGGTTGTAATTCCAGATCTCCGCGCCCATTCTGGAAGTTGGCAACCCCACTTTGCAGATGGAATGGCATTACCACAGAATCTTCCTAAAAACCCATGATACTTGGCAACCTCTTAAATCATATACCTGATTACTAGCTTATATAGCCAGCTTATGGAAGCGACTCTCTTGGGGGTGGGAAAATGTTAATTGGGCTGACTGCTGGCCATACTGTAGATGTCTCAAAGGGGTGGGAGATGAGGCCGCTTGTACTATATCCCTTTGGCAGAAAGGCTTTTGGGAGGAGAGAGCGGGATTGCATGACAAAATGTATGCAGTAAACCAGCACGTCGAGAGAGTTTGGCCCCTTCTACACATGCCAAATAATGCTCTTTCAATCCACTTTCAATGCACTTTGCAGCTGGATTTTACTGTGCGGAATAGCAAAATCCACTTGCAAACTATTGTGAAGGTGGATTGAAAGTGCATTATTCTGCACGTGCGGAAAGGGCCTTTTGTGTGGGGATGTTGTTGTTGCTTTTTAATTGACACACTGCAATTCCCCCATCTGCATTCAGAAGTGGTAGACTCCAAGCACAGCACGATGAATTGGTTGTCTGGGAACCCTTTGGAGGACTTGCAAGATGTTGCATGAATGATCACGATCTCGCAATCTCCTATTAATAATAATACAACCACCACCACCTCTTGATTTAAGTTTAACTCAGGGGTCCCCAAACTACGGCCCGGGGGCCAAATGTGGCCCCCTGAAGGCATTTATCCGGCCCGCCAGGCATGGCGGCGATGGCTCCATTCATGTGTAGTGGGGGCTCGAGGGAGAGGAGGAACCGGCCCCAACGGCTGTTGATTGCAATTACATGATGGCACCCCCAAATCTCCATGAATTTTCTGACCCAGAGTTGGAAACCTTACACGTGGCAACTCCTGCTCCGCCCTTCCCTCTCGGCTACTCCATGTGTTGCTCTCAGGCTTTCTGTTCCGGCTCACTCCCATTGGCATCAGCCAGGCTGGTGAATCGCTCACTGGCTGCTAGGGAGGAAGAACCCAGGAAGATACCTGATCCTGGGTTAGAGGGAATGCTTCATTGGGAAAGTTCTGCTTTTTTTTTTTACAGGGGAAGGTATTCCACAGCCTCCCCAACAGTATTTGGAGCCCACCCTGAACTTGACATACTTTGGTCACTGTTCTAAAAATAGACCATGACAGAAAGGCTGAAAGGTGAAATCAAACATTTTACAATCATTTGTGCATAGGAATTTGTTCATAGTTTTTTTTAGTCCGGCCCTCCAACAGTCTGAGGGACAGTGAACTGGCCCCCTGTTTAAAAAGTCTGGGGACCCCTGGTTTAACTTATTGGCAGCCCTTCTTTCCACCTTACCACATGAAGCGAAAAAACACTTTTAGTAGGATGTGTGGTCTTTTTCATTTTTTTCTGGACAAACAATTTTATTTTACGTAATGCGTCTATACACTGTACATTCAGTCACTGTGGTATATAAGCATAGCTATTTTCATACATAATCTGATAAAGTCTTTATTTTACAATATTATCTGTTCTAGATGGGGAGGGACAGGCAGAAAAGAGGATTGTGAAAAGGACGATCAAGTTACACAGCGAAATAGATAAATATGCCACGCTTTTTTTTTCGCTCCTTTTTTTCTTGTTTTTGTAAATCAGGCATTTATAAACATGAAAGCACACTTTTATTATGTAACAATAGTTCTAGAATAGGAGAATAAATCATAATATTAGCAGCAGATGGGGGGGGCGTGTAACCAAAAATGTGCTGAAATGCTATTGGCTATTATAAATTTGCATTTTTCTTTCCCCGCCCTCCAATTGAAAAAGTTTTTGAAAATTGTTTCGCTTGGAAAGATCACTCTCTAAGCTCACAGGCTGGTGGGAAGGAAGGGGGCATGTGTCAATTTTTATTTATTTTACTGATAAAATACTTTACAATGAAGATAGGGATTTTTTTTAAATGATGCAAATAATGGGGGGGAAAGTTTTAACTGAAAATTTTGGTGGAGGGGGAAAAACCACCCTTTTGTTTGTTATACATACTTTTTTCTAGCAAATGGTGAGGTTTCTTAGTTTAGAAACACAACTTGTAAAGCAAGACGACTACGTAAGAAAAAAGGTTTTTTGAAAAAGTAAACATCATATACACTTATTATACAATTGTAAAATTTAAAAAATATGTACAAATTAACTTCTTATGCTTTTTTTACATTGGCTAGTTCTGTTTTGAAAAAGCAGAATACTATGTATACCTGTTAGCTGCTCCATAGATATGAATGTCTTATTGCTGTTGGAATTCTTTTTTTTCCCTTTGTTATCTTTGTTTTTTAAAAAGTGAATAAACTGAATATACAATTATCTAGGTTAAATATATATACTTTTGATGTACAGGGAGTCAACAGCCTATATAATGGACATTTTCTTCTCCCCTTTGGAAAAAAAAACCCACCCCAACTTCTTAAATGAAATTGAACGGCGGTGAGCAGGGCAGGACTGGGTAGGATATTTGCGATTCTCAAACCACCCACCAACTCAGGCTATGAAGGGGACAAACAGAACAGCAAAATATGAGGCTCTGTAAGGAATAACACAATTTCCCCATAAATACCTCCTCTGACCATTTGATGATGGATGGGGGATTCGAACTCAGCAAACCAAAAGACTTTCCGATTCACCTGAATGTTGGAGAACATTCTGTGTGTGCACTGAAAGGAACCGAGAAAGCCCCTAGTCACACAGGAGCTCCATGTGGAGTGTTGGAGCCCCGGAGGAGCTTCGGGTATTTCTACTACTACTGCATTGTTTTGTAGCTAGATATCACACCCAACACTCCCTCAAACCTTGGCAACAGATCTGAAAAAAGAAAGGGGGGGGGGAGCATCAAACAACGCTCACTGGAGGTATTTGTACACAGTGGACTAGGATCTTTTCCAAAGCCAAGCCCACTCGCTTGCGGGGAAGCCTGAGCCGAAAGCCGGGCTTTTTCCATAAACTGAAGGCAAACATTTGAAGGAGGAACATTCAAAGCAGCAGCGAAACGGTTGCATTTCCATTCCCAATAGATAGCTTGTCTTGGAAACCCTTTGGACCTGGTGTACGATGACCCAAAATGAGAGAGAGAGGCAGGCAGACAGACAGACAGAAAAAGACAGAGCACAAGAGCATGCACGGGAGACGGCGCAGATGCCAGGGCAAAAATGGTATTTACACATCCCATTGCTTGCGTGATGGAAAGACACAGCATAACCACAAAAAAAAAAAGGAAGGGGTTTCCAGCTCGTCTCCTAATGGGATTTGTTTTGTCATCATCAGTTGTTGGCCCCAGCCTTCGTCATCAGGGATGTATTTTAAGATAAAAGAAGCTCTTTTATCACCCAGGCTGTGAAAAATCAAAGCTGGCAGCCTGACATTAAAAGGTCGCATTGCTACTGGAGAAATATTTGAGAATCGTTCTTTTTCGCTAGCGAAGTGTGTTATTAAATAGCTGCGGATCAGGACTGAGCTGTCAGTGTTAGACCTGCAGTATTTAAAATGGTAAAGACCCAGCACTTGGCGGCAGGAGGGGGAGCAACCTGCACAAATTGGGAGTTCCACTTAATGTTTCTTAAATACGTGTGCTGAAAAATATTCTCAGTTTTAGAAGAGGCAACAGCAGTCTTTACTGATCGGGTAATTTCCCCTCTCTGGTCCATTTGGCTTTTCTTTTTACCCTAGGACTGTGGTGGCGAACCTTTGGCACTCCAGATGTTATGGACTACAATTCCCATCAGCCCCTGCCAGCATGGTCAATTGGCCATGCTGGCAGGGGCTGATGGGAATTGTAGTCCATAACATCTGGAGTGCCAAAGGTTCGCCACCACTGCCCTAGGATGAGGCAGGAAGCTCTGGCAGGAGCCTCAAGTTGGACACCTACATAGCTGAAAAAAGAGAGTTTATTTACTTAAAAAAAAAACCAACCCAATATGGGACATCTGAAAAATGAGAGGACTCAGCATCAAGGGCTGCAAATTTCAGCCATGCCATCTCTGAAAACAGAGACTTTGAAAGCACAGATTTATATTCCCAAACTGAGGGGCAGAGAGAATGGGCAGTTATTACGGAGACAGTAGGGAAATGTATTGTCGAAGGTTTTCACGGCCGAAATCACTTGGGTGCTGTGTGGTTTCCGGGCTGTATGGCCGTGTTCTAGCAGCATTCTCTCCTGACGTTTCGCCTGCATCTGTGGCTGGCATCCTCTGAAGATCCTCTGAAGATGCCAGCCACAGATGCAGGCGAAACGTCAGGAGAGAATGCTGCTAGAACACGGCCATACAGCCCGGAAACCACAAAGTAGGGAAATGTATTGGGCTGCATACAACTTTGCTGTCGGGCTTGTTGGACCTCCATCTCTTGCTGTGTATGAGCTAAAAGTCTGGATGGCAAAGAACATGCTTAGCACAGCGTCCCAGTGACCGTGCAGGTGTTTTTCAGCAGCGAGTAGGTGGGTGAGTAAGCTTCCTTTTGAAGAAGCTTGTCTGCAAAATTCCAAGGTCCCCCAGAGCACAGTCTGAACTCCCCGAGCGACCGGTCTCCCCAGCGAGGGACACACTTATCCCCCAAGATTGCTTCATAGCCCTCTTGGCTTCTGCCAAAGTGTGAAGGAGGAAACATCGAACCGAGTGTAAACAAGTCAATTGGTTTTTCCGGGGCATAATTCACCAGCTGTAAGACAAGAACACCGAAACCCGCGCTCCACTAAAAGTTATTTTGTGACTCTTAAAGCGAAATATCTGCCACGAAAGCAGTGCATTGTCGGGAAATTCGTAAGGTTGTGAACCGGTGCTGTTCTTTCTTTTTACAATGATGCATTTCACGTGACCCCCTCCCCAAAACACCTCCTTTACATAAGACAGTAATAATGCCCGTTGATTAATATATGTATGGCAAAGGTTTTAATTCCATGCATATGGTTTTTTTAATAACTGCAGAAAAAAACATACAAAGAAGCATTTTTTTTAAAAAAAATTCCCACATTAAAAAAAATAACTGCATAAACACAATCAATAATCCGTTTGCATTGCACTTTAGAAGAGGGAGAGCGGGATCCACTCATCACAAACGAATGAGGGCAAAACCCCATAAACTCAGACAACGGGGCTCGCTTCATGCAAATTTAGTTTGCGTAGGTTTTGTTTGTTTGCTCCCGGTAATTTATTTTTACCAAAGTAACCTGACTTTTTTTTTTGTCGAATATAATCTTCCTTTTCACTCTTTCTTTTTGTATGTTACTAACTTCCCCCTCCCTCGAAATGAACTTTACCTCCTCCTTTCCATGTTCATGCTTACAATGGCTATTAGAATGGGTAATAACTTTAATACAGTTTGTTTTTAAATTATCTAGTGTACTTGTAAGTAAATACTTTAATTTTAGGACTGACAGCTGCTCAGCAAAGAAAGGTTTCATTAGGAGAGGACAATTTCCTGATGATGAATCGGGGGGGGGGGCAGACATCTGAGAGTGCAGGTGCCCCCCTTGAAGAACGGAAGGTTCGTTTTTGTGGATGAGTGACCCCCTCCACAGCCCTGGGAACTGATTCTAGAAAACAGTTCCAGTAAATGTGCTTTGTAGGGCGAGTGAGGGGCCGTGGTCTCTTGCCATGAGATTACGGGTTGGAGTATTGAAGTGTGTGGGGGGGAGTGTACCTGTGGTTTCCCTGCTTGTCGGGGGCCGATGCCTGTCCCCCTTCCCAAGTGCAGCAGAATGGCTCCAGAGGAAACGTCATTCATTACTTTGGAGGTCCAAAGAATTTAAATTTGGAAATTCTGCAATGCCTGCCAGCTCCCCAGCTTTGCTTACTCTCCACTTCGCTGGACAGTAAAGCCTGCATATTCTGGCCCTTAAAACGGATCAGCGGTACCCAAACCCACTCCAATGTGCAACGGTAGGCCGGCAAAATTGGCAACTAAGGTATGAGGGGAAGCAGGAAAAAACCCCGGAACAGGAGAGTGAAATACTGGACAAACTTTTTCTTTCTTTTTTTTTGAGAGAAAGAAACAAAAATCCAGCTGGTTACTGAAGCATTGGCCCCAATCGCGTTGAAGCAAAACTCCCACTGGGGATAGGATTTTGCCCTGAGTGTGTGAATGCATATTTTCAGATCCATGGCTGGGTCGGGGAGGGGCTGCAGCAGAGATCCCAAGATTAAAATATTTGTCACAAAAAAGACACCCCCCCCCCTAAAAAAACCCCCTAAAGAATAAGAAATGTAGGCTTATATTCACAGCAGCAAAAGTCTTTTCTTTCTTTAATACAACGTTGAGCATTCTTCCGGGGCACCCAAGTCCTCACATGAGATCGCGAGTCAATAAAATACTGAATTTCTGAGGTGATGAACAAACGGGGATGAGTTCTTCAGGATGAAAAAAAGAAAAAAAAGAAACGGAAGGAGAGGTTGTCGCACACATACGGTTCTTTCTCTCTCTCTCACTCTTGTCTTTCACAAGCGGCTCCATGGTCCATCCATCTCTTCGTTTTTTCCGTTTTAAATTACTTCTGTAAAAAAAAATCAACTTTTTCTATTTCTTTCCTAACAAACTGAAGTGCTCTAGAGATGAAGCGAGTCTTTTTCAAACACATCAGTTAATAACAGACATCTTTAAAAAAAGAAAAGGTTATGGCATGATTTACAAACACTGATTTTAATTAGGCGGGGGGGTCCGGGTCGGTTGTTGTTTCGCTGCTGACGAATCTTCAGCCCCTGTTCCACTCCGACTGTCTTATGTTTGTGCAAACACAAGGGCGGGAGGCAGGGCGGGGGAATGACATGCGGATTGAAAACTAGAAACAAAAGTTTTGAAATTCTCATAGAAATCCCCCCGAAGGGTTCGAAACTTTCATGGCTTCCAGTTGGGTATTTCTTGACAAAAGTCTCTCAGCACAGAACCCAACACCTGTAACAATTAACTCTACAAATTAGGCATCAGAGAGTGTTTGTATGCACACCCCACCCCACCCCAGCTTTACATATAATATATTTATTTTTTAAAAATATCTTGTCGATGGTTATAATACCACATCTTTGTGACTCAACTGTGTGTAGTTTTTTTTTTAAATAGCTTATAACAAAAGGGGTCATTGTAATTCCAAAATGTTGCCCGGAAAAGGGGCCCTCTTCGCCCGCTTTCCACTTCCTTCAGGCGCTGCCAGATACACCCGAAGAACTTTGCCAGTAGAAAAAAAATATTCTTTTTTTTTTTTGCTGTGGATTCAAAAGTAGTTTAGTTTTTTTTTCTTGTTTAAACAAACACTCTTCATGTTATAGGCATGGGAAGATGTTGTGCTATATGGATTGAAAAAAAAGGGACGGGATTTCAGTGCTTCTGTTATAAAGAGTAACGTCTGCCCTCTGATCAGTAACCGAGTCCACCACGTTTACCGGCGTGCCCAGGGGCAGGCGCCCGCGCGCATGGTCCGGTCCCGCACACAATCCCTTACTGTGCATATTCATCAGTCTGGCCTACGGGTTAAACAATGTCCGTTTCTTTCGCGAGAGCTGCCTTTAGTTCTCCAGGTCCTTTGTCATATGTTCGCTGCCGGACACATTGCTCTGTTTAGGCCACAGTTGCTCCTGAAGTTCCTTGACCACTTTCTCCAAGTGCTCCCGTGCTTCCCTCTCGCGCAACAGGTCAGCCCGCAGCTGCTCCCGGTCCGCTTCGGCGTGCTGGAGTTTCACCTGCAGATCTTCAATCTAGATGGAAGAAAAAGAAGACGGGCTCAAATGTCGGCGGGCGGGGGGGGGACGCTGCTGCTCTAAGAGGCTGCTGAAAATTCGGGCAGCTTTTCGCTGAGCATTCAAAAGTTAACCATTTCGGCTACAGTCAAAGACTTCCACACTGTGTGTGTGTGGGGGGGGTGCTACCACAGAAAAGACCCTTTCTGCAGCAGTGGCCTGCTGAACCTCTGATAGCAGGGATTACATAGAGAAGGGCCATGGATGAACAGCCTTCCAGCTGCCGGTACTTTAGTGCTGGACAGCAGTTGATGCACCAAAACAAAGTAATAACACACCCATTCCTGGACCAAACAGTCAACTGTACTTAATTTACAAAGGAAAAAAGAAGGTCTGCTACAGACTTACTCCTCTAGCCACCAGGTATTACACCTATACTCTGTTCCACATAAAGATGTTTGTAGATTGTATATTCCTCCGCCAGAGAACAAAGCATGCTGGACCTTCTTTGTTGCAGAATGCTCTGCCCAGGTCCTAGTGCCTACCTAGTTCTGCTCCCCCGCATCTGTTTGAAAGTACAAATACATTTTGGCACAAATGCTCTTGTATCACAGCACCATGTTCGATAATGTACAAAATAATGGGTTTTGACAAAGGAAGTGTGTAAAAATGAATAATTCTCATATTCTTTCGGAACTATATTCTAATGTGACAGAGTACAATTTTCTCACTTGCTGCACCTCGACTGATCGAACTAACATCTTTATGTGAAACAGAGCATACCAAGTGTGATTCTAGTCTCGGGGAGCCCCTTTAAGTCATTCTGCGCATGTTCACTTGAAATTTCAGAAGGGTATTAAATTTGTTTTCGTCTTATTTGTCCAGCAGGGAAGCCCTCAGACAGCATTACATAGACAACTAAAGTATTTTGCATGTCAAAATATTAAGACAAGCAGAAAGCAACAAAGATCAATTTTTTTAGAACAAGGAAAAACACATACAATGGTCATAGCCAAAAAAAAAAATCCCAATTGTTGCTGAAAACTAGAATACCTAGCTGCGTATTCAAATGTTAATTATCTTGGTTGAAAGATGTCCATAATTGGGGTGCTGTCACAGAAAAGACCCTTTTGGGAACCACCGCACATGGAACTTTTGTTAGTAGAGGTGTGCAAAGGTCAAGGATAAAGATCTAAGACACTGGAGCAGATTTTCAAAAGAGAATGGCTAGATTATTCAGGGTTTTTGAGATTAGGGTTTTGAGCTGTACACAGGAAAGGACTGGAAGAAACTCTTTAGGAACATGGGGAATACATAGGGATGGGTAAGGTGGCATCTTCAGAAACAACCACATGCCAGGTTCCAGTTAACTGAATGCAGCTAGAGACTGTGTGTGTGTGTATATATATATATGCATTTGTGTGTGTCTGCAGGCGCCTACACATATCCTAATTCCTCCGACTGCTTTGAAAAATCCCTAGCGCCTGGTTTCTCAGCTTAATCCTCCTCCTCTCCTGACGCTATTTCTTCAGATCAGCATCAGAACTGTGGGTTCTGCTAAATTAGAAACCAAGGAGACAGACAGACAGACAGACAGACAGACGAGTCCTCTCTCCTGCGCTCAAACACAGACTTCCTATGCCTACGGAGCAGCTATGAGCTCAGGGCAGCAGAGCTTCTGATCCGATACATAGTTCTACAAGCAACAAGCAAGAACTCTCTCCTCCCCTTCCATAACTCTGTGAAAAGAACTGGAGAACGACGACGACAAAAATCAAAATGCTGTCACTGTGGGAGTTGAGTGGACTGGTATTTTGGTGAAGGCTGATACCGCCTCCCCACACACACACTGCGAAAGCGGAAGTTGACGCCCGGTGAACGAAGCCCTCAATCTGATTGTGTTTAGTCTGGGCCCTGCTTGTCGGCGAGACGTCCCATGATGCTAAGAGGAGGAAACCCACATCATTTCCTGCTGCTGCTCTCCTAAGTTTAGCATGCCGCACAAAAGGGCCGCTCCCCTTCCTGTTAACAAGACGACGGGGGAAGGGTTACGTTTAATGGGGTTTTGTTCTGTGCCTTTTTAAAAAAGAGCTCTTTGGTAGTTTTTCAGAGGACAGAGCACCACACCCCATCAATAACCACTGCAATAATCTGGGGATTTTTTTTAGCATTCTTAGTTGTGTTTCCCTTGGCTTTCATGAATCTGAATAGACCCTCCCCCCCATTGTAATATTTATTGTGATAAGACCTGGACATGTTAAGATGGGAGAGGATGTGTATGTTTGAAAGTGGACCAAAGGTACCACCTGAGATGTCGGTGACACTTGGGTTACCAACCTCCAGGTGGAGCCTGGAAATTTCCCAAAATTACAACCATCACAAGTTGACAGAGTGGCAATCCAATTCTCACTGCCATTTTGTCTCAAAGCATTTCCTAGTTAAGAACATAAGAAACAGCCTGCTGGATCAGATCAGAGTCCATCTAGTCCAGCACTCTGCTACTAGCAGTGGCCCACCAGGTGCCTTTGGGAGCTCACATGTGAAAGCAATGGCCTTCTGCTGCTGCTGCTGCTGCCAAGCACCTGGTCTGCTAAGGCCTTTGCAATCTCAGATCAAGAAGGATCAAGATTGGCAGCCACAGATCGACTTCTCCTCCATAAATCTGTCCAAGTCCCTATAGTTGCATCTTTTGCTTGCTTTCTTGTTCTTCCCCAATGGCTGAGCTGTAGTTTAGGGAGAGGTTTTTGAACACTGAACTCGAAGAACAGAAACCTCTAAGAACCTTCCTCCTCACCTGGGCGGAGTACTTGGCTCGCAGCCGGCCAGCTTCGCACCCCTTGTCGCACACCCGGACCTGTCTGGCTTGCTCCAGTTCCCGTTTTAGCCGTATCCGCGACTCGTTGGCCTCTTTCATTTTCTTCTCGTTCTCGGCTCGGAGGCGCTCGATCTCCTTCCTTAGGTTGCGCTTGGCCTCCGTGGCTTCTCTCAGCTTCTCCTTCTTCGCCACGCGTAAGAACTCCAGCTCCTGCAAGACGAAGGGACAGGGTGTCTTAAGAAATCTCCGGGGAGGCTCAAGGACTTTGGTTTGGTGGCCCAAAGAAAGAGGAGGAAGGGCCTGTAACTGTGTGGTCAGTTCCACACGGGGGCCACGTTGTGAAGGATTTGGAACGTGGGCGGCCCTGTCAAAACCAATCGTGGTCACTTGAAGCACTAGTAAGAAGAAGCTGGGAAAGGGAAGGGGGAAATCCCTCCGTTCCAAGATGGCGGAAACCAATTTTCGGTCATTGCTGATGGCCCAATGGTATCACATTCCTACAGCCTCATCATTAATGGGAGCCCTGTGGAGCAGAGTGGAACGCTGTGGAACGGCAGTCAAAGCTGCACTCATGACCTGAGTTCGATCCCAACAGAAATCAGTTTCAGATATCCAGCTCCAAGCCTTCTATGCTTCCAAGGTTGGTAAAATGAGTACCCACGTTGCTGGGCTTAAGTGTAGATGACTGGGGAAGGCAATGGCAAATCACCCTGTAAACATTAGGCCAAGTTGACGTCATATCATGATGTCACCCCACGGGTTGGTATTTTACCCGGTGCTGGCTCAGGGGACTACCTTGGCCTTTTAAATGTTGTTAATTAGCACGTGGATAAGCAGTCGCCAAATTTATGCTTTTAAAAATAATTATTTTTTTAAAAAAACTCGCTTCATAATGGCATCTACTGGATTCTTATAATGGATTTGCTGCAGATCTGAGGCTTTCAGGGTTAAAAACCCCAACGATCCCCCCCCCCACCCCCCGGCCTCTTCCAACTCCCCTTCCTATTTCCAGATACAGCATTTCCTCTGTTAAGTAACATACTGCACCGAGGTCATGGGAAATCCTCTCTGTTTCTCCAACAATCTTGTTTTCGAGCCAGAATATTGTTCTCCTGGCTTTTATTTCATCTCCCGACTCTGTTACACACTCCAGTACCCAGCAGAAAATTAAAAGTCCCGACAGTGCAACAGCCGAATGCTGGAAGGGGAGGGAAACTGTGGCAGCAGGGCCCCCAAGGTTGAGAATACCCTTTGGTTCAGTTTAGTGCTACAAAAGCTCTGCCGCGAAGTCACTACCTGGCTCTGTATTCTCTGACCGCCCTCTATTTTGAGCAGTTGTGATAAAAAGGCTCAAGGTCACATGCAGAGTGTCAGCAGGGCTGAGATGAATCAGGAAGGACATACCAGGAACCACCCTTCCTTTGGCCACTTACATGAACAGATGTCTTATACTGCCTGATAATGAATCAGACTTTTGGGTTTATGAAGGTCACGCCAGTATTTTCTACTCTGACTCACATTAGCTTTCTGGGGTCTTAGGCAGAGACCCAGGGTGTCTCAAGTAGAGGTATTTTACATTGCCTATTACCTGATCTAAGGTGCAACTGGACTTATATCTACCCTATCCCTGCAATTGGACACTTTGGAAATTGGACCTGTGACTTTCCGCATACCAAGCGGATGCTCTGTCCTGAGTCACAGCTTCTCTCGCACCTGGGCCCTCCTCCTTTAGAAGAAGAATTATGTGTTCTTGCATTGCAGGGGGTTGGACTTGATGGCCCTTGGGGTCTCTATGATTCTAAGAAGGAGAAGAGTTTGGATTTATACCCCACCGTTCTCTCCTGTAAGGAGACTCAAGGTGACTTACAAGCTCCTTTCCCTTCCTCTCCCCACAACAGACACCTGGTGAGGCAGGTGGGGCTGAGAGAGTTCTGAAGAACTGTGACTAGCCCGAGGTCACCCAGCAGGAATGTAGGAGTGCGGAAACACATCTGGTTCACCAGATAAGCCTTTGCCACTCAGGTGAGGAGTGGGGAATCAAACCCAGTTCTCCAGATTAGAATCCACCGGCTCTTAACCACTACACCACGCTGGCTCTCTTTAAACACCATCACAAGGTAAGGCAAACCTGGCCTCAAGCAATGGCTTCCAGTGCATTTGAAATTTACGATCTTTACAAGCTGGACTGTTCAACTGTATCTAACTTCCCCAGGGGGATTTCCTCAGGTCTGAACCCAGCTCGCAATCAGGATGCAGCAAAAGGTTCACCCGCGGCTTTACTTGTCAGGGGGGAAATGATAAGGAACGTGTTTTCAATTCTTAAGGAACAGAGATATATCCCGGCTGCTCTGCTGAATCTCCCGTTCTGATTCTGCATGCGGCCTGCGATTGAAAGAATACATATTTGCAAGTCGTAAGTAAGGCTGAATGCGTTTGGCTTTCCGCAAATGGGAAGCCTTTCTTGCTAAGCCCCGTCGAAACTACCGTCCTCATTGAAATGGCAACATCGATACGGCGCACGAGGGTGACTTCCGACCGGCATGAAATTGAGATGTGACCTCTCCACATGCAGAAAACTCCACCGCTTCAGAAATAAATGCATTAATGAGCTTTAACTGGGGACTAGATTTAGGGGGGCAGGTAGCATACCTACCTATATGAAGCCAGGTCACTGCCCCATATGCTTTGGTGTTACCTGCTCTGACTTGCTGTAACCTTCTAGGCTAGGGTTTCAGCCAGCATGGTGTAGTGGTTAAGAGCAAGTGCACTCTAATCTGGAGAATTGCGTTGGATTCCCCGCTCTGCCACTTTATCTGGTGAACTAAATTAGCTTGGGCACTCCAACACATGCCAGCTGGGTGACCTTGGGCTAGTCACAGCTCTACGGAGCTCTCTCAGCCCCACCTACCTCACAGAGAGTTTGTTGTTGGGGGGGTGGGGGGAAGGGAAGGAGTTTGTGAGCCCCTTTGAGTCTCCTTGCAGGAGAGAAAGGGGGGACATAAATCCAACTCTTCTTCTGGCGGAGAAGGGTCTTTCCCAACACCTTACAGATTGTTTGTGTGTTAAGTGCTGCCAAGTTGTTTCTGACTCATGGCAACTCTATGAATCCTTCCAAACAGCCTTGAATCTTTCCAAACAGCCTTGAATCCTTCCAATAGCCTTGTTGAGGTCTTGCAAACAGGGAGCTGTGGCTTCCTTTATAGAGACAATCCGTTTCATGTTGGGTCTTCCTCTTTTCCTGCTGCCTTCAACCTTTCCTAGCATTATTGTCTTTTCCAGTGACTCTTGTCTTCTCATTATGCCAACAAAGTATGACAGCCTTTGTTTCGTTATTTGACCTTCTAAGGAGGGTTCAGCCTTGATTTGATCTAGAACTGTTTTTTTGGAAGTCCATGGTAGCCATTAACACTGACAAACTAAGATCGTTTCAAATGGAGGAGATCAGAATGAAAAAAAATGGGGTCCAGCACTGACCTGCGGTCCCTCCCTAGGTTTGGGGGTGCCGTTGTGGGAGAGCCCCCACCCCTTGGCTATTTCAGACCATATGTAATTATTCCTTGGGGCCATGATCTCAACTCACTGGGGAGATTTTTTATTTATTTGGTCCTCAAGTCACAGCCAATTATGGTGACCCCATTGGGCCATGGTGGCAGGGGCTGATGGGAATTGTAGTTCATGAACATCTGGAGTGCCACCACTGCTATAGGGTTTTCCAGTCAAGAGGCATTCAGAGGTGGTTTGCCATTGCCTGCCTCTGAGAAGCAACCCTGGACTTTCTTCATGTTGTCCCATCCAAATACTAGCCAGGGCCAATTGAAGAAGAGGAGTTTTGGATTTATACCCCACCTTTCCCTCCTGTAAGGAGACTCAAGGTGGCTTATAAACTCCTTTCCCTTCCTCTCCTCACAACAGACACCTTATGAGGTAGTTGGGGCCGAGAGAGTTCTGAGAAAACTAACTGGCCCAAGGAAAACCAGAAGGCTTCATATGCAGGAGAAGGGCAACAAATGCAGTTCACCAGATAAAAATCTGCTGCTCACGTAGAGAAGCGGAGAATCAAAACCCAGTTCTCCAGATTAGAGTCTACTGCTCTTAACCACTATACCCCGCTGGCTCTCGTAAAAAACACTAGTAACTACAACAGATTTTTTAACAGCCTTTGCAATTCACATTAGGAAGCCCCTGAATCTTGCTGTGAAAAATCACCATTGCTCAAATTATCCCTTCCCACCCACCTCCCTGACTTACAAAAGTAACCCCCCCTTGCTTTCCTTTGGTCCCAATCCCCATACCTGGTGTAGGCTGCGCTTGGCCTGCAAGGCTGTGTTCAGCTTCTCTTCTTGCTTCACCCTCATCTTGATGACTTCGTGGAGGAACTTCTCTTTGGCTTCTTTTGTGTCCAGGCCGCCGTCCAGCACCTGCCGGAGGTGCTCCAGTTCTGCTTCCAGGCCGCCGCCACCACCCTGGGGCTCGGCGGGGCCGGCGACCTCAAAGGCGCTGCTGACAGCCATCGGGGCTTGCATGCTAGGAGAGCTCATGTCCTTGGCCGAGCTTGAAGAGGTGAAGGAAGGGGAGGACAGCGAAGAGAGCGAGGAGGTGACTGCGAAAAACAGAAGGGAAGACACTCAAATGGTTAGCCGGCAGCAAGCCTATCTCAGCGGGGGAGGATACGTAGCCACAGTTTGCTTCTTCAAGCCAGAGGAGGCCAGTAGAAGCCACCATGGCCTGAAGTCACAGGGATCTTTTTGCAGAAACAAAAAGTGAAGGCCGGGGGATTACGCTTTAGAACTGCTAGCAAATTAATCAAATGCAGTCCTAAACAAAACTGCCTTCAATTGCCTCCTAAAGGATGGAAATGAGAAGGATTTACCATAATGAGTGCAGGTTGTACCATAATTGTAGGGCTTAACACTGAAAAGGTCCTTTCTCACACACCCACCAAATGAGCTTCTCTGATTGAAGGGACAGTCAAGAAGAAGAGGAAGAAGTCCCCCCTTACAACAAACACCCTGTGAGGTGGGTGGGGCTGAGAGAGCTCCGAAGAACTGTGACTAACCCAAGATCACCCAGCTGGCATGTGTTGCAGTGCACAAGCTAATCTAGTTCACCAGATAAACCTCCACAGCTCAAGTGGAAGAGTGGGGAATCAAACCTGGTTCCCCAGATTAGAGTGGACTTGCTCTTAACCACTATGCCACGCTTGCTCTCTCTATGATCTCTCTCTATGATCGTAACTCCCAGGAAGGAACAGATAGGGGAAGACAACCCTTCAGATGCCCCAGAAATAAAAGTCAGGCAACCTACACTTACATTCCTCTCGAGTTTCTACTTCGATTTCTGCTTCTGACTCCTTGTCTTCTTCTGTGGCAGGGACGGCAGTGACGGTGGGTGTCATGGCGGCAACGGGTGCAGGTTCAGGAATGGCTGGATTCTCAGAGGCATGTTTCCTTTTCCTTGGTTGGGAGGGGCTGTTCAGTGGCTCGTTGCTCCGGGACGCACCGGTGGCACATGGGGGGTTGCTTACAATCTTTGGTTGAGTGGGGGGAGCAAGGGCCACGTTAGGAGCCACGGCATTTTCAAAACTTTTGTAGGAATAGAAACTGCTGCTGGGGGGGGGGGGGGGGGGGGGAAGAGAAACGGGGGAAGAGGAGAGATGAAGAGAAAGAAATGGAATATTCAATTACAGTCCAGCCTCCGCAATGCTGCCTGTTAGGGAGTGAATCATCACACATTTTGCAGGTGACGAAATGACTCTCCCCAGTCTTTTCCATACCTGTGCAAACTTCCATTGATTCATCCGCACAATGAATCAGCGACAGCCTCAATTGAAGAATTTTAAAAGTTTATCGCTTCATTCAAGTCAGGAGCATTCGTGCTTTAAAAAGAAGGCCCTGAACCGCCCCCAGTAGCATGAGTGGGGCTCCAATCCTGCATTCGACGGGACTGCCAGGTAAACCATACCTGGGGCTGCAAACTTAACTGTGCTGAGGCCCCGTCGAAATCAACAGATTATTCCCGACAGCCCAATTAAAGTTCCAGCTTTCTCCAGACTGGGAGTGCCGCCTGAAAGAGCCACTGGCAGGAGGCTTCTTCAGTTCAGACATCCAAAAACGTCAAGTGCATTTAAAAAAAAATACTCACAGAGATTTCAGTAATCTATTACCATGTTTATTCGGTGCCTCCTTGTACTGACTGTATTGACTACACTGTGTTTAGCTCCAGGTGACACCTCTTTCCTATGGACTACTGATTTACACCATTGACCGCACTGGGAGTTACTCAAGTAAGAAAGGCATGGACTATAAATGGAGTGGGGTGGGAGAAGCATGCCCATCAAGTCACAGCTGACTTAGGGCAATCCCTGTATGGGTTTCAAGGCAAGAGACGTTCAGAGGTGGTTTGCCATTGCCGGCCTCTGCATTGCAACCCTGGACCTCCTTTGTGCTCTCCCATCCAAATACTAACCAGGGCTAACCCTGGTTAGTTTCTGAGATCTGAGCTATCCAAGACAGGGCAACAGACGTTCAGAGGTGGTTTGCCATTGCCTGCCTCTGCACTGTAACCCTGGACCTCCTTTGTGCTCTCCCATCCAAATACTAACCAGGGCTAAACCTGGTTAGCTTCTGAGATCTGAGCTATTCAGGACAGGGCAAGAGACGTTCAGAGGTGGTTTGCCATTGCCTGCCTCTGCACTGTAACCCTGGACCTCCTTTGTGCACTCCCATCCAAATACTAACCAGGGCTAACCCTGGTTAGCTTCTGAGATCTGAGCTATCCAGGACAGGGCAAGAGACGTTCAGAGGTGGTTTGCCATTGCCTGCCTCTGCATTGCAACCCTGGACCTCCTTGGTGCTTTCCCATCCAAGTCCTAACCAAGGCTGACTCTGCTTAGCTTCTGAGATCTGAGCCAACCAGGGCAGGCCAAGAGATGTTCAGATGTTGCCTGCCTCTGCGTAGCAACCCATACATTCCTTTCTGGTTTCCCATCCAAGTCCTAACCAAGGCTGACCCTGCTTAGCTTCTGAGATCGGATGAGATCGAGCTAGCCTGGATCATCCAGGTCAGGGCTGAACCATAAATACAACAAACAAATAACTAAAAGCAATGTGAACTGACTCGAGTTAGAAGCCATTGTATTTGCTTTGGATTCAGGAAAGCCGGCAGAGGCGTGACCCCTGAGGGGGACCACATGACACAGCCACCTGACCAAACGGCCCAACCGCCCCCTTCGTCTCACCTGTCTCGGATCAAGGCAGGGATGTGATTCGAGAGCTCCTTCTCATTTGCTGAAACCGCAGGGGACCAGGGCCGGAACGCAGAGAGACGCTGTCGCGGATGGATGCAGCCGATGCTCTGTGGAAGCCAAAAAAGGAAGGCAAGGAAGGGAGAGAAAAAAAGAGGGAAACAAATGAAAGATGGATAGAGGCAAGCCAACAGTCAGAAACCTGGTGGCAGCATCTCTAATGTACCAGGGTGGGTGAAGGAGAGAATCAAACCGGTGTGTGACAGCAGGAGTTTAAATCCCAATAGCCAAAGTTGGTTTTTGACATGATGCTAGTTAAAAATAATAGTAATAAAAGAAAGCAAATTCCAAGCGTACTGTCGAAGGCTTTCAAGGCCAGAATCACTGGGATGCTGTGGGTTTTTCCGGGCAAATCCTCTGAAGATGCCAGCCACATATGCAGGCGAAACGTCAAGAGAAAATGCTACTGGAACACGGCCACGCAACCCGGAAAACCCACAGAGCCCCAGAAATTCCAAGTGCTTAATCTGTGACAATGTACAAAGGATGGGAACACATAACATGCAGTTTGGTCCTCACTCACGCATGCTTTCAAGACTCTTTTTCTCTCTCAGGGTGGGGAGGAGTTATAGGCAAAGGAAGAACCTACCGATCTTTGAGCCAGACTGGTCTGAAGGTACTGCTTGCTCACCTTGCTGGAGGAATTGGACAAGGACCGCAACCAACTCGACTGTTTTTCTTTCTCGCCCGCTACTGGAGACTGCAAAGAGGAGTCTTCTGCTTTGGGTTTCTTGGGGGGAGGTGGATCGGACGGGACCTGCAAAAGATCAGAGAAGGGCAGGGAATTTATTGGCTGAATGTTCCCGCCATTGTAATTCAGAAAGCAGCATTCGTGTGATATTTTGCAGAATATAAGAAGACAGGCAGAGATGTAATTTAGCATTAGGCAGGCGGGTGAGGAAGACGTGTTATAGGTTCATGGTAGAATAGGAATGGGGCGAGGCGGGGGGAAGAGGGAAGAATAATTTCTATCGCATCACTAAACATCTAACATAGAGTAACCAGCCGAACACTTAACCATCCTTGTGGGAGTCCAGCATATATAAGCAAAGAGATGCAGTTTCTGGCACCGCTGCCAATTTGCCGCACTGTATCCTGGGACAATTATCTCCAAGCAAGCACACTAATCTACAGGTAAAACAGACAGCAGTGCCCATTCCTCAAGGATTCCTGCTCCCTGGCAAACAATTTCTTGCACTTTGCAAGAGCTGTCATTGTCAATGGCTGTCTGCAACAGGTGAAGTATCCACTTCGTGCAAAACGTGTGCTGGGAACTAAACTGGATTTGTCTACAGACCAGGCAGTTTCTATTTGGCAACCACACCGGGATTAAAAAAAGAAAGAAACGCACTCGCTGAGCTCAAATGGGATCTCTTCTAGATTACTTTGTCCAAGAGAGAGAAAAGCCAACTCTGACACACATTCCTACCCTCTGTCCCGCTTACTAATTCAACGGATGCTGTTTGCATCGTGTATCAATGGAACTCATTTTCCACTTGAATTACTTACAGGGAATAATCTAAACATCCACAGTTTTCTCACAGAGAAAATAAAAAGCCCACCCACCCACAGCTGAGAACTCTGTTGCCTTTCAACATATTCCCCAACACCGCCAATCTGGATGTTTGATAGTGAGGCCATTCGTGGTCTTCCACGCCTGGATCAGGGTTTGATAGTGAGGCCATTCGTGGTCTTCCACGCCTGGATCAGGATTCTAAGGTGGGTTGTGAGTTCCTTCACAGTGGCCATTTTTGGTTGTGTTTAGAAAGGGTCTTCACTACAGTATACTTCAGGGGTCTGCAACCTGCGACTCTCCATGGACTACAATTCCCATCAGCCCCTGCCAGCATGACCAATTGGTCATGCTGGCAGGGGCTGATGGGATTTGTAGTCCATGAACATCTGGAGAGCCGCAGGTTGCAGACCCCTTGTATACCTGAACATATGAAGCTTTCTTATACTGAATCACACCTTTGACCCATTATGTCAGTATTATCTACTCAGATGGCCAATGGCTCACCAAGATTTCCAGTAGAGGTCAATCACATCATGTTGGATATGCTGGCTATTGACCCTTTTTCATGCCAAACTGATGTTCTACCACTAAGCATGGTCCCTTCCATATCTCCCACATTTGGCTTGTGTTTCTTGTCCCTGGGACTCATCTTGAACACCCCAGGTGGTAGTACGGAGACCCAGTGAGCTGTAAGCAAGTGACAGGAAATGGCCGCTGATATCTGACATCAGTCACATGACAGGAAGAGGCGACAGAGACATGACCTCAGCAGGATCAAGGGCAGCACACACAAAGAGAGCTGGAGACAGAACGTAAGCCAAGTGCTAAGTTGTCTAGCCTACTTACGACAAGCCAAGGGAACCCTTTCCATCACGGAGTGACCTCAGGTCACCTTCTTGCCTCTCTCCGCATGTGTACAAAGGGAGGCAGCAGGCACACATAGTACTCTTGCTCTCTGTCCAAGCACACACAAACAGCAGGCAAGGTTCTATAAGCTACCTGAAGGCCCTACCCATGGGTTGGTGATAACCCATCCAACGCTGGTTGGAGAGTTCTCTTCCCATCCCTTGCGATCTTTGAATTAAACTACAAACTTTCTGCATGCAAAACATAAACTATCACTGAATTAGCGGCCCGCTCCAAAAGCACAGAATATATCATTGGCCCACCAACTATTTTTTGTGCGCTCACATCACAACCAATTTGCGGCGACCCTGTAAGGTTTTCAAGGCAAGAGACGTTCAGAGGTGGTTTGCCACTGTCTGTTCAATCAGGGATATGATTGAAGTCTATAAAATTATGCATGGGGTAGAAAATGTTGACAGAGAGAAAATTTTCTCTCTTTCTCACAATACTAGAACCAGGGGGCATTCATTGAAAATGCTGGGGGGAAGAATTAGGACTAATAAAAGGAAACACTTCTTCACGCAACGTGTGATTGGTGTTTGGAATATGCTGCCACAGGAGGTGGTGATGGCCACTCACCTGGATAGTTTTAAAAAGGGCTTGGACAGATTTATGGAGGAGAAGTCGATCTATGGCTACTAATCTTGATCCTCCTTGATCTCAGATGGCAAATGCCTTAGCAGACCAGGTGCTCAGGAGCAGCAGCAGCAGCAGAAGGCTATTGCTTTCACATCCTGCATGTGAGCTCCCAAAGGCACCTGGTGGGCCACTGCGAGTAGCAGAATGCTGGACTAGATGGACTCTGGTCTGATCCAGCAGGCTAGTTCTTATGTTCTTATGTTCTTATGTCTGCCTCTCCACAGCAACCCTGCACTTCTTTGGTGGTCTCCCATCCAAGTATTAACCAAGGCTGACTCTGCTTAACCTCCGGCATCTGATGTGATCAGGCTAGCCCAATAATAGAGCCAGCGTGGTATAGTGGTTAAGAGCAGGTGGATTCTAATCTGGAGAACCAGGTTTGATTCCCTTCTCTGAGTTGGCAGAGGCTTATCTAGCGATCCAGATGTGTTTCCACACTCCTGCTGGGTGACCTTGGACCAGTCAGAGTTCTCTCAGAACTCTCTCAGCCCCACCTGACTCACAAGGTATTTGTCATGGGGAGAGGAAGGGAAGGGGTTTGTGAGCAACCTTGAGTCCCCTTACAGGAGAGAAAGGTGGGGTATAAATCCAAACTCTTCCTCTTCTTCTTCTAGCTGGCCAGAGTCGTGAAAGCCTTTGGCCAGCTCTATGGCTGAGATCCTCACTGTAGATATCAGATAACAAACTTGGGGTCTTCTGTATATAAAGCAGGCGGCCTGGCATGCAGCTGCAATGTGATGATACTCTGCACATGCTCCCCCCCCCCCCAATACAGGGGAACCCTCTTAAACTTGTGCTTGTCAACATTCGATGCCACCAAACAGAAATCTGCAAGATTCTTCCCTTTTTCAATCAGGGTATGCAATTGTGGGGGAAAGAGCCGTTCCTTTTCAAACCCTTCCCAAACATACTTGCGTCCAGTGTGCAAGCTTAAATTCTCCACAAAGGTGGGAAACAAGATTACTAGGATTCGTATTAGGAGAGAGGACATTTTTCAAAAGAGAGCTCCTTTTAAAAAAAAAACTATCCCAAACCCTATAGAATCACCCTATTCACACTCTCCCCGTCAAAATCTGTCGGCTGCTGCAGCCTCCTCTTCCCCCCTAATTGTAGGCAGAAAGGTGAGTTTTCCTTTAAAACTGCGGTTTCTGAATTGGAAAGATTATTCCGAACGGGAACAGGGCAGACTTTGTTATTGTGTTTGCAATGGTTGTTATGCCGATGACTTCACCACGCCGCAGCTGCAGTGGATTCTGGTGGCCCCTTGCCAAGCTCGGCTTTGCCTTTTCCACAAGTTGCTCTGCTCAGCTTATAAATCACGCTCAAGCATAAAGCCAGGCCTTTCGGGATGGGGAGGGCGGGTGGTTCGGAGCCACTTCCCCCTCCGGGGATGCGAGGGAATAAATTCCTGGGGCTCCCCGCAGGGTTTGCCAGAACGAGGCTGGGACCTGTGGGTTGAACTGGGGCACAGCAGAAAGGAGAGCCAGACAGGCGGCCAGGATAAACACCCTGTTCTGGGTAGGCAGGAATGGGGTTGAATGACCTCACAGTCAGAAGAGCGTACATAAAAAGCATTCTCCCTTCCCTCCCTGGCCTTTTCGTTCAGGGAAGGAGGTGTCAGCTCGGCTTCAAGGCTGAGGTTTTGGTTTTGAGGGTACGAAGGGACAAAACTAAATGTGATTCAGAGCCGCCGTGGTGAGAGGGGCAGGCTGGGATCTGGAAAACCCAGGTTTGAATCCCTGCTGTCCTACTGATGCTTGTTGGGTGACCTTTGGACCAGGCACACGCTCTTAGCCCTAACAAATCTCACAGGGTTGTTGGGAGAAGTGTGGGGCTCAAGACCCCTTATCTCCCATGCCCTTTCTGCCCTGCTTGGGCTTGCACAACTGCAGAACTGGAGTGGGGAGGGGTCTATGGCATCTGGTTCCTCCTCATTTCCGCTGGGTCTCTCTAATCTGGAGAACCAGGTTCGATTCCCTACTCCTTCACCTGAATGGCAGAGGCTTATCTGGTGAACCAGATGTGTTTCCACACTCTTACATTTTAAAAAGGCCATCTGTCAGGAGTGCTTTGATTGTGTGTTCCTACATGGCAGCGGGTTGGACTTGATGGCCCTTGGGGCCTCTTCCAACTCTATGATTTCATGAGAGGCGAACCGCGTAAGCAGCTTTGGCTCTCCATAGGAGAGAAAGACAGGATATGAAAGAAGTAAACAAATAAACAAACAACAGCAGACTCTCAGAATGCCATAGGTGCCCTGCTGGGTCAACTGGAGCTCTTTTCCAAGTGCAAGTCACACTGGCGCAGATATATGTCAGGAAAACTTTCTGCCCAGATGAAAAACGTTGGAGCCAGGGTGACTCCAGCGCTTGGGATTCCACATGGTTGGGAATGGACACAAAACGCAGGTTTGTTTCGGTTTGTTTCAGGAGAAGCACGATCCTGGGCCTCATACTCACATTAATAGAGTCGAGTAGGGGATCTCTGTAAAGCTGCAGTGTCTGAGAAGCTAAGAGAGCATGGGGGTGGGGGAGCAGCTTTTGAGCGATCGCTCCGGGGAGCATCTGCAACCTCTCATTCATGCAAAGACAGAATCCACGCCTGCCCGAGCTCGCAGTCCTCAAACTCCTTTCCCTGGGAGGGAACGGGGGATAGAGGGAAGAAGGGCTTCCAGGGATGATGTTTCAAGCCAACTGGCACCCTGGTAAGACAATTTAACCTGGAAATCCCCGCCCGGCTTCTAAGGGCTCCCTACCCCCCTCCTCCCCCCCCCTTTTCGCAAAGGGGTCCGCAGAGTCTCGGCAACTCCCACCAAACACAAATGCCAACGCTGTCAGATCTGCAGAAGGGCTCCTTTTGGCCCGGCTCGGGGAGGGGGGGAGAGGAAAATAAAATGAAAAAAAGAAAGAAAGAACTAGATTGCATTTGGCTCAGCTCCAGCAACAGCCAGGACGCTTCCAAATGTGGGGATGACCCTCGAGAGGGGAGGGCTCAGGAGGAGCGGGGAGGGCCCCCCCCGGAGACGGAGGACAAATTCTCCTCCTGCTCCTTGGAACTGCCGCACAAGCATAAAACAGTGACGGTACCCGAATGCTATTTGGCAAGCGCCGACAGATCCCAGCCCTTTTGGGATGGCGAGTGAGGCAGGCAAGCGGGGAAGAGACCTGGAATGAAAGGCCCAGCAGGTGCTACTACTCAGCGGAGTTCTTTCTCTCTTTCTTTCCCCACCCCGCCTTCCCCTTTTCCATTTTTATATCCCTCTCCCTTTTCCCTCCGCCCTCTGCTCATCTGCAAGAAAGAACATTTTGTGCAAGCTGGAGACAGCCATTTGGGAGGGTTAGAATGTGTGTGTGTGTGTGTGTGTGTGTGTGTGTTTGTGCAGAGGGGGATGAATCTCACATGGGGAGATCATGCCAGAATAGCACAAGTTGAGGCTGAAAAGGAACAGGCAGGGTGGGGGGAGCAGGGTGGGGGATAGCCGGGAGCAAAATGTCAACTCCTGAAAAGAATTTGGGATGATGGGGAGGGGGGACCGTGGGCAAGACAGGAAGAAACATGCAACGTCCCCCCCCCCAGCACCACACTGCCAAAACACAAATCTCCTCCCCCGCTTTGTCATCAAGGCAAAGAGAGAAATCACAGAGGGAAAATGTGAGCGACCGGCAAAGCATGTCCTAACGGGTCAACCCGTTCGACATTCCAGAAGCATTCCAGAAGGTGGAGGCTCGCTTCTCTCTCTCGTCCTTCCCAGTGCATGCCTTATGCTAGCAGACAAGGAGCGGAAACTGGGGGTTGCAAGGGACAGGGCAACCTCTAAAGCCGTGCAACTGAGACCTCTCTAGGGGAGAGGGTGCCCCACAACGTGAGGGCATAAAAGCACGCCTGTCCTCTCCACTGAGCCCGAAACAAACAGCCCCAAAAGTGTCTCTGTGGTCTTGCTGTCCCGCTGGCTTCCAACCAACAAAGTCTAATGAAGGGAGAAAGAAAGGCGGAAGCAGCTGCAGCCGCCCCTATAGACGAGGATGGATTTTTCCTCCCCAAAGGAGTGCCAAACCTTCTCGGGCATTCCGCGCAGATTACAAAGCTGGGTGGCGTTCTAGAAATCTGGTTTCTCTGCCACCACTCCTGCCATGTCTCCTTGGGCATGTCACTTCCTTTGAGGCACCTCTGTTTCCTCTGTCTCTTCCATACTCCAAGTTCTGACTTGAAGCACTGAAGGCCCCGATTTCTGGAGTAATAACAACGTTTTGCGCTCCCCTTCTGCCCAGTTAGGAAGGATTTGTTCACACGCTCCTGTGAAATTCTGCTACCTCACTGGTATTATATATTTATGACATTTTAAACCCACCTTTCTCCTAAAAACAGCTCAAGGTAAGTTACAATGATCTCAGAAATAATGCTGGAGTCACAACTGAGATTCTCCGGCAGGCTTTTTGTTTCTGGCTCTGGGAGAATCAGACATCAAGAGACCTTGAACTTTAACTCTCGACGGAGGTTGTGGAACGCTTTCTTAGAGGCAGCTTCATCAGCATTCCCCATTTCTCCTTCCAAAATCTCAGCACAATGGGTAGATTCTGTCATACAGGGAAGGTTGCAAAATTGCTACGAAGAAGAGGAGTTTGGATTTATATCCCGCTTTTCTCAACTTCATGAAGTCTCCCTGCAGCCACGAACTCCTTTCCCTTCCTTTCCCCACAAAAGAAACCTTGTGAGGTAGGTGGGTGGGGCTGATACTCTGTTCAGGATAAAGATGACAGGAGATTTGTGAAATCATCACCATTTCCTGGACCGTCTGTGTTCTAGAATGCTCTGCTTGGGTCATATTGTCGACCTAATTTTGTCCCCAAGGCACTAGGACCCAAGCAGGGCATCCTAAAACAAAGATGGTCCAGGAAACGGCAGATGAATCCACAAACCTCCTGTCATCTTTATCCTGAACAGGGTATAGCCAAAGGTCACCCAGCAGGCTCCATGTGTAGGAGCAGGAAAACAAATGTAGTTCATGATGGAAGGAAGGTGAAGGGCCCTATTTTGGAGTTTCCATCCAGGCCCAGCTACCACTGAATGTTCTGACTGTGATCCAGACTGCCTACTTCCACATGCCCAAGGGAAGATTTTTGGCTTGTGTTTCTTGAACCACAACACCCCTCCCTCCCATTTTTCACAGAGGGGATTAAAATGCAGTTTATGATATAGTGTTGGGTGTGTGCGTCGGTTTAAGGGGGAAAAAAGAGTCTAAACTCTTACTTGGTACACCTAAGCCTTTGGGCACACCTGAAGTCGTTCTTTGGATCCTGGCCACAGGAAAAACAAGTTGCAACCCAGATATTTCAGGTGTGATTTCAGCAGTCAATCTGTTCATCTCAAGGTCATTCGGCATAAGCATTTTATTACCAAGATTAAATTTTGGTGCCAACCGAACAAGACCGTATTCGGCCAAACTGGCTAGCTTGACGCAGCGATGCACTAGCAAAAAAACAAGCAAACAGATTCCCACCCACCCACTGGTCTCTCCTCCTTAAGCCCAAGCTATGATAATCCAGCCAACGGGCTCAGTGATAACACAGCTTGCAGGAGTGCCCGCTGGCTTGCTTTCTAATGGCTATGTCAGCAAAAATTCCAGGGCACGGCAGACAGGTCGAAGGGGTTCTGTGGCAAGAGACACCCAAACGCCCAGCGCCCGAGTCATTCACCCTGACCTACTTCCAGGTTTTAACAAATCACCTGAAATAACCCGAACAGAATTATCTAGCGTATCTTCATTGGAGTCACATGAACACAACCTCAGTGAGATGTTTCGGAACACGTTCAATCTACAGCTGTCCAACCTAGATTTCTCTCTCTCTCTCTCTCTTTTGCTGTCAAGTTAACGGAGACCCCCATAGGGTTTTCAAGGCAAGAGACATTTGGAGGTGGTTTGCCAGGTCTCTATGCCAGGACCCTGGTATTCCTTGGAGGTCTCCCATCCAAACACTTGCCAGGCTCGAGGCTAAATGTAAGTGACTGACCCAAGGTCACCCAGCAAGCTTCCACAGTGTGAGTGGGGATTTGAACCTGGGTTTCCCGCGTCCTAGTCCAAAACCTTAACCACTACACCAAGCTGGCTCTCTTAGAGAAGTATGAGTTAAAAACAACACAAAAGTGGATACTTAGACTGGCAGACTCAGGGTCTCAGTTGAGGACTTTCACATGACCTGCATCTTGGAGATACCAGGGAATGAACCTGGGACCTTCTGTATGCAAAGCAGAAGGGCTTCCACTGAACCACAGCCCTATAAAGTTACTAGAAAGTTTGTGCAGAAGGGCTGGGGCAAAGGCGAACAGCCAGGTGGTTTAGCATCTTTCAGCCCTCCTGTGTGGATGGGGTGGGTTTGTCAGTCTTTTATCTGCACGACAGGGACAACTGCAGATGGTTTCATAGCAGCCAGTGACAGATACATGGCTCCAACCCTCTCAAATGAATAATAGAATCATAGAGTTGGAAAAGACCACAAGGGCCATCAAGTCCAATCCCCTGCAATGCAGGAACACACAATCAAAGCACTCCCAACATATGTTCATCCAGCCTCTCTTGAAAAACCTCCACAGAAGGAGACTCCACCACACTCTGAGGTAGTGCATTCCTCTGTCGAACAGTCCTAACAGTCAGGAAGTTTTTCCTCATGTTTAGGTGGAATCTCTTTTCCCACACCTTGAGCCCCTTACTCCTGGTCCTAGTCTCTGGAGCAGCAGAAAACAAGCTTGCTCCCTCACCAACATGACACCCCTTCCAATACCTAAACATGGCTATCATGTCACCTCTTAACCTTCTCTTCACCAAACTAAACATACTTAGCTCCCTAAGTCTCTCCTTGTAGGGTATGGATTCCAGACCTTTCACCATTTTGGTCGCCCTCCTCTGGACCCATTCCAGTTTGTCAATATCCTTCTTGAATGCAGAATTAAAATTTCTGTGTATTTTCTACAGATGCTTATGAGACCCAAGTCATTATTTTTGAAGGCTCAGAGTTTATACTGGTTAGACCAATACAATTATAATGCTGTTGGTTCTCTCTCTCTTTCTCCCCCCCCCCCCCCATTTTTTAATCTTCTCACAGTTACTTGGTGCACAGAGACAAGATCCGTTCTAATGATTACTATGGGTGGAGTGTTCTGTTTTCGGAGCTGCGGCTGCTAAAATGGAGAAAAAAACCCAAATTTCTCTGAAAGAGCAAGAAACCACAAGACCCGACCCCAGTCTGATTCCGGTCTGCAGAAACCTCAATGCTAGATTTCTCGAGAGGATTCAAAAGAACCTCAGGAGACGCTAACTGATTTCTTGCAGCGTAAACAGGTCTTGTGCAAGACAAAACCCAAGGTGCAGGATTCGGTGATGTGCGTGGTGGAAGTGCTAATCGCAAGAGACCTGGCGGGTTGCAGGAAAACAGAAGACGCCTTTGTGGTTTCAGGGCGTGAGAACATGCTTGCACTCTGGGGAGGGTGAAAGATTTCAAGGGCCTCTTGCTTGAACTAATAATGCCCAGTCACATCCAAAATTGGAAAATGGCAGTCCAGTTGCAAGTATTTCATTTCCCCAAATCTGCCAATAGCAGTTACTTAAAGCCTCATTTTCCTCTATCCGTGCTGTCCTTGCCATCCATCCATTCGGTGCCCAATTACAGTTCCATCACTTAACAGAGAGGGGCAAAGTTTAGTGGTAGACCATCGGCTTTGAATGCAGAAGATCACAGGTTCAATTCCAGCCATCTCCAGTTACAATAATCAGGCAGAAGGGGACGAGATAAAACCCTACTAGAGAGCCACTGCTCTCCAAGGGCTTCCTTATTGTCCCATATTCTCTGAAGCTTATTTGGTTAACATAAATCTAGGTTTTCTACTGCAGACCAACGCAACTACTCTCTGAAACTATTATTTTGTTAACGTCACACATAGAAATCAAGAGGGAAGCTGATGGCTCGCAAAGAAACCGCTACCGTTTCCGCACTGTGCTTTATAAGGTGATCGTTTCCCGGTCGTTCACAGTTAAGGCTGGCCCCGTCGCCTGGCTGGGAAGAGGATGAGCGGATGGACTTTCCAGTATCTCTGTTGATTCATACAAATCCCACAGAAGGCTTACTGAATCTGAGTCTATAAACATGGCGCTGCTGATGTTGCTTCCTTATTTTCACGAGGGTGCCGAGAAGAGTCATTACAACCCATTAAACCAGAGGCCGAAAAGCACGGTGGCGTCGAACTGTGGGCGGTGCCACAGTCAGAAGGGGTTCTCCGGGAACCAAAAGCGATATAAACCGTTCCTCTAAAGACTATAATCTTGTTGGTTTTTTGTTAAAAAAAGAAAAAAGAAGGGGCTTTGGGTAAATGGCTAACAGATCACACCACGGATGCAAAGTATATTGGGGGCCAGAGGATGATTAATGTTTTCTTACTGGCAAAAGCGTTGGCTGATCTTTGATCGTAATAAGTGAATGAATGAATGAACTCATGAATGAATACTGGCAAAAGCAGCCACACACAATATGAAGCTTACAAAGACAACTCTACATGAGATAGTGGTCCAACACCATCATCTGTTTTGCAGGTTGCTCCGGGGATGGAGAAATGGGAAAGGGTAGGGAGGGTTGTTGGGTACCATTCTTACTAGCCTAGTAAAAGTTTTGGTTCATTTAGAAGAGGAATTTGGATTTATACACACACACACCCTTTCCTCTCCCAGAAGGAGAGTTAAGGTGGCTTGCAAGCTCCTTTCCCTTCCTCTACCTTCAACAGACACCGTGTGAGATAGGTGGGGCTGAGAGAGTTCTGAGAGAACTGTTACTACCCAATGTCACCCAGCACGAATGTAGGAGTGCAGAAACACATCTGGTCCACCAGATAAGCCTCTGCCACTCAGGTGGAGGAGTGGGGAATCAAACCCAGTTCTCCAGATTAGAATCCACCTACTCTTAACCATACCATGCTGGCTTATGAGAAATTATGTCCCTCACAGTACAGAGCTCCATGCACATCCGAAAAGGGGAACACAGTGGCTAGATCAGTACATCATGGCACCTGAACCGCCACTCCAAGAAGATTCCACTGCTGTCTTTATTCATCAACTTCCTTTCGCTTGCCAGGTGGTAAACAAGGCTTTACTATCTTCGTGCTCTCCTTTGGCGATCTTCCCAAGTACGGTATTTTGTTTGTTTTTCAAAGGAAGGAAGTCCCATCCCCACACTAATTTTTACAAAACCCTTCTAAGCGAAGTTTGGTGAAAACCCAACTTCACATCTGCAGATATACAAACTCGTTGCCTTTTTTTGCATACTGGGGGGGGGGGGTTCTATTTTCTGTGTTGGGACCCACAACTGGAAAAAAAAGCGCACAAAGTTTTGTCCTTCTCAGCCTGTCTGGAAACAGCTAGAATTTAGGTAGGTACAAAGTATTCCCACATAAAAAGCAGCTATTTATATGTAATATATAATTTTTTATGTGGCCTGCTACAGAATAATATTTAGTCTGGTGCTGACTGACCGGCGTAAATAACATGTCTCGGTCAAACCCAGAAGCACGGCATCGTGGTGCGCAAGAAGATTTACTACGTTCTGACAGTATATATTTAAAGCAGAAAAAGCTGCCTCCGTCTAAACAGTTGGTTCTAGGAAACGCTCAACGCCGGCCTGGGGGTGGTACGTTTGGAAACTCGGTTTCTTGGCACAGGTGGCAGGAATCCAGACTGTTACAGCAAAGGCCTCTCTGTCTCTTTCCTTCCCAATGCAAGGACTGCGGGATGCTCAGTAGCGGGAGGTATTTACTTTCCAGACTGTGTCCTCGCCAGTGTCGACTGGCGGCTGGCGCTGTGTCGCTCCACAATTGACCCATGGGGAAATCTGCGAAGCTACAGTCCCGGAGAGCCTCAGAAAGGGTTAGGAAAGGGGAGTAGCACAGCTAGATGCCAGTCCAGTGGCACCTCAGAGGCAGACAAGATTTTTGAGATACAAGTTTTCAATCGTCAATGTTTTGATGGTTTTAATCTTACTATAAGCTGACCTGAGCCCGGAATGGGTGGGATATTAAATATGATAAAACAAAAATGAACAACTGCTCCTGAAAGCTTGCACCCCGGAAATTATGTTGGTCTCTAAGTTGCTACTCGAATCAAATCGAACTCGAATCGAACTTGAATCGAACAGCTTGCAGAATATGTCCAAGATGCCCTTTACATCATATCAGCATGAGGATTGTATGTTTTATGGGGGCCTTTAACCCTATCATGTAAGAGGCCCTGGGACTTTGGTGTAGGGTGGGATATAAATTGAATAAATACATTAATAAGAATAGTGCATGCCATTCTGGTCCCATCCCAGTCCTGCTCCTCATTTTCAAAATAGCGGGGAATTAGTTGGGAGCAAAGAGAAGAGACCACAGCCCTTCCAACCTGCCAACATCCAGATGGGAGGAGAGCCAGAGGTGAATCAAATTTTGAGTGGGCTCTGTGTCTAATTATTTACTTCATTTATACCCTGCCTTTCTCCCCAATAAGGATTTAAAGCTGCTCACATTCACCTCTCCTCCCTTTTATCCTCGCAACAGCCCTGCGTGGTAGGCCTGGACTGTGTGACCCGCCCAAGGTCTAACCGCTGGCTCACACTGGCTCTGCGGGAAGTATTCTCGCTCAGCCATTTTGAAAAGCTGGTTGAAAACCAAATGTTGTCATGAAAAACTCCCAAAACGCCCGGTTAACCTGATGGCAGGGCAATAGACGCATCTTGCCTGCATCCCTCACTCCAGAGTCGCTGTCATGGAGGTCTTTCTAAAACCAGACTCCAGAGGCGTATCTAGGGAAAATGTAGCCTGGTGCAAAATCTGAGTTTTCTGCCTGTCCACTCCCCGGTTGCCCTTTTTCACCATGACCAAACAATGTGTTTTTTTGCACCAGGTCTTGAAGTCAGTGTATGGACCTGGGGGGAGGAGGAGGGGTATGGGGGCGATTTTCTGCACCCCCCCCCCCCACATTACTAAATGGCCGCAGCCCGGGGACATTTGACCCCATATGTCCTCCTAGGTGATACGCCCCTGCCAGATTCTCTATCACTTGTTACTGGCAGAGCTGCTGGGGGGCGGGGCTTCTTCTCCACAGCTGACCAATATCTGGTGGTGGGAGATGACTACAAGCAGTGGGAAATGTGTACCACTGTCCCCGCACCTAGAAACAAGTCTCGCAAGCAGAGGCCCAGGTTATACTATGCACTGCCGCATATTTTTTAAAAAAATGCTCTGAATGAAATTTGGGTGGTTTAATCACCCCATTGACAAGTTACAACACGGAACACAAATACTTCTGACGCACTACATGAAGAGTGATCCGGATTACAGGAGTCTGGATCAGGGAGGCTTTGCTATAGTTTATAGAAATGCATTATTTAAAAAAAAAAGAAAAGAAAAGGCCCTTCCCTCTCCACCCCCCACCCCCGCCTCCCTCAGACATTTTAATCTCATATTCTTAGTGGAATCCTCTCTTTGAAGCATGCACACCGAAGCCAACATTCAGATGCATTTCTGGGGGGGGGGTACTGCACCCCCAAAATGGCATATTCAGACCCCCCAAATGGAAGAAAGCTTTCTGTACCACTGTTCCAAAGAAATGTGTGCTTTCCCCCTTTTTCTTTCCCTTTTTTAAACAGAGAAATTGGGCTGCAGACGGTGGTGAAATGTAAATCCACGTCAGAAAAAATGCTTAAGAAATAACAACAGAATGCCAAATGGCAACCCAACTTTCTAGCAGTTTGATTTTATAATGTCACAGGTCGATAAACATAAGCTTGTTTCAGCTTCCCTCTCTGAGACACTAAATGTCATTTTAACTATCCTAAACAGGTTCCTACAGTCAAAATGTTCAAAATAGAGACCCTGACGCTACCAAACTTCCAATGGCCGGAGGCAGCAGGAGGAGGAGATCGTCTCTCCTAGAAACCTGATGGATTTCCAGCCATTTAGGACTATCAGCTTTGGGTTGGGAAATTCTTGACGATTAGGGCGCACAGTCTGCAGAGGATTGGATTTGAGGGGGGTGGGATATCAGCAGGGTACAGAGCCGTACAGCCCCCCTCCGAAGAAGCCATTTTTCTCAAGGGAAACTCATCTCTGCCCCTTGAAGATCAGTTGTAATTCCAGGGCACCTCCAGCCCCCGCCTGGAAGTTGGCAGCTCTCAACAGCCTGGAAACGATTCCTGCACGCTCCCTGATGTCTTCAGAGATGGAATTAGGGGCACTTCTCGCGTAGTTTCCTCTTTCCGCCCCAAAGGCCACTCCTTCCACCTGCACAGACTGTTTCGCACCGCTCAAGTATCTCGCTTGCCTGCAGTGCACCGCATTAATTTCATCTGTCATCACTCGTCCTATGATAACAGACACAATAGGCCCACGGGTCACCGCTTCTGCAGGCTCTGCCCTGCACAGCACCTCCGTGCTCATGAGCTTGCATTGACATGCCTGGGTGAACTTTTGCTCTCTGTATCTCCAGTTCTCATGGGGAGGCTGAACTTCTGGAAAGCCAGAAGAGAGGCACGGAACCCGGAGAACGACGACTTCAGGGCACACAAACAACACACACACGGTGAAGAACGGTGCCCACGGGTGCCATGGCCACCAGCATCTGGGAGCTAGAGTGGTGTGGTGGTTAAGAGCAGGTGGATTCTAATCTGGAGAACTGGGTTTGATTCCATACTCCTCTACCTGCGTGGCAGAGGCTTATCTGGTGAACCAGGTGTGTTTTCGAACTCCTACAAATGAAGCCTTCTGGGTGGCCTTGAGCTAGTCACAGTTCTTCAGTCCTCTCTCAGCCCCTACTTAACAAGGTGTCTGTTGTGGGGAGAGGAAGGGAAAGGAGCTTGTCAGCCACCTTAAGTGGTAGGATATAAATCCAAACTCTTCTTCTGGTTCCTGACAAGTGTTTTTAGAAAGTGGACATGGCCAGGTAGACCTTTTGTTGCCCAGCAAGGCTTCCAGTGTGCACTGGCAATTTGCTTCGCTTTGCTGATTTTAAAATGTTTTGCTTTGGCAGCAATTGCCACCACAGCACAAGCTCTTCGTTGTGCAACTGATGGTAAGCCCTTTTGTGGCTGCCTCCACCTCCTGCAGCAGCCATTTTGTGGCAGCCATTTTGTATCCGGCTTCAGCCATTTTGTGGCTACTCCCGCCCATCTGTATCAAAATTCCAAAGTTGGCCACAGGCTCAAAAAGATTGCGAATCCCTGAGAGAAAACATCACTCAAAACAAAATAGGGCACAGGATATCAACCAGGTATAAAAAGGGGGGGGGGATCCAGAGCTCAAAAACTAACCAAGCCTGCTTCACACATACGTGTCAAACTCACAGCCCTCCAGATGGTATGGGCTACCGTTCCCATCATCCCCTGCCAGCATGATGCTGGCAGGGGATGATGGGAACTGTAGTCCATACCATCTGGAGGGTCGCGATGACAGCTCCTGAACACAAATATTCTAAATGGGGAAAAACCAACAACCATTCTACACAATAAATTTTGTGGGTGGCTTCTTCATGAAAACAAAGGCAGTCAGGTCATCTGGACAAGGCAGAATTTCCCATAGACGCAGTAGTTTCAGCGACGTGAAAAATAAGCAGCCCCATCTAAGGGGTCGGGTTCTCAGCTGCAGAAACCACGACCGCCCCACGCTGCCACCCCCAAAGAAGCTTCCCAGCAGGGGGGGGGGGCTAAAAATGCTAAAAAGCCTCCTCACTGCTGGGAACCCCCTACTGGACCCCAGCTTGCTGTTGTAATAAAATAATAATATGAATAGATTTGTCTTCTGTCATCACCCAGAAGGAGTAATGGATCACCCTGTCCATCTGTTGAATTTTATTTTAAGGTCTCCCATGTTCACCTGTGAAACAGATCACGCACGCAGCAGCCTTCAACGTGCTGGGCGAGGACTTGCGTTCTTTCAAGGCCGTGTTTCACTACCCCAAGCTGGAAAACGTGGCTGCCCACTGAGATGGTCAAAAGGGGGCGGCATCTCTCCTTTCTCAGTGGGCTGCCATGCTTTTAAACAGGGGCCCAACTGGGAGAAAGTCAACCGGAGACGCCCTGGGGAAAGCTGCGCCAATTGCAATTCTGCTTCTCATCCCACTGTCATGGGCACCAGAAGCAGGGGGCAACGCCAATACGTAGGCTGCTTCCAAATTTGGGTCTATGGCACCTTTGCCTGCTTCGGGTTCAGTGGAAACATATGTTTGTGATGCCCCGATGCGTTTTGTTTGTTTGGCGTTGTTAGAGGTGGGGGTGGATGTGAAGCAGGGCTGGCTGCCGTCAATTAACCTATCCAATAAGCATAAATTAAGCGGTCATCCGCTGTCAAATATTCCCTGAAGCCAAGACTGTCCTGTGTAGGTGGCAGATTGCCTTCTTTCACTTCATTATGGTGCCATTTGTGCAGGGGGGTTACTTAACACGTACGTACCCTCTCCAAGCTGGGTCAGGAAGAAGACATTGTGCAAAGCAACTTCTGTGGACTATCTGTTTACGGCCAGGAGCATCTTCAGAAAGGAACACAAGTAGACCTCTGTAGCAAAGATTACTGCCAAAGACCAACCATCTAAACTCATAAAAGCGCAAGTTCCTTTATTGTTTTATGACAATTCATAAACTTTTGGGGATTTGGAATGGTTTGGCATTGCCCAATTTTATCGAATCTCGGAAGTTAAGCAGGGGTGGTACTTGGTGGATGGAATTCACCAAGAAAGACTCTGAAGAAAGCCACGGCAGATGAAGGCCACGGCAAACCATCTCTGCTTCTCACTCCCCTCACGGGGGTTGCCGTAAGTCAGTTGTGACTTGACTGCATCTACGCACATTTAATCAAATGTTGAAACGTCACTGGTGCTCTTTTTCCTAGTTTAGACCAATTCAAATTATGTAAAAGTGTCTGACCATTTCAGTAGACCAAAAAAAAACCCTAAATCCATAAAGGCTTATCAACCCCGGTGTTCGTATGATACAAGTCTACACCCCCCCCCCCCCCCCCCAAATCTCAGAGCTGGCTGTTCTTTAAAACAAATGCCATCAACATTCTTTACCTGTGTTTGCACAAAACCTACAGTTAGCCCCTCATTGTACTGAATAAATACTATCCTCTAAAGCGGCCCCTTTATTTACTTTTGTGCAAGGGCTATCATTTTAAATTCAAATGTTGGTTTCTCGTCAGCTTCACACACATTCTTCACAAAGGGATAAGCCACAACGTTGTGGTATGCCTGTGTGTGTGTGTTTCTTCTCCTTCCTTTTTTATAAGCACCAGTCAAGTTTCCAGTTCCGAGAAGCTACAAGTCAGACATAAACAGCTTTTATCCCAGATGTTATTCCCAGACACCCACAGCGGTGACCAAAAATTGAGTAAATCCAGAGTGGATTTTCAAGCATTATTCCTTGGGTATCTTTGCTTGTGACCGCATGCAAAAACATGTCGCTCCTTCTCTGGCAACGGCAAAAATCTACCATAAAGTGAGAAATGATGGTTTAGATGTGTGTGACCCATTCCCTCCCCCCCCCCGCCACAATTTAATATTAAGTTTTTGCACTTTGTGCATCCAAATTATTTCAGCACCTCTTGGGCCCCTTCTGCACATGCAGAATAATGCACTTTCAATCCACTTTCAATGCACTTTGCAGCTGGATTTTGCTGTGCGGAATAGCAAAACCCACTTTTAAATAATTGTGGAAGTGGATTGAAAGTACATTATTCTGCGTGTACGGAAGGGGCCTTAGTAAAACACTCCTTTTGCTCAGAACGTCTCTCCTATGAGGAAAAACTAACACATCTGGAATTCTTGAAGACCGATTGCTAGTCACTTTCGGCGCAAGTGACCAGCAATCGATTCAAGCAGGGAAGTCATTCTTGCCACAGTGAAAAATTCACTTTTGAGGCATTTATGGCCGTGAGATACGGAGAGGGACATGGGCTTTAGAAAGATTAAAGCCATTAGCCACGTTTGCTCAATAAACTCTGTGCACATCCTTGAGAGAAGCCCTGTTTATACATCGTAGCGAATGCACGTACAATGGTGCACGTAGGCACACAAGTTTGTTCCTAAGAAATATCCAACTTGCCTTTACTCGACAAATGAAATGGGCTCAGCAGCAGGCAAAATATGCAGCTCCAACTCCTGTTCAACTGTATGTAGGTTCAAAGCAACATGAGAAGTCTCAACAAACTTTTGGACAAAAATCAAGTGTATTCTATACACAGAGTGTAAGTGCATTCACTGTAATTGGTGAGCAGGGAGAGAGGCAGTGTGGTGTAGTGGTTAGAGCTTGTGTTAAGGTCTGGGAGATCCAGACTCAAACCTCCTCTCTGCATCAAAAGCTCACTCACAGCCTAACCTATCCCACAGGCCCGTAGCAAGAATTAAAGTGAGGAAGGCCTCTTGTGTGTGTGTGGGGGGGGGGGAGGGGGGATCATTATATAAATATATAAATATGCTCAATGGAAAGACTGCCAACAAACACCAGTCGCCGGGCACAGTTGTTTCCTGCTTGCCTGGCTCTGTGGCCATCCCATTGTGGGAAACTGGAGGCTGGACTAGAGGGTACCCCAAGTTTGATGTGTGTTGGTCATTCGGTAAAAATCTTTCCCCTACAGTGGACTGGCAAGCTGTTATCTTGCAGTACTCCGTGGTAGCTTCAGCCACGCCACAAAGTAAAGGATCACCCAGGAGGGTTACTGCGAGCAGGACTGCACAATAGAAGAGAAAAGTGACTCACAACATTATCAGACACACGTTCTCATTCCTCCTCTGAGTGGCTTGAACTGCCCCAGTGTGAAGCAGAAAGTCTCCTTAATCTTCTATTTCTAAAAAACGCTGGAAGGAGTTTTTGGGGAAAGCAGGTACTTTGAGCAAACAGGAAAGGAAGGTGCTGCAGAATGTATAAATTGCAGGTTTTGACACCCATCTATATAGTTTCGTCACGGTCAGAAACGGTCTGCTGTCTAAGCATCTGTGGGAAGGTGCAAAGGATACTCACACGGGCAGCAGTCGATCCGAAGCCATTCATCACTTGACTTTCCAGCCACCTTGCCCTTCTTCCCTTTCATCCTCAAAACAACCCTGCAAAGCAGGCCAAGGCCACACAGAAACTGGACCTGGGGTAAGCTTTGTGGGGATTTGAATCCAAATCTGAGACCTCCGTCCCTACTCTCAGCCTTGCTCCTTCCCCTGAGCAGTCTCTTGTTCACCCAATGGAAAATATAAGCCATGCTTTGAGCAAGGAGGGGGGGATCTTTTGCTCTCAAAACAGCAACAACAAAAAACTCCTATCCAAAATGGTTCAAGTCCTGGAGTACGGCCAATCGTCATGACGCCACTGAACCAGGTCAGAGGTACCGAGGCAGGAAAATGCCCCCCCCTTTCCTCTGGCAATTTTATTTGGCAAAAGTTGTGTGGGAACTCTTTGAATGGGACTGTTGCTACTACAGAGGCTGCAGATTGAGGATCGGGTGGGGAAGCAGGCAGAAAGAGAGAGAGAGGGAGGAAAAATGTGAGTATATCTCTGTGAGCAGAGAGGAGTCCACAAGTAGCTCCAGGCAAAAACTGTCTGGATTGTTTGTACTGATTTCTGTATTCCAGGGAAATGAACTCCCCGTTTAACTGCTTGGTGGTCACGTTCTGATCGCGACTGCCTCCAGCTCTGACTTCCACTTAAGTGGAATTTCTTTCCCATCCTATCTGACGATTTAGAGCAGAATCAAATACAGCCCAGGTTTCCCCCAGACTATGATATGCTTGCCTTTGTGCGTTTGGGGATTGGTTTCATGGGGCAGGGCTTTCTTTGTGGCTGTCCCTAAGGCTGTAGATGGCCCCCTCCCAAGCCAAGGTTCCTTAGACAACATCTCCATTTAACTGATTAAATTGTAGCTGCCTCCTTTTAACAGTTCTATTTTTGGCTTTGTCAGAAGAAGAAGAAGAAGAAGAAGAAGAAGAAGAAGAAGAAGAAGAAGAAGAAGAAGAAGAAGAAGAAGAAGAAGAAGAAGAAGAAGAACAAGAAGAAGAAGAAGAAGAAGAAGAAGAACAAAAAGAAGAAGAAGAAGAAGAAGAAGAAGAAGAAGAAGAAGAAGAAGAAGAAGAAGAAGAAGAAGAAGAAGAAGAAGAAGAAGAAGAAGAAGAAGAAGAAGAAGAAGAAGAAGAAGAAGAAGAAGAAGAAGAAGAAGAAGAAGAAGAAGAAGAAGAAGAAGAAGAAGAAGCAGCAGCAGCAGCAGCAGCAGCAGCAGCAGCAGCAGCAGCAGCAGCAGCAGCAGCAGCAGCAGCAGCAGCAGCAGGAGGAGGAGGTCACCCAGCTGGCGTGTGTGGGAATGCACAGGCTAATCTGAATTCCACAGATAAGCCTCCTCAGCTCAGGCAGCAGAGCGGGGAAATCAAACCTGGTTCCTCCAAATTAGAATGCACCTGCTCTTAACCACTACACTGCTGTTGCTCCCCCTAAGTTGTGGACTGTTGTTGTTGTTGTTGTTGTTATTGTAGATTTTATTTTTTATTTATTATTATTATTATTATTATTATTATTATTATTATTATTATTATTATTATTATTATTATTATTATTCAGTTTGTTGGGAACCTAAAAAGCACACAGACAGCTGGTCTCCGTCCTCTTTCCTTGAAGGCGCTAGGGGGAGGGGTACAGAAGGAACCCCAAAACACCAAGGCCACAGATCCACATCTCAAACCGCTCTCTGCAAAGTACCCATTCCTTGCATTACAAACACAATCTGAAAACTGTAACACATCTACACCCACCAGCCGAGAGCCTCATTTTAATTTCAAAAACCGAGATAAAAGAGGGGGAAATATTCCCCTTGTGGCTCTGACTAACACCAGTTCTTGCAATAGTATCGTTTCTCTCCCGGATACAGCATAATGAGTTTCAGAAAGCCAAGCAGTCTGTAAACTTCAGAAAACGCGGGGAGGGAGCAAGAGACGAAGGAATGCTAACAAATTCAGGGGCAAACAGATCATTTCCTCTCTCTTTCTGTCAACTCTCCTTCCAGTTGTGCTCTCTGCCCTGGTGTCTGAAATACAACAAACACTATCAGAACAAAACTCTGCTCTCTTGCAAGTTCATCACTAGCGACTGCCTACAAATTTTAAGTGTTCTAGTTTCTTCCTGCTTTCTCCCCCAATCAAAGCATGGTTTTTTTATTCTTGTGCCAAGAAAAAGCGTTATATTCCAACACATCCAGAAAGATGACAATACTTACCATTTGTACTGCACTTCTAACTCGTCAAAGTACTTCATGGGCATTATTTTGTCTCATTCTTCACAGCAGCCCTGTAGGGTAGGCCAAATATTACTGTGCCCATATTGAGGTGGCTGGGAATGAAGCCGAGACAAGAGAATGGCTTGCTAAAAGCTTGAGAGGTCATGGTCAATGCAGCTGTTAATAGTCCCTGTATCTTTGACACATGCCCTTCCAAGATAGGGACAAGGATAAAGTACGGTACCCCTTTATAAAGACAGGACTATCTCCAGTGAATCACAATATTATGATCTTCCTACAAATGGAAAGGGTCATGGGGAATATTTTTAAACTCTAGGCTACAGACGGCTGGGGGCCATTTATGTTTAATGGGGAAATGGTGAATGGAGCCATCTACGCGCTCAGCCCAAAGACCGCATCTGTTTGGGCCTCTTATCGCAGGCCCTCCACAATTTCGCAGCTGAAAACAATGGCTGTTTCTTGGGCAGGGGAATTCACCAGAACAGACCGAAGGGAATCGATTTTAAGGTATGTTAAAAGGGACAAAGCCTTTAGCTTCTTTCACGGACGTGAGGGACGCACCCAATTTAGCCCCTCTTAGAGAATGAGTCGCCCCAAACTAGTCTGCGGAGCGAGAGAAGACGTTAATGTTCGTCGCTGTGGCTGAGGATGAAGATGCTCCAGAAAAAAAACACGCACACAAAAAGACGATCTTGTAAGTACCAGAAATGTAGCAGGCTCCGGAGGAAGTTTCCTGTTCTTACACACCTTAAAGCAAGGTTCCTGTTTCCAAAACTTCCCCAGGAATTGAAGGACAGGGCCAGTCAGCCAATTACTGCCTTAGACGCCCAAAGCCTCTTTAGAAATAAGCAACATGCGCTCTGTCATTATGCATCATGCTTCAGAGGGAGGGGAGACCATACTTGGGGAGGGGGGGGGGCAATCTTTTCAACAGCTCTATGCTTCTTCTTCCATCACAAGGTTCGGTATGTTTCATTTGCCAAAACCTTTTTTTTTTTACAATCCTGAAAGGACAGTTGGTTCAAAAGATGGTAATAATGCTGATCTGAACTTTTTCTTAAAAAAGACATCACCCGGGAAGGCTCTGACGAAAAGCGCAGCGCACAATAATGTGCCTCGGACAGCACCCCCTCTGCAGCTGTTCTATTTAGTTTGTTCGGTTGTTTTATTATTATTATTATTTTATTTATATCGTTAGATTTCCATACCACCCATCTCCTTTCAGGCTTGGGGAGGTCCCTTAAGAGTAGGGGGTGGATAATCATGCGCTTGTGCGGGACACCAAAACATTTCCCACTGGCTGACGAAAGATTTGATATCGAGCAGTGGGTCCCGAGATTCCGAAATCTGTTTGTTCGGCTTATAGGTCACTCTCCCTGCGAAGGGGCTCAGAGCGGTGAACAACCATGAGTACCCAATTAAAGCAATCTTTAAAACAATTCCTAAAATGGCCGTTTTCTGACTAGATTTCAACGAGGGTGGGGCGACAGGATTGTTTCCGAAATCATCATGGATCAACAACCAATCAAGACCAGAACAAAAACAGAAAACATCAAGCAACCCAAGCAAACAAAACGGAAAGCTTAAAAAGGACAGGCCAGCTCTTCCTGTATTTACCTTTTTTTAATGCGAGGCAGAGATACTATGAATGCAAAAACAGGTGACAGTTGAAAATTCTAGTCCTAATGATGTCCAAATACAGAAATTTGGGAGGAAGAGCAAGAGAGCGTGCTACAATGGCCAAACTAACGATCCTCGTAAATAGACAATCGACGCATGAGATTGAGAATTGTGCTTCTTGTATGGCACTGAATCATTTAATTAAAAAAAGGAATAATACTAAAGGGGACTGCAATTAGAAGCAGAGGAATGAATTGAATAGGTTGATAAGTAAAGCTACATGGAACTGTTCATTTGACATACATCAGTGGGTGTTAAATGAATAGCAGAATGCTAGGGGAAAGAAGTAATATGGAAGGCTCTCTCTCAATTGTGTATCATGTTTTCACTGAGTATTAAGACCCATTTTATTGCTACCTACCTACCTACCTACCTACCTACCTACCTACCTACCTACCTACCTACCTAGATAAGATAGATAGATAGATAGATAGATAGATAGATAGATAGATAGATAGATAGATAGATAGATAGATAGATAGATAGATAGATAGATAGATAGATAGATAGATAGATAGATAGATAGATAGATAGATAGATAGATAGATAGATAGATAGATAGATAGATAGATAGATAGATAGATAGATAGATAGATAGATAGATAACATGGTTTATTCTTTTTTTATAATGTCTTACTTTTGTATGTGTTTACACATATAAAATTCTAGTCCTCATGGCTAATCAACTTGAAAAAAGGCAGGCAAATTTCCTGATTTTTGCTTCTGCAGCTCTGGAAGAGTTTCAAAGAACACCACAAAGGTGCTCCGAAACAGTGTAAAGTGGGAGTCCCCAAAGCAGTTGTGCATGCCCACACCTTTTCTGGGGTCCCTTCCGCACATGCAGAATAATGGACTTTCAATCCACTTTCAATCCACTTTGCGCCCGGATTTTACTGTGTGGAAGAGCAAAACCCACTTGCAAACAATTGTGAAAGTGGACTGAAAGTGCATCATTCTGCATGTGCGGAAGAGGCCTGGTACCTGCCAGAATGTGGGCATGGCCAGGTTGGGCTTTTGCTCAGCACGGCTTCTGATTGGCCGCCGGAGATTTGGTTGGCTGTGCAGCTTTCTAAAAATGTCGCTTTGGCACCAGCTGCCCCCACACAACAGGGACTGATGCTGCATTACTGAAGTTAAGCAATGCAATCATTTTGTGGCCGGTTCCCCCTCCTCACAGCCAGCACGGTGTAGCGGTGAAGAGCAGGGGACCCTCACTAGAAAACGCTGGCTTCAAACAAACGTTCCTACTAATTAAAAACAAATACAGAAATCGACTGGGTAGAAGCGGCAGGCAGCGGCAGCGAGAGAAACTGGGCCACGGCTTTCCGGCTGTTGTGTAACGCGAAGGCTTTTAAGCCTACGGGGTGGGGGGGGGAGAGAACTGGGCGGGGGCTATTTCAGTGCAGTGTGACTGAACGGCCACATGGATTGCGTCTGCTGCTGCTCTATTAATAGGATAAAACCTAAGACTGGAGAGGGAAGGCCAGCTGGGTAGACATGCTGCTCACATCACGACAGATAGCAGTTTGAGAGAGGATCTGGCTCTTGTTTCCGGGGCGAGAGCGCGGGGAGGAGACGGCACACGGAGCGGTCCAAGCGGAATGGCGGCCATCCACTCCTGTGCCGCACAAACAGGAACGACGGGCCAGTGGAACCTGAGTGGCCCCAAATGACTATTTGGTTGAATTATCCGCAGCCTCGTAAGCCCCCTCTTTCAGAAGAACAGAAACCCTCTCTCAACTGAAGAGCTGTGTGGGCGCCATCGAGTCACAGCTGATTTAAGGCAACCCCACAGGCAAGAGGAATTCAGAAGTGGCTGGCCACTGCCTGCCTTCATGTGGGCTGAGAGGACCACGGGGTCATCTCTGTGATGGCTTCGCTTGCAGCGAGTGTCTCTTCCTTGCTGATCTTCAAGCCGCTTCATTCACTTCTCTTTGAAAATGCCCAAATGCCTCATGAACATCAGAAGCTGTCAAGGTGTCAATCCACCTTGCCCAGGATTTCCCACTCTGCTGGCAGCTGCTGTTTCAGGCTTCAAGTTCGGCAGAGGAGTCTCCCATCCTTCCTACCTGAGATCCTTTCAACAGGAGATGCTGGGAACTGAACCTAGGGCCCCTCCCACACCTGCAGAATAATGCACTTTCAATCCACTTTGCAGCCGTGCGGAATAGCAAAAATCCACTTTAAAACAATTGTGAAAGTGGATTGAAAGTGCATTATTCTGCATGTGCGGAAGGGACCTACGCATGAAACGTTTCAGCAACAGCCCTTCCCCATTATCCTTCAGCTTCTGGTTGGAAATTCACAGGAGCCAGTGGCCAAGTTTACTTCTCCCGTCCCCCTTACTTCTTCCCTCCCCCTTCCCCATTTCAATCTCCCACACCTTATAATGGGGGACTTTCTTTTCTTATTCGAACCAGCCCTTGCGTATTAAAAAGTGCCTGACCTCTTATAAAAGATGGTCAAACAAGTATTTTGAGATCTCGCAAACTTTTATTTAAAGCAAAATACATACATATATCTTCAGGGGATTTGGCAATACCTATCCATTATTTTTTAATTGCCTGGAAAATTCAAGTCAGAGGGGGAAAAAACCCAGGGCCACGTAAATTGTGGGCATGATTATTAAACAGGTTTTATTTCAAAATCTCAGCTTCTGCTGTGTAGGCAAAAAGTATGAGGGAAACACCCCCTTTTGCCCCCCCTCCCATAGCCACCTTTCAATAGTCATCTCATTGACATGAATAGGGTATCTGTCAGACTTTCTCAAGGGGGCGGGGGATGGAGCTGGAGTTCTCTGATATAAACCAGATTCCACTTGACCTAATGGAGCCATAAGAACTTTCCAAAGCTAGGCTTAATTACAAGTTATATTTTGGCTCTGAAGCAAGAGTGCCATTTAGGGAGGGCGATTCCCCCCCTGCCCACGTTACATATCACACCGCGAACCTACATCAAGTCACTGCTGACTTATAGTGACCCTGTAGGGTTTTCAAGGCAAGCGATGATCAGAAATAGTTTGCCTTTGCCTGCCTCCGCGTGGACTGAGAGAGTTCTGAGAGAACTGTGAGGAGAGAACTGTGAGGAGAGAGTTCTGCTTCATGTGGAATCAAACCCGGTCCTTCAGATTAGAGTCTGCCACTCTTGACCACGACACCATGCTAGATCTCTGGAGAGTCCATATCTCTATGGCTCATTCCGCACATGCAGAATAATGCACTTTCAAACTGCTTTCAGTGCCCTTTGAAGCTGTGCGGAATAGCAAAATCCACTTGCAAACAGTTGTGAAAGTGGTTTGAAAACGCATTATTTTGCACGTGCGGAAGGGGCCTATGTTATTTTAAAGTTTAGAAATGTAAAAAACAGCAACACCCTTAAAATGTGTTGCTTCTTTGCCAGCCAGATCTTAAATATCTCCAGGAGCAGGCTAGGAACCTTGAAGCAAACCTTAACAGCCCTTCAATGAAATCAGCAACAGGAGTCCTGCCTGGGGTTATAAGCTTCCATTGGGTCTTTCCCCCCCAGCACTGAGTGACTGGCAGAGGAACAAAGGAGATCACCTGTGTTGGTGTGATGCCACCTTTGCAAGAGAAGGCTGGTCAATGGGAAATGCACAGTTTGCAAAAAGGTCCATCATCTGCAGCAGCCAGGCAACACCTGCATGGTTGAATTTCGCCACAGCTGCTGGTAGAGCTCAGAGGCCCCTTCCGCACATGCAGAACAATGCACATTCAATCCACTTTCAATGCACTTTGCAGCTGGATTTTACTGTGCGGAAGAGCAACACCCACTTGCAAACAATTGTGAAAGTGGGTTGAAAGTGCATTATTCTGCATGTGCGGAAAAGGCCAGAATTCCAATTGTAAAATTATACAAAGCCTGACAGCTACCTGACCCTCGGTGACATCCTAAGCCAGTGGTGGCGAACCTTTGGCACTCCAGTTGTTATGGACTAGAATTCCCATCAGCCCCTGCCAGCACGGCCAATTCGCGGATTGGCCATGCTGGCAGGGGCTGATGGGAATTCTAGTCCATAACATCTGGAGTGCCAAAGGTTCGCCACCACGGTCCTAAGCCAATGAGTAACCGGACAACCATGACACCTCCGCCTTCCCAGTCTCCCAGTGACGTCACAGAATATCCGCCAATGATATCAAGGGAGGCAGGTCTGGGAAACAATATGAAGATCCAGAAGGAGAAAGAGTGAAGTGGAGAAAGGACAGCAGTACAGCAGCCGTCACGATCTTACTTTGTATTCCATAAAGCTAACTCTCTTTTACAGATCTTTGCCATTAGCATGGAAGGCACACTCTCAAACAAACTGTTACCAGATCTGTTAACAGCTGAAAAAGACATTTGTGTCTCATAAATTGTTTCTGGCTGATACGTCCAATGAATCAAATCACGTTCACATAATCAGTACAATTTGAATGGTTATTTAATTCTACAAAATTGCCGCTACCTAGGCAGCGGCTCTGTGGCAGGTTTTGACGCACGGTACCCTCGGGAATGCTGCTTTGGTTCCAGGACTGTAGCACGCAGACCCTATTCGGCTACGCAAAGTTGGAAGTAAACCACACAAATCCTCCACTGGAAAAAGTACACTACATAGGATGTATTTCAATTGAAGCTTTTAGCATACAACTGGGTGTGTGGGAGTGGGGCAAGGGAAACCACCATTTTCCTCACTGGCTCTAAGAATTATGAAATCGGCTGTTGTGGGTTTTCTGGGCTGCGTGGCCGTGGTCTGGTCATTTTTGCTCCTAACATTCTGCCTGCTTCTATGGCTGGCATCTTCAGAGCCAAGTCACAGAAAGATGTGTTTATCTCTGTGGCACAGTGTTTCTGATTTGGAGTGAATATGACGGAAGGATTTCTTGTTATGCTAAATCTGTGGACCAAAACCCCAATAAAAACTTCAGTGAGCTAGGACAGGGGACCCCACAGTCACAGTTTACTGGGCCACAGAGGGAAACTCATCATACCACGACATGCCACCGAAGATGCCAGCCACAGGCGCAGGCAAAACATTCAGACCATGGCCACACAGCACAGAAAACTCACAACAGCCAGCTGATTCTGGCTGTGAAAGCCTTCAACAATACAACCATGAGATTCTTTTAAATGTTCTGGTTGCGCCAAGCAATATTTTGTAATATGCAAGTCAATCAGGGCTCTGTCTCCTCTTGATACACAGCACTGATGGTGCCACAGAGTTACGATAAGGTCATGGTGACCGAAAGTCCCCAGTATCTTTGGGGTTTGGGTTCCTTGCATTTTGCAGATCTCAGGGTACCTTCCATACCCCTCCAGGCTGAACAGGTGACTGAGGCAGACTGAAGAATCGTTCAGGTCTAGGACTGCAAGTTTCACACCAATACAAACAAATGCTCCTGTAAAAATTGTAACATGGAGAAGAGGGGAGTGATGATTGAGGCCTCACTGGGGAGAAAGGCAGAGTCCAAAGAAAGTGAAACAAATACAGAAATGCTGGTTTATAACCTTTCTGGCCGTAATCTAGTCCCCGCTCCCATTTACTGCCTCGTTCTGAGGGTTTGCATTACTTGCAACTTTACCAGCATGACCTGTTTTCCACCTACTGATGTGCCTGCTCCACTTTTGGGCTCAAAAAGTCTAGGTGCAAGGTGGACAACCAGGTAACACACAGGTGAAATCAAAACGTTTCCTTCTTTCTTTACGGACGAGTCCCACATGAACGAGAAGCCTGGCGGTCTCCCTAAAACTATCCGCCTGCAGTTTGCATGGCAGGTTCTTCTTGGAGCAATCCAGATCAAAAACATAACCTAAAAAAGAAAACAGGAGGAAGAGAGAGAGAGAGAGCGCAGAGGAAAACAGGAGTCGCGCAACAAGCTCCCGGCAAAGCGGATGTCCTCAGCTCACCCGCTGGTGCCTGGCTAATCAAGCGCATTTGATAGGGAACATCAGCATCAGGTGCTGCCGAGAGATTTCAGGACCCACAGGGTGAGGTGAGGTGAGGGCAGCCCACGAGTGGCCCCCGGCTCTTTCCCTCTTAGTACTGGATTTCCCTGCCACTGCGGCTGGCAGGGTTGCGCTACCAAGCTTTTTCTGTCCTCTCTCTCTCTCGCTCCCTCACTGATCCTTCCTCCCGGTTGTTGTCGTTGTCCTCGACCTTGTTTGTTTGGGGTTTTGTTTCAATGGTACAAGTGGCACAAAAGAGCCACTTACAAAGCCAGAGAGGATGAAAACTGTCGTGGCGGTTCAGGAGGAGGTGGGGGCGGAACGGACTCTGGGTTATTTACGGGGCGCCAGACACTGAAGGGCCTTGTTACCGCGCAAGGGGCAAACAAGAAAAATGCAAAGCAGGCCAGAGACCCGGGAGGGAGGAGAGAAAACCGAGAGGGAGAAGAGAAACCAGAGGGATTCTTGTTCGTGCGCCTGGAGAGAGGAAGGGATGCATTTAACCTGGTGGCTGAAGCTACAGATGGAAACGCAGCAGACCTGGCATGAACAGCGTGCTGAGGAAGGAAGTTAAGCGTCTTCCTGTCTTGCACGGTCTCTTAACTGTGCATGGGAGGTTACTCTGTGGCTGCTGATATATCTAAGTGCATTCAAATAAACCTCACCCAAGGATTGGGGGCTGGCTTATACTAGAACAGATCGGTTGTAGCTCCATGAACAAGGATGAATTCCAGCTCCACAGAAGGACAGGCCATGGGTCAGATTGCTTGGTCTCAGAAAAGTGTCCATTATGATTTTGAAATTTCGATTGGACAGTTTCAGGGTCCATCCAGGCAGTCTATGTGGCTGACACGGGCAGGCAAAATGTAAGATCTTTGCAGTATGGGCTTATATCTCTCCTATCAGGAAAGCATGAATATATGGGGGCTTTTACATTTAAAGTTGGAAAACAATATTTTGGGAAGGGGTTTGATGTTTACACAATTATCTAAGGAATGGGAAAACTAGGATCCCCCCCCCGCCCCGCCCCGGTAACCTTATAACTTGTGATCACCCCGTGCAGTCAAAGCTAGAGCCACAGAGATGTGGAAATGTCTGCAAATTTCCTGGCAGAGACATGGGGAAACTTTTCTCCCTGGTTATTTTTCCTCCCGATTTTTTTTTTCTGGCAAAAAAAAAAATGAAGTACATGCAGTACTTTTCTTATTTTATCACTTTAACGACATAAAATGCATCATTTGTAACTCACTCTGCATAAAAACATTGTGCCATCTAGCATATTTATGACCTTTAAAACACAAACGCCTTCGTTTTCTACAAGTGAAACCACAGCTACATTTAATGAGAGGAAAAGAAAATGCATACACTACAAACTCCTTCCTTCTAGGCATCTGAACGCCTCCCCAAACTACAATCCCCAAGATTCTTTGGAGGAAGCAGTAATTTCTCCACCAGCAGAAAATCCACTTGAGTTCAAATGGTGTATATACTCTTAGAAGACAACCTACTTTTCTTACAGAAGGGTTATGTAAGCTTTTAGCAGGCTGGCTTACAAAGGTCTCCTTTATGGGTCACACCGACTTCACTGTGGGCAGCCACGGTGAATGATCGGGCTCAGATGGCCAGTTGGCAGCAGCAAACAGTGAGTTTAGGTTCTTTCGACGCATTACGAGGCAGCATGTTTAGGTGGTCTTGGGCAATAGTTTAAAGCAGGGGTGTCGAACTCGCGGCCCTCCAGATGTCATGGACTACAGTTCCCATCATCCCCTGCCAGCATGATGCTGGCAGGGGATGATGGGAACTGTAGTCCATGACATCTGGAGTTCGACACCTATGGTTTAAAGGTTGGCTTTCAAACCCAGAAGGGCAGCAAAACCTTTGGGGTTTTGAATATAACATTTTTGGGGAACAGCATGGGAGAAGCTAATAGGGCTAGCTGATGCTTGTTTAATAGATAGTTTAATACGGCCAAAGGCCAGCAAAGACAAAACAAAACAACAGCACACGTCCACAACTTGGCCATCACCTTTCACGAAACAGATTATTACAGCTAACCATTTACATGAATGTTCTTTGGCTTTCCAGCTCATCCCTGATTAAAGTAGGCCCTTGGCGTTTTTTATACGCCAATGTACAGAACTTTGCTACACTAAGCTGGGAGATGGTTTGCATCCTTGTCTTCCAACAGCATTTTCCTGATCTCTTGGTCAGGATCCTTTGCAATTATCAAGCTGTGTTGCACAAGCAGAGGTAAAATAAAGAGCTCTCTTTCTGCCTTATGCAGCATGCAGTGTAACAAGATATGTATCATAGAATCAACGTCCCCAGAGTTACAAACACATTTCCTCAAATGCCAAGGGGTTTTTCCCAAATCTGCCTATAAGCATAGATGATGGAAATGCGTCAAACCGTGCTCTAGAAAAGGCCCATCGGTATTTGGCTATGGTAATATGTTGAATGTAGGGGGCCATTACTGTACCACTACCAGATTTCAATGGTCTATATAGAGCAGGAAATGAGGCATTATCATTTTGGTAGTCAATGTCGTCCAATCGTTGATATACCATCTTAAGAGCTAAGGGCGCTAGCTGATGCTAGATTCTCAGTTGTGTCCTCAGAGGTCAAACAGAAGCCACGTTTTTGAAACTGTGCCTGCACAAAAGGGGGGGGGGAGTCAATAGCCATTGCTCCTTGGGCTGGTGGAAAGGCTGGGGGTGGGGGACAGAGAGATCCTGCCTCAAGGGCATTCATTAAAGAAAGGGAGGGAGGAGGTCAAATGTAATGCCGATTTCAACTACCCTTTGTTTCCCGGACAAGAATGACCCCAGTTCCATGGGCTGCAATGCCAATTCTGAGCCGGGGAGGGAAAATCAAACAGCCAAAGCAGCCACATCCGCTACAAGCCTGCAAAGAGCTCCACATTTGAATTTTATCTGTGTGTGTTTGTTTTAATAATTACGTTTTATTAGGTCTGCGCATGGCGGTTTTGAATGTTACGCTGGTGGTTTTGGCTTGTGCGCTTGTTCCCATCAATCTGTTTTTATGGGATTTTAAGAGAACCGGCGAGGACTCTGCCGTGGCTCCTGACACTTTGACAACACACCAGGAGGAAGGAAACTGCGGCAGATAGCTGACAAGACTGGTAGCGACTAAAACGGAGCGAACAAGAAGGTAAATCCAAACATATTCTTTCTGTGGCTGCTGTTACGACGAGAACTTCCCCGGAAACTATTTTCACACCAAGGGGTTCACTTCTGGTTACGTTGCGTACTACATGCAAAACACATCCAGTTGTGGGACCACGTTCTATCCTCTGAGAAGGTACCACAAGGAACATCAGTAGCCAAGACAAGAGGACCATGAGGAAGTGACAAGAAGACATTGCCATAGGACTTGCTTGTGCTTTTCTTGAACAGGGTCTCGGTTCAAAAGTCTCCCTCAGTTAATACTAGCGGCTGCCTAGAAAATGAAGATACCTGACCCTGAGGAAGTGGTTCATCTTATTCACGTTTTGTTCCTTTTCTCCTCTGAAGTCCTAACCTAGCTGTGTTGGTCTGCAATAGAACAGATGGATTCAAATCCAGTTGCACCTTAGAATCTAGCAAGATGTTTGGGGTATAAGGTTTCCAGAGTAAAAGCTCACGAATCTGATGAAGAGAGCTTTGACTCTCGAAAGCTCGTATGCTGAAAATCTTGTAGGGTCTCTAAGGTGCTCCAGGACGAAAATCTAGCAGTTTAACCATTCTCTCTGCCTGTAAACAGTAGACCTCCCGCAAGCTTAAATTTTAAAATCCTGCTGTTCCTCTGTGGTTCCCCTGGCCTACACACCTGTGCTGCTTCACGTAAGAGACTCGTAAAAGGTATAGACCTATTTGTTTCCTGAGAAATCTTCCCTGAGCCATCGACAACAACATGGGCTAGAAGTCAGGATGTACAAACAAACAGAAAACACCACGAAAAGGCAGTTTTGAGAACAAAACTTAATAGAATCATGTCAACGGTCAGGATCTTTGGTCAAGAGACCGGAATGGTAAGCTGTGGCAAAGGGCATTATAGAAAAGTAGATTTAGCTCCAGGGGGAAGAGAAGGGGGAGGGTGGGATCAGGTGGGATAGAAACCAATTAAAGGATCAAAGGCCTCCCGGCTCACGAAAGCCGTGCATGCCGGGTGCCATGAATCAAGCGAAGGGAAGCTGAGCATCTCGAAAATGTGTTTTCAAAGAGAAGCTCTGGCAAAAAACAACAACCAGATCAGCTGTGCGTTACTGCGCCTGTTGTACCCTTGTGAGTGACGTTGTTATAAAAATGGGGCGTCAGTAGAAATTTAATTCTGCATGGGGTGAAAAACAGAACAGATGGACAGGATTCCAGTCCAATAGAACCTTGAAGACCCACAAGATTTTCCAGTGTATGAACTTCCAAGAGTTAAAGGTTCCCTTCAACTGATAGACTGGCGCAGAGCATTGATTCTCCAAAATGTATACCCTAGAAAATCTGGACTCAAATCTCGTTCTTCTGATGCAAACGGACAACAGTTCCCCACCTGAAACCGTTTCTGCAACAGAAGGACTCAAAATGTGGTTCTCCAGTCTTCCCACTTCAAGGAACTTGAATGGGAGATGTACAGATCTTTGGCTACGGCAAACACTTTGATGCACAGTTTGTTTATTTATTTATTTGGGATTTATACCCTGACCTTTACGGAGGTCTCAGGGCAGCTTACAAAACAAAAAACCACCGTAAAACATCATCATATAAAGCAATCTTAAAACCATAGCGTTTCCCACCCACCTCCCCTCCCCACCTGGAGAGGCCCCCTCCCCTAATCGACCTCAGCGCTTGGCAGGTTCATATGGGCACAGGTGCTCCCTCAGATAGGTGGGACCCAAGCCATCTAGGGCTTTTAAACATCAACAGCAAGATTTTGAATTGGGCCCAGTAGCAAATAGGGAGCCAGCGCAGATCTTTCAAGACCGGCTTCAATGTCTGGACCCTCCTCAAGAGGAGGCCCACGTAGCGTGGATGAAGGTTCCTTACACAGTCAGACTGCTGGTCCATCAAGTCCAGAGCTGCTCATTCTGAAACATGATCCATGTGTGATCCATTTTGCATACAGACCTGAGTTCAATACCCTGCTGATCCCTACTTCATGGCCTTCGTTCTCTCTCTCTCTCTCTCTCTCTCTCTTTCTCTCCATTTAGCCTACCTCACAAGGTTGCTGAGAGGACAATTAGAAAGGGAGACTGTAGACACTACCCTAAACTCCTCAGAGGAGAAACAAGACAGATATGTAAGTTGAGTTCTGCTCTGATCCAGTTTCCAGATGAAGCAAACGGAAAGGTTCATTCGACAGACGCACACCCAACGCCATCCCAGAATTTCACCAGCCCTGCAATAACCATAATAGTATGTCAAGGCAAGATTCAAGCCCCCCCCCCACCCCCACTTTTAACTGACTGAGTGGTTTCCAAGCAGATGGGAAAGCTGTCAAATAAAAGATGGTTGCCTTTAATGGGGTGGGGTGGGGGTCAATTTGACAATGGAGGGGTTTGTCATCCTTTCTGCCACTTGGTTCAAATGAGGGGGAAGGGAGGGGAGAGAGAAAAACAGTGACACGCACAGCAACAAACAGCGCTGGCAGCCAGGGCCGTAATATTTTGCCTCAGCTGTTTCGTGTGGCAGGTGTCCTGAATCTCGCATTCGGGACAGCACACCAAGAGGTCAGGGGAGTCATGGCTATTCGGGACAAAGTACGAGAACAATGGCTCCAGGAGAGGGGGGTCCTTGCCCCCCCATACCACCCTAGACTCCTTTTGTTAACTGTCGCTGTCCCAGGATGGTTGCAAAGGGGGTCGGGGTGGTGGTAAAGAAGGAGCAGTCTCCTGGTTTAAAAAGCAAGAAAATTTTAAAGTACACCCTCCCTCCCCCCTTCCCGGTTTCATTGTCTAACCCTGGTATGCATGTCACTGAGAGCAGAGGGTTGACAAGGCGGCTGCTCCGGGCCCTTGTTTTCTAGTCACAAGGCCAGAATAACTGACCTTAACCCCCGGCCTGGCTTTTCGGGACAGGGCTTTCTTTAACGCTGCCCTTTGTCGGCCCGCTCTCCCAGAGAAAAGGCCCCCTCGAATCCTGCTCTCCCCATTGTTGAGCTGCGCCTGTCAGCTCCCGCTTTTCACCCTTCGAAATTTTCCCACAAGTAAAATAAGGGAGAATAGGTTCCATGCAGAACTTGGGAGAAGCACAGATTTTTCGCTGGTCGGAGCCGTTTCGGCAAGGAAAGGGCTTTCGGCAAGGAAAGAGGCTCTCGTAGGACTCCCAAGGACCTCTTCTGAACTTGTGCCGATAAGAAAGAGGATGAAATTGTAATATCAAAAGGGAATGAGGGCCACGGGAAGACCACTATATGCTATTCTCAGGCGCAGCACCAGTGTGGTGGGAGGACCAGTGAGAGCTCAGTTTGAATCCCACCCTGCCATGAGTCACAGAGGGCCAATCACTCATTCTCTCCCAGAATAATCAATTTCTTACAGGGTTCTCATGAGGATAAGGGGGGGAAATCTGCCCTGAATTCCTTATTGATGTATACACGATGAACGTATACAGCATTTTCTAGAGTAACACAGCCAAACATACACCCCAAACCAGGCCATAATCATAATCGTCAGTTTTGCCAGTTTGGGAAACAACAAATATGCCCTGAAAACAATATGACCCAAATTACACCTATAATCTAGACACCTATTGAAATCCATACTTCCTTGGAAGCGGATTCCAGTTGGCTCAGTTGAGAGTTCAGGGGTCTACTGCCTTTTAAACACAGTGGTTCTATTCAGCCATCATGGTTGAATATTGGTGGATCAATCATCCTTGAATCTGTACACCCTCCCCCTACCTCAAAGCTGTCTAAGCCACTTGCCATTACCATACCCTGTGGCAAGGAGTTCCACACGTTATTTGAACAGGCTTTTGTCTATTCTTAATTGGATGCTCGCGAACTTCAGGAACAGGAATTCCTCAGGACAAAACGGTAGGCAGTTCCTGTCACTCGAAAAAAATGAGGGCATGTTACGTTATTCAGCGCAGAGTCTGGAACTCTGCCCCACTAAGAACCCTTTCCTGGTAGTAAATCCCACTGAATACAATGGATGAATAGGCCTGTTTAAGGTTGGTCCATATAGTGCCTACCCCTATGCAAAGCATCTCTAGTCCCACCCTTCAAACATTTGCTGTAACTGTAGAGCTGCAACGAATGCATGCAGAGGGTTTTCACCCTGGGCAGAGTCATCTGGATTGGCCAATTTTCAAAGGCAAATCCCAAAGGACATGAAAGACGTTCTCGCAGAAGGTGGCAGAACATAATTCTTGGCCCACTCAGGCCCCCGTAACAAAAAGGACAGCGATGAAGACAGAAACAGTTGCAGAGACATTAGCAATGCGGTGGTAGAACCTAAATCCAATGTTTCTGTAAGCCATGCGGGTGCGTGGCTGCACGGTCACCATACTGTTGCCATTCCGATTGGGTGGTTGTCCAGCAGGGGGAGCTCTCCCAGGCGACACAGTTCCGCTCATGGGTAGGGTACTCCTCCGTGTCCTGACGAGGAATGATTAGAGGGCGTATTGTTCAAATCTAACAGTATTTTCATCATGTCTTTCTTCTAAGGAGTTCTAGGAGGTGTCCACATTTCTTGTGTCCTCCGTTTTATCCTTGCAACAGCACTGTGAAATAGATTTCTTTGAGACACAGAAAAAGAGATCGGCCCAAAAGGTACCCAAAAAGTTTCATGGTGGATTGAAGACCTCAGGTCCCCCCGAATCCGCAGCCATTTCACCACAATCTTGCATTATGCCCAGAAATGGTGTGCTAAAACCAGGCAAGACAAAACTACTGAATTCCTCCTTCGAGACTGCAACTACATCTGGCAGCGGCCATTTAACACTGTTCAGGGTCTGGCATACTGGGCTGGTTTCCCAGTTCCCTAGTCATGACCTCTCTCTCTTTTGAAACGCTCCAAAAATGAAGGCAGAACAAAGCACGGCCTTTTCAAGGTGCCTCCACCTCGTAATGCCGAATATGTAGAGTTCACATTGGCAAAAAAGAACAACGAACAAAGATGCCTCTCGTACAAACCCTCTTTCATAACGATATTTTCCACGAGGACAGACGTTGAGTATTTTCCAGTCTGGGAGAGTACGAAAACAATGCATGGTTTTCTGGACCCGCAGAAAGCTCACGCTCCTTGACGGTTGATTCGCATGATGTTTGCCCTAAGTTTTGACAGTGACTCTCAGCCTGCCTGCATTATCCTCCCAAACTGCTTTGCTCCTAGGAGTGATAGGTATCGCTGAAAAACTACGAGGCTTTCCTTAGGATCCTGTTTCCCCCTCCTTTAGAAATCCATCAGGGTGTCTGTGATATCCGCCCAGACCCCTACGGTGGTGGAGCGGTTAATAAATCCAAATAATAAATAAATAAATATCAACGGCAGTTATTTCAGAACTCACTTCTTCTCAGGTCTATTTGCATAGCCAGCAACCAACACAGCAGCATTTCCATGGTTAACCTTAGAGAAGTTAGAATAAAAGGAGCGGGTGCTACAGAAGTGAACAATGTCAACAGCACAGAGAGTCCACATTCATCACTCTCATTTGATTGGCATTTTGCTAGCACGTTGACAATCTTTGTGTGGGAAAAGCGTCACGTGTGAAATGGCTTCAGAGTTTGAGGAACATGTCTGAGAAGTGCAAGAAACCTGGACTACCGTGTTTGCTTCAAAAACACAATGCTTCCCACAGTGCAAGAAGTCCACTGTGACCAGCAAGAAACACTTCCGAGTGAGCGGTAATCGGAATTGTGAGCGATTGTGTGAGATGGCAAAAATGGGAACCAGTTACACATTGTCAAAGGAAGTGTCAAATGTGTCAGGAGCTGTACAGAACACGAACAGACACACACACACCCCTTTGGGTGTCCAATCTGGCTGCCCTACAGTGTTATTTTTTCTAGTCTCCCCTAGTACACTACTGACCCTTGTCCACCCACGTCAAGCAATACCAGACTCCAGAACCCACGAGCAATGCTCCTGAATCACTCTGACAAACGGTCGCCCTGCTCTTCTCCCTATCTCATGCATTTATCAATACCGTTAACAAGGAGCGGGGCCATTTTGCAGCGCTTGACTGATCTGCCCTCTGAGTGTCTCTCCTGTAGGTGCTGAGCTGGGCGGTTGGGGCAGGGGGGGGTGAGGGGAGAGCGAGCCGAACGCCTGTTGCAGAATTTGTCTCCTGCATACAAAGATATCATTCATGCAACACACTTGGCCACGTTCCCTGTGCCCTGGAAAGGATTCTATAACGTCTGTCTCCAGGAGAGAAACAGGGCACCAATAGATCCTCTCATGTCAAAAGTGATGCTAATGCAGCCGCCGAGGTTGTGGCTTTCCCCTGTCCTCTACTTCCACTTTCCCCGATGTCACATCACATTAAACTAACAATCAATTTCTCTGTCTGGTTTTTCTCCCGCCCATCTCTTCCCCTCCCTGCTCTCTGAACTGTGCCGAGTCCAGGAAAGACAGGCCGCCCGCCAGAGATTCATCAATAGTCCGGCTCCATCCACAGCTGGCGGAGTAGCTCAGTGACAGTGCCGCTCTCTCATTCCCCCGCCCCTTGGGTTGGCAGATCTCACACCTGCTGTGCACGATTACAGCCAAGATTAGGTGTGACCAAAATGAGAGAGAGAGAGAGAGAGAGAGAGAGAGAGAGAGAGAGAGAGAGAGAAGAGGGAGGAAAAAATAGCAGAGGCCCAATAAGAACAGGCTTTTTTCGTCTTTGGCAAGACGAGCTCAAGCATAGAAAGCTATTCCAAATTAATTTGGGTCCCGGCAAACCAGAAGAATAGCACCAGCCAGCTTTGGGCCATGATCCCTTTCAGGAACTTTTAATTCTCCCTCCCCCCCCCCCTCACCCCAGAAACTTCACTGAACTACTGTATAGGTTTCATTTCTTCATCCTGATTCCGGTCTGAATTCTCCTCTCTCGAATTAGTGTTGCGAATATTCGGTAGAACCACTAATATGGATGGTAATCTGGGATACTGTTATGTTATATTGTTGTTGCAACTGCTATCTTAGTATGAAATGTTATGCTATTGCCGTTATATAATTTTTATACTGTTGTTGCTATGAAATGTTACATCAATGTTGTTGATGTTGTTATGAGTTATTTGGGCTGGTATTAGTTGTTAACTGGATAGTATTATTGATCATATTGAACTGTTGGTTGATTATGGAGTGAGAGAAATTGGTATTGCCATTATGCTTAGCCCTATTGTACTGTATCGTCACTTGCTTAATTTTATTATCTTGTATTATCATGTTATTAATTTTTTACTATGTTGTGCACTGCCCTGAGCCCTCTGGGGGAGGGCAGCATATAAATTAAATATCAAATCAAAATCAAAAATCAAATACCACTCGGCGACCTGTGCTAAGAACAAGAGGGTCCTGGCTCTTTGGGAAATAAAGGGTCAGTTTCACAGTTCCTAGCAAGACCAGCTGACGGGTGCTAGGGAGACCCCTTTTTCTGTCCGAGAATCTGGAGGGGTTAGCAGGACTAACTGTACCAATGGGCTGACTCAGTAGAAGGCAGATGCACGTGACCCTCAGGAGGTTAGGTCAAGACACGGTTACCATCCAGCTAATGACCAGATGGTCCTAGATAGCCTATGGAAAGGGAGTTTGAGGTCTGCTGAACAGAACATATGGGGCACGCATGGGGTCTTCCTCAAGCCCTGTGTGCAGTCTCCCTCAGCAGCAACAAAAGGTTCTGGATGTTGTGGGAGACTCTTAGCCATGGACCACACCTAGAATTCAACTGGAGGTAACCAAGCAGTCCAGGAGCCATGAACAGTCTACAAGGAAGAAAAAGAAGAGTTTGGATTTATACCCCACATTTCTCTACTGTAAGGAGGCTCAAGGTGGCTTACAAGCTCTTTTCCCTTCCTCTCCCACAATAGACACCTTGTGAGGCAGGTGGGGCTGAGAGAGTTCTCAGAGATCTGTGACTAGCCCAGAGTCACCCAGCAGGAATGTAGGAGTGCAGAAACACACCTGATTCACCAGATAAGCCTCTGTCACTCAGGTGGAGGAGTGGGGAATGAAACCCAGTTCTCCAGATTAGAATCCACTTGCTGTTAACCACTACACCACACTGGCTGGGCCAAGTATTCCCCCTTGGGGCCAACAAGAGCCCATTACTGAGTTCAACAAAGGCACTTCATTCAGGAGGGAAATCTGAATGAATCAAAACAAAGAAGATCCTTGAAGTTGGAACTCTTCCCAAGTATTTGCCGCTTAAAGTGAACCGGCTCCTCTGCTCTTTAGCAAGAAACGCAGGGGGAAAGCATTTTTCAATAATGAACTGGGTGATTAATCTTGATAGGCACCCTTAAAATTACTTTTCAGCAGTACTGGTAGGTGGCCAAATTATACCTTTCCATCACATTTTTGCGCGGCTGTATCTCTCGTTTCCTGCGCATTTCTCTAGTCGAACTCAGTAAGGACTCAGAACAATTAAACCAAAGTACTGCGTAATTCTCACCACCTACTTTTTGGGGGAAGGAAAAAAAGGGGTATGAAATCACTCCTCCTAGCGTGGCATTGAAATGCTTTCGAGAGGAAGAAAAGAGAGGAGTTTCCAAAAGTACATTAAAGTCACAATGGCCTTTTCCCTTTTCTTTTTCTTATTTAAAAAAAAGAGTTTTAAAGGAAGGGGTTGGTTGCATTTGCTCCCTCGCATGACGTAGGAGAACAAGAACGGGAATGCAAATGACCTCCTCCTATGGATTTTGGCATCAATCTCTATTCTAAAGCCAAATGAGACCTTTCTCCTCAGGAACTGAGGGCAGGACATGAGAAACATTTCAGGGATTTTAAAAGATGAGCAAGGATCTTCGGCTTGCTTTGAGACACATTTCCCACTCTCTGACACCCCCCTGTTCTTTTTGCAGGTAACACAGCGGCTGCACTCTTAAGCTAAGGTAACACTCGCCATTACTAGTATTCCCGCAATTTGTCTCAAACTCCTACCCAGGAATCAAAAAGGATATTTAGCATTCACAGAAAGATCTATGTACCAGGAGACTTAAAATTTGATCTTGTATGTGTTTGCTCAGAAGATAGTTGACTAAACTGACTGGATCTTGCTTGTTACTATTTCTTTACCAAACGTGTCGTTTGCAGTTCTCATGGAAACTTAAAGCAAGGGAAATGGGCATGGGACTTTAAGGTTCATCTCTCCGAAATACAGACATGGGCTGGAGTTCAAATTCATCTACAGAAAAGCGCACCTTATTGGGAGTAAGGCCCAGTGGATGCTGAGTGAACGAGCTTGACATTCCATGCCTTAAGCGTGGAAATATGCCAATATCCAGATTACCACCCCATATTGGTGGTTCTGCTGAATATTCAAGGGAGGAGAATTCAGACCAGAATCAGGATGAAGAAATGAAGGAGGGCATTAAAAGTTCCTGAAAGGGAACATGGCCCAAAGAAGTTAAAATTAAATTACCCGGCTCTTCAGAGAGAAAGATAAATTGCAACATAAGCTGATTTTATCTTCACTGCTACCCTGAGATGAAAGACCGTGCAAAGCTCTGTCTCGAACAAAAACCTCTGAACTTGGTAACCCATTTCAGCGGAGTAGCCACGTTAGTCAGTCGTGTGACAAGCAAACAGAGATGTAACTGCACTTTGAAGAGTTTGAATATATGCACCTTTTTTACAGGAACAGCAAGTCTCCAGTCCCTTTAACTTAATATTGTCTGTTCTGTCTGCTTGTCTCAAAGGAAGATTTTTCACCACACCTGAGATCTTTTATTTGGAAATGCTGGAGACTAGAATAATAGAATCATAGAGTTAGAAGAGACCCCAAGGACCATCAAGTCCAACCCCCTGCAATGAAGGAACACACACTCCTGACAGATGGCCATCCAGCCTCCCAGTAAAATCCTCCAAAAAGGAGACTCCACCACACTCCGAGGTAGTGCATTCCACTGTCGAACAGTCCTTACTGTCCGGAATTTTTTCCTGATGATTAGGTAGAATCTCTTTTCCTTCACCTTGAACCCATGACTCCTGGTCCTAGTCTCTGGAGCAGCAGAAAACAAGCTTGCTCCCTCACCCGCATCTATGACTTTCTGTTCTTCCATGGTTTTCCTAAAGACTGGAGGTCACCACGAAACATTCCAATGGCATGACTGGAAAGATTTTGATGCAATGGGGCGTGCAATGCGTTTTCTGCCTGCGATTACGAAAATTTGATACAAGCAAAGTGAAACTCTGCTCTGAATAAAGAGAAGGTTGTGGGGCTTGGGGCAGGCAGCTTTTCGCAACTGCTCCCGCTCCCACAACAATACAGGAAGTTGTCATTATTACACTCGGAAAGTATATTTACCAGGAATCTGCATTAATCGAAAAGTAATGTTTTATATTAAAAAATGGTGAAGGAATGTGTTGTGTTTATGGTTTACTGGTTTATACTTGCCTTTTTGTTTTTTCTAATTAAGCTTTGATTAATTACAAAATCATCAAAACGGAGTCAGCTGCTGGCGGGAGTGGAAAGTTGCCATGAAGTCACAGCTGACTTAATGCAACCCAATAGAGTTTTCAAGGCAAGAGACATTCAGAGGTGGTTTGCAATTGCCTGCCTCTGTGTAGAGACCCTGGGCTTTCGTAGTAGTCTCCTACTGAAGTACTAACTAAGGCCAATCGAGCTTGGCTTTCCAGATCTAATGAGATCCGGCTAGGCTGGGCCACCCATATCAGGGCATCCATCCTCCTTTGGAAATGTGCTTAATGGGAAATCTAAGTTCTGATGTTTTATTTATTTTCATCTCACCTTCTCTCCAGCGGAGATGCAAAGGAGCTTACAATGTTGTTCTTCTTTCCCCCGTATTATCCTCACAATAAAACTCTGTGAGGTGTGATAGGGTGAGACACTGACAGGTTGCTGTGGTACAGCAAGCATTTGAACCGGAGCCTTGCAGCCCCTAGTGCAATACTGAAACCGCTACACCACACCGGATCTCATGTATAACCTGTTCCCGTGCCCATGATGGAAAGATGAGGAAAACGGCTATAGACACCAAAATTGTTGTGCCCACTGAGGCTGACAAAGGGGGAGACAAAATGAACTTAACGAAAGGGACCCAATCCACTGGAGGGCACTCTGGTCTGTTTTGGTGGGTCGAACAGAAATACCTCCTGGGGAGACTGCACCCCCGTGCAAATTTCACAATACAAAGTCCCTACGTGTGTATTAGATTTTTTAAAAATGGTGCATTTTCACACTAATAGGGGACTCAAGGCAGATAACAGTAACTACCCAATAAAATACCCAAATAACTTTTTAGCCATCAAGTCCCAGCCATCAGATGGTAACTCTGTAGGACTGTCAAGGCAAGAGACATTTAGAAGTGGTGTCCAATAGGCTGCCGGTGCATAGCAACTATGAACTTCCTTGGTGGTCTCCCACCCAAGTACTAACCAGCTTCCAAGAGCTGTCAATATTAGACTAGCTTGTGCTATCCAGGTCAGGGCAAGCCAATCAATACCTGCACTCAATCAAGCTATCACCATGATCATTTACTGTTCATAGAACAGAATCATATAAGCATGGAGTTGGAAGAGACCACAAGGGCCAGCAAGTCCAGGCCACCCCCAAACTAACTGCATTGACCGCTACAGTGTTCCATGGGCATGTCGGTGAGTAAACGAACGCGAGCGCGGAGTTGCGTCCGCGTAGCTGTCATGCAGGAGCACGCCAAGTTTCCACGCAAAAGAAAGCTTTTTATTTGCCCTGCTTCCTTCCAGCTTTCCATACAATAGTTTCATGGTTCAATGCAGCTCGATGAATTATACATTACAGCTCAATTATGATGAAATATGCTACATGGGAACCAGAATCAAAAGCAGGCGGCAAATGGGGAGGAAAGGAGGGGGGGATGGAGGAAAATTAATATAAGATTGGAAGACAGCTGGGGAGGGGAGCAGAGGGACATGAAGTTGACGGGCATTTTCAGATTTCGCAAAGCTAAAAACGAACGAGCCATACAGACTCAAAGCAGATCTGCGCAGCAGACTTGGTTTCTTTGTCATACTCTCCACCCAGGATAATCTTAGGAATTAATAAACTGCCTGAGGATGGTTTAAAAAAATCCTCAGATGAGAGAAAGTTCTCAGCACCTGCCTGAAACTTCAACTTGGCCACATCCACAAACTTGACATAGTGCGCTGTGTCTCACAACGAAAAAAATATTAGCTTTTAAGGTGACACCAGACTTCTGGTTTATTTTGCAATACAGATTAACACGGTCACCCCTTTGGGATCACATGACAGCTACCAGATTGCTTTGGAAGATACTGACCCTCTCGGTTCTGTTCTAAGTTCACCAACTTCCAATTTTGTTTCCATACACAATTCAAAGTCTTACTCTGCCCAAAAAGATTTCAGGAATTTCAGAAAGACTATGAGTTCCCCTATTAACTTGTCAGTTCCACCTGGCTGGTTTTGGAGGTTCTGAACCAGGAGGCCCCTGACTTCTAGGATTTGTAATGTGGAGGTGACCACTGATAGGGTATTCTTTGTAATGGCCTGCTGGTCCTGGAATAAACCCGCAGAGATACTCCTATGACAACAGGTCTGTTCTGCCTAATGATTTTGCAGCAAACCATAATTGGTCATTACAAACTGGGGTTACATGCTGGTATTTAAATCATGGTTTGGAATCCAGTTTTGCAGAGAAAAATTGTTTGTGGTTATAATGATAACTACAAATTATGATTTGCTTTTTAGAAACAGAGAGGAGGATGAGAAGGGGGGGAAATGAGCCCAGGGATTTTCAAGGTGGTGACATTTACCAGCGTGGTGTAGTGATTAAAAGTGGCAGACTCTAAGCTGGAGAAGCAGGTTCAATTTCTTACTCTGCATGAAGCCTGCTGGGTGACCCTGAACCAGTCACAGTTTTCTCAGAACTCTTTCCACCCACGCAGAGGCAGGCAATGGCAAACCACCTCTGAACATCCCTTGTCTTGAAAATCCTGTGGGGTTGCTGTAAATCAGCTGTGACTTGGCAGCACGCATGTACACAATTACCAGGAAGATCAGATAAGACCCTGTGACAAACTTGGGCTGGATTCTATGGAGTGCATGAAACAGTTTATACGGCATAACTCAGACCTATCCGCAAACCGTAGTTTGTCACTGCATGCAAAATCACTAGTGTTTCATTACAGACACATAACAATGAGCAGGACAAGGGAGGGCAAAGGGCTTCTCACTACTTGGAGAAGCCCTGTTCACATAACAACAAAACTGTAGTTTGCGTTATGCCCGAACCATGCCTATATATTAAAACAGAGGACCATTATTCTTTTCTCCAAAAGTTGACAAAACTTAACATTTATTTTACAAGCCACAAACAGTTAGCACCAACAAACAAAAACCTTATTAAAAACTGTGTTAATAAATTCAGCAATATTCAATATTTACTAATATTTGGTGGCCGGGACCCCCCCCCCCAAAAAAAAAAACCTCTTACACCTTATTAATAACACAAAATGCTACACAAACCTTCCACCTTAGAAGCTGTGAAGTAAAGCAAACTGATTCAATGTCTAGACTTGTCAAACACTGACATCCTTCATGTAAGGGAAAGCATTTTGAAAATTATTTGGAACATGTCCATTCTGCAACCCCAGACCTTCCACTGACGCTGCTAGGACAACTTGTAAGTAATTACCTCTCTAGGAACCGATTTTACCTTGGTGATCCCAAAAATCCTTGATTATTTTTTCCTAATTGCAGGATTGAGACGTTCTGTTTGCTATTACTGCTCCCACCCCCCAAGGATGGTACAATAAAACTTTGTGACACTATCCGTTGCTAAACTTTAACACAAATCGCTCCCATGAGTACACATTACAAGGAAACCTTGAAGTCTCTTTGGCGATATCTGTCCATTATCTCTAATACAAATGTCATGAACAGGCCAGGGGGGAAAAAACACATTTGACTTTGGTGTTGCTTATGCAAAAATCTGACAAACTTCCAAAAAATTGTTTTTGAGACATGCTGACTTTCTTGAGGAAAGGAATGAAGCATTAGGTCATGTGCTAAACTCTAGGATTCTGTGGGTGTTTCTGATTTTCTAAGAACTTTAAAAAAATTTGCATAACAAATGCAGGAAGCAAACACCGAATCTGTGCGCTGAGGCAAAAGCCCGTGTTACTAGGATACACCAGATAAAAACATCAAAAGTACCTCCTTGAAACCCAGTACCATAACATTTTGAATCAAGGCTGGTACAGCTGATACTTACAAACTGGATTGTCCCCATCACTTTCGCAGCCCGTTATTCCAGGAAATAAGGCATACAAGATCAAGGTGACCTCTAACTGCTGGATCCATTTACTTCAGTAGAATTGCACTTTAGAAACCACCTCCTACTCCGAAATCCTGCTTTGCACACAAGGAAACCGAGGTTTAAAGCAACGAGACACTTTATCTAAGACTGCTGCTACACTTCACTGGATCAGTAGAACCAATGCCAGTAGATACCAATGGGTGTGTGTGTGTGTGTGTGTGTGTGTGTGTGTGTGTGTGTGCACGGCCTCTTTTCTGGATTGCGTGGCGACCGCTCAAGTCCTTGGAACGAGCGAATATTCCAGACACACGGACAAAATAAATGAAGACTTTGCAGCCCAAACATCCAGTGCTATTAGACTAAACTGTTGATCATTCCAACGAGGGATCGGGAGGGAGGGGGTGTGGCCAGTGAAGACACATCTGTGTAAATTAAAAGCGAGGCTGAAAACAGGCTCCAGTGTAGCCAGCAGCAAGTAGGGGGGGGGGATACACAATCAGACCCTCGGTCCATCTAGGTGAGTATTGCCTATTCAGAGTGGTAGCAGTCTCTCTTCTGCAACCCTATCTTCCACAATCAGTTACCATCCTAGAACCCCTCATGGAGCAGCAGCCAAGATCTATCCATGTGCTCAATGCTCCAGCTGCAGCATTGGGCTGGATAGCCCGTGAGTCCCCTTGGACCGGAGAGCTTGAGGCAAGCGGCTCTCTGTCAACACCATGTCACCAGCAGAGCAGGCTGCGTGACCGGGCTTTCCTCTTGCCTCAAAAGGCCAATTGCCTTTAAGGGAACTGAGAGACCGAGAGTCACACATGCAGAGACTGTTGTGTGAGCCATCCCTTCTAGACATGACCTTCTGAAGCCACACAGACAGTCACGCCTGGAGAGAAATATCCAGGGCACAGGCTTCTCGAGAGTGCCCTAGTTTTATATCTCAGACTAGGAGCAGCAGTGGCGTAGTGGTTAAGAGCAGGTGTACTCTAATCGGGAGGAACCGGGTTTGATTCCCCATTCTGCCGCTTGAGCTGTGGAGGCTTTTCTGGGGAATTCAGATTAACCTGTACACTCCGCCAGCTGGGTGACCTTGGGCTAGTCACAGTTCTTCGGAGCTCTCTCAGCCCCACCTACCTCACACGGTGTTTGTTGTGAGGGAGGGGAGGGGAAGGAGTTTTGCAAGCCCCTTTGAGTCTCCTTGCAGGAGAGAAAGGGGGGATATAAATTCAACTCTTCTTCTTCCAGATGAGCAGAGGATAAGCCAACTTCAGTCGTCTTTATGAGGAACTCTTTGACAGCCTGCTTAAAGAACACTGTGGTGTGGAAAGATGGAAAGGGCACCCAAGTCACAGCCAACTGAGGACAACCCGTAGGGTATTCATGGCAAGGGACAAAATGAGGCAGTTTGCCATGGCCTACCTCTGGACTTCCTTGATAGTCTCCCATCCAAACAAAACACTTATTAGCATTGCTATTAATCAATAATCAATTAGTCAATCTCCAACATTTCTAGTTAAGAGAACAAGCAAATGGTGACCACTAGCCAAAGATGGGGAAGGCCCTCTTCTCACAACTGGTCAATTCAACTGACAGCACCCCTCCTTCCCCGCCCTCTTGTGATTTGGTGGTAGGAAAGCACTGCCAAGTCAAAGCCAACTCATGGTAACCTCGTAGGGTTATCAAAGCAAGAGTCAATCAGAGGTGGTTTGCCATTGCGTGCTTCTGTGTAGCGACGGTGGACTTCCTTGGGGGATCTCCCATCCAAATGCTAGCCAGGACTCACTGTGGTTAGCTTCCAAGGTCTGACAAGATCAGGATATCCCTTTATGGTACTTACTCAGATGCAAGACTAGTTTTTCCTCCGGGTATGCCATCAAAAAAACCCAAAGAGGGAGTAGTATTAAATGCCACCTACAAGTTACAGCTATGTCCAGTAAGAAATAATTTTGTGCATTTGTGTGTGGATAAGGCTTTTTAAGGTGTTTATCCCCTTTTTGAGTAAATTCACTGAAGCAAACCTCGTTCCTGACTGCGATCTGCCCTTCGCTTCCCAAAATACAAGGGAAACAAGCCCTCTGAACTTAAAAGCCTTAGCCCTCTTCAAACGCTGTCTCAAAATCCTAGTCTGTATAATTACACCGGACCAGCTGATGTTATTTATTTCTAAATGCACCGTATATTTAGTACCTTCAAGGTTGCACAACCATGACCTTTGTAACCGTGTCGACTGACTGTCTAACTCTTTCCCTCCCTCACCCTTCCCCTCGTTTTGTTTGTCTTGGTTACTGAGTCATGTCTCAAAAGGGAACTCGTTGGCCTGTCGCTTTTTTGGAAACGCTTCCCCCACATGGTAGTTGAAATCTTCCTGTGTCTGTGCAAACAGAGTTCAAAACGGTGTAGGAGGTTTCTGGCCTATGCTAGCCCAACTTCATCAGATCCCGGAAGCTAAGGAGGCCCTGGTTACTACTTGGATGGGAGACCACCAAGGAAGATCTAGGGTCGCTAAGCAGAGGAAGGTAATGGCAAACTATCTCTATCCCGTATCTTGCCCTGAAAACGCTACGGGTCGACTGTGAGCTGATGTCACTTTACATACAAGAGGCTTCTTAAGAAAAAGCATGTTAAGTAAACAAACAGTAAAGCATTTGTCGGATTTAAAGTGACTTAAGTCCTGGCTACCTCTTTGCCATTAGATAAATGTGATACGGTTGGTACCCGACAGAGGGAACATTAACTGAAAAACAGCCAAAAAAAAATCTTGCTGGTCACTAAGGTGCTACTGAACTCAAATTCAGCTTTTCTGCTGAAGATCAACATGGTTACCCTCAAAAACTGTTTCAACAACTGATCCCCGCCCCCCAGCTGAGAGTCAGCGTGGTGTAGTGGTTAAGAGAAGGTGGATTCTAATCTGGAGAACGGGGTTTGATTCCCCACTCCTCCACCTGTGTGGCAGAGGCTTATCTGGTGAACCAGATGTGTTTCCGCATTCCTACATTCCTGCTAGGTGATCTTGGGCTAGTCACAGTTCTCTCAAGAACTTTCTCAGCCCCACCAGCCTCACAAGGTGTCTGTTGTGGGGAGAGGAAGGCAAAGGAGCTTGTGAGCCACCTTGAGTATCTTTACAGGAGAGAAAGGTGGGGTATAAATCCAAACTCCTCCTCCTCCTCCTCTTCAAACAATTTTCAGTTTCCTGATTGCTACCATGACTATTCTTTTTTACTGTTCTTTGTGTTTTATTATGATATTGCTGACTGTAATTGTTTCAATAGACTGCTTTTTGTTGTTTTTATTGGATTGGTGTTTTATATTACTTTTGCTTGTTTTATAGTTCTAAGACCTCCCAACCTGGAGTAGAAAGGCACGTTACAAATGTTTAATAAATAAACAAACAAATAAAAATCAGGTGCAAGGAGGCAGTAGCGGAAGAATCAACGTGCCCTACGGAGCAGCAAAAGGTATGATTACGATAGCGACTGTAGGAGAGGAATTAATTACAGAATAGACACATGATTCAGGAGCAGATGGTAGAATTGAAAGTAAATTTTGGAAGCCTTTTTTTTTTAAATCAACCTCTTCTCTAGTTCTCTTTCCTTGTCTCTCTTTCCCCCCCCCCCCCCCCCCGGCCTTTCCCCTGCGGCTGAGAATGCTGATGTGTGTGTCTTTTGAAAGTTAACATTTAACAGCGATTTCGGGTCTACTGAATTCCAAGAAATAAAAATAAACCCTTACACTGTCTGGCTTCCAAGTGAGGCCACTGTTTACTGAAGGGAACTGAAGAAGGTGTCTTTTTTTAAAAGGGTGGAACTGTTCCAGCAGATAGACTGCCCTGTGACAACACCCTCCCCCTTACTGCCGCCACCCGACCCCGACATACCCTTTGACGGCATCCACTTGGCTCCCTCATCTATATTTTTCTATTACAAATAAAAATTTCTGAGCAAATAAAATGGTTTACAGAGACGCAGAACATTGGCCACCTCCAAGGCCACAAACACTCGCTCTGTTACGAACGGAGCCTTTGAGGTTACAGTCCATAATCTCCCCTCAAAACAAAACCCCGAGCCCTGACCAAATCCCACACATGTGATCCGTGTATAGTCCTCACAGGCAACTGCAGCTTACACGGGGCCGAGCGGTTCATTCACAAAGGTGTATTAAAATGAGCAGAGACTGTGTTTTTAAGGTGAGAAGTCAGATACTTTTGAATTTAGACTCTGTCTTTTCCTAAATTATTGTTTTTTGGGGGGAGGAGAAGTGGAATGTTTTGGAAGACTAGAGTGAGCGCATGCACAAAATTAAGATGACTTGCAGAGTATAAGACGATGCAACTAAACGCAGGACAAATTCAGCCATGAAATGCTAAAACTGGTAACGGACGGGGTTACTTTCCATTTAGGCATAATTAACAGAATGGACCGGGGGCGAGGGGGGGAGATGACTAAGTATGTGTCAAGCAAACCCAAGTGAAGGGCTGTCACAACTAGGCTGCTTCATCAGAAAGAGAAGATGAGTTGGTTTTTATGCCTCCCTCCTTCTCTACCAAAAGAAGAAGAGGAAGAAGAAGAGTTTGGATTTATATCCCCCCTTTCTCTCCTGTAGGAGATTCAAAGGGGCTTACAATCTCCTTGCCCTTCCCCCCCCTCAAAACAAACACCCTGTCAGGTAGGTGGGGCTGAGAGAGCTCCGAGAAGCTGTGACTAGCCAAAGGTCACCCCGCTGGCGTGTGTGGGAGCGTACAGGCTAATCTGAATTCCCCAGATAAGCCTCCACAGCTCAGGCGGCAGAGCTGGGGATCAAACCCGGTTCCTCCAGATTAGAGTACACCTGCTCTTAACCTCCTACGCCACTGCTGCTCAAAGGAATCTCAAAGCAGCCTGCAATCACCTTCCATCCCCACCCCGCAACAGACACCTTGTGAGGTAGGTAGGGCCGAGTTCTGAGAGAACTGTGACTGGTTCAAGGTCACCCGGCAGGCTTCATATGGAACAGGGGAGAACTGAACCCAGACCCTCAGAGCAAAGTCTACCGTTCGTGTGGAGAAGCGGGGTTTCCCAGACTGGAGTCTTCCACGAGCCATCGACTTAACTTTGGATGGAACATGGAGCATTGCTCCTGAAGAATGCACTTTCAATACACTTTGCAACTGGTGTGAAACAGCAAACTCTACTTGCAAACAACTGCTAAAATAGATTAACGGTGAACTGATAAATGCATTCTTTAGCAGGCGAAGTCCAAATTCGGTAGGTGAGGCTTGAGTACTTGACTACTGCAATTAGAAGTCCAGGACCAAAATCCAGTGGCCTGGGCAGAAAAATTCCACAAGGCAGAACCTATCCGGAGAGGGTCTCTAGCACACCGTCTGATGTTGTGAAACTCAAGTCTTTCCAAGGGAGGTGAACTCAGGTCTTAGAAAAGAGACCAATCCCTCCAAATAGGAAACAGGGAAGAATCCCACAGGGCAAAATTGCCCACTTTTCTTCAGAGGAGTCTCTAGATTTTGCTCTGCTCCGAGTTGTGTGCTCATTTTAAGATCCCCTTCCAATTTTACTACAAAAAACCCGCTGCAACCACAGAATTTTCCCTTGTTTCTGCCCAAAAGAAACCATAACAAGGCCCCAAGCTACAAGGAAACCAAGCTCCAGGCTCAGTTTTAAGGGAGGGAGGCAGCTAGCGAAAAAGAGAGAGAGAGCCGCAGAGAGCCAACATCTTGGAATTATAATGAAACCTAATATCTGGCAACATGTATTTTGGTTTCGGGTTCAGTTCCGGTGCTGTTGCCCAGACATTTTCTGCACAGAGATCTTAGAATTCCGGCTTCCACTTGGAAGGGGCTTCAAGTTTTGAGCTGCGAGCAATACAAGATTGCAGAGGGCTTAATTATATAGCAGCCCAAAGGCAAACGGGATGGGGGTGGGAGAGGGAATTCAGCAAGCCGCGAGAACCCTGTTTTGAAGATAAGTGGCTTCAACAGCTGCAGAAAGGTGTCTTCTTCCAGCTGAGCCTGCCTACCATGAATTGGTGCAAGGAAAACGACACAGGAAAAGAGAATTGGGGATGTCAACTTGCTTGCAAGGGACTCCGCATTTTGGCTCAACCTTTCCACATTGGAGAGCTTCACAGTCCAGACCCCAAGCGAGCTCGTGTATTAAAATAAAATTTATTTCCATTATCGATGCAAAATAAAGGACAAGATGAATTCATCTTTCACAACGTTCTGCATCTGTTAAGAGTTGCGCAGAAAGGAAAATTCTCCCCAGCTGCGGCTTTCTCGGGTAAAGGAACTTCCCTTTCTAATCTGACCAAGGGAGCTTTCCTTCTCGAAAGCTTATACCCCGGAAACCTCACTAGTCTTTAAGGTGATACTGGAATCGAATCTTTCTCTTCCCTCTCTAACATAAGCCTTAAATAGAAGCTTCAAAAGCCACAACTGGACAGCCTAGTTTCCAGTGAAAAGAAGCGGTAGAATCAGCCCCTGCAACCCAAAGAAGGAAATTCCTCTCTCTTTTTTTGTCTACAGAGTACACCGAGATATTTCTCTCTTTTATTCCATGTCCTCCTCCTTTGCCTTCGTTTGAGAAAAAAAAAAATTCTTCCAGGCCTGGCAGACGAAATGTTTTCCTTCCTCCATAGAAACCGACCAAACAGCAAACCTTCGCCAGCCTCCAGTTCCACAAACAGAAGGAGAGCGAGGGAGAAAAAGAGGGCCGAAGAATCGAGAATGTGGCACACCGCCTGGGAGGCAGCGAGCGGCTTGCTTTCCCCTCAAGGCAAGATTACGGGGTGCGGGGGAAGGAACCCTTCCGTCCCCATCCCCGAATCTCTCTCCTCCAGCAGGGAAGGAAAAGGAGTCGCACTTAGCAAGGACCAAACCGCACACCCTACAGAGTTGTGACTAATACCAAACGAAACTCCCGTCAACATCCACCCATGATTGACCCAAAAATCCCTCATTTATATGGATTTGCATAATTTCTTCCTGTGTACTGCCTGCGGAACAAGAATTCCTTTGCAGCCAAGCTCTTCTGCAAAACAGGCACGACGTTCCACACGCAGTTTGGACCAGGAGGGGGAAACTGCAGGGAACAGGAGGGCGGTACAGGTGATGCCAAATCCTTAGCTGCCTCACGTAAGCTAGATGGTGATTGCTTCTTAAAGCTGGCAGGGTAACTCTATCAGCTGTGGCCCTTTCTCTTTGGGCACAATTCTCCCCCCACCCCACCCCATTCACACACAGTATGTAATGTAAACATGCAATTGACTGTCGACATAAAACTATAACTGACAGTCACATTATATTTGTCTTTTTCTTTAGTGAAGTTCTGGAAATATGAAGCTTTCTAAACAGTGATAGAAGTTGCTAATTCTCAAGAAGAATCCCATACCGGATTGTTGTTGTTTTTAGCACTCTGGGGGAAAGACACACACACACAAACACACTAGTGCCAGGACGTTAAGTCGGAAAGCCATTAGTGCTTTTTAGAAACAGCAGATGGAAAGGGAGGCGAAAGAGAAGTCCCTCTGGGTTGTTGGTACATGCCACTGCTTGCCTTGCTTTGCTGTCAAGATTGCTAGACTCAGGTTCACGGAAGCTAGAGCCGATAGCCCTCAAAAAAGGAAGGTCGAATCATAAAGGCCCCTTCCGCACATGCAGAATAATGCACCTTAAATCCACTTTTAATGCACTTTGCAGCTCGATTTTATTGTGCGGAATAACAACATTCACTTACAAACCATTGTGAAAGTGGATTGAAAGTGCATTATTCTGCATGTGTGGAAGGGGCCAAAGCTGGAAGAGACCACGAGGGGCGTTTAGTCCAACCCCCTGTCATGCAGGAAGGTACAATCAAAGCACTCCCGACAGATGGCCAGCCAGACAAAAAAAAAAAAATTACCAAGAAATCATCTCGCCCTCTCCCTTCAGCAAATTGCATTATTTCAGAGGCCACATGGCTCCAAAGAAGGAAGTTGAAAAACTCCCACTTCGTCCTGTGGTGGGTGGGTGGCTGAAACTATTCCACTGAGCTCCTGGGCGCGGCACCTTTCTGCCAGCTTGGAGGAGAGGCAAGGGACCCAAAGAAAAGGAAGGCGCTGCAGGTGTTCAAGAAGCGTGAGAGGCCCAGCGGCCTGGGGTCACCTCCAGTCTCCGAGCAGCCATTTCCAGGCAAAGCACAACTGCTACATTACAAAAGAGTTGGGGGAGAGAGACGTAATTAAAGGACAACCACTGGCACCCAAATGTCATAGCCCTAAGTTTGTTGTTACAGAAGCCGCAGTTCTTCAGATGGGGCCAGTTCTGAAAAGTTTAAACTTCAGTCCATGACTATTCTGCAGTGTACGGCTTGCCCAGATGCACGCTTCACGTTTCTAGGACCTCGGGCTACAAGCAGCTTTGCGAAGACAAAAGGGAACAAATTCACTGCACTTCAAGATCCCTCTTATTTGTCTTGGCTAGGGGTGGAGTTTCCAAAGTCCTTCCTGGTATACAACAGCTGCCTAGAAATTCCCTCGAGAAGTTCCAAACTATAGCAAAGGTGAGAATCTTGGCGAAAGGCTAGAAAGCATGATTCAACTACCTCCTCTGGCACCGGTGTTGGACAAAGGGTTTTGCCTCCTGGATGCAAAAAAAAGAAGAAGCAAAACTCTCCTATCAACACCCCTATAATCATCTCCTCCTCTTCCCTTCCAATGGCACATTTCACAACAGGTACGCCTTTCCTTGGGAAGGCAGCTTTAAGCTGCTGAAACAGGTGTGTTCTAGCCTACAGGTGTGTGGTTTGCTGTAATGCTCCAGTTTGGCCTAGCAGCCAAGTAAGACAAGCAGATGAGAGCGAGAGATGAAGAATTGTTATTGAAACGCCACTGGTGTGATTACAGGATCAAAGGGTAAGAGTCGGCATCAGCATGGGCCAATATCTAGTTGGCAGCCAAGTGATCTGAGCATCCCGAGGTCTGGTTTGATACACACCTTTCCACTCCCAGTGATTCAGAAGTTCTGAAAAACACTGGGGGGGAAAGGATTCTTTTTTGGTTGTGAACTGGACAGACTTTTTTTAAAAATAAAAGAATGTTGGAATTTTAGCTGCTTTGTACGGCCAGATAATAACACCTTAGTCAGGGATAGAATAATGATCAAGCGCAAAAGACAATCTGTTAATTTGTATTTTCCTTTTAAAAGAGAGCACATTTAATTTATTTAAAATATTTATATCCCGGCTTTTGGTCTGCAAATGCTCCCAAGGCAGCTAGCTAAGAACAGAGGAAGGTTTAAAGCAAACTTTAAGAAGTAAAAGCAACAAGGAAAAAAAACACATACACACATACACTGTGAAAGAAACAAAAACCCCAGCAAGGAATTCTAGGAGAACAGCTATTCTAGCCAACAGGAAAAAGCAGAGAACATAGAAAGAGGTGAATACCTTTAGCTAAGATGCCCTGAAAAGTATCCAGATGCCAAAATACCATCAAAATGGGTTTGAGGGGGATAGGACTCCTTATGGAAGGGATTCCACATCTGGAACCACCACTGAACAAGCCCGACTTCTTCATGCGGGGTCCAACCAACTTCTGGTGGAAGGGGCACCTGCAGAATTGCACGGAAAAGCTGGGAGATTGATTTCATTTATATATTTATTTCATGTCTTTTTAAAATTCACAAAATTTGCACCCCACCTTTGGGCATCAGGGCCACAGCGGCTAACAAAATTTTTAAAAAATGTACAGTATAAAAACAAGTCTTAAAAACCATCAAAACCAAACAAAACACATCATTACAACAATAAAAATCAGAAGTCTGGGGAGGGAGTTACAGAGTTTTGGTACCACAGCCAAGAAGGCGATCTGATTGGCTACTATTTGTCTAATCTCCAAAAATGGAGGCACCCGAACAGGGCGTGGGAAGATCACTGCTAACATCTGGGTAAGTTCATATGAGCATAGGTAATCCTAAGATTTGTACAGAAAATGGAGAGACGGAGAGAGAATGAGAACTTTTATCCTTTCTCTTTCTCAGTTTATATTTGGGGGATCCAATGAAGTTAGTAACTGCAGATTCAGGACTGATTAAAGGAAAGCACGTAATTTAACATATGGAAATTCCGATCTCAAGATGAGGCAGTGAATGCTACCTTAAGGTAGACTTAAAAGCAGATGAGACAATCGATACGTCTATCACTGGCTATTCAGCCATGATGGCTAATGATGGAACTGATATTTTCACAAGCGGAGTATATTTCCTAGAAGTTACTTTGGCCCCTGATGTAACTGGAATTCCAGGGGACTCTGGTTACTACAGAGGAAAACTAGATGCTGGATTCCCCAGACTGCTCCAGCAGTTTTTATGCCTTCCAAGTAGGATTATAGAAGGCAGAAAGGTTCAAATCAAAGTTGGAGACCCCAGAAAAGCTGGAGACCACAGAAATACCTGGGAATTCTCATTATCCAAGTATAACACATCAGCTAAGAGACCTGGATCTGGTATATGGTAGAAAATGCTGTCAAGTCGCAGCTGACTTAAGAGGACTCCGTAGGGTCTTCAAGGCGAGATGTTCAGAGGTAATTTGCTGTTGTCCAAGGTCACCCAGCACAAGCAGGGGATCGAACGCGGTTCCCCAGATTACAGTCCACTGCTCTTAACCCCCACACCCCTCTGGTTCTCTGCACCGCTTTATAAATCGAATCCCGGAGCACTGAAAACTCTGCTCTGAGATTATACTGTGATTATACTGTGTACAGATCAAGTGGGTAGCAATTGTGTTGCAGGTGTAAATGGTAGGTTAAAGAATGTGAGTTGATAGACAAAGAGATGAGGCTTGGTGATGAGACAGCCAAATAAGTAGATTTGAAGATTATACGGTTCCCCCTTTTTAAGGGTTACTGGGCATATTTTTAAAATCGCCTCCTGAACCGGTCACACACACTTCAAAACCTCCTAAAATAAAACCTGAAATTAGGGCTTGAGGCAAGAAATCGGCATACAAACAAGAAAAAAAACCCCTCATCAGACATTTTCTGTCCACTGCCTGCCCTCCTCCCCCAATGAACGTTTCACCAGGCCAAAATGCAAGGAAAGAATGCTCTACTGTTTCTAGAACGAAGGGTGTACCACTTGGACTTGGCAGCGGGACAGTTTTCCACGGATCTGATTATTTCCTCCCCCCCCCCTTTAAATTGTCCCAGAAACTGCAGCTGGAGATGTCATCAGAGAAAAGAAAAAGGCATTTCCTGTGTGCATGAGAGTGTGTGTGTTTGTGTGTGTGTGTGTGCAATGCATTCTAAATTCCCTCATGTTGCCAGGAGTGGAAGGCATCTCCATTCTGTGCAAGAGGAACAGACTCTCAACTTGGCTCTCAAACCTAAACCTCCAGGGTTGTACAGGATTTCATCACCCAGGCACAATGTGGACCCAAATTTCAGAAGAGCAGCCATGTCAGTCTGTCTGAATAAATCTTTCAACGCCTTCTAGATTTATTCTCCTGTGGTGACTTGTTCTGCTCAAAGGAGAGCCTCCTTAGCTATTTTGTTCTGCGTGATGTACACATAGGTTGAGCAGCAACCAAACAACGAGGGACAAAGCGAGAGAGAGACGGAGAGCCAAATATCTGTCTACAAATAAACAGTCCACTGAAGCGTCCGATTCTTCCTGATGCACAAGGGATGATGACTATAAATATTGTGAATCCTTTCTGCCTTTGTCGAAATAAATCCTCCTAAGCCTTGCCAGTCCGTCTTCAACTGATCGAGCCCCTGCCTCTCATTGATCAAGACAATTCAAATACTGTTGTTCACAGGTATGAGTTCACAAATTCCCTCAGCAGCAGAGCATTTTCTTGGCATGCAAAAAGTCGCAAGTTCAATCCCTGGAGTCTCCAGTTTAAAGGATGAGGTAGTGGGTGATGTGGAAGGCCTCTTCCTGAGATCCCAGACAGCAGTTGCCAATCAGAGTTGGCAATATTAACTTTGATGGACCAATGGACCGATTCAGTGTAAGACAACTTCCTGTGTTCATGGGTATCTCTTCTAAATTTGACCAATTTCATAAAATCTGAAAACATCTGGCCAGAGTACCATCAGGTGGAGAAGGCCCTTAAGAGTTGCTATGACAACAAGGAACATCAGGAAGTAACCTAGATTTGGCTGCCCTGGTTCAAATGCCACGGACAAACCAGAGCTAGGGCATACTCCAACCACACATTCCTCTTCTCATCCACACTAGGCGTTCCTCTCCTCACTTCCTGGTTCACAGCACCCACTGTTACACACGGCATACAGGCATACAAAACCTGACAGCGAACAATGGTTACCAACCCAAAAACAGCACCTTTAAGCAAAAGTAAACAGTGCTTTAAGTTCCTCTCAAGTCTCCCTGACAGGAGAAGCAGGCCTTGGTTTGTTTTGCAAAAAGGAGATGTTGCTATGCCTCCTTCTGTATTGGTGGCTCTCAGCAGAGTTAACCAGATGGGTAAGGCATTTGCCAAGCTATAATGCCCACATGCCAAGAAACACGCAGACGAAGCAGCAGCGTTCATCCCGGATGCTTGCGATGGTGGGAAATGCTGCCGCCAAGACGGCGGTGAGATTCCCAGCTGTTGGCCGGAGCCTTTATTTATTTATGGCATTGCACAAAACGAAATAAAAAGGCCAACCAAACATCCAACCTCAGAACCAATAACGGCAGGCAAACAAGAGGTCCTTTCCTTGGCCGTTGCCTGAACCTTCACCACAGTGTTTACCTCAAGCGCACTAAAAGGGCCTTTGGGGAGGGATGCCCAAAGTTAATTTTGTGGTGAAACTTTGCCACTTTTTGTCACGGAGGCAAAAACAGAGCCAGAAAGGTCTACCTCTCTGCCACTGAGGAAACCTGGAGCCTGTTCCTCCATACCGGGTCCCTCTGCCCCATATCTGTCTGTCTGTCTGTCTGTCTGTCTGTCTGTCTGTCTGTCTGTCTGTCTGTCTGTCTGTCTGTCTGTCTGTCTGTCTCTCCCCCCCTCCCCCCTATCCTCCTCCTTGGCCACCCATCATATTATTTCCGAAATTATTTCCCCAGGAAGCCTGGACAACTTGGCCAATTAAAGCAGGAGCAGGTGACAGCCAGGTGTGAAGATCTGAAATCTCTCCGCTCCGGATATTCTGCACGACGAGGCTGAAGGCTTCGAAAATTGGTTCTGCTCTACCATATGGCTGGCTCTAAAGACACATTCAACTCTCCCTTCTCTAATGATAACTGCAGAGAGAGAGAGAGGCACCTGTCGTCTCAGACACCGTACCCGGCAAGTGTGTCTGAGGGCTGCTCGAGAAACACATTTGCAAATGGGGCCAAGATGTCCAAACTGAGGGGGGGGGGTTATAACGGGGCACGCTGATTTAAACGAAGGCAGCAATGCTGAAACTGTTTTGGTCAATGGATGTGAAAGAAACATTTGGTCAACTAAGAAGATGTGATGATTTATCCAGTGGCAGACTTAACACAGAATTATTATTAATTATTATAATGTTTACAAAGATTTATAAAAACTGCAGGCAGCAATCCTCCCTTACTTTTCCTCACACACAGGAACAAAGACTTTGTGTACACGAGGCAGCCACAGTGGTGTAGTGGTTAAGAGAAGGGGAATCCAATCCAGAGGGCCAGGTTTGATTCCCCACTCCTCCACATGAGCAGCGGGCTCTTATCTGGTGAACCTGATTTGTTTCCCCTACATTCCTGCTGGGTGACCTCGGGCTGGTCACAGTTCTCTCAGAACTCTCTCAGCCCCACCTACCTCACAAGGTGTCTGTTGAGGGGAGATGAAGGAGCTTGTAGGCCCCTTAGAGTCCCCTTACAGGAGAGAAAGGTGAGGTATAAATCCAAACTTCTCCTCCACTTCTTCTTCTACACCTGTCTCCTAAGAATACCTCTTCTACATGACCACCACTTTTGGTTGTTATGGGTTTTCCTGGTTATGGTCTGATAGTTTTGCTGCTAATGCTTTGCCTGCATCTTTAGAGGCATGTCACTGTGAGATGTACTTCTTTCTGTGGCACAGCCATGGTTGGTTCTGGCCATGAAAGCTTTCGACAATACACTACTACTTTTCTTTCCCTCTCTCCTAAGAATGCCTCTTTTACAATGACTACTACCTGTTCATTTTTATCCTGCCCCTCCTCCCAGGAGATCATGGCTGGAAGGACAGTTTCTCTTTTCACTTCATCAGTCCCCACCCCACATTTGAACCAGGTTGGAAAAAACAAGAATTGTTATGTTCCAGAGTCCAGAACAGCAGCTGTATTAGTCTGTGAACATCAGGACGGACGGACGGACGGACGGACGGACGGACGGACGGACGGACGGACGGACGGACGGACGGACGGACGGACGGAAGGAAGGAAGGAAGGAAGGAAGGAAGGAAGGAAGGAAGGAAGGAAGGAAGGAAGGAAGGAAGGAAGGAAGGAAGGAAGGAAGGAAGGAAGGAAGGAAGGAAGGAAGGAAGGAAGGAAGGAAGGAAGGGTGGATAGGTCTCTGGTACTTTCAGCCCAACAGACATATAACAGCATAAACTTTTGTGGACTAAAGGCCATTTTGTCAGAAGCATGAGCTAGCAGACACATGTACACAAAGAAAGTCAGGAAGCTGAAAAGTTCTAGTTTGAATCTCATCTCAACCACAAAGCTAACCAAGCATGTTCAGGTTTCTCCAAAGTGCCGCCCTTCTTCTGTCCCCAGCACAGCACGCAAAACACACAGTATTGTAACTGTGTGCTTTGCAGGGTTGCTGCAAAGTTTATCAGGCTACTGTTCATGAACCAACCTGAACATGTGCTATAAAAACACTAAGTATCGATATGATTTTACTGCCCAGAACCCGATAAGGGGTGATGAATACTACATCCGGTTCTCTGCTCTTGCAGGAGGAAAAGGCGAGTAAGGGTACAACTGTGCATGTTCCTCTGCTACATATCTGTGGCTCCCTAAGGACACACTGCTGGAGAGATTTTGAATAGCAATAGTGGTGGTGAAGAAGAAGAAGAAGAAGAAGAAGAAGAAGAAGAAGAAGAAGAAGAAGAAGAAGAAGAAGAAGAAGAAGAAGAAGAAGAAGAAGAAGAAGAAGAAGAAGAAGAAGAAGAAGAAGAAGAAGAAGAGGAGGAGGAGGAGGAGGAGGAGGAGGAAGAGGAGGAGGAGGAGGAGGAGGAGGAGGAGGAGTTTGGATTTATACCCCACCTTTCTCTTCTGTAAGGAGGCTCAAGGTGGCTTACAAGCTCCTTTCTCTTCCTCTCCCCACAACAGACACCTTGTGAGGCAGGTGGGGCTGAGAGAGTTCAGAGAGAATTGTGACTGGCCCAAGGTCACCCAGCAGGAATGTGGGAGTGTGGAAACACATCTGGTTCACCAGGTAAGCCTCTGCCACTCAGGTGGAGGAATGGGAAATCAAACCCGGCTCTCCAGGTTAGAATTCACTTGCTCTTAACCACTGCACCACGCTGGCTCTCCAATGCAATGCTAATTTTTTTAAAAAAAAAATTAATACAAATATATTTCTGTACTAAGACTTTATGAGCTTTGCCATGAAATAGTGTGCAGCTCTGAACTCTCGTGGGCTATTTTTAAAGGCTGTGATCCAGGTGGCAGGTGGCAAGAGTGCCACAGTTCCTATCTGCACATGCATGCCAAGAAGAACAACAAGACAGAAAGGGAAGTTCTCCAAGTGGAAGAACAAATACCTTCAGGGCTCCATTCCTTGGCTTGCTCTTTACTCTAGCATACATGCCCTCGTGATCGGTTTGTGCTTCCCATCCCCGCAGCTCCTGGCTAGACACTTGTGAGGTCACAACTCTGGCTCAGCCTCTTCCTGTCACATGACTGCAAGGTCAACACGCCAGAATGGAAGTGGGGCCCTGAGTTTACAGTGGTTGTAATGTATCGGCCTGGAATTATTATTGTTGTTGTTATTGTTGTTGCTGTTGTTATTGTTATTAATTAACGTGGCTATTCCTGGTGACAGCAGGGTAGACAAAAAAGAACATGAGAAGGCCACTAGATATCGTGATGTGAAGATAGAGATTCAGCAACAAACCACCTCAAGTCATCCCAGCAATAATTGGCTCCTTGGGTGCCATTTGGAAAACACCAGGGCTTCACTTGAAATATCTTCAAGTCGACAAAATCAACATCTGTCAAATTCAGAAGACAGCCCCGCTGGGATCCACGGGAATACCCACATTAATGCAATTGTAACGAAAGGCCAACAACCAGCTAAAAAACTGTCAGCTGCAATATTAAACAATAACAACAACAACAACAACAATAATATAAATATGGAAACTCTCCATTCTGAAGAAGTCTTAGCGGTCATCTTGGAGTTGAATACGACTGGTATGTCCCCTGTTCAGACCAGTTCCTTTTTCATTCATTCATTAACGAAGTGGAAGCGGAAGAGATAAAGTGCTCTCCAAGAAAGTCCGACAGAACGGCCTGAGACTCTTATTAGGAAGCTGTTAAAAAACGATCCGGACTGACAAGGAGAAGTCCAACGCAAACCGGGCGCTCTCAGCCTCTTATCCTCTCCTTAACCCCTATTCTTGGCCATTCCTTTCGGTGATAAATATCTTGCACAAACAAAATTACCTTTGATTGCACCAGCAGCTGAACTTCTCTGAGAAAGTTCTCACTACAGGGAGTGGTGTTGCCTTGCCACACAGACATAAACACGGGCGAGCAGACGGGAAAAACAAGTTTAATTAAAGCCGCTGCTGCATAATCAATTTTCCCTTTTTTTTTATCCTGTACTGCACACTTCTAATGTATGTCTGAAGAGTCTGGCACAATCGCAGGTGATGCAAGGAGAGACAGTGCGAGAGCCAGATTCTCTCTTTTTTATGTACTAAGGTGAACTTTGGGATTCGGGGGCAAAAGCGCTCAGGAGCCTGTTTGGTTTTCGACTGATAACAGGGAACAGAGGCAAACCTGATGACTCAGTCACAAATACCTCGAGCTGTGCTTCTGTGTAGTCAACTCACAGGCGCAAATTTCAACCAAACGGCGTGGCGTTGAAAAGTTGCAATTAAAGCGGACAGGGGGGGAAATTCGCGTCTCCAGCATAACCTTGAGACCCCTACGAAATATTCGCTTTTGAAAAACTGTCCGAAAATTCCAATGAAGCGGGCAAGGCAGCAAACATCTCTGTATTGGAACTGTAGAAGCGGAGGGGGGGAGGGAAGTTTATAGCAGAAAATGAAAGAATATTTGCACCTGACAGCTTGGTAACAAGGAACATCGTTGCTTTTTTTGGGTTGTTTTTTCATAAACGTGCAAAACGCTGCTGCTTTCTCTTTTCCATATCGCCTGTGTTCTTTTCCCTCACGCAGATACCGCTCTGTTTTTACAGCACGCCGTTCCCCCCCCCCCCCACGTTAGACACGCACTTGAAAGCAGGCGAAGGGATTAAAAAAAGGACCTTCCTATAAAGATCAACCTACAAAAACCCTTCAAAACCACCCGGCACGAAAGTGCTTCCAGATTGCAATGTAAGAAACCAGGGGGAGGAAGAGGAGGGGGAGGGAAAACCCCGAAAAAGAAAGAATCACTCTCAGATACATTATTTAAAACAAAACAAATCATGTTCCAGTACAGGCTGAAAAAAGAAAAAAAAGAAAAACTGGGTCACAAGGGAACGAATGTAGTGATTCCTCCCTCCGTTGAAAGGATCGCGAATAGCCGACTTTGTTTTCCGCCACGGCCACCCACGGCTACCATTATTGCAAGTGTACAGTGGCCCTCTGAATTCCTGTGTGCGATTTGCAAGCAAGGTCACTATGGAGGAGCATGGCCGTCGGCCAGCCTGGGGTTTTTTCTTCCTCTTCTTCTCTTCCCTTGTCTTTTTTTTTTCCAGCCAAGCTGCGGGGAAGGGGAGGGTGCAGAGTTTAGCTCTGGAGCACCATTAGAAGTTTCTATAGTCTAGCCAGGAGGGCTGAACGCCCAGACTGCGGCTGTTCTGTTCTTTGCACACACTCCCCCCCCCCTCCCCATCTCTCTCAGTCTGCCTGGCTTGTCTGACGCCTCACTGTAGCCGGAGCTGACTCATTTTGTAGGCATTCTTAAAGTCACAGTAAGACGGTTATGGAGGAAAATGCACACTGGCACAGTAAAAATCAATACGTGGTTTTTCTCTATGATATTCTGGGAGATGCAAAAGAGACTCTCTCTCTTTCTATCTCTTCCCTCCCCTTCCTCTATATGGGTGAATTTAATATTCTTCTTTTTTTAAAGAAGGTATTACTGTCTTCACTGAAACCAGAGCTTCCACCCTGCCACCTATCTTTGAACTGTTTTCAGCGGTAAAAGAGGTCAAGTGTTTTTCTACGTTTGCTAGCCTGCATCGTGACTAAACAGCCCCTTTTGCCAGGAGATCCTCTCTCTTTGGCACTACCTTGGTAGTGCGCTGGTTCCTTCGTTCGAGGTCTGAATCAGAGGAAGATTGACACATTTTATTTTATTTTAACATACTGCGCCTTGCATGGAATCCACTGATCTAACCAGGATTTCTGAAGGAGAAATGTCATTTCTAGAATCAGTGAAGAAGAATCCACACGCCACCATGTTGTAATGCCAGAAGAGGTGTTCTCAAACAGGTGAACAGTTATATTTCCAAAGTCCCCCTGGGCTTTGAGGAGGTTATTTGATGTAGGCCAGTGATGGCGAACCTTTTCGAGACCGAGTGCCCAAATTGCAGCCCCAAACCCACTTATTTATTGCAAAGTGCCAACACGGCAATTTAACCTGAATACTGAGGTTTTAGTTTAGAAAATACAGTTGGCTCCAAGGTGCCTGTTACTCAGGAGTAAGCTTGGTGAAGCAACCGTGCAACGCTTCGAATGGGTGAAACACGACCCTAGGAGGGTTTACTCAAAAGCAAGCCCCATTGCCAGCAACCGAGCTAACTCCCAGGTAAGGGATCATGCCCAGGACAGCCTAGGTGTGTGTGTGGGGTGTGTGCGATTTTCCGCCCCCCCGCCCCATGTGATGAACTCTGGGTGCGCGTGCCCACAGAGAGGACTCTGAGTGCCACCTCTGGCACCCATGCCATAGGTTCGCCATCACTGATGTAGGCAGTGCCTGAATATGATGTAATGGATATCTATCCTAGCTGTTATAATGCAGGAAGGAGGGGGGGGGCTTTTCTTATGACCCACAGATTTCCTTTCCAATACATTTAAACACCTCCCTGCGCTCCAGGATAATTAAATATGGATCAAGCTTGCTGTCTCCAATGTGACTGTGAATCTAAGCTGACACCTTGAAAGCAGGTCAGCCTTTTAGAAACAATGAATGAGGCGGAATTCCGAGCACAGGCAACATTCTGAGGTCCACCCAAGCTGGGGACCCTCCCCACTATAAGACAAATAGTCTCCACCCAAATGCTGAAAATCCTGAGCACAGGAGGAGGAGGAGGAGGAGGAGTTTGGATCTATACCCCACCTTTCTCTCCTGTAAGGAGATTCAATGTGGTTTACAAGCTGTTTTCCCTTCCTCTCGCCACACAGACACCTTGTGAGGTAGGTGGGGCTGAGAGAGTCCCGAAGAACTGTGACTACCCCAAGGTCACCCAGCAGGAATGCAGGAGTGCGGAAACACATCTGGTTCACCAGATAAGCCTCTGCCACTCAGGTGGAGGAGTGGGGAATCAAACCCAGCTCTCCAGATTAAAGTGCACCTGCACTTACACCACTACACCAGGTAACGCCACAGAATTTGGAAGGAAACTCAAGGCACAGACAGAGGCTAACAATTACCCCTTCGCTCAACTATTCTGTACCACAAAGGAACAGGCACGGAAGACCCGAGTTCAGACACCACCACCCCCAGTAGCTTAATTTATGGGATTGCCTTTGATAAAGTTGAAGCATCACGTATTCATTCATCAGTACTGTTCTAAAAGCTTCCTCTGATTTTGGCAGGCCATCGGAAGGACGCAATCCAACAGTTGCTAGATCTCTTGAAACAATCTAGTTCCATCAGGACGGTATTACGTGGCCATCCCACGCTAAGGAAACAATCGTGGTATAACTGGACTCAGAGGAGCTTCAGATAACCACCAACTCTGCTAGTGTTGGACAGTGTTGTTAATTTACAGAGGCATACAGAGATAGGTTGCCAATGGCTGCATTTATTCCTGGACTCCCCTAGTGGTTTCCCATCCAACTGTTTAACAGGGTTAGCTTCCCAGAGCTGATAAGATCAAGCTGGTTTGGGCCAACCAGGTCAAAGCAACCAGTATCTCTGGTGATGGTGAAAAGTGTCTTCAAGTCACAGTGGACTTATGGCAACTCCACAGAGTTTTTCAAAGCAAGAGATGCTCAGAGGAGGTTCGTCATCGGCCGCCCTTCTGCAGTAACCCTGGAGTTCCATGGTGGTCTCCCATCCACATGGTAACCAGGGTCGATCCTGCTTAGCTTCCAAGTTCTGACGTGATCAGGCTCACCTGGGTCAGCCAGGTCAGGGCAACCACAGCCTTTACTGAATGTTTACATTCATACTGGAATGCACGTCGCACGACAGATAACGGGTTGGTTATGTGGATATATTCGCTAAACGTTCACCCAGCTGAAGAGAGGATGAGTCAAACCCCTCAGACAAAAGGGTGAAACTATTACAGGCACGCCGTGTGTAAAAACTGCCAGCAGCTGAAATGCACCGCCCGGGGACAGGACAGCAATGCCATAATTACCCACAGCGGATCCTTCCTTTGCATCTGCGACCCAGATGTGCAAATTAATCTTAGAAAACACACGAAGAGTCTGGAGCACAGCGTTCTGTGTAGGCAGGGGGAAGGGGTTGAAGGGACACCAGCTGAAGTGAAACCACTGGTGTGAAAACACCAGGGTCGCCCCGCCGCCTCCCCCCAAAAAATATGAAGGCCGTGCATTCTCCGGTTTTAATTTTGGACGCCAAGGGTCAGCCGGAGCAAAAGAAGCCGCACGGAAAGAAAGTCCAGAAGATGACATGCCAACCGGAGGAAGCGATTAAAAATTAATGCACGCTGAGAGATACAGAAACCTGAAAGGGTGTGCCCGTAAAGCATTCTTTCAGTCTGTCTCCATCAGCAATTCTCTCTCTCCTCTCGCTTCTTATAATACCAGTCTCGTGGGAAACGGCTGGGGTAGGATATCAGGATTCTCAAAAAAAAAAAATTCACCTCTGCTCACTTAACCCCACAAATGAAGCAGCAAAGAAGGGGAGGGGGAGAGACGCGTTCTTCATTTCCTTCCGGGGTCGAGAAGACACAGCTGTGGGTGGCAATTATAGAGCCTGTGATTTGAAATCTCTTAATGATTTCTTCTTCCAAATGTACTGGGAGGGGAGGGGAGGGGAGGGAGGAATGAGGGTGGCCCATCTTGAATTCAGTTCTTAAAGAGTTCTCTTTCTCACTTGCCTGCTTCTCCCCCCCCCCCCGCAACTTTCATGTTATTATTTGAAATACATCATTAAGCAACCTTGAAAAGACAAGAAAGCCTCACGCCTCTCTCGCTCAAGGTTTCTTTCTATGGTCAGGCAGCTGGGGCAGGAGGGAAAGAATTGTATACTCAGCAAGAAAGCAAAAGGCTTAATGTGGCTTTGAACGAATTAAAGAGAACGTGCAGAGAACCATTTAATCTTTTTTTAAAAAAAACCACCCAAGCTAATTCTACGGTAATAAAATGCTCACAATGGGTATACCTTTCAGCTCCAGGTATTTTAGCTAACAAGATGTAGAACTGGTGGCTGGGATGCAATCGTACCCACCGACATTTCAGGGAGAAAATAGGGACAGGGTTTGCAAAAAACCCTCCTTTTATATGGAGAATTAGCACCCCACTAGTCCACTCTTACACACTGCAGAAGGTGGTGCCCCATCTATTCGAATATAACATCTGTTTTCCTGCACTAATCTAGAAGTCGGAGGAACATTTGCAGAAATGACAATAATAATACTGAATCGCTTACACAGTTTTCTTACAATACGTTGACAATATTTTGGAACACACTGCGGTGTGCGCAAACGGAAAGTGCATATCGCATGAAGACTTATGTTCATGTGTATGATGTACACTAGAATTAAGATGGCTCTATTCCTCAATCAATTATTTAACTCCTAGAAGAGGGGAAAGAACCTGTTGGGCTTAACAGCCGCCCTCTCCCCACCTTGCCACAAGGTTGACCTATGAAGGGGTTAATGGGCTGGTAAAGGGGGGGGGGCGAGATGGACGTGTTTAGAGCATCTCTGACTCACACAGTCCTAATCTCCAACCCTTCCCTCTAATCCCTGTATTACTTGATAAATAGAAATATTATCCCTGACTCACTTGCAAAAACAAACTTTGTCAGTAGGTGCTCCAAACAAAAAATAATAATAAATAAATAAAACTAACTGATCAAAGCTTTGGGACAGTGTAAATTCTTGAAGAGGACAACAGAATCTTTTCTTTCAATGCCCACACTGAAAAAAAAAAGGTATGCTGTGAAAAATGTAGCAGTTATTGTTCCTCCCCGCCATTTTTAAAAAGCTCTCCCATTTTTTTCACCCCATTGGGAAAGACAGATTATAAATATAGCAAATAAACGAATTGCAGGCTTCACCGTATCTCCTGAGCTTATTTTACCTGGATGTTTACCAAAAGAAAATTTCACCTCCTTCCTCTGCAAAGAGGGCAATTTCAAATGGCCTCCAAAATGTTTGGGGATGAGAGCATGACTCAAGTCTATTTTCCTATAGATCGAAATCAGGGCTGTTTAAATCAAAAGATAATTCCAGGAATGTGAAACGTGCCAACCACCAGCATCCCCGGATATCATCTGCGGAGTTATTTATAAAGGTTTCCTAAAATTTTCCTGTCTTCTGGAGATATTTCTTCTCTCTCTCTCTCGCCCCATTTCCCATTTCCCCCACTCAGTTCTTTTTAAGCCAACCCCCCCCACCCCCACCAATCTTTTACGGTCATTTCACTAAACAAGTCAAAGTCGCTTCTGTTCATTCTCCAAAAAGGTCTTGACCTGTAACCTTTGCCCTTTCCAAAACCTTCGACTTTATGGTGCACCACCAACCCCTCCCATTTCAGAGCCTGAAATATTTTATGAGTCCATGTACACTTGTGGGTCATAAAACAGCATCTGCCTCAGAGGGTGATGCTTATATAGCTGGGGACGAGGCTTGCTAGGAAGGGGGGGGAGGCGGATTTCAAAGAGAGGTTGGCTCGCTGCACTGATTGGATTCACACATTAGACAGCCAGCATTTGGGGGCATTTTGTGTTAAAAAACGAGGAACAGCTCTTTGCAGATTTTAAAACACCCCTCCGCAAGCGATCGGCAGCATTTTGTTTCTCCGCATTGTTTACGTCTTGCAAACGTCCATCCGAACCGATGCTCGAGGAAGCTTAAATCGGAACGTGTGAAACATGTGGTCAAAACACTAAAAATATAGTCGGCTATTAAATCAAACAAAAACATCTTAGCAGCTTAAATTCCGGCAAAAACTCCAGATTTTTTTTTTAACCCTGACATAAAATCCCATGTCCCAAAACTCCAGGACATATCACAGAAGGAGGCTAAAACTGCCAACTGCTCAGTGGACTCGGGAGGCCTCGAGAATTATAACTGGAGAAAATGGCAGCTTTGGAGGGTGCGTTCTTTTGGCCTGATATCTCACTGAGGCCTCTTTCCTCCCCAAACGCCACTCTCCCCAGATTTCACCTCCAAAACTCAAGGAACGTTCCAGCCCTAGAAGAGCTGTGGTGGACGTACCCTCACGGGTTTGTGCCAAAGTGTTGAGGGGTACACAAAAAGAATTATGTAATGTGTTTGCTAATATGGGGGTACAATTGCCAAGGGGTACGTGAGTGAGCAAAGGTTGGGAACCACGATAGTTCTATACCAAGTTTTTCCTTTCACCATTATATACTGACGTAGTCTATTTAGGGGGAAGAATTTAGGGGGAAATCTCTGTCAGGTTTTTAAAAAATGATTTGTCACCGCAGATACGTAAACTGGGTAGTCAATACGGCCCAAAGGCTCTCCCAAGTCACACAGTTGCAGAAAACACCACTTCTCCTGCACTTTAGCCTACTTAAGTGTTGGCAAGACATTTTTCCCAGGGCAGCCTGGGATGGTGGGTTCAAACACAGCCCCCTCTCCGTTTTCACCATGCCAGACATTCCTAGCCGAATCGCGCTGCCTCCCAACATAGAGTAGAATTTTTTAAAACTCTGGTTGCTATGGTAACAGAGCATATCTGTGTTTGGGGGGGCACATTTTAGAAGCATTTGGTGAGCACATTTGGGGGAGTGGAGGATGGAACGAATTCATCTTCTCCGTACGCGCTTGGCACTTACTGTAAAATTTAAATGGTATCCTATCTTGCCCCAGAAAACGCCAGAAACTTGGGGACGCCTTTCAGACGAACCCTACTCCTCCTCGAAGAATCTTGGCACGGGTTTTGATTTTTCCCGAGCCCCAAAGTCTTATAAACCTCGAGTGAGTTTTCAGAAAATTAGCAATTAGCACACAATCAGGGGGAGGGGTAGAAATCTGTATTGCTCGTGCCCAGCCAAATGAAGAACAGTCATATGGGTGAGCCCCTATCTCTAACCGTCCACTTCTTTCTCAACTGTGGCAAGTAAAATCTACCCAGCTGGGATGTTCATTAGCCTCAACAGGACATGGCAGAGATGCAGGAAGGCAGGAATTGGTCTGTGCTTCAAGATTTGAGTCTAACAGAACTTTAAAGACCAATAAGACTTTCAGGGTATAAACCTTCCAGAGTCAAAGTACCAAAGGAGCAGCAGTGGCGTAGTGGTTAAGAGCTCATATACTCTAATCTGGAGGAACCGGGTTTGATTCCCCGCTCTGCCGCCTGAGCTGCGGAAGCTTATCTGGGGAATTCAGATTAGCCTGTACATTCAGAGTATCCTGTACACTCCAACACACATTTTGGACTAGTCACAGTTCTTCTCTCAGTCCCACCTACCTCACAGGGTGTTTGTTGTGAGGGGGGAAGGGTAAGGAGTTTGTAAGCCCCTTTGAGTCTCCTCAAAGAAAGAATCCAATTCTTCTTCTTCTTCAAAGTGGCTTGTATCTTTTGTATCTTTGACACAAAAGCTTATACCCTGGAAATCCTGGGCGTTTCTAAGGTTCTTCTGGACTCAAATCTTGTTCTTCTACTGCAGACCAAGGAGGCTACCATTTGGAACCTTCTATGCTCAAGCCTGGATCATCGCATGCATTGGAAAAGACATTTTTTATGGCAGCCGAAGGACTCACTCTGCATCCAGAGTTGTTCACAACACTCACTAAGAACCTACGTGGCCCAAGAAACTGACAAAGAGTTTCCAGGACAGAAAGAGGGAAGCGTGGTCAGAACGGAGGAGCGGCAAAACCGTCTGCCCAACTGCGGGAACGCCAGTACGACACTTTGCGCAACCGTCTGCGTTGCCTGCTTCAACCCACATGTCGTGTTTCATCTGTCCTCTGGTATAAACAAGATGCAAGAGGTACTCCTGTTTAATTAAACGTGTTCAAACTGCACCTTGTGGTTATGCTATCAGCCGGGATTAAGTTTGGAGAACCTCCTGTCAAAGAACATTGCCTTAAGTACTGCGTGACTTTTCACAAAGCAGGACAAAATCCATTTATTTGCAAGGATTTTAACAGCCAAATTATTTCTCCTTTAAAAGTGATATGTGGAGGGTGGAGAGCAAGCTAATGCTGCCTTTTCTGTTGTGGGTCATTAATGCATAAACTCAATTGTGCTATAGATGGCAGTTCAGGGTTCATTCATATTTGCGGAATGGCTCACCTCCTTTACACATTCCAAGGGACTCCTTACACTTAAGATGACTGTAAAAAGCACTCAAGCCAGTAATTTTAACCCTCAAACAAGCTTTCAAATAACTGCTCCTGGTTGATATGCAGTGATTTCTTCCTTGGTGTTTTCAAGGTCCTGCAAGAAGCAATCTTCTCTTCTCCTTTGGTCATTTCGTACAGTTCTGCTCTCTTGTCCAAACAACCCCCAAGACGTTGAATTGTTGAGTCGCCACCCGTACCCATGATTCAAATCAGTCTGAGGTCTTCCAGTACACAAATCAATGCAATAAATGCTGACCCAAAGAAAACTTTTGGACCTATTCAAGTAAGGAACCAACATCCAGAAAGTCTAAGATCTGAGCCTAGTGAAACCTTAAAGACCACCAAAATTTCAAGGGTATAAGATTTCGAGAGTCAGCGCTCTGTTTGTCAGAAGAAGATCTCGAAAGCTTATAGCCTTGAAATTTACATCTTTAAGTTGCAAGTGGACTCAAATCTTGCTCTTTGAGTCTTGTAGACAAACACAGACTTGAAATCTTGTAGACAAACACATGGAAACTCTAACTTTCTGATACGCCTGATCAGGCATCATCGATACCATCTCGTTCCAAGAGCACCATTTTTGGAAGGAATTTATTTCCTTCATTTATATCCACCTCGATGGGAACCCAACATTACGCTCTTCTCCATTAAGTCTGATTTAGACATTGTAAATATCTTGCTCAGGGCTTGTAGACAATCCCTTCTCGAGATGCATGCTCCTCTCTCACTTCGCTGGCTTAAATTAACTCAGTTTTGCCATGATGCCTGAACAGAACTAACCACCATCATTGCAAAGCAGAGTTGAGTTCCCAAACAAGAGGGGGGTTTTCAGTCAAACACGGCATAGTAAACTTTCCAATTTTCTCTCGGAGGTCAGCTGCCACTGGTGGGTAATTGCACAAGATGAGAAGGGAAGGGCAGACACGTGACATAACACAGCCTGAGCTGTGTCTCACACATCACAGACTTCCCTTGTTCCTCTTCCACAGCAGAGGGGCGAAAATGAACTCAACAAAACTGTCAAAATGTTTCGGATCAGCACGCACACCAAAGAGACCCGACAAGACCAGCCGCTCTTCAAACCTAACGGGCCAACAATCTGTGAAGCGGCAGAAAATCTGATGCAAAAGGTAGCCAGAGTTGAAGCCAAAAGACCGTTGTGGAAAGAAAAGAACTCGTCTGGGCTGAATCACAAAGTCCGAAAAAAATCCAAACACTGTTGTTTCGTGAGAATGATATAATCCACCCACCTCCTGTGCATTTTAGGTAGAACAAGATAGCATTCTAATCTTTTTTTTAACAGGAAAAGCAACGTGGGAAATAAAGTAGCCTTTGGTTTATCCTACAGTACTAGTCTTACAAAAAGGTTTTTCTGTAAATAATAGACTGCTACACTATAGCTATCCATTATGCTAAAGAGCCCTAGAAGAAGACCACTTTAACTGGAAGTGTGCAAGACGGGATTTAGCTCAAGACTTTTTGGTTAGAGAGCATGAACTCTATTACTGAACTATCTATCTGCTCTCCACAATTTCCACATCAGTGCAGATATTTAGCTCAGTTTTCTTGCATTTCTGAATGCATACATCTGTGAGAAACTAGTGCGCTCTTGCTGAAAATAGAATTGCTTTGAGTACTCTGCATATTGAACTGTATCTCCCTGCCCCCGAACCATACAAAAACCTATCTGGAAGATTTTTGTTGCTTTTCTAGTTAGACAGAGGCCAGGAATACTGTGAAGTTTGCTTTCAAGAAACAATGCGACAAATGCCCCAACGAGAAATATATCGCTGTGGCCCTTCAGGTACTTTTAACCACCTTTTGATATTTTTTCTCACTACTGTAAGGAAAAAAGCAGAATCCCATAACTGCCTCTCGAGTTATCACACTAAAGCTTCACAGAACTGCTCCAGCATAGCCGCCAAAGGTCACCAAAAGGCCAAAACACGTTTTCTAGTCAAAAGCAAGAGCCATTTATCAAGAGAGAGGCAACCAAAGCAAAGCAGCGTGGACGGAAGTAGCATTTGTTTCACTTACCTGTACAGCATCCAGAGCAGAAAACCAGCATCGTGCCACAACCGGACGGAAATGAAAGAGAGGGGGAGAGAAAAGAGAACAAAATCATGAGTTACAATCACAGGGCACAGTTTAACAGCAGCAAGGAAGACATTTCAAAATGCACTCCGATTCTGATGCCCGCTCGCATCAAACCTCCTCCGAGATGCCAGACCTCATACGCAGCCAGGCGATGTGGTTGCGATAGGCAGCCTGAGACACGAGGCCAGCCCTACGAAGAGCTAAGGCCCCTTCCGGACATGCGGAATAATGCACTTTCAATCCACTTTCACAATTGTTCGCAAGTGGATTTTGCTAGTCCGCACATCTTCAAAGCGCACTGAAATTGGATTGAAGGTGCATTATTCTGCATGTGCGGAAGGGGGCGAAGAGTGTTCCACGAAGTATTGGTGGATGCTGCTACACAAAGCTTGTGAAATGAGCACCCACTCCTTATCTGCTCCCAGTCCCCAGCAGCAACTCCATTCATCCCAGTTGGGCCTACTGGTCCAAGACATGTTCACCAAAAGACTAAGGGCGAGACTTTTCGGTGCTGGCCCCATGACTCTGGAACAACCTCCCAGAAGATGTCTGGGGCCCCTGGCTGTCCAGCAAGGCTGAAAAAACAGGCAGTTTAAGCTTGGGCTAAGGGAGGGATACGTAGTTGATGAGGGGTGAAAGGTATTCTATGATCTATGATTTCTATGATCTACATGGAATTAGCCCCCTAAGCTTTCGAGCTGCAGAGAATGCAGGCTGGGTGATTCACAAAGGCAAGCCGGATGAAACAAACACTGCGTTTCGTCGCAGTTATTCACAGGAGAGTCATGCCTCAGCAATGTTTGATTCTTCCCACATCCTCAGACCCTCATGGCTGGTATGTCTCAGACTCTTCCCTGAAAAACCAAACCCAAACTCATTTAATGCCAGAGGAGACATATCATTCAGCAGCTGGGTAACACACACATCCAAACCTAACAGGGCAATCCAAGGCGAAGTTCACTCAATCTATGCCTACTGGAAGAAATAACTCTACATAGGACTAATGTATTGTCGAAGGCTTTCATAGGACTTCACATAGGACTATTCTATACCGCAGCCGGAAGGCTAATGCAGAACTCATAAAATCTCCCCCCCAAAATAAACCAGTCAGTTTTCAATGGGTCCCCAATCTCAATTAAGAGCCCCGTGAATTTATTTCAGAGTTTACTGAATCTTGAATAATGTCATTCCCAGCAGACTGGGCTGTGAATTTCCCCCCAAAATTATTCCTGGATGCAATTCCATGTCCCTCTCATCCTCCATCAGCCAAGAGTTTCCCCGTTCTCTTGCCTACTTACAGGAACCCGAGTCCAAAAACATTGATTTTAATATTGAAACCTTTTACTTGCCCCAGTGTTTCTCTTTGAAAAAACCCACCAATTGTGGTCTGAGTGTCATTTCAAAACTAAATCTGGTTCGGTGGCATTCCCAACTCTCTTTTCAAAACTGGGAATACTGAAGAACCCAGTCTTGGGAGGTTTCGTCCAAGATGGGAGGCCAAATCCTTTCTCTCCCTGATGTCCTTTCTCCTCTCCTCCTCGACTGAAATCCTAAAACAATAGGTTTCGGGAGATTTCATGCCTCCTTCTCTTTTAATCTTTCCCATTCCCAAACACTTGGGCAAACAAGGCGCTCTCCCTTTGAGTCCCCGGCAAACGATGCGTCAAAAGGGCCGAGAGTTATTTATACTTTCTGTCCAACCGCTGAAGAAATAAAGGGATCTTGAAAAGACACCCGGGTGCCATAAAAGAGAGGGAGAGAGAACGCAGTGCCGTCTCCTGACCTGTCTGATACCCCCTTTGCCAGGGCTGATGGCCAGCAATGAAATGCAAGCCATGAGAACTGAGCTGGCCGCAATAAAAGCAGGTAGAGGAGGCCACGCAGAGGCTACGACCTTTTGAACTAGGGGGCAGGCGAACAATGGGGAGTTGGGTGGGAGCATCTTATGGGCCCAAGGGTGTTTTCAACAGCAGGATTGAAAGCGAGGCCCTTCGGAGTTCCCTCGGGAACCCAGAACGGTGGTTCATTTTTACTTTTAAACATCTGCTTTTCTTGCAAGCACAGGAGCAAGGCGGCATACAAGATTTCTGCCTGGCTCGCTTCAGCTGCTTCCTTCCAATATTTTGTTTTGTTTGGGTTTGGTTTGTTTGGCAGCTCCGGTTGGCTTTCATAAACAACCCGGTTGTAGTAAACCTGGGTTCGTGTGAAACTGACCTGATTTTCCACCAAGTCGTGTTAAAGGGAAACCTTGGGTGGGCCCTGGGACCCCTGGTTGCTTTTTTTTTTTTTGCAGAATTTAATGTTTTACTCATTACAGACTAAGCGGAAACACGCTACTAGTCTGTGAGTATAACTTGCATTAGAAACTTGCACCCCGGCTATCAGCCCAAGAAAGGATAATGCTTAGAAATCAAGGCTCTGTGTTGCCAGCCCCCAGGTGGGCCTTCGCGATCTCCTGCTACTATAATTTGATCTCCACATGACAGAAAACAATTCCCCTGGAGAAAATGGCTGCTTGGGGGGAGGGGGCTCTATGGCATTGCACCTGGTTGAGATCCCTCCCTAACCTCCCCCCCCAAAAAAAACCCCTCCAGGTATTGTTCCATTCAGAGCTGGCCACTTCAGGTGTGATTTACCATGACAAATCATCAAGGCCGTTTCCGCACGGCCTCGTTCCGCCCCCACGCTGCCAAGAGTGCGGGCGGCGTGGGGGCGCAAGCCCGTTCGCATGAAGCGGAGGCCAGCAGACGGCAGGCGGCTCCGCACGGAGCCGCCTCTTCCCCCTTCGCCGCCCCACTCACGGTGTCCTCGTCGTCGCCTGCTGGGTGTCGCAGCCCTGCCCACGCTGCCCTCCAACCCCTGGAGGTCGGAGGACAGTGTGGGCAGGGCTGCGACGCCCAGCAGGCGATGACGAGGACACCGTGAGTGGGGCGGAGACGGGAGACAGCGACTTCCCGGTGGCGCGGTTCGCACCGCGCCGCCAGGAAGACGCTTCCTCCCCAACAACAACCCTTTAAAGGGTTGTTGTTTAGGGCGGCCTGACGCCGCCCTGGGGGGAGGGAAGAGCATTCAGGTCACCGCTGCTGCAACTGGGGGCGGCATTTTTACCGCCCCCAGGCCGTCGTATATGGGCCGTGCGGAAGCGGCCCAAGTATCTTCTGCCTCATTCTTACAACTATAACATATGGGGAGGCAGAGAGATCATAATTCTTTCCCTCTACTAAATAAGCTTTGGCCCCTTCTGCACATGCAAAATAATGCGTTTTCAAACCACTTTCACAACTGTTTGCAAGTGGATTTTGCCATTCCACACAGCTTCAAAGAGCACTGAAAGCAGTTTGAAAGTGCATTATTCTGCATTTGCAGAATGAGCCTTTGTTTTTGTAAAGTATGGGCCAGAACCTTAACTTTTTGTGAACTGCGGTTAAGGCTTTCAGAAGATACTGCAGAAACATACAAGAATCACACAATCTCGACGGAAAAAACAACGCGTACAACTTCACAAAGCAGACAAACATCCCAACAAGTCACAAACAGAGAAGACATCAAAACCACAGGGTTTTGTTTCCCCAACATCCATATTTTTCCTTCTAACCAGTTTTGGATCACCTCTGCCCTGTCAATGGGAGGCTCCACGCAGCAATTCGAGAAATTTTCCAGGCCACCCTATGCTGGCAAGCAATTTGCCCACATCAAGAAAACCAGAAGAAACAAATAAATAAATTGGTGGTGATGCTGAAAAAGGAGCTCTTGTCCTTCCAAGCCTCTGCACAGATTGTGCAAAGGGTGCAGTTCTTCCACTAAGGTTTTATTAACAACCACAACAACATGCTGTCATAATAAAAGGACAGAGAAGACTGCAGACACCTAGCCTTCTGGCTTTACATCCCTTTAATTAAAGGTACTATAGGAAACAGAGTTTTGTTTATTTTTTTTAATTTGGTAATCATCCTGATATTGAAGTTCGCTTATTTTGGATGGGAGAAAAGCAGTTTGGAACAACTTTCAGCCCGGGAGCATAAAGGAATGGTTGAAAATTCACCTGGCTTGATTTTTATTCCTTGGCATTTGCACCTAAAATAAAAGAAGAATGGCAAAGAGACATCAGCCCAGGTCATTCAAAGAATGCCGGCCACTTTGTATATCAATGGAGCTGTTAAACAGCCCAGAGAGAGGCAAGCACCGGTCAGTTGTCATGCATCCCAAGTTAGGAAGAAACCCCTCAGTAGGAGATCGCCCCTTCCTTTTTAGAAGAGTTGAAGAGAAAGGGAAATGGTTGGATGGCACATCTTAAGGGTGCAATCCACCAAGTACTTCTTGGGTACAAACGTCAGAGACAGGGTGTAATCCTCCAAACCATTTACAATGCAAGAAGTGACAATGGGGCAGAACCGTATGTATACACAGAGGGCTTTCCCATTCACAGCGCCATTCTCGGAGCCTTTATGGCTGACTAATTCCCTCCAGGACCTGACATTTTGAATATGCAAATGGCGCCCTGATTGGGAACGCGGAGGCTGGCGCCAGAGCACAAGTGCTCCTGATGAGCTGGGTAGGTTTCCCCCTCCCACAATTTGCAGGAGACAGGCACCAATGGGCTGAACAGGAGGCCAACAGTTAAGGGCTGCATTTGGGTGGGTGGGTGCATGGGAATTAAAACTCCATGTTGAAAAAAGTCAGACCTATCAAATGCTAAACAAGCAAATGCTAAAATGAGGAAGCCCAAAATTTCACACAGGACGCTACTACAAACTCAGGCGTTCCAGCAACTTCCCACTGCCTATAATATAACATGGGCATTTGTTTAATTCGTTCATGTATGCCCCGTATTTCTCCACAAACGGGGATCCAAAGCGGCTTACGTTTTTCTCCTTTTCCTCGCTTGATTTTTCACAACAGCCTTGTGAGGTAGGTTAAGTTGAGAGAGTGACGGGCCCAATGTTCCCCAGTGAGTTTCCATGTCATGACTGGGAAGGCAATTCTAAGTCTCCCAACATGTTAACCACAAGCCACACTGAGGCTCATTCCGCACATGCAAAATAATGCACTTTCAAACTGCTTTCAATGCTCTTTGAAGCTGTGCGGAATGGCAAAATCCACTTGCAAACAGTTGTGAAAGTGGTTTGAAAATGCATTATTTTGCGTGTGCGGAAGGGGCCTGAGATTCTTTAATTGGGATGGGGAACAGGAGTCCTCTTCACTGTGCCACAGACTCGCCAGAACTGTGTCTCCTTGCACCCAGGTTTGCAAATGCTGGTCTGCATAGGAAGCCCACACTGTATCTTCCCAGCCTCCATCAAGCCCAGCACCCTACTGACAACAGCAGTCAGCAAGAAGATTCCAGCGACCCCATGAGCAGGATATAATATAAATGCATCAGGCTCCTCCTACTGGAACCCTCGTCCCCACTAATGGGTATTCAGTGACATTGGCTCAACCACCAAAGCAAGGCCTCTTCCCAGTGGAGTTTGTAGGGAGGGAGATGCAGGCTGAGATCTACATTCCCATTTAGGAACGTAGGAACTTGCTCAACCACCCCGGGATTTCTAAGTTCATCTTCTTTTCTGTGCCACTTTCTGGCTGCAAACTCCCCTGCAGAAGAAGTCTGCTGTGTGGCATCAGAACCAGGGGCGGAGGAGCCATCGCTTTAGAAAAACAAAGTCAAAAGCTCCCTCGGGCTCCCGGCACTAGTCCCACAGTTCTTTGGATCACGGCCATTGATTCAACCTGGATCACAAAGTCCAACTCTGCGTCTTTAAGTGTTTCTGTCTCTTCAAGGACCTTCTGGCTCCCTTCCCAGGAAGCTGCTTAAAATGGTGCTGAGCAGAAAAGCTGGGGGGGGGGGGAGAGAGAGAGAGCAGAAAAGAACTCTGAGACTGGAAGGAGAAAACTGAGCAGATATTAGTGGCAATTTAGAAGTACGAGGTAAAGGAATGAAGGGCAAAGAGGAGTGCCACAAATTGAGAGGAAGGGGCCTTGCTCCAAGTCTTTCTTTTTTTACGGGGGGTGCCGAGGAGATAAGGTTTCCAAACCTGGAAACTTCTGAGACACAGGTCACCTTCTCCAAAGCTCTTCCTCGATATAAGGGCTAGAAACTTATTTTTCTTCATTATGAGAAACCAAGGTAGGTGGTTGCCCGACATAACATGTCACCTTGTTAGTCTGGGTCTGATTGGTGCATTGATGTCAGGGTTTGACAAATGCCAGGTGCCAGGGCACCATGGAGTCGAGAAATTCCAAAGCGGTGACAGGTGTGTGACATCCCCATGTGCAGAAGTGCAATTCTGCTAAAAAGGGGTGGGGGTTTTTTTTACACTAGAGGAAGAAAGCTATAAAGGTAACCAAAGACACTGACGTATTTTAATGCAGTTTTTAATACTTATGATTTGATTAAAGCTCTAGGAATGTAATTTTAGCTTTTTCTGTAACTGATAGGGATAATTTCATATATAAGGTTTTATTTCTATGTCTTTCCCCCCACCCCACCCCACCCCCTTTTTGGTGACCTTGCCTAGTATTTTCACCAATGATTTTACTGTAATGCCTCTCAGCAATTCTTAGTGGAAGTCCCGAGGATTAGAGCCAAACAGGTTTCTCACTGTTGACAAAGAAGGAAAGAGGTCCTCTCTGACCTCTTCCTGTGTTGGAGATCATGGGACCTTGCATGGACAAAAGCCCTCTGAAATGGGAGCTGTGAGAAGGAGAAGAAATGTCTGAGGCCAAGGAAAAATAGACGGCTTGACAGACCCGACATTTATTTACCATTTTTGTGTCAGACCGGGCTGTCATATGACGAGGAATGAAAGTGCATGAAGTTTTTTTGCCACTGCCTGTTGGTGTGTAAACTTAACTCTACACCATTCAACAGTGGTTGGCAATTTCATTCCAATTACCTGGTTCCTGGATTCAGTTAATGGAGTTTTTGAAAGTAATGATGAAAAACTAAGGAGATGCTAGGCTGGAGGTTAGCTTTGATTCTGGTAAAGGAAAACAAGGATTTGTGGAAGTTCTGTTAAGTCACAGCTAACGTAGGGCAACCCCATAGGGCTTTCAAGCCAAGAAATGAACAGAGGTGGTTTTGCCATTGACACTGGTGGTCCCCCATTGAAGTTCGAACCAGGGTTGACCCTCCTTAGCTTCTGAGGTCTGGTAAGACTGGGCTAGTCTGGGCCTTCCTGGTCAGGGCCAACAACAATTACTCTATATCAGTAATGGCAAACCTTTTTAAGACCGAGTGCCCAAATTGCAATCCAAACCCCACTTATTTATCGCAAAGTGCCAACCCGGCAATTTAACCTGTATGCTGAGGTTTTAGTTTAGAAAAAAACGGTTGGCTCCCTCTTCCTCCGCCCCACCCGCTTGAGCAGGGGCCAGCCTGCTCTAACCTCCAGCAAGTCCTGCATGCACTGCTCGGTGCCTCTCTAGCATCTCTGCCTCCTCTGCACCCCCCCCCCCTTGGGTAGCAGCCACCCGGAGCACAGGCACCAGGCCCGCCAGCTGTGTCCTCCCTGCTCACCGCAGTGCGTGCATGCCGTGCTCAGTGGCCCAGGCCAGCCTAAATGTGTGTGTGTGGGGGGGTGATTTTCCGCCCCCCACATGTCGAACTCTGTGTGTGCATGCCCACAGAGAGGGCTCTGACTGCCATCTCTGGCACCCATGCCATAGGTTCGCCATCACTGCTCTATATTTATTTATATATCCCAATACTTCTGTTAGAGTTTTAATGAAGCTATGAGAAACCGTGAAGAGTTTAGGGCTAGGTTTGGGGTATCGATCATGAGAAAAGGGGATCATTAATACGAAACTCCGAAGGGTGAAAAATGAGTTTGGCTCCTAAAATGTTGAGGCTGGCTTCCACGGCGAACAGAGTCTGTCAAGGCCTGACTTCCACGCCACATAACCACAGGCCAGAGAATTTCGGCACACAGATTCCTGCTCCCAAAAATCTAGGCCACACCTACACTCTGCCCAGCTCTGCCTTCTTCTGGAAGGCGGCCAGGGACGGCACACCTGGGGATGGCAAGAACACCGCTGCTCCTTCCCCCGCTTCGGCTCGGCTCTGCCTCAAGAGCTCAAACGCGCACCTGAAAGCGAAGTCAGCCTGAACCTGAAGAAACATTCCCACAAGCTGAGCCCTGAGAAGCAAAACCACAAAAGAGAAGTTTCATAGCCCTTCTAATTAAACAGTGGCCGGAGGGCCTGCTGCCGTTGGAGTTTCCTCACTCGGGCCAAACCCATGCAAATGCGCTTATGCCAACAACCTGAAAGGACCCAGCTTCTGCAAGCAGGAATGGTCTCCCAGCATGGTAAATGTAAAAGGCAAGGGATGGTAAACTGCACCGGTGACAGGGTGACCTGGCAAGAAGAGAACGTATCCTGGGTGAGGCTGGACAGGAAGCCAACTCTCGGACGACAGAGTCGTGTTGTGACTGGAGGTCTACGGAGATGAAGGCAAGGTTTTTGCGGTTTCCGGTAGACGGTTGTGACTGAGACGACGCTACGAAAGCCAGCCGGCCGGCCTGCCTTCTTCCTTTTCCTGCTTTGCGCCCCTTTGGTATCACTAAGTTTCTGTGGCAGCGTGAGAGAAAACACCCTTTCTTTAAAAGCAAGGCACAGAATGAGTAAGACAGAGGTGGAAGCAAATGCAGAAGCGAGTTCCTTCAAACTTCGCTTCCTGCACTGGTCCTTCAATGCCACTCCAGTTGGCAGAAAGGAAACACACACAAGCAATCCACCCAGTTAAACGGTGGCTTTAACTACAGCTTAATGCCAGGGGCTCAAATGCTGCATTACAAGAGCTATACCCACACTGCAAACTTACCTAGGTTCCCTACCGGTTATACTAGCCGCCATATTCAAAAGAAGTCGGTCTCTGAATATAGGCATTAGGAGGCCAACATTGGGGAAAGACTTGGCTTCTATGCCTTGTTGTTGGCTCTTCCAAGCATCTGTATGTGAGAGATGGCTTTCTCTTCTGATCCAGTCAGTTCTTCTGATGTTCCTATGCTGTGTTCATCCAGAAGAAGAAGAGTTTGGATTTATATCCCCCCTTTCCCTCCTGTAAGAAGACTCAAAGGGGCTTACAATCTCCTTTCCCTGAGAACCAAATGGGTCCCCGGAGCAGCAGTGGCGTAGGAGGTTAAGAGCTCGTGTATCTAATCTGGAGGAACCGGGTTTGATTCCCAGCTCTGCCACCTGAGCTGTGGAGGCTTATCTGGGGAATTCAGATTAGCCTGTACACTCCCACACATGCCAGCTGGGTGACCTTGGGCTAGTCACAGCTTCTCGGAGCTCTCTCAGCCCCACCCCCCTCACAGGGTGTTTGTTGTAGCCGGGTTTGGGCTGAGAGAGCTCCGAAGAACTGTGACTAGCCCAAGGTCACGCAGCTGGCATGTGTTGGGAGTGCACAAACTAATCTGGTTTACCAGATAAGCCTCCACAGCTCAAGTGGCAGAGAGGGGAATCAAACCCAGTTCTCCAGATTAGAGTGCACCTGCTCTTAACCACCCTTCACACTGGTTCTCCCAGAATATTGGGAACTGTCACTTTTATTATTATTATTATTATTATTATTATTATTATTATTATTATTATTATTATTATTATTATTATTATTAGTAGTAGTAGTAGTAGTAGTAGTAGTAGTAGTAGTAGTAGTAGTAGTAGTAGTAGTTTTCATAAACGTTTATCCTGCCTTAAACAAAAGTCTCTGGCTGGCTTACAATAAAATCAGAATAGTAAAACATACCAATATACGCAAAAATAAAAATAAATACGGGGGAAATCCTAAGGAGTCCCACCATTCAAGGGGATTTAGTATCCAAGGGACAAAATTACTTCAGCACCAGTTTAAATCTGCGTCGTACCTCTACTGGAGAGTGAAGGTTTATTGGGTAAGTCATGGAAAGTGCAGCGGTCATGATTCAAACCTTCCAAAGGAATTGAGAAATACCTCTCTGGTGGAGTGTTAAAGCTGGATTTTATGCACTGCAGTGGGCATATACAAACTATTTGCCGAGGAACAGAGGGCTTTCAGCAAGTAGGAGGCGTCTAGTCCTCTTGCTACATGGTTGCCCCATGGGGCCCTGTTCTAGTACCTTTAATAAATACCCTAAAACCCACCAGGGGAAGCTTTTTCTCCACATTTCCAAGCCAGCCAACTTCACCTGCGATATGTTTTGGGATGTAGTGAAAGGCACAAGAGCAAGACCAATGTTTTTAAGTGGCAGGACCCCTCTCTTGGTGAAAAAATTCTTGGTGATAGCTGAAAGAGTCAGAAACAAGGGAGCGGGCCCATGATTCTATATTTTTTACAGATTCAGGGCTTGGTCTGAGGCATCTCTCACCGCCTTCTTCTCCCTCAAAGTTGCAGCACCCATAGAAGTGTACAGATGCAAAAGTACCCTCCAACCATTTTGTAATTGTGATGCAGGGTGGTGCCACAACCACAAAATGGCTGCCTCAGGCAGTCTCACACACACACACAGAGGAAACCTAACAGCGGGGGAGGGGGGGGAATGGGAATGGGAAGAGGGATGATTTAAAAAAAAAATAGACTGGGAAAGAGGAGTGTGAAGAGAATAAAACCAACTCGGTGGAGGCAGCTGCCGCTGAAGCAACGTTCTTTTAATCTGCTCCCCCAATCCAATATTCAGGGGTCGGTCAGAAGGCCTGCTTGACAGGTACCAAAAAAGGTAACAGCAGGCATTATGGTGCCCATGGGCATCACACTGGGGGGACACTTAATCCAGCCAAAGCTGAAACAACATCTAGCCATGTCTACTGCAGAGACAACACACAGCAATGGCAACTGGGAAAAGACTCAACTATCCATTGTGGGACATTTGGAGGCCCTCTCTTTTCTCTCCCACAAGGTAGAAAGCATAAACTGGATCTTTTTTCCACCCCGTTTAATAAAGATTGCCTGGCAACGGGATTTTTGTGTAATACAAACATTTCAACATTAAAAACCCAAGGTAGCTCTCTGGGTGATTATGGCAGAGTCCCGCAGTAATGTGGACCAGATGTGCGGTTGTGCATTCCAGAACGAAAACTGCGATGCCGGAGAGCTTGCCTCTGGAAATGAAAAACAGTTTACCAGGCTTCTGTTCCCCAAGTACCAAGTCAGGTTGGATCCAACTTTAGTCATTCTTCTTTCTTAAAGGTATCTCTTTCGGAAAAAGAAAATCCTCTGGTAGTGATCCTCTCAGGCAGAATTTTTCTTCCTCGTTTTAAGACTCCACATTCTTTGTGCACGTAATTTCCCCAAGCTCGGCACACATTCAAAAATTATCCACTGGGCACCGTTCTGTGTGCCTGAAGGGTTTAAAGCAACATCTTTGTTTAAAGGAGGGTTCTACCTTCATGCTAGCATAAAATAGGACTATACTCTCGAGGGGGGCATACAACACCATGCCTTAAATCCCTACATTGATTTCCTGCACTTTTTCAGATCGACCACTATCTCCGCGCCCTTAACCTTCCAAGCTCTCTATGGCAGTGATGGCGAACCTTTTCGAGACCGAGTGCCCAAATTGCAACACAAAACCCACTTATTTATCGCAATTAACCTGAATAATGAGGTTTTAGTTTAGAAAAAACTGTTGGCTCCAAGGCACACGTTACTCGGGAGTAAGCTTGGTGGAAGTCGGTGGCTTGGCTTTGAAGCAACCATGCAACTCTTCCAATGGGTGAATCACAACCCTAGGAGGGTTTACTCAGAAGCAAGCCCCATTGCCAGCAACTGAGCTTACTCCCAGGTAAAGGATCGCGCTTTAGTTCTTCGCATGAAAATCAGTGGGGTTTAACAGCGCTTAACAGGGTTACCTACACTGCTTCCACACAACTAGGTCTGAAGTTTAATGCTTATAATCGAGCCCAGCGGCACAGGCCAGCCTAGATGTGGGGGGGGGGGGCATTCTGTTTGCGCATGCCCACAGAGAGGGCTCTGAGTGCCACCTCTGGCACCCGTGCCATAGGTTCGCCACCACTGCTCTATGGTTTCCCTGCCTCTCACTTCTCCACCCTGCTATCTGATATGTCCAATGTGGTGTAGTGGTTAAGAGCAGGACTCCAATCTGGAGAACCGGGTTTGATTCCCCACTCCTCCTCCTCAGTGGAAGAGGCTTATCTGATGAACCAGATGTGTTTCCACACTCGTACATTCCTGCTGGGTGACCTTGGGGTAGTCACAGTTCTCTGTCTCAGCCCCACCTGCCTCACAAGGTGTCAGTTATGGGGAGAGGAAGGGAAAGGAGCTTGTAGGCCACCTTGAGTCTCTTTACAGGAGTATAAATCCATACTCCTCTTCTTCATTGCATTTTTACCTCGCTGTTCCTCCAAGGAGATGGGAACGATGCTTTTTTCCCTCCCTCCTCCATTTTAACTCTCAGAACATCCCTTGAGGTAGGTCAGGTTGACTGGCCAAAGGTCCCCCAATGAACGAAAATTTGAACCTGGGTCACCCTGGGTCCATCACTGCACTACTCTCGTCCCAGGATCTTTGCCCTTTTAGCCCCTCAGACTTTCCTCTCCTGCTACGAATCTCTCAACTCCCTTTTCCTCACACTGTACACAAATGCCCCTTGACTCAGCCCCTCAGCCATTCTTATCGAAAGTAAACTTAACCTTTTGTTACTGGAAAGAACACATTCCGCGATACCCCTGCTCCGCCTTCTTTTGTTGTCTTTCTAGTCTCTAATTTTAGATTGGGAGGACTTTGAACCAAGAAACTGCACTCCACGGTGTGGTCCAGCGGTAGAGCATTTGCTTGGGCGTAAAGAAAGTCCCAGGTATACAGGTGATGGAAAAGAACCTCTGCCGGAGTCCCTGGACAGATTACAGGTGATGGAAAAAATCTCTGCCTGAGTCCCTGGACAGCCCCTGCTAGTCTGAGCAAGCAATACTACTCTTGATATGGACAAAGGTCTGAGTAGAATTGATCTTCATCTGATGGCAAATTAGTCTGTTCCAATGGGGAAAAATTAATGCTTCTACTTCTAAAAATACCATAGTTAAGCTAATGGGGATGGTTAGGATATGACCATCTGATTGTCAGTATATTCAGCACAGCAGCTAGGTTGTGGAACTGAGGTTGGATTCCTGGGAGTTTGAGATTCTCTAATCTTACCATCCTAAGAGGATGTCCTTTGTGGCTACCGGTGCCACGTCTTGTGTCTCCTTCCTGGAGCTGCATCAAGACATCAGAGAAAAAATAGAGTTCAGGACTAGAAAGAAGCCAGAAGAAGGAAGGTTTTGAGCCCTTCGGGGATAGGCGGCCTATAAGTTTAATAAAATAAATAAATAATAAATAAACAAGAGAAGAGGAAGTGAAAGAGGCAGGGACACTAGACAGCTAGGATGGTACACAGTTTTGAAGCCTGGATTTGGCCCTCAGCTGCCCTACTGAAGAACTGGAGCAGCGAAAAAGAATATCAGCAGTAGAATAGACTGAATTCCACCCACACGACTCCTGGCAACAACTTGGTATGATAACAATGAAACTTGTCAGCCTTTGGGCATTTGCCTTTGAATAGGCAAGTTGAGCCCAAGTCACAGAAGAAACTCTGGGAGAGGTCTTCTTCTTGCAGATGCTTTCAGGTGGGCAGATTTTCCTGCGGCATGAGCCTCTGTCGACCCAGAGCCCCACTCTACCTCATCCCTGGAATTTTCATGTCAAAATAGACTACCTTTCTCTCCCCCATCCTTTAAGGTTGTTGGCTTTGCCACAATAGGCTAACTTGGCCCTCCCCAGCGGAAAAAAAGTGGTGGGGGAGAGAAAGGTAGTCTGGGTGGTATTCTTGGGTGGTATCAAACCAGCAGGAGGGACTGAAGTGGAATTTGGCCCTTTCCCCCATCAACTGGCCCAGCCTCACTGGAGAGGTTCTATTTTTCCATTTTTTAAAAAAAAGTCTGGCCATTTTATGGCAACTTTATCCGGCTTATTCTACACTAGGGCCCTTTCCGCACACGCAGAATAATGCACTTTCAAACCACTTTCACAATTGTTTGATTTTGCTAATCCGCACAGTAAAACCCAGCTACAAAGTGCAATGAAAGTGGATTGAAAGTGCATTATTCTGCATGTGCAGAAGGGGCCTGGCAGATGCATATAAACCTAAAGGGGGAGCCCCCATCAAGATGGAAGAGAATGAACTTGCCAGTTCTTTGGGGAGGGTTGTGGTGGCGGGGGGAATGCCTCTTCGGCTTTGTCTGACTGGTGTGTTTTGCAAGAGTTCAAGCACACTTTAGTTTGCCTGTTCTCCCAAGTATTTCTAACAATCAGATCCCGCCTGACCCCGGCCTCCACCCCATAACCCAGGCAGAATCCTAGGCGGGAAGGACAGAAAAGCAATAGGAGAGGCCAGACAGAAGTGCTGGATTTAATTCTGCTCCATTCCAACCCACCACCACCCCAGCTCTTATATTTGGAAAACAGAAAGTTTACCAAAAGAAAGAAAGGGAGAAAAAAAGGTGGACAGGGCAAACTTTTGACCCTTGCTGCAGACACCCCAACTGGGTGAAGAAAAGACTCCTCAAAGGTGTCTGATTGAGGGGTGGGCTCAGAGCATAACCCGTCTGCAGCTCAGTTCCTCGCCATTCCTCCTCTTTAAAATGTGGATTGCCTCTTTTTACGATTGCCAGATGGCGGGCCCTCGCCAACTGCAGCCCTTCTATCATCCCCGCTGACCGTCTGACCCCCCACATAAAACCAGGAACTTTCTTTCTTGCTTCCTTCTTCTCACCAAACGAGTCATTCCAGCTTCCAACAAGAAAGCCACCCTAGCTCGGGGTTTCCACCAAACATAGACCCATCCAATCCACCCAGGAACACTGTAAACTTGGAGGCATACCATTGTGGTTTTTATTCAACAGCTGCTTCAAGGAGGCATATGTGCTTCTGGGAAGCTATCTGCAAAATGTTCTCACTTGTCAGATCCCAATAGTTCAGGGTCCTTGTCTGTCTTTGAAGGACCACTGAAACAGTATGATCAGCCCCCCCCCCCTAAAGTTGACCATTCCATCCAAACCAGGAAAAAAAAATATTAGCACTAAAGGGAAAAGGATGAAATCTGTCTTAAACTCAGTGCTGCTGTTTGCTACAGCAAAGGGCAGATCGGAACAGCGTCTGAAACCGAAATGCGCTTATCAGCAAAGGTCCCTTTGGAATATTTTCTCCTTAAAACCACGAAAAGACTTTCATCAGGAGTACCGTACATGAGATCCTTCAAGACCAACATATTTAAAATGGACTACACAAATAAACTCAGGCCAGCCCCCCCCCCCCTTTTTTAAAAAGTATTTCGCTATTAGGATTTCTCCAGCAAGGAACACATTTCATCCCAGTTTAGGGACCAAACGAAACTTCGGGTAAAAATTCGTTCACCTCGGTTTCGCTCCGAACCAGCCGCCTCTTTGCCGTCAGTTACATTTTCATCTCTTTCTCTTTGCAGCCTTTTAATATATGTATGTATGTATGTATGTATAAATGTATGTATTTATGTATGTATGTATATGAAAAGAACCCCTAAAGTTCACCATATCATCATCTTCGCATTCTTTCCCTCCCAGGATGACCTCTGTAGCACCAGCCATGAGAATGATTTATAGCAAGGGCTGATTGCAGCCCCCCCCCTTTGTTCCTCCCCACACAAACATACCAACAAGCCATAAAGTTTAGTCTGCCCCCCCCTTCTGGGAGGAACTGTGGGTTGATGATGTTGTTTACAGGCCAGGCGGGCCTGAGCTTCTGTCTTGAATAGTGATCAAGTAGGATAGTTTGTTCGGAGCCACTCCTAATGACCCCATTCTCTGGGTTTTTAATTGGGGGGGGGGGGACAGCAGGGAAACATAAAGAAAATGAAAGAGTAACCCAGACTTGACACCGTCTTTCAGAAGTGGGTGGGGTGGAGGGGAAAGTATGGAAGAGACAAAGATTTTGAAACCCATGTTCTTCTTCCAAAAAGGGGAACAGGATGTTGTGCATTTGGGAAAAGGGGAATGTGTTTGAGCATTGTTATTTCCAGCAGGGTTTAGATTCTCTGCTCTCTTGCGAAAGCGGAGCAAAGCATGCCTCCCCACCACATTGTCTACAACTGAAACTAAATCAAAACACAAAACGCACACAGCTCAATCTGTCCGCATGCTGCTGAAGGAAGGGTCTACGTGTGTTTGTGTTCCATGCATGAACAAAATTGCTGGTACTGTGTTCATCCTATGTCCCGGAAGTCTTGGATATCAGCCCTAGTCATATAGGCTGCTCATCCACTCACTGCCAGAATCTGTGAGTGTATGGGCACTTCTTTCTGCACTGAGCAAGAGGAAAGGGACACGTTTTCTTCATTCCGTTTCCAGTATAGCGAATCTGATTATTTCTCCAATAAGGAAAAGGTTCGGCCAAGTTTACAAACACCTCTAGATTTCTGAACGTTGTCTTCGGCTGCAATCAACGGACTGCAAAACTTCTGAAAAAGCCACTCGCTTGGTCACCTGTGGTGACCCAGAATCACCTCCAAGTAACCAAGCCGGAAAGGTTCACGGAAGTGGGTGTTCTTTGTGTTGGCACCTGCAGTAGGTTAACACAGGCCTGCTCTAAAATGTTCACCAGATAGTTACCATCATGCAAACTTTATGCATGTTGATGTAAATAAAAATATAAAATATTAATACAAATAAAAATAGTTGTATCGAGCTTTCATGTATTAGCAGCGTGAACAGTCCAGCTTAGCCCGAGTTTGGAAACTGAGGAGGGTTGGTCCTGGTTAGTATTTGGAGCAGAGACCACCAAGGAAAGCCTAGGGCTTCGACAAAGAGGAAGATAATGGCAAACTACCTCTGTTTGTCTCTTGCCTGGAATGCCTGTGGAACGGGGCCACCATGAGTCAGTTGCAACTCTTCTTTCGCACACTGAAGCTGCTTCACATCTATTGTTTTGTTTTAATCCTTACAACAACCCTGCCCAAAACCAGATCAGCTCTATAATCTCCTTTCTGCAGATATTTTTTGCGGGGGAGGGGACACACACAGGCTAAGAGAGAACCGCAGGATTTATTGGCAGAGAGGAAACTTGAATCAAGAACTTTCTGATTCAGAGGTTACAATCTTAGCCACTAAACTATACCAGCTCCACTGCTGGGCTCTCCACGGCCTGCAAGATTGTGCAGTTGGGGCGCCATGGTTTTCGGATCCCCCTGAAAACTGGGCCTCGGCGCTGTCAATGTAAACAATGCTTTACTTTGCTCTCTACTGTGAAATAGACTCGGGAAAACATATAGCACGAAGAAAGGAGCCCAGCCAAGCATCTTTTTGGTGCGCTTGTTTGTCAGCTTCCTTGCTCCGATCTGACATCTGGTCAACAGAAAGGCCTCGGTATATCCTGCTTTATTGACTGCTCTTATGTAATTCAGGTCCTTGCGCTAAATGAAAACCACATGAACGCATCAAAACAGTGCCAGAGAGTCTAAGACCCTTCAAAATCCTTATTAAAAACACACACACACAGGAAGTTAGTTACCGATTTTTAACATGCAGGTTGGCCTATAAATAAGTTAACACCAGAGAGAAGGGAACAGCAACTTTGCTTAATTAACGCCACACCGGAGAACGTTTTCAGGAAGGTGGGACGAAATCTCCGCTATTTTTTATTGTGGCGCCTGCCAGATTTCATTTATACTATCAGCCCTGCCAACATCCCGCCCACCCCCCTCTCCCCACCATTTCACCCTTTCCTCGCTTCTCCGTTGCTTCTCGAGAAAGGAAAGCGAAATAACTACCACCAGGTGGGAGAGGCAGATTCCTGGCCAATTCTGACTCAGTCGAACAACAGGCTGCTTAATAGCCCGAGTCAGCAACTGATCTTTCCAGACAGCTGTTCGGAGAAGATGAGCAGCCCCAGACCCCCAACTCCCAAAAGTAGCCAGGCCCAAACCAACAGCTGTCAATCCATCCCCCAAACGGCAAATGCAGAGGGAGGGGACAAGCCAGAGCCCGCCCACGGGCCACATTTGGCCCAAGAGTCTCCAGCGGCTGACCTAAAATGTACCAGGATCGGATAAAGAAGTCCAGTTTCTTTCGTGCAGATTCGAGCAGGTCTCTAGCCCCGGTGAAACGCGTGTAAGCCGAGCTAAAGGCTAAGAGGCTAAAAATAAAAGTCAAAACACAGTTCAACCTCATTTAACCTGATGATCCAGAACAGGACAAGATCTTGCAGCGATACTGTCGGCGAGAGGAGGCACCGTCAACACAGAGATTTGAGCGACGCACGCTCTGAACACGTGGGAATCTGTGCTCGCTTTTTATGTTAAGACAACTTTATGGAAGCGAGGGAGCAGACTCCCATTTTTTTAATTGGTTTAACAAACTAGACAGACAAAGGAAGCAACTTGCTCCTTCATTTTTTCCTAGTAAATTTAATTATATCCTTATCTCTTTTTCTCAAGCAGGTTGCTGGGGAGCTGCCGGCTTTTCCAATTACGTTCCTCTCACTTCTACCTACCGGCTTTTCATGATCTGCCGCACCGTGTCGTTTCAGATTGGACCACAATTTGTAGTTTAAAAACACACACGCAAAACCTCTCGCCTACCCACCCTGCCGCTCTCAATCATTCGCTTAGCCAGATGAAGGGATTGTATGCCACAGTGCAAGAAGGGGACACGCATCTCATGGCTCGCACAGCGTGTGTAAAAACAAGCCAGTTGTGAACTGGGAAAAGGAGGCGAAGCTTATAAACTGCACCTTTAGAATTAGGCGATAGATTCTGACTACCAGCAAATTACTTTTTCAAGTCACACAGGACTGTGGAGTCAACTATCACGGAAAGGTTGCTAGCCTTCTTCCAGGGTACGTTTGGGAATATTAACCCCATGGGTGCTAGATGTAATAGGCTGCCACCAGTCTTCTTGCTTTCTTGTAGTGGTTAGGAGTGGTGGACTCTAATCTGGAGAACTAGGTTTGATCCCCCACTCCTACACATGAGCAGCGGACTCTTATCTGGTGAACCAGATTTGTTTCCCTGCCCCTCCACACGATGCCTGCTGGATGACCTTGGGCCAGGCACAGTTCTCTCTGAACTCTTAGGGGGGCCCCACCTCACAAGGTGTCTGTTGTGGGGAGAGGAAAGGAAAGGAGTTTGTAAGTCGCTTTGAGACTCCTTGAAGAGAGAAAAGTGGGGTATAAATCCAAACTCAAGGATAGTCGAAGTGCAATGACGTTATATTTTGGGAGGGGGGGTATGTTTGCCCAGCTGATTATGATGCATTTTCGTGAATTCTATAAGCTGCCCAGATAGAAGGAAGGGTTCCCAGCTCTGGGTTGGGAAATTCCTGCAGATTTAGGGACGGAGGAAGGCGAGAATCTGGAAAGGGCAGGACCCCAGCTGGGTACAATGACACAAAGTCCACCCTCTGAAGAAGTCATTTTCTTCGATAAAACTTATCCCTGCCATCTAGAGATAAACTGTAATTCCAGATGTCCTGGCACCACCTGGAGGTTGGTAAATCTACAAGAACCCCACACAGTCAGGCACAAGGTGGTCTTTTTCCCCCAGGGATGCCATCAAAAAAGGAAGAATGAAGAGGAAGTCTTCTCGAATTCATATACATGTCACAGTGGTCTCCAGCATTAAAAGACAACTTCTGTGTAACATTTGAAAGGTGGAGATGTTACATTCAGGGCTGCCCGTTTTGTGAGGAAATGCAGCATGCTAGAAAGACCAAACAAAACCTTCCGAACAACAAATAAGGTGTTGCATGTGAACACGGCTGGGACTTGACTCAGGGGCGTACAGCCCAGGGGATCATATAGGGTCAAATGTCCCTGGGCTGCGGCCATTTAGTCATGTGGGGGTGCAAAATCTGCTGTGTGGCATGACCCATTGCTGTGTTCAGATCTGTGAGTTGGGACATGTTCTATAATGTGATGGTGACTTTGAGATGACCTGGTGCATCTGGTTGAGATTACCTGTTTGGTCATGGTGGGGGAAGATGGTTACCCACGGGGGGGGGGGGGGGGGAAAACTCAGATTTTTGCACTGGGCTACATTTTTCCGTAGATATGCCTCTGACTTGAATGAATTAAGATGCTCACTCGGTAAGCTGTTAGTGCTAAGACACTGCCTCTTTCAACCTGAACTGTACTTCACAAAGGACCCATGAGCCGTAGAGCGCTACAAGGAAACAGCGATAACAGCAGCGCAGTTCCACCATCTGATATTTTATAGCTGAAGCAATCTTCTTGGCCCTTGTGATCCTTAATCCTCCATGCAATCTACACTTCTAAAGCCGCTCCGCATTAAAAACTCGCTCTGGGCAATCTCCAGATTTGCATCTCTCTCCTCCCACACAAAGTTCATTCGAAAACAGACCCAGCAACTAATATTGTACAACTATCCGAGGACTGCATTTTACCAAGGAAGGTATTGTCTGGCTTCCCAATGCAGCATACAACCTGCCACGAAATGCGGGGGGGGGGGGGATTTCCTCAGCAAGTCCTGAGCAGCAGAGAGCCCCAGTGCAGGAATCAAGACCCGAGGACTATTTTCCGAGAGAGAAGTGTGGGCTTAACCCACACCCTCCTCTGACTTGAAAACCCGGCTCCTGGTGTGAATTTGAGGCAGGATTACTCAGATGAGTGTCTTCTTTTCATGCTCAGGAATCCTCTGATACTAGCTCACTTTGGTTTTGTTATGGGACACTGTTAGTGTTACCAACTATGGATTGGAAAAGTTGAATTCCAGTGGGGGACTTGCAGCTGTTGTATGGTGATCATGGGGTAGATGCAACATATAGTTTGTCGGTAATAATGAACTCCAAAAAAAAAACTATTGGAGTCTGCGGAGGGAGCTCAGAAGGGTATTATGTCATAGAGTTCACCTTCCAAAGTAATAACTGAAAATCGTTTCCGGTGATCTATTTCATTTTGTCAGCAACACAATACAACCTTGATAAAGTAATAGCGTTAAAAGTACCAGTAGCACGGTGTACGATCAAGCAACGAAACATTATTTAACCAGCCGGAAGCCTAATGATGACGTGGTACACATGCAGCCCGCCAGACGCTACGAAATAAAAACCCTGAACTCGGAGCTGCAGAGTAGCTTTATATATCAACCTTGGACATACTGTACACTCTTATGTGCATGGGTAAGGAGTGCTCTTCAGGTGACCGAACATGAAGTTCTCTGCCTCTCCCGACCATTCACACATTCCCTTTTAAAGAAACACCCCAAGCTTTGATCTGGAAGGGGCTTGTCTTCAGACAAAACATACAGCTTCAAAATTGGGAGAGTCTTTTTTTAAAGCAAAACCCACTCTTTCTTCAACCTTGCCCCCCCCCACCTGCAACCGTCATCTAACTCCTGGGATCTGGTGACAAAGTGTTTCATTAGAACCCTCGCTTGTGCCAGAAACCAAACCCATATTCAAAAGTCAAGTATTTACTATGCGGGGCCGGATAATCCTAAGTATGATCCCATGCTGGTTCTGAGCTCAAATCTTCAGACGTGGATTTATCCTGCTGGACTTTCTAAAGTCATTTGCGTCACTCTTCTGTCAGATCTCTTCCCTACTGTGGACAAGATCTGTGCCCAAGTGTCTCAAATATACTCAGTGGTAGCGCAGCGATAGGACAAATGTACTCAATGCACCTTTTGTTTTTACTTGATTGGTAGTCCTGGATGGCCCAGGCTGGCCTGATCCCTTCAGATTCCGGAAGCTAAGCAGGATCAACCCTGGTTAGCACTTGGATGGGAGATTGCCATGGAAGTCCAGGGTTGCTATGCAGATGCAGGAAACCACTTTCATTTGTCTCTGGCCCTGAAAACCCTATGGGGTTGCCACAGATTGGCTGCCCCTTGATAGAACTTCCCACCACCAAATAAACCTTGCCCACCTCAGCAGCCCAAAGAAAGGCTCTTCCTAATCCCACCTCGGCTCTGGAATAGTTTGGGCAACACTACAACGCTCTATAAGGTCAGTGTGGACAAATCCCTGCCCTGTAACTCAACTGAGGGCTAGGAAGAAGGATGGAAAACTTTCTCTTGCAGTTTAAAAAAGACTTAGAAGCACCTCCAAAACAGAACATCATAGATCAGGCTGTACCCGCTGGAGAGACAGGCAGGGCCTGCAGTGAGTACCAATTCTGGTAGGCATAGTTTGGGCAACACTACAACACTCTATAAGGTTCAGTGTGGACAAATCCCTGCCCTGTAACTCAACTGAGGGCTAGGAAGAGGGATGGAAAGCTTTCTCTTGCAGTTTAAAGGGAGACTTAGAAGCGCCTCCAAAACAGAACACCATAGATCAGACTGTACCCGCTGGAAAGACAGGCAGGGCCTGCAGCGAGTACAAATTCCGGTTGGCTGTCAAAACCATCCAATGTTTGCTGACCCCTGTACATTCCTCCCATACTGTGCCGAAAAAAAAACCAGAAGTGGGAGTTTAAGCACCCACAGCGAGAGTCAGAGAAGAATCAGTTCTCAGTCTGGGTTAAACATTAATCCCAACACGCAGAGCCCAATACTTCCTGTTTAACTGACAATGTACTGCTCCACCAGGTAGTGGAGCGTACTGTCAAGCTGCTCCCGACTCACGACGACCCCGTGGCGTTTTCACGTTCAGAGGTGTCTTGGCCGTTGCCTGCCTCGGCATACTTCCTTAGTGATCTCCCACCCAAGTACTAACCAAAGCTGACCCTGCTTAGCTTCTGAGATTTGAGGAGATCAGGCTAGGCGGGGCCATCGGGCATTGCCCTTCTGTGCCCGCAGTATTTCATGGAGGCTACTGACAGCCATGTGAACTCAACTAGAAAGTGTCCACGGTACACTTATTAATTGGGATCTCTAAAGTTGCAGGCACGGCATCTATTTTTAAACCTGTGCCTTAACTCTGTATGAGACTAAACTCTTGGGACAGATGGGAGCTTTAGGGGTGGGAGCTCCCGATTCGGAAGCATGCACGCACGCACATACAACACAGAGAATCTTCTAAGCAGACTTGTGAGCAGGCCCTGAAATTCTGGAAGCCTGCTTCTAATTTCCAAAGACACCTACCCGAAAAAAAAAGTGCTGTAACCCCAAGAACAAGAAATATGTTCAAAACAGAGGCTGCAATCATACAGACTTCTAAGGTGAAGGGAAATAAAATCAGCAGAAAGACGGGCATGTTTTATTTTTAAAATGCATGCATTTTCTTGTACCGTCCACACGAGTGTTTGAACTGGCGTGGCTGTTGTAGCTACTGTAGAGGCTGCAATCCAAAAGGTCAAAACAGAAAAGGGGCGAACGTTAAGTGAATCCCCTTTGCCAAAAAGCTAAGCATGTATTTAGCAAACAGATGATTCTCCCATCTACACATACATAGCTGGAGCTGTTCCCTCATTATCTAGGAGTGAACAGTCCTCTGTTAATTGTTCCTTACCCTAATCCCTAAAGCAGTTTGTCCTTAATGCTATTCCCCAAACTTCCTGTTTTGCTTTCTAAAGTTAGCCGTCACCAAGCCTGAGATAATCTGGCACAACTGAGGACAGATTTAACTTGAACTGGACATGAGAGAAAATGGCCCTTCGTCGCATCACCCAAGGACACCCCCTCCCCCCCCCCAACCCTCACAGGCAGACAGGGAAAGAAAGAAAGAAAGAAAGAAAGAAAGAAAGAAAGAAAGAAAGAAAGAAAGAAAGAAAGAAAGAAAGAAAGAAAGAAAGAAAGAAAGAAAGAAAGAAGGAAGGAAGGAAGGAAAGGAAGAAAGAAAGGAAGAAAGAAGGAAAGAAGGAAAGAAAGAAAGAAAGAAGGAGGGGAAGAGAGAGAAAGAAAAGAAAGAAAGAAAGAAAGAAAGAAGAAAAAGAAAAAGAAAAGAAAGAAAGAAGAAGAAGAAAGAAGGAAGAAGAAGAAAGAAAGAAGAAGAAAGGAGGGAGGGGAGGGAGGGAGGGAGGAAGGAGGGAAGGAAGGGAGGGAGGAAGGAGGAAAAAGAAAGAAAAAGAAAAGAAAAAGAAAGAAAAAGTATAAAAAAAGAAAAGAAAAGAAAAGAAAAAAAAAGAAAAGAAAAGAAAAGAAAAGAAAAGGAAAAGAAAGGAAGACAGAAAGAAGAAAGAAAGAAAAGAAAAGAAAAGAAGAAAGGGGAGGGGGGGAGGGAGGGAGGGAGGAGGGAAGGAGGAGGAGGAGGAAAAAGAAAAAGACAAAGAAAAAGAAAGAAAAGAAAAAGAAAAGAAAAAAAAAGGAAGAAAGAAAAAAAAAAAGAAAAAAAAAAAAAAAAAAAAAAAAAAGAAAAAAAAAAAGAAAGAAAAAAAGAAAGAAAAAAAGAAAGAAAGAAAGAAAGAAGGAAGGAAGGAAGGAAGGAAGGAAGGAAGGAAGGAAGGAAGGAAGGAAGGAAGGAAGGAAGGAAGTTGGGAGAAGTTGGGGGCAGGAGACAAGGCAGGTGCTTCTACCACTAGCCCCCATCAGCCTGCAACACGTATGTCGACTTGGATTTTCTCACCAAAAGGGAACTTTATCGGATCCTTCCAGCCAGCATCGAGACACAAGGCCTCAGAGGCTTGGAACAGCTGCCTTGATTGAACCTTCCCCTCTTTTACAGACAGTTACATAAGGCTTTGTGCAGGATCACAAGAAGGCAGCCACGAGGATGAACGAAAAGGGCAGCAGTCAATATTCCTGGGTGGGCTGTCCATTGTCTTAAACCTCTAGGTGGAGATAGTGTCGGCAGATTCAGCATGGGAAATTCCTGGAGATTTGGGGTGGGTCGCTGAACAGGGCAGAGTCTGAGGTGGGAAGACAGCTCAGTAGAGATCTGATGTCATTCTAGGGCTTGTGCTTCTCTTAGACTCTATGGTAAACCACAGAGTCTGTTCCCCAAGGGAGAAGATCTATGTACCCTGGAGATCAGTTGAAATTCCAGGAAAACCCCAGGCCCCATCTGGAGGTTGACAACATTAGGTGGGAGGATATTGTGGGATCTTCTGAGATCTGATAAGCTCTAGTCTGGGCCATAGAGCATCGCCCTTCTGTGCCAACAATATTTCATGGAGACTACTGACAGCCATGTGAACTTAACTAGAAAGTGTCCACTGTACATTTATTAATTGGGATCTCTAAAGTTGCTGGTGCAGAGTCTTTTCTGGAGAAGACTAACCCATGCACCAAACAGCTTCCAATCACTAGCTTGTTCATAGCTTAGCTAGCAATGGCATGGAGGCAATATCAGTAAGCAATTGAGAGCCAGCATGGCGTAGTGGTTAACAGCAGGTGCACTCTAATCTGGAAAACCAGGTTTGATTCCCTGCTTTGCCAATTGAGCTGTGGAGGCTTATCTGGTGAACTAGATTAGCTTGTGCACTCCAGCACATGCCAGCTGGGTGACCTTGGGCTATCCACAATTCTTCGGAGCTCTCTGAACCCCACCCACCTCACAGGGTGTCTGTTGTGGGAGGGGGAAAGGAAAGGAGTTTGTAAGCCACCTTGAGTCTCCTTACAGGAAAGAAAGGCGGGGTATAAATCCAAACTCCTCCTTCTTCTGAATCAGATTGGTCCAACCAGATCACGACTGTCTACTCAGTCCGGCATCAGCTCTCCAGGGTCGTGGCAAGAGGTCACTCACATCACCTCCTGCCTGATTTGTTTAATGGCAGATGCCAAGAACTGAACCCTTGATCTTCCGCATGCCAAATGAGGCTCTACCACTGAGCCAAGCCCCTCTCCAAAAGGAACCCTAAGAATCAATCCCACCATCTAGATCCGCTAAAATGCTATCCTACTGCCAGGACCAGTTCTACATGTGCGGGACTGGCCATAAGGCACTTCTCGATCCGCCTGGATGCTTAATTGGCAAGCTACTCCCAAAAGATGCTGAGCCACAGGTGCGGGAAAACGCCTTTTTAAGGAGTTCGGGCAAGGAGAGCGATTCCACGGGTAATTAAATTAATGGTTCAGCCTCTGACACACAGCTGCAGCCGAATTTGATGCTTTCAAGCTCTGGTCCCCATTGGGTTCTGACCTTGCTGTATTCCTGGGGGGGGGGGGAGCAAAGGGGTGGGGGAATAACCCCTTTGTTGATTGACCTTCTGTAGTCACAGTCAGAAGCAGGACTTGCCCAGTTATTTGAGGTTTCTTTTCAAAAAAAGGACTGAGATCCGGGTGTATAACCATGGATTCTTGAATTTTATTTAACAGGATATAAAGGTGGGGGTTTTTTATTCCATTATCCCATCTAGGAATTTCACGGAGGATTGCATTTTACCTGAAATGCCCTGAAGACAAATCTCCAATGAATTTGCAACACTTTAAGAACATAAGAACATAAGAAAGAGCCTGCTGGATCACAGACCAGAGTCCATCTAGTCCAGCACTCTGCTACTCACAGTGGCCCACCAGATACCTTTGGGAGCTCACATGCAGGATGTGAAAGCAATGGCCTTCTGCTGCTGCTGCTCCTGAGCACCTGGTCTGTTAAGGCATTTGCAATCTCAGATCAAGGAGGATCAAAACTGGCAGCCATAGATCGACCTCTCCTCCATAAATCTGTCCAAGCCCCCTTTAAAGCTATCTAGGTTAGTGGCCATCACCACCTCCTGTGGCAGCGTATTCCAAACACTAATCACACGTTGCGTGAAGAAATGTTTCCTTTTATTGTATTGTCGAAAGCTTTCATGGCCGGATTCAACTGGTTCTGGTGGGTTTTCCAGGCTGTGTGGCCGTGGTCTGCTGGATCTTGTTCCTAACATTTCACCTGCACCTGTGGCTGGCATCTTCAGAGGTGTACCACAGAGGGACGTCTGTTACACATTGTTACACAGGTGGGGCTGCTTTTAACCACTACGCCACAAGGGCATGTATTGGACAATGACCTTCCCTGGAAATCCTAAAAGAGGCCAGCTTTGGGCTGGGGCAGGGCGGGGTGGAAATCCAAATAAAGAAAAGCAAGGAGCTGGTCAGGCAGAGCTGTCGAATTACGAACCAAGAAGTCCCTGGTTTGATTCTCGCCTCTGCATTGCAAGTCTCGATTCCTCACCTGCAACATGGGAATAGCCAACACCCATCAGGCAAGATTATTGCAAGGATTACAACAGTTCAAACATCCAGAAGTGTTACATGAATGCTAAGCGTTATTAATTCGGTGCCGCAAAAGCAGAAGCGGATTTTGCAACTAATTCAAGCGTTTGGTTCTCTTTGAAGGAAATATATTTTCCCATGCTCTCCTCTCCCTCTTTCGTGCCCACATCCGTACAGACTCATTTCCATTTGCTTCATGAGGTATTAATACTGGAACTTCCATCTGTGCTCTCAGACCGGCATCCTGAACGCTCTGTTCCGTCTGAGACCAATACTCAGAGACGTCCGGCTCCCGACTCCAACTCAGTGTTTGGTGTAGTGGTTAAGGATGGCGGACTCTGATCTGGTGAACCGGGTTTGATTTCCCCACTCGTTTACATAGGTAGCAGACTCTAATCTGGATAACCCGGGTTGATTCCCCACTCCTCCATTTGAATTGCAGACTCTAATCTGGTGAACCAGATTTTGGAGAAGGAGGAAGAGGAGGAGGAGTTTGGATTTATACCTCACCTTTCTTGCCTGTAAGGAGACTCGAGGTGGACCACAAACTCCTTTCCTTTCCTCTCCCCAAAACAGGCACCTCGTGAGGTAGGTGGGGCTGAGAGAGTTCAGAGAGAACTGGGACCAGCCCAAAGTCACCCAGCAGGTTTCATGAGGAGACTATAGTCTGCCGCTCATGTGGAGGAGTGGGGGAATCAAACCCAGTTCTCCAGATCACAGCCCACCACTCCTAACCACTACACCCTGCTTGACTACTCCACATGAAGGCTACCGGGTTACCTTGGGCTAGTGACAGTTCTCTTCAAATTCTCTCAACCCTACCTACTTCACAAAAAGGCTGTTGTGGGGAGAAGAAGGGAAGGAGTTTGCGAGCCACTTTGAGGCTCCTCAAGGTTGACAAAAGCAGGGTATAAGTCCAGACTCTTCTTCTTCTAAGTGCAAGGCCTGAACAAGAGTAGTGAAGGCCTCTCAAATGGGGCCAAGTAAGATGGATAAGGAGTGGCCTTAGGAAGAAGCAACCTTTGGGACACCATATGATTTTGCCCTGGTCCCTTAGTTAATACAAGAAACCATTTCAAAGATAGTCTGTAGGCATATGAAGTTACAGCCCATGTTAGGCCTCTGAATTCAAGGTAGCAATTTACAAGGCACACACAAATGGAACTAAATGAAAAAGGAAGTGGGTTTTTTTTTAAAAAAAGTTAAAAGCCACAGTGAAGGCACAGTGGGGAGGGAACAGAAACAGGAACCCTATGAAGTGCCACACCCCGGAAACTACAGCTACCAACTACTGTAATATCTGATCATGTAAGGCTTGCTTGAGATCTAGCAGCAAACCGTGGTCTGTTATGCGAACAAGCCTAAGGAATCCTCAGGGTTTCAGACTCTCTCTCTCTGCTGATTAACAACTTGCACCATTGTGGCAAACTACAGTTTATCATTAATCTGAATCATAAACAACTTGTTCTGTTCCCTACAAACCAGTAGTCCTAATCCTGGTTTAATTATAGTTTGAAATCCTAGTTTGAAGGAAGGCAGATAACTACAGTTTGTAGGATCAGACACAATAGACCACGGTTTGCTACAGAAGTGGCAGCTGTTGATTTTCAAGCCATGTTTGAAGGGAGCAAGGACTCCACGTGACCAAGGATGCCCCCGGCTCCATAACAGCAAACTGTGGTTTGTTATTATGTCCGAAGTACAACTCAGCACCTTTTAAAAGTTGGCAGTCACAACAGTTACAATGTCATTAAAAATGGCACCCTCAATGTAATTAAAAATGGCACCCTCTAAACACTTTAACTAGGAGGAGCAAGAGTAGTTTGAATTTATATCCCCCCTTTCTCTCCTTACAAGCTCCTTTCCCTTCCCACAAAAAACACCCTGGGAGATGGCTGGGGCTGAGAGAGCTCCAAAGAACTGTGACTAGCCCAAAGTTGGAGTGCACAAGCTAATCTGGTTCACCAGATAAGCCTCTACAGCTCAAGTGGAAATCAAACCCAGTTCTCCAGATTAAAGTGCACCTGCTGTTAACCACTACATGTGGAAGAGAAAAACAGGACTTGCATTCAAGGAAGATATTTCTGATCAGGATGCCAGGGTAATGCACACGAGTGCGCACACACACACACCAAAGGCACAGCCTAGAAAGCAGTCATTTTCCACCAGCTGCATCCTCCCAGTATCTCCAAGGGCAACCTTGCCAGTGACACTAGTCTTCAGTTTGAGAATGCACAAACCGCTCGCGTGGAGCTAGAGACAGCAGGAATGAAGCCGCTATTTGCCAACACCGGGAGCTGCTCTAGGATTTTCATTCATTTATTTCAATGAGATTTTACTCCTGGCAGGGAACCACTTTTGCCCATCAGTGAGACTGAGCGCCACCCCCCCCCCCCACCTCGCCTTGCCAGAGACAGCTGACCCAGTTACAAGCTGCACTGACCCACTTCTCATATGATGGGAGAGCAGCGACTGTAATTTCTCCCCTTCCTGAAGAAGGAAAACAGGAGGCAGGGGGACCCATGCAGACCGAATCTTGCCATCCAAGCTAGAAATATTTCCTTGCCCTACGATACATCTCACTGACGCAGTCCCTGCAAACATTACCAATAACAATTCTGTATTTTTTCCCCTTCAGCCTTCTGAACAAACGCAGGCCATAGGCAACTCGGTAAAAGGAACGTTGAAATGTTTTAAATTAGCAAAATAAGAGCTTCAAAGTCCTGCATTGAAAGGCCAGAGAGATGAAGGGTGAAGCCACATAGCTACATGTCTACACTGCATGAACAGTTCCAGGGTCAATGTCTAACCGTTCCTCCTTTTTAAGGGATCGCCAGCGGGATGCATCAAGAAAGGCCCTCAATTGAACCCCAGGACAGCCACTGCTACTCCAAACAGACAATACCTGTCTACAGATGCTGACTTTTATGTGAGAGCCAGTGTGGTGTAGTGGTTAAGACCAGGTGGATTCTGATCTGGAGGACCGGGTTTGATTCCCCACTCCTCTACCTGAGTGGCAGAGGCTTATCTGGTTAACCAGTTGTGTTTCTGCACTCCTACATTCCTGCTGGGGGACCTCAGGCTAATCGCAGTTCTCTCAGCACTCTCCCAGCCTCACCTGCCTCACCAGGTGTCTGTTGTGGGGAGAGGAAGGGAAAGGAGCTTGTAAACCACCTTGAGTCTCCTTACAGGAGAGAACGGTGGGATATCAATCCAAACTCTTCTCTTCTTCTCTACTGTAAGGCAGCTTCATACATGGTTATTAGAGATACGCACAAAAGTGGAAAAACTTGACTAAACACCCAACCGGCCCCTGAAGCATCACTTCTGACGCCATGGAAATGAATGGGGAGAATGAATGAAAGTCAGCTGTTTTCTCTGACAGCTCCTCTACCCAGGTGCTCAGCAGGCATCTCTGCCGCTTCCTCTGGCAACCAGGGGTCTGTGGATGTCTCAGAAGGGAGGAAAAACTGAACGTTTGTCACTGGTTTTGCCATACCTGTTGTGGAACGTGAATCTTAGCCAATGTTATCTGACGACGCAGCGCCCCACAGCTATTCTTACCCCAAGTTTACAGAAATTTGCTCATGCTGAGATGCAACGTGTTGCTAAGAGGAGGAGGAGGAGGAGGAGGAAGAGAAAGAAGAAGAAAAGGAGGAGGAGGAGTTTGGATTTATATCCCACCTTTCTCTCCTGTACGGAGACTCAAGGTGGCTTACAAGCTCCTTTCCCCACAACAGACACCTTGTGAAGTAGGTGGGGCTGAGAGAATTCAAAGAGAACTGTGACTAGCCCAAGGTCACCCAGCAGGAATGCAGGAGTGCAGAAACGCATGTGGTTCACCAGATAAGCCTCTGCCACTCAGGTGGAGCAGTGGGGAATCAAACCCGGTTCTCCAGATTAGAATCCACCTGCTCTTAACCACTATACCACAGCGGCTTTACACACAGGGGTCTTTACACACAGAGGTGCCCCTATGGTTTTGATTCCAGACTGCGGTGCTTTTTCTCCGTGCTTCCCCAAATTTTCCTCCAACCACTTTTTATCCAATTTGAGAAAGCATGGAGAAATAACAAGAAAAACACATAATCAGGGCAACACATGTAAAACGAGGACACGGAGAAACTCGGAGGGAAAAACTGCAGCATGGCACTGAAAATGCAAACAGATCCAAAGGAAAACAGTTATCAAACAATATCCAACACTAATGTCTTATAGAAGTCATGCAGAATCTAAGACAATTCTCCTGATGGGGTGGGAGAAGGTTTAGAATACGTCAGGAAGCGCTACCGGGCCACTCTTTTGTGCCTTTATATAAGGCAGGCAACATCTGCTTGCTCGGCTGAAAAGAATTGGCCCAGTGTGGTCACATGATCCTTGGGTGACCACCGCTGTGTCAGAGGTGAAAACACAGCCACACAAAGGATCATGCCAAACAACCACAACAACAACAAAAAGAGCCTGGGTTTTGTAACGAAGAAGGGAGCCCGTCAGCAGCTCCCGACCCGAGCGAAAAAGCAAAGCAGCCTTTCCGTTCTGTGACCCACACGCAGCTCGCCGTGGGGTGGGGTACAGCTTTTTCCCCACTCCAAAACGCAACTAGTAAAAATCACTGCAGCTTTAACTTACAGCTGGGCTACCACTATAAATAGTTCTTGCTTCGAAGAAAGCTCTGTTATTCTCACAGAGACGTACAGATGCTGACTTTAATGTGATTTGAATGGCAAATGAGTAGAGCAGGCATGCCGAAGAAGGACTGTCCTGCGCTCATTTTTTCAGCCATGATACCCACGGGTTCAACGGCAGCCCAACGGAGAATGCACGTAAGTCATGCACATGTGAATGAGCCTTTGCAGCCTTTGGCTGGCGAATTCATACAAGTATCCAAGAAAACAACCATTTGCTGGAGGGATTTCACCCTCCAAGTAGACCAAACAGTGTATGAAATTTCTGCTGATAAGATGCTCACCTTCCGTGTGCTCATAGAGCTCCTAGCTCTATGAGTGCCAAGAAGGAGAAGAGTTTGGATTTATACCCCACTTTTCTCAACCTTAAGCAGTCTCAGAAGCAGCTTACGATAACCTGCCCGTTCCTGCCCCACAACACACACCTTGAGAGGTAGGTAGGAATGAGAGAATTCTGAGAAAACTGTGACTAGCCCAAGGTAACCGAGCAGGCTTCATGTGGAAGGGTGAAGAATGAAACTTGAGTCTCCAGATTAGAGTCCACCTGCTCTTAACCATTACATCACACTGGCATTTCACAGTTTTAAGGAAGATGTAACACCCTGACCCTAAACAACTGCTCCAGACTAGTAAATATGACATGAATCGTCAAGTCATGTCAGTTCACCGACAGCAATTAAGGCTCACCTCCAGACAAGGAAGGTGTTGCAAGGTTTATTTTCTCGCCCTGGCACCTACATGACTAAAACCTGCTAGTTGTAGGCAGAAGGGCTGGAAAGAATGTTCGTGGACTAGCAACAAACCTTGGAGCATAATTTAAAGCAAGTGGCTTCGAAAGAACGCTTTGAAAATCAAAACATATAGGTTTGTGCCTGAGGTTTAGCACCTGCTCACTTGGCTGCAAGAAAGTGCTGTGAAAATCAGAAGGGGTTAGGGTTAGGGAAGGGGTTAGGGTTAGGGTTAGGCTCTCTGCTTTTTGCTATCAACAAGGAGGAGCCAGCAGAAGGCAATGCCAGGCAGAACTTCAACACAGAAGTGCCCACCTTCAAAAGAAGTGCCCACGTTACATACAAAAAGTCCCAAAATCAATTCCTGGAATCTCCAGTCATAGGATATTGGAAAGCGGGGCTGAGGAAGAACTCCCTATGGAACCAAAGAGATGTGTCCCCATCCAAAGTAAATAATACCAGGCAATGTGGATCGGACAGCACAACGTAGCTCGATCTCAGCATACCTCGGAAGCTGGGCAAGGTTAGAACTTTGACTGGAGGCAACCAAGGAAAACTTGGCTCTAGAAAACCACTTCTGCTTCTCACTTGCGTTGGAAGCCCCATGCTGGGGTCGCCAGAAGTACAGCAACTGCCTCTGTAGGGTGAAGCCACGGTCTTGACTCATCATAAGATGGCCTCATATGTTCATTGGTTGGATGATCCAATGATGAATTCACAGAATGATAACCCAGTCCTTCACCCCCAGCCGTCCTTCAGTGAAAGTGCAGAAGTTCAGCTGCACATTTTTATGATTATTTCACCAAACAGGAAGCTTCTCACTGGTGCCACGGCCAAGTGGCGCCTTAATGCACCCCGTGAATCTCTTTTCCCAGTTCTGCTGGCCAGTGTGTCGCCTGTCGGGTCAAACAGGGGGGAAAAAACCACCAGAAAGTGTAACTTTCAGAATTACCGACACTTCACTTCTCTCCCTTGTTAAAGTTCTCAGCAAAAGTGGATGAGCTGGATTTTCAAGTGGTACACTCAAAAGTGCTCGACAAAGCGCAGCTCGGCTGGGGAAAGAAACAAAAGTCATCGTGACTCCCAGAGGAAGAACAACCTACAAAGCGGTGGAGGGATTCAGCCGGTTCGCACCACTTCGGCAGAACCAGTTGCTAAAACGGTTCTTGTAAACAGCCAGTTGTTAAATTATTTGAATTCCAGCGACCACTGCTACACTAAGTGCCTGCTAACTGAAGGCACCATCTCAAGTTAGAAGTTGAGAACAAATTTCATTGTCTGTTCTTCTCTCGTGCAAATGTCAGAAGTTTACAGTGTTTAAAAAAAATCAGTGCCTGCCAATGAATGAAGGCAGTCGAAACCAAGTCATTCTGGAACCGCAAGCTTTTCAGGGATTGCTCAGTTAGAAGATCACATGAAGGTACTTTCTATTGAGTCCATCCAACTCAGGAGTAAACTGCCCTTTTGGCAGGAGGAGGAGGAGGAGGAGGAGGAGGAGGAGGAGGAGGAGGAGGAGGAATTTGAATTTATACTCCGCTTTTCTCAACCATAAAGAGTCTCAAAGCAGCTTACAAACTCCTTTTCCCTTCCTTTCCCCACAAGCGACTCCTTGTAACGTACATGGGGCTGATGGAGTCCAAAGAGAACTGTGACTGGCCCTAAGTCACCCAGCAGGCTTCATGCAAGGGAGTGGGGAAACAAATCCGGTTCACCAGATAAGAGTCTGCCGCTAATGTGGAAGGGTGGGGAATCAAACCCAGTTCTCCAGATTGTAGCTCCTAACCACCACCCGATTGGACCTGCCCTGGGTGGGTCAGGGAGTCTCAGCAGCAGCTATAGCAACGGGATCCAACTTCTCCTTGGAAGCGACACCATTTTTCTAGGTGTCCGGAGGGAGAAAATGCTTCAAATGAGTCTGGAGTGCCTTTTCCCTCCCTTCTCCCAGATTCTTAGTGTGTTCCACGTCCTCTGTGGTTGTGGCACCTGCATCAGAACAAAATAATTCCTATCGCTAACCGACAGGTCCGGGCAGGCTCAAGACATGGGAAGACAAGAGAGCTGCTCGTTTCCTTGTCCCAACCTTGAAAACTGGAGGGGGACACAAAGCCGATCCTGCATCGAAACAGAAAAACTGTATTGGGAGGCCAACCTAACACATTGCCCAAACCCCAGCAGATTTATTTAAGCATAAAACTGTGTTTATCCGTCCAAAGTGGGGTCTTTAAAAACACCCAACAGAAACTTCAAAATAGGACATGTAGCACATGTAATCTCAAGCCATGTGCTTAAGAAGCAGTTTCGCCTTCCCTGCATATGCCTGCCCCATACGCACAATTGATATACACTGTATAGAAGGACTTGGGGATCTTCAGGACTGCTTGTATCTGAGGAAGCGAGCTTTGGTTCTCAAAAACCCATCCTCCTTGCTGATCTCTAAGGTGCTACTGAACTCGAATCTAGCTGTTCTACAGAAGAAGAAGAAGAAGAAGAAGAAGAAGAAGAAGAAGAAGAAGAAGAAGAAGAAGAAGAAGAAGAAGAAGAAGAAGAAGAAGAAGAAGAAGAAGAAGAAGAAGAAGAAGAAGAGGAAGAGGAAGAAGAAGAAGAAAAAGAAGAAGAGGGAGGGAGGGAGGGAGGGGGGGGGGGGGGAGGGGGGGGGGGAGGGAGGAGGAGGAGGAGGAGGAGTTTGGATTTATATCCCACCTTTCTCTCCTGAAAGGAGACTCAAAGGGGCTTACAATCTCCTTGCCCTTCCTCCCTCACAACAAACACCCTGTGAGGTAGGTGGGGCTGAGAGAGCTCCGAGAAGCTGTGACTAGCCCAAGGTCACCCAGCTGGCATGTTGGGAGTGTACAGGCTAATCTGAATCCCCCAGATAAGCCTCCACAGCTCAGGTGGAAGAGCGGAGAATCAAACCCGGTTCCTCCAGATTAGATACACCTGCTCTTAACCTCCTACGCCACTGCTGCTCCTGGTTGTCTTCGGAAACTGAACCCTGCATTCTGGTGTCTTTTGCGCTGTAAATCTCAACGAAACATGACCTGCGTTCCTTTGCAGTTCTGCCTATCAGGGGAAGCTTGATAGAGAACGGGGCAGGCAATCTTCCGTGAAATCTTGGCTGCCCTAAGATGACTCCTAGGCTGCAGCTCAGTTGCACAGCCCGTGACTTGCATAGAAAGAAGTCCCAGATTCAACCCCGGGCTGCTCCTGGGATTGGGTGCGGAAAAAGACTGCTCTTTGCTGGAAACTCTAGAGAGCTGACACCCATCAAAATAAGACAAGATCAAGCTGGATCAGGGTAGGCGACTCTGCTTAGCTTCCGAGATCTGACGAGATCAGGCTACCCTGAGCCATTCAGGGCAGGGCAGGTCAGTTAGTGGTTAAGGAGCTGTGAACTCTAATCCGGGGAACCAGGTTGGGTTCCCCGCTCCTCCATATGAGCGATGGACTCTTTCATCTGTGAACTGGATTTGTTTACAGGAGGGAAAAAGAACCTGTCTGGCTCCAGTGCGAACTTTAAAACCCTATTTTTAATGAAAATAATTAAAACATTTGTATAACAGAACCACAACTCTTAATCAGCAACAAAGTATACACATTGTAAATAACAGCAACAAAATAATGAATAATACACCTCCTAAGCAGTGGCGTAGGAGGTTAAGAGCTCGTGTATCTAATCTGGAGGGACCGGGTTTGATTCCCAGCTCTGCCGCCTGAGCTGTGGAGGCTTATCTGGGGAATTCAGATTAGCCTGTACACTCCCACACACGCCAGCTGGGTGACCTTGGGCTAGTCACAGATTCTCGGAGCTCTCTCAGCCCCACCCACCTCACAGGGTGTTTGTTGTGAGGGGGGAAGGGCAAGGAGATTGTAAGCCCCTTGGAGTCTCCTGCAGGAGAGAAAGGGGGGATATAAATCCAAACTCTTCTTCTTCTTCTAAATACAATATCAAGTCTCTGTAATAAAGGTATCACTTTGAAAGAGACCCACTAATGGTGTAGATGTGAAGGATACCAAGTGTCTGATGCCTGTAAATACTCAACTTCCGTGGATGAGCTTCAGGTACTTATAGATACACTGGATTTGTTTCCCTGCTCCTCTACAATAAGCCTGCTGGGTGACCTTGGGCCAGTCACAGTTCTCTCAGAACTCTCTCAGCCCCACCTACTTTACAAGTGGCCTATGGAGGGGAGAGGAAGGAGAGGAATTTGGAAGCCATTCTGAGACTCCTTACGGTTGAGAAAAATGAGGTATAAATCCAAACCTCTTCTTCTATGCATGAACTGTTACAACCAAGCCCACAGCAAGTCCTTCCATGATGGAGATACACTGGAGGAAACCATCAAGTCAATGCTGTAAAACCCCAGCAAAATAGTCCAATATGCTTTGTATGAATGAAGATGTTAATTCCGAACGATAAAAATACCAAAGGCATACATGCCAATAACAATCCGGAAGGTTTCAACTGAGACCAACCGCAAGTTCAGAATGTTTTGGTTTTAACAAATATGGATTTCCAATTCAACACCCTCAAGACTTTTTTTTTCAAAAGGGATTTCCAAATAATGAATTTTGTTAAGAGATGTGAGACAGGCGTACGGCAGAACAGTATCTGCTTTTCCTCAAAAGAGATGTCCTCTCTCTCAGCCACGTGTTAAAAGACAAATATAAACAGCAGCCCTCCTGTTTTCAAACTCCTTCATCCTACCCACCCTGCACCCACTTGAACCCAAATGGACCTAGCATAAATATTCTGATGCAATGTTTGTACTGCTTTTTTTCAAAAGCCCCACAACTTCCTCTGTGATCGGTATAAAATATCTCAAAGGTTTCCAAACTCTTCCAGGGTATGGGTGACACAAAAGGTTCAAAGTGGGAGGGGGGCAAATTGCATCATCGCTTTAAATCCCCCTCCTCAGTTAACATTCGATGTGGCGTCCACAGGGTTAGGAGTCTGACAACCCAACCACAGATTTCCATCAACAATATCTGCAAAACAAAACAGCCCAAGAGGCGCACCCTTCCCCCACCCAGTCCTCCCAATACAAGAATTAAATGTGTAACTAGACCCCTACAACCCCTAGCATCCCACCCACCCCCCAGCCCCACATAAATATTAATGAGTTTGAAACAAAGGACAGGACAAAGGAGAGGAATCCCTTCCCACCCCATTCCCAGGGAATGCATTAATCCTTCCAAATATCAATTCCCTGGCCTCTCCAACTTCCAATCAACTGGAACCAGGACACAAAGTTGCAGCTCTCCTATCCGATTGGCGGCCACAGCTGCTAGGAAGCAGGGTTTGGCCTCTCCCTCAGCCACCAATTGTCCCCTTGATGGTGAACGAAAACGGGCCAGAAAAACCTAGATTTGGATCCTGCTTCTGAATCCCACAAGATTTGCTCTTGGACACGTTTGTTCAGAGCAAACGCGAAATAAAATGGGAATTCTGGGCACTGACCATCAATAGGTTTGGATAATTCGCTTTCTTGCCTTCTTGAAACTCTATTCTCGGCCATTTGTGTTGTTTCTTGATGTTTTGCGATCTGGTGATGCATCCCATAACAAATGCCTAACAAAAGTTCTCGATTTAGCTTCCTGACAAGTTCACCATAAATGACGAAATCACCCTGGTTTGGGTTTTCCCATAGAAGTGTTTACTGGAGTTGTTTGCCAATTATTCTGCATTTACCCTTCTTCTGTGAAGCGTATACAGATTCAAACCAAATGAAACCAGCGGGACAACAACAAAACTCACAAGGATAAGATCTTCACCATTTAAATCTCTCTCCACAAAAGGCCTGACATCTTCATTTCCTTATCTGCTCCTCTCCGTACCAGCGCAAGGGCACTCTCACACTTATTTGGCACTTCTCCTGGGTAAGAGAAGACACCACACCCGAGTGCTGAAACATAATTCGCCTCTGGGATGCAGGTGCAAGATACTGGTTCAATTTTGTGACGATTATTGGCAACAGAAGAAAGCCCGAGCCATCTATCTCTAAGGAGGAGGGGTGGGGGAAAATATCTGACAAGAACAGAAAGCACCCTGGCTCTTGCGCACGGAAGGAAGTTGGTTATTATCACCTTTACAAAAAGGACATTTTAGAGAAGTGTGTTCCATGGGCACGCCTGCTTGATCATGGAGGCCACGAACAAGTTCATCAGACAAACTTGGCGCGCTGGATGGGAGCGATCACGGTGAGCCGATCTTGGCATGACAAACGTCCTGAAATCCTGGCCTCTGTGCAGTATAATTTGGTTCATCTCTGGGCGTAATTAACAGATGGGATCTGGTGAACCACTTTGTTCCTGATCTGGGAGTGCGCAAAGTGGAGCCCTGGAGCGGAACGGATATGCAAATTTGGGTGTCAGAAGTGTCAAAAAGGGAGTTTTGGCTGCATCCGGTGGCACTGGAAAGGTAGTGGTGGAGGGGCTTCTTAGCTGCTTCTTGTCATCATGTGGGCAGGGGTGGCCAAAATGAAGCTCAGTGGCAAAGGGGGAGAGCGGACAGCTATGAATCAGGAAGTCTCTTCCCTGTAGTTCAAACCTACCCTGTGTCACAAACTCATTTGCCAGTCTTAGAAAAAAACACTTTTTGCCTTAATTCAGTGCTGCCAAGTCATACCCATAGAAGCATAGAGTTGGAAGAGACCCCAAGGGTCATCAAGTCCAATCCCCCTGCCATGCAGGAAGACACAATCAAAGCGCTCCTGACAGATGGCCATCCAGGCTCTCTTTAAAACCCTCCGAAGAAGAGACTCCACCACACTCTGAGGAAGCATATTCCACAGTCGAACAGCCCTGACAAGAAGTGAAATCTTCTTCCTGTACCTTGAACCCATTACTCCGTGTCCTAATCTCTAGAGCAGCAGAAAACAAGCTTGCTCCATCTTCAACATGACACCCCTTCAAATATTTAAACGTGGCTAACATGTCACCCTTTAACCTTCTCTTCTGCAGATGAAACATACCCGGCTCCCTAAACCATCCTCATAGGACATGGAATTCAGGCCTTTTAGTCGCCATCCTCTGGATCCGTTCCAGCTTGTCTGTAAACCCACTGGGTTTACAAGGCAACAGATTGATAGCCATTGCCTGCCTCTGCATAGGAACTTTGTGTTTCCTGGGCCAACCTGACTTGGCTTCCAAGATGTGACAAGATTAAGCTAGCCTGAGCTACTCAGACAGCAACTCCATCTTTTAGGCTCAACTTAAAATGTAGTTTAAAGATTTGTCCACACATGCTTGGCATCAAAGCGCATGTGAGCAGTGAGCTGTCGGTGGCCCAAGTGCAACAAGACATTCCTTCCCCCACCAGCATCATAAGAACATAAGAACATAGGAACTGGCCCGCTGGATCAGACCAGAGTCCATCTAGTCCAGCACTCTGCTACTCGCAGTGGCCCACCAGGTGCCTTTGGGAGCTCACATGCAGGAGGTGAAAGCAATGGCCTTCTGCTGCTGCTGCTCTTGAGCACCTGGTCTGCTAAGGCATTTGCAATCTGAGATCAAGGCAGATCAAGACTGGTAGCCATAGATCGACTTCTCCTCCATAAATCTGTCCAAGCCCTTTTTAAAGCCATCCAGGTTAGTGGCCATCACCACCTCCTGTGGCAGCATATTCCAAACACCAATCACACGTTGTGTGAAGAAGTGTTTCCTTTTATTAGTCCAAATTAGTCCATCCTGCCAGGATTTAACATCCACATGATCTAGGAATAATTCTGCTAAACCTACCCTCACAACTTTTGTTGCATGAAGAGCTGAGGCGACCAAGTTCTAAACTAAGTCACGGCAATGGCAACGTAAGCCTATTTTGTCTTCTGTCTTAATTCGTGGGGGGGGGGGGGAAAGCCACAGGAAGAAAGCACAAGGGAGTGCATGCCCGCCCAAGACAGCCACACAACCTCCAAGCCAAGCCTCAGAAAGAAAGACAAAAGGTCTTTCCCCCTTTCGCCTCTATCTCTTGTTTACCATCTGGACTTCTGGAAAGACACTGAGGGGCGACCACGTGGCTGCTCCTTTTTCCTACGGAGGCTGTGTGTCAGCGCCTGTCTCAGAATATGAGAACGCAAACCTGAGAAGCCGGTAACAAAAGGAGGCTGTCCCGACCAACTCAGCCAGAAATCCTATCAATGGCTGTCCTGGCACCAGGACGGCTCACCAGATCACAATGAGGGGGGTTCTTTCCTTGTTTCATTCCTTACCGAGGCCTTACAAAAGAGATCTGCGTGGAACTTAAAATTATACTCGCATGCTACCAATAATAATGATTATTGGTCCTCCTCCCTGGGTTATCAGGCTGCATCTTTATGCGATTTTATTGAATTATTTTATGAATTTAAACACTGTTTTTAATTGAGGTGCTCACAGGAGAGAAAACGGGTCCTTATTCTAAAGCAGGGGTAGGAACTCAAAGAGCCATTTGGACCCGTTTTCCACGGGAAAAGAAAACACTTGGAGCCGCAAATAATTTTTGACATTTAAAATAAAGATAACACTATATATATATAGGGTTTTTTTTACCTTTTACTCCGCTCATTCTGAGAAGCGCATGGATGCGCCCGCCCTGCTGCCTGCAGGGCGGGCAAGGATGAAGCCAGCGGCTCGGCCTCGCCGGCCGCCGGGAAAGCGCCCGCCCCACTCCAACGGGGCAGGCGAGAGGGGAAGCCCGTGGCACGGCCCAGCTGACTGTGGGCAGTTGGTGCGCCCACCCTGCTGCCTGCAGGGCGGGCAAGGATGGGGCCGGCGGCTCGGCTCGTGGAGCCACAGTGCAAGGGCAGAAGAGCCGCATGCGGCTCTCAAGCCGCAGGTTCCCTACCCCTGTTCTAAGGGCACCATTAAATTTGAAATCTCATGACTTTTCGCTTCTCTCTCTCGTGACTTCCAAGGGCCCGGGGATGACTCATCATTTTCAGCGCAAGCAGCTGCAAAGCGATTTAAAAACCAAAACACAAAAAAAGAGAGAGGTTCTTTCTGCTTCCCTTTTCAGTCTTGGGGGCCTTCCTTGACAGCCGACGTCCTTTTTCCCCCACAATGCAGGACTACTGTAAATCTTTTCACAGAAACCCCTTAGTCAAATGACATGATGAGATATTGAATGCGAGCGTGCCATTCATTCTCTTGGCCAGACTGCCTGTCTGCTGAGTCGAGCGTTTCCAGCAAAGACTTCTGCTCGCCGACGCTGCTCGGTGCATTTGTTAAATTATTTAAAATCCATAGCTGCGCACCATTGTGGGGAAAAAAAGCCAGCAGAACTAATGCAGAAGACTCATCTTCGCCCTCCCCCTTTTCCTTTTATCCACGCGTTCCCTTGAGCTCCCCATTTGCAGAAGGCTCACTCTGTTCAAACTAATAGCTTCCAAAAAGAAAAAGGGAGGGGGGGGAAAAACCCACCTCAGAATGCCTGCTCGGCACAGTGAGATTTAATGGAGTTTTGCATACAGTGCGCAAAGGGAATAAATGCAACTTCCAGCTGTGGCAATGGCAGGGGGAAAAAAAATCAAAGGATGCTAAGTGGACTCTATTTAAAGCCATCGCTGCAGCTGGGCACCCTTCGGTAAACCAGATGCTAAGCAGGAAAGGAAGATATACACATTCCAACCAGCCAAAAAATCTGCTGTCTGATGCAGAGTCAGACCGCTGGTCTATGGAAGTCAGTCTACGCCAATTGGCAGGGGCTTGCTGGTAGAGATTTTTCATGTTCTCTAAGATACACTCTGCCCCAGGGTGTACTGCCTTGGGGGACATGTGGGGCCAAATGTCCCCGGGCTGCAGCCATTTAGTCATGTGGGGGGTGGGGGGAGGACAGATCGCTCCTTCATGAATCTAACCCCCTGTAAAGCCGTTTATGCCTGTAGCCACTACTACATCCTCTGGCATTCCACATCTTAATCCCTCACTGCGCGAAGAAGTATTTTCTTTTTTCCGCATCCTGAATCCAGTGTCCACCAGAATCACTGGATGCTCTCCGGTTCCAGTATCTCGAGAATGACAGAAAAAGCAATACGTGGAAGGTACAAACTTCTCTAGGAACATGCAGTGAAGGTACTCTTGGGAGATGCAATTGTCTAAAATTCGAATGCAAGTGTACAACCAAAGATTTCCTTCCAGGCAGGTATCTCTCTACATGTTATTTTGACTGCCGCAGAAAAACTGGACACAGAGTAGCTTGTCTTTCCCGTAACACGTCAAGCATTATTGCTGTCTGTGGAACTGCATTCATACGAAGAAGAAGAAGAAGAAGAAGAAGAAGAAGAAGAAGAAGAAGAAGAAGAAGAAGAAGAAGAAGAGGAGGAGGAGGAGGAGGAGGAGGAGGAGGAGGAGGAGGAGGAGAAGGAGAGGAAGAGGAAGAGGAGGAGGAAGAGGAAGAGGAGGAGGAGTTTGGCTTTATATCCCCCCTTTCTCTCCTGCAGGAGACTCAAAGGGGCTTACAATCTCCTTGCCCTTCCCCACTCACAACAAAAACCCTGTGAGTGAGTTTTTCTCAGTGAGTTTTTCTCAGTGTTTCTGATATTGAAAAAATCCAGTTGTCATCCCATCCCGTTCATTTCTTTGTTCGTCTGCTTGGGATCAGGCGAGATCTCACTCTTGAAGAAATCAGTTTGTGTTATGATGCTATGCTCCTAGAACTCCCTCCCCGGAGAGAACTACCGGGCACCTTCACTGTCAACGCTCTGATTCCAGGATAAGACTTCCTACCCTCTTCAATACGATCAATTCTTCATTGTAGTTCTCGCACTTTGCTCCGACGTGATGTTCTGCTTTCAGCCTTCTTTGGGTTTTAGTACTTTTGATGTTCAGCTTAACGCGATTTAACGTTATCAATTTGCAAAGCCAAGCCCGTACTGTTAGAATAATGGAAACGTTTCGGCACTTTCATGTTTAGAATATATATCGAACCCCACCTTTCCCCTCACACAGAACCAGAGGAGGAAGGCCACAATAGAAACAATCCAGAAATAACCACAATACGTAAACAAACAGGGCCACGGCCAACAGCAGAAGTAGACGGATATTCAAGTGCCCCTATTTATTTGTTTCTGCCTCTCAAGAATTATAGTTGACAGGGCGTGGAGGAAAAGAAAGGAGGGTTTTGTGGGACCATCTGCTGCCTAGGATCAGGAGTGAGGGAGGGTCAGACAATTAAACCTGTCCAGGGCACATTTAAATAACACAGATCCTATTTACATATTTCTTTTCAAAGCTGGCTGTGGGGGGGGGGGGCGGTATACACAACATATTTTCCTCCCCATCTCCATTTGTGGCCAAATCCAGTGACATTTTCTTTGACAAGCACAGCAAACTGTCATCGAAGAGAAATTGGGATTGGCGTACAGAAGGATCTTAAGGCGTTTCGTATCTTTAAAAAAGATCACCAGGTCTGGCAAAACCAGTTTCCCCACGTAGCAGATGCTTGCAAAGTGTTTCGACTCTGCTGCGAGAACGTCCAACCTCAGTTAGGTTTGGAGGAAACCATTGCCATTTGGGGGGGGACTTTTAAAAAATCCTAATAAAATGTTACTGCTGTTGTTTTCCCAAGATTGTTACTGAAAAATCGGGAGCTTTGGAACAGGCTGTCCAACTGTCTCCACCGTCCCCAAACAAAGAATGGCTTGTCCGCTGTAACCCAAGAGACGGGTTCACAAATCGATTTCTATGGTAGCGTTGGCCTGGATAGCCCAGGATCTCATCAGATCTCAGAAGCTAAGCAAGGTCAGGATTTGGTTGGGAGACCTCTAAGGAATACCAGGGACATGATGCTGGAAGCATCATAAGAACATAAGAACATAAGAACTAGCCTGCTGGATCAGACCAGAGTCCATCTAGTCCAGCATTCTGCTACTCGCAGTGGCCCACCAGGTGCCTTTGGGAGCTCACATGCAGGATGTGAAAGCAATGGCCTTCTGCTGCTGCTGCTGCTGCTCCTGAGCACCTGGTCTGCTAAGGCATTTGCAATCTGAGATCAAGGAGGATCAAGATTGGTAGCCATCCAATGGCAAACCACCTCTGAACACCTCTCGTCTTGACAACTCCATGGGGTGACCACAACTTGTGGCTCGACAGTTCTTTCCACCGTCAAGAACAGGGAAACCAGAAGTCCCCTTGGTAATTTTGTTTCCCACGTACTGGTAAAACTACACACCACAGACAGTGTAGTACCCGTGGTTGGCATGCTAGACTAGGCCCAGGGAGAACTAGCTTCATATCGTCATTCAGCCGTAAAACTCACTCAATCATCATAAAGTGGTTACTCTCTCAGCCTAACCCGCCCCCCAGGGCTATCTGGGAGGATAAAATGAAGGAGAGGGTCACTGTGCATGCTACCCTGACCAACTTGAAGAAAAACACAGGGGTGGGGGTGGGGGAAATAGAGCAGGGCTCCGTGCCATGGTGCACATGGGCACATTGGTACCCACCAGTGGTGTCCTATAATGTCAAAGATGGCTAGGTAATGACATCCCAATCCAAAGGGGGTAGAACCCATGTCTGTTACCTAGCCAGTAATAAATAAAGGATTCACTCACCTGGGGAGAAAGTAAGTTAACCAAGCAGGGAAGCACTTGGACAAGGATAAGAGAGTCAACTTTTTGGTTTTTCTCCTTCAATGTACTACGAGAGAATCGGCGTACGGTTTGAGTGGGCAGACACGGCTAGTAAGGTCACCTCAACGGGTATGCTGGTTTTACAAAATGAACCACAAGTCTGGGTAGGTTCAGGTCCTAAAAATGAGAACGACACATTCTGGCAGAAACTAGGCCTATTCTTGATTTACACAGCACACTGCTCTTCCCCATATGCGCGAGTGTGGGAATCGCACACAAGATTCTAACTGCGGAAGCCAGGCCTAATTTCACCTGAATTGCTTCGGGTCTCCTCCTGTGTCAACGAGACAAGCAGCAGGCGCAGCCATTCCAGCAGAAGTTAGCTGCAAATTACGCTAAGCAGGGCTGCCACGTGTGCTGTTATTTGCAGAGATATTTCTGATTTCAAAGGGCTTTCCCGGCACGCTCTGGTTCCCCTTTGCTTTATGGCACCTAGCAGATGGTTTAAAACATTCAGGCCACACCAAAAAGTACTTATGCTGCCATCTCAAACCAGGGCTACTCAGAACCCAACCCATATTTACATTTAGGGGGGCTTACTCCCAAGAAAGAATCATAGAATTGGAAGAGATCCCAGGGGCCATCCAGTCCAACCCCCTGCCATGCAGGAACACACAATCAAGGCACTCCCGACATATGTTCATCCAGTCTCTGTTCAAAAACCTCCAAGGAGACTCCACCACTCTCCGAGGCAGTGAATCCCACTGTCGAACAGTCCTGACAGCCAGGAAGTTCTTCCTAATGTTTAGGTGGAATCTCTTTTCCGGCACCTTGAATCTATCATATTATGTTAGCTCACAGGTGTCAAACTCGCAGCCCTCCAGATGTTATGGACTACAGTTCCCATCATCCCAGAACTGTAGTCCATAACACCTGGAGGGCCGCAAATTTGACACCTACGTACAGTTAGCTACTACCAATGAATATGGGAAAGAGAAAACCAGACAAATGCTCTTGCGAACGCAAATCAAAAAAGGGGAGGAAAATTCTCATGCTTCCTTAGACGGAAAGTCATGGTTTAAACAATACCCCCAGCACTTCCAGAATCCTGCCGCCGCCGCCGCTCCACAGAATCTACGTCTATATCAGAAGGCTATCTTCTACCACAGTCAGTCATTTATTAACACACACCAAATAAAAAGAGATTTGACATTTCCCAAGAGATGGAAAGGGAGGGGAAAGCAGGAGGTGGGGCGGGGGGGGGGGGGGGGGGGGTTAAAAAAAGGGAAAAGCAACTGAGCCTTAACTACCACAAAGCGGCTGGGCACCACTTTAATGAATACTTGAACTTCCAATGATCTGGAGGATGGAAGTCATCTTGGCAAAGAGAGGGGACAGGAAGGAGAGCTGGAAGTGGGTGATTCCCATGAGACGGGGTGGATGGACAGTATCATAGATCACAGGCATAAAAAGGACGCATCTCAGTGACCAGGAGACGCTCTGCACAACACACTCTCTGCAGCCATCAAGCGCCTATCGCAACGGGGCTGACTGGCTTTTCAGGGTGGACAGGAGAGAAGCAGTAGTTTGTCCCTTCAATATACATCAAGAGACCCAATCTTCCCAAGGCATGGCTAGCAGCAGAGAAAACGAAAGACCTTCATCCCCATCCAGTTCTGTCATCACAAATGTTGCAGGGTGTGGTGGCACCACAACTGCCCGCCACTACTTCCCCTGGCACCCCACATGTTTTCCTGAGAGTAAGTTGAGGCACTGTTAATGATTGGCCTTGTTGAAATGAACGCTTTTTCCACAGTAGCCGTTCTGGGTTTGGCTCTGCCTCAAGGAGTAGCTATCTCAGGAGGATGCTCACCACCTTCTCTCGAAATCCCGAAGGTGACCACAGGCTCAAAAAGGTTGGGGACTCCTGTTCCAGGGGATCTGAGATAAGATGGCTACGCAACAAATCTGTTATTTCAGCAGGCAATTGACACGCAGCACACCATGGTAACATACAAGGAGACTGGGAATACGATACGCCACACTGAAGAAATGAGAAGGAATCTCTCCTCTTTGGGTGGGACATTCAAGGCAAAGGAAGAAGAAGAATTTGCATTTATACCCCATTTGTCTCTACCTTTAAGGAGTCTTAAAGTCGCTTACAATCATCTTCCCTTCCTCTCCTTGCTATCTCCTTGGGTCTGGAGAATTGTGACTGGCCCAAGGTCACCCACCAGACTACATATGGAGGAGCGGAGAATCGAACCTGATTCACCAGATTAGAGTTCTCTGATCATGTAGAAGAGTGGGAAATGAAACCCGGGTCTTCAGATTAGAATCCACCTGCTCTTAAACACTATGCCGCGCTGGAGGAGCAGGTTATCTTCTTAGGATGCTGTGGCAGTCCTATTTGGGGGGAGAGGATCAGACGACAGGATTCTCTTCTGATATTTCCATTTAGCGTTAATATGCACATCCAAGTTTTGTCTGCTCCAGGATTGCAGAGTCCTTTGCGCCAGAAGACACGCAACCCTGCAAAACTCTTTACAAGACGTAGAGAAATGAGAAGGGGGGGGGGAACCTATAACCCAAACAGGTGCAGAAGTATCTCTGCCCTATTATCAAAGTGACTCACACCGTACCCCAACAGTACAGATGCCTGGCCCGACCGCCCAAAAAGACACAGTGGTATAGCGTAACAAAACCCGGGAAAACACCCTGAACTCCGAAATGCAAAAGCCTTCCATTAATCTCAAAAAGAGAATGAACGCAATATTTTAATTAGAGTCAATTAACAGAGGCAATTTACCTCTTCTGCACAGTTTATAGAAGAGCTTTAAGAATGGAGAAACAGAAGCATTTGGGTCAAAGGCGCCGTGACGCTCACGATTTAACAATGTTACAGTAAGGGGTGTTTGTGGAAATCACAGTTTTGATAGCTGAGTAAAAAGCGACGGGGGGGGGGGGGGAAACTTCACAAATTTATAACAAAACTGTCAAGCAATTAAGGCAAGACACTTTGCACGTGAACTTAAACTGCTAATTAAAAACCCCTTGCCTAATTGACTGCATTTGCATATCGTTCAACTCAAAGCAGAAATGATTCGGAGAACACACACAAGCATGCCTCCCTAGATAAAGCAAGCACACAGGTAGAATAAACAGAAGGTACTGGAAGCGTCTTCCCAAGGGAACTGAAGGTGTTGGCTCTTGAATATTAAAATGATTCTAGTGAGCGTCAAGAACCACTTTTGTGTGGCATCCTAGAAAACAGGATCCAAAAGAGCTTGGAATAATTCACTGCAAACAGCTGGCGATTTGTTCATGTCTGGGACCCCACCTGAGCGCATCATTTCACAGTCCTCCTTAGCTCAATGAGTTCAAAAGCAGGGAGGGACCTTGCGTACTCAAGTTTGTGAAAAAGAGTTGGTTTTTACACCCCACTTTTCTCAACCGTAAGGAGTCTCAATGGCTTACAAGCTCCTTCTCTTCCGCTCACCCAACAGACACCTTGTGAGATAGGTGGAGCTGAGAGAGTTTGGAGAGAACTGTGACTGGCCCAAGGTCACACAGCACTCTTCTTCACTCACTGTTGTCCTGTGGACAAAGCAGGACACCTCTGCTGCAACTCCGTGCCCCTCTAGCAGCCTTCCTTCTACCTCCTGTCAATCCAAATGGGACCTCATTTCCTCTGCTTCACACAAGGAGCTCATTCAGCAAAAGGGAAATCCACACATGCGTTGCGGCTGAGCTGAACCCGGAGGGGGCAAGAGGTGGGGGCAGGACAGGCAAAGAGTGGATCCAAATAAGCAGAAAACACAGAGAGAAAGAGACAGAAAGGCCCATCTAAACTGGTGCTTCTGCAGTCTTGCTGATGGGAGGGGGGGCTGTTGTTCTGTGCCAACTTTCTCTCTGTAAAAAAAATGGAAAATGGGGACAGCAGGAGAGGCAGCTCTTTCCAAGGAAGCAATTCTGGTTTTGTGACCGACCATAAAATATCCAGTAGCAAACTTTCCAAATGCCAACTGGAGCCAAAACAAAAAAATATTCCCCCTTGAGGTCTTCCATTATAATTAACTGAGCAAAATCTGGCAACGAATTACGTTGTGCGTGTGTGTTTTTTAATCTTTGCAGGAATCAAACGCCGGGAATTTCCACCCAATGGTGCCTCTCTGGAACGCAGCTCTTTGGGGGAAGAGAGAGAATCTCTCTCGTTTCATTCTTTTGCATATTTTTTTTAAGCAGACTTCAAAAGTGGAGCCTTTGAAATCTTTCTCCTCCGGGAAAAAGAATGACTGCTTCGTGACATCACAGCGGTCTCTGCGGCTCCTAATTGTGATGTCACAGAGAATTATGATCTCAGAGCAGTGGGACGAGGGATGACCTCAGCAACCAGAAGTCTCCACCGGGCAACAAAGCAGCCTGTTCTCATGCAAATGTGCACCCAGGAACACAAGAAATGGCCAGAGAAGGGGGCCCCTTTCAAAAGGCTGTGACTGACAGGCATAAGCAATCCCTGAAGGGCCATGATATATCACACACACACACACACACACACACAGCCAAATGTATGAATCTGGCATCCTCATATACATAAGGCAGCTGGGAGAAAGAGAGGCCCCCCTATTCCCCGGACGCTTCATGTGGAAACAACGCCTCTGTTGTTGTGTGAAAAGCCCCTTCTTAAAAAAAAAAAAAAGATTAACGTTATGTTTGGTCCTATTCATGGATTCCTTTTGCTATTAAAGCTCAATGCATTTGGGTTAAAGGTTTGCAGGACAGCCAGCTTAGACGGACAAACGGGAAATAAGAGGGTTTTTGAGGAGGGGGGGATATTTTAAAGGTATCATGATATAGGTTTAAATGTTGCTTGATTTACTCCCCACCCAAAATATTTATTATTATTATTATTATTATTATTATTATTATTATTATTATTATTATTATTATTATTATTATTATTATTATTATTATGCTACGCCAACAGCAATAGCCAACAGCACTATAAAAACACTTTACTGATACAAACCAGTGTAATAGTGGTTCACAACACCCTGTTTCCTAGGGCCTGTGTCTTTGATTTTGTCATTTCCATAAATAAATACAAATTATACATCACATCGTGGGTCCTGCTTATAAGTTGCTTGATTTAACCCCCCCCCCAAAAAAAATTGTTATTATTATTATTTTGCTAAGCCGACAGCAACAGCCAACAGCACTATAAAAACACTTTACTGATACAAACGGGCATAATAGTGGCTCACAACACCCTGTTTCCTAGGGCCTGTGTCTTTGATTTTGTCATTTCCATAAATAAATACAAATTATACATCACGTCGTGGGTTCTGCTTAGTGACTATGAGACCGCGAGGAAACTCTAGTCAAAAATTTTTGATCAAAGGAGGAACAGTGAAAATGTATAGTCATAGAAAATGTTACGAGGGAAATGGCGTGATTTGGGGAGATGCAGATTCAAAACTGCATGCTGCCATGGGAGCTCACCAGCCAACCTTGATTCAGGCGCTCAACACAGTCCAGCCCACCTCACAGGGTTGTTGGGAGGATAATATGGGGGTAGGGTAGGAGGAACCAAATTTGCAGCTTCGAGTTCCTCAGAAAAAGGGCAAGGATAAAAACACAAGATACATAAATCTTAATTATAGCATTGTTATTACACTGTAATTCACAATTCTCCCATTTGTTGGCTGCTGGGCATTTATTTGCTGACACGCTCTTTTAGCCATCCAATCAAGAGAAAGAAAACTGGGAAGGCTCAAAAAGAAATCTGAATTCCAAGCTAACGCTGAACTTCTAAGGAACACAGTTTCCTTGGAGATGGCATCTTTGAGAGTAGATTATTTGGCGCATTTTAATATATCCCTGCAATGCTTTGACTGATTGAGTTAGGGTACCCTTTTAGCCTGCCTTAAAAATCGTAACAGATACACACAAAAGCAAATTTTATAGAAGTAAGCATCTCCCAAAACGGATTTAAACAGGACATACAAAACACCTGGAAACGCCTTTGTACGTTGGAGATGTGTAAATCTTCCCTAGAGAACATTTACCTATCAGAAAGAGACATGGGGCAGGTAGCAACTATTGTACTGAAGATCATATAGGAAAGACTACAGTAAGACTGACGTCTCAAAGAGGTTTTGCAGCGTCACTGACCAACATTTGTTATTCACGCATTATTGCATTCACTCCTACATCAGGGAAAAGAGGTTGACGCCTCTTTTCTTCCACTCGCTCAGTCTGGCAAGCAGAAATTCCCTTCCAGCAAATAACTCCCCGTGACAACCACTAAAAGTGGTCATACGTGAAGGCAGGCTGTTTAAAAGTTTTGGTCGAGTTGTTTACATTCCATGTATTGTCGAAAGATTCCGTGGCAGGAATCACTAGGATGTTGTGGGTTTTCTGGGTTGTATGGCCATGTTTCAGTAGTATTTTCTTCTGTCGCTTCGCCTGCACCTGTGGCTGCCATCTTGAAGATGCCAGCCACAGATGCAGGCGAAATGTCAGGAGAAAATATTACTGGAACACGGTCATGCAACCTGGACAACCAACAACATCCTGTTTACATTCCATCAACAAAATTGTTGACATCAGGAAAAATATGCACTCAGTAACTGTCACCCTCAAGGTAAGAACTTTTGGGGAGTGTGTAAAGGACTATCCCGTCCCAGATGACCTGCAGCAACTCTGTAGGGTTTTCAAGGCCAGAATCCCAAAGAGGTAGTTTGCCTTGGCTAGCTCTATTTAGTCTCTAAGATCTAACTAAATGGGGCTAGACTGACCATTCAGGACTCAAATAAGAGACCTGCCCAACACAACTGAGAGGAGAGGACCCGGTTTCAAACTCAGATCTCTGTGGCTTACTGCTCTAGCTTGGCACCCCATTGGCAACCACAAGGCTGCTGAGTCTTTGCCAATTTCCTACCAGTATTAATATTCCCAGTCTTTTATCCACTGTTCTTAAGTAGAGTTCTTATCTTTCCCTATTGATCCATGTATCCTTATAATACTGTGCACTCAATCCATAAAGAAATATGATAGACCAGCAACAAAGCCCGTTGTGCAAAAAATACAACGGGCTCTAGAAAACTAGTCCTCCTGGGGCAAGAGACGTGGACAGGGCATATCTACTGGAAATGGCAGCTGGGGAAAACACTAAAACTGTGCTCCAAAATTCCCAGCTTTTTGGGGGGGGGGCATCAGGGTGATGTGAAGATGGGGAGGGTCCTCTCCATCTCCATAGGCATCCCCCCATCCCGTTTGCAAAGCAAGGACCCCAGAGCTTTAAGAAGTGTTACCAGCTGAGTGAGAAGGATTGTGGGTGTTGAAGTACAGTTAGTCCCTCTTTGCTTGGAAAATGGAGCCCTCTGGACTACATCTCCCAGAGTCCTTTGCATTAAGGAGTGAGTTGTCTGAAACATGCTAGGCTTTTATATAATAGAACAGGCATAAAAGGGCAAATGACTTGCTCCAAACAAAACACCAACCAGACTAGTCTGCTGTCCACCTACAAAAAAAAACCCCACACATTTGCACACATCCAATCGTCCTGAGGCTGTTCTCTTCTAAAATGCACTGTTAGAGGAGTGAAAGATCCAGTTTCATACTATTGTGATTCAGTTACCTAGCAATAGATTTTGTTGGGGGAGGAAGAGTCCTGCTTAAAATGCTATGGACGAGGATGAAATCAAATAGAGAGCTGCCTTCAAAATGCTCGTCAAATTGAAAATAAAGTTACCATTATGGAAATAAAAAGATAGAGATGCTATCAAGGCCATCCCGCGCGAACATATGGAAGGAAAAAATCAGAACAATCTACCATTTTCCAAAAGTTAAATGCCTTATTTCTGTTGGCTCCTACTAGTTAGGCCTATTAATTAAAGGTTTTATTCCTTTTCATTCAAGGTCATAAACTAGCTGCAGAGAATGCCATAAAGTTTATTTTCCTTGTTTAAATATGCAAAGCTGAATAATCCAGATTTGAGCGAGAGACAGAGAAGAAGTATATTTAAGTACCCAAATAGGCATCTTGGATGCATGGGTGTCTGCTTTCTCTTGCCTAAAAATATCTGCTGGTTTTTGTAAATGCAGCAGCTATCGTTTTTGGGGAGGGCCTGTGGCTCAGCGGCAGAGCATCCGTTTGGCATGCAGAAGGTCCCAGGTTCAATCACCGGCATCTCCAGGTAGCAGGTAATATGAAAAACCTCCACCTTAGATCCTGAAGAGTGACTGCCAGTCCGAGCAGGAAACGCTGGTCTTGATGGACCAACAGTCGGTCTACAACATAGGTGTCAAACTTGTGGCCCTCCAGATGTTATGGACATCTGGGGCATGATGCTGGCAGGGGATGATGGGAACTGTCGTCCATAACATCTGGAGGGCCACGAGTGACACCTGTGGTCTACAAGGTAGACCACTGAGCCACAGTTCGCTCCATGGAACTCTGCCAAATTGAGGTCCGGATGGCTCCCACACCTTTCAAAAGCAACATGTTTACAAATACTAACTGGAGCTGTTTAACTCAGCAGGATATAGAGGAGGAGGAGGAGGAATTTGGATTTATACCCCACCTTTCCCTCCTGTTAGGAGACTCAAGGTGGATTACAAGCTCCTTTCCTTTCCTCTCCCCACAACAGACACCTCGTGAGGTAGGCGGGGCTGAGAGAGTTCTGAGAGAACTATGTAAAGGCCAGGACTGGGATCAAGAGGTGCACTTAGGAGTTGCATGTGCTCAATGGACGAATGCCTGGGACCCTGGCATGTGTTGCAAGACGCTTTTGTAACTCCCACCTCCAGAGTTGCAAAAGAGGGTTACCACGTAGCAGGGCGGGTGGAGGGAGGGGCTGCTGCTCAAACATGTTCCCTTAGGTAAGCAGAACCAATTGTTCCGTTCCCTGGATCCGGGCCCGCAGTTTCAAGAGACAGAAGTGCAGACCGGAAAACAAAAGCAGATTTTCTTTCCTGTTTCTGGTGGCTGTTTTGTGTTTTGTTTTTAACAAAGCAAAAGTTTGTCAAACCTCCCTGCAGCTGATATTTTTATCCCAGGCTGCTGCAGTTGCACAAACTGTATTTCAAGCTCAATCACGTTAACTGAATAAGAGGTATTCCACCAAATGTATTTGTTTTGAAAATGTACATCCTTGCCTCCCTTAACGAAACACACACAGCTTTCTTATTTTGAAAAACTGTCTGGACAATCCTAAAATAAGCTCTGTAAAGAACACTTCTGTCTATTTGATATAAATTTGGGCATTCGCTGCCTGAGGACAAGGGTTACAGATCTTCATAACATTCTTGCAGAAGGGGAAGGGGATAATAGGAAACAGGATGAAATGTTGTCTGAAGACAAGAAATGAAAGCAAAGCAAAAAAAACCTTCCATTTTTATAGTATTCCCCCTCCCATTTCCTGCACAGATGTTGCCCAATTACAGATGTAAATAATCCACCGCTTGCAAAGGCAAACTCACACACCCAGACACAATGAGAGTCTGCTTTTAAATATATATATTTCAATTTAAAGCTTTGCAAAATTTAGCAACGGGAAAATCCACCTTAAATTTAGGCAAGTAACAGACAGCTCAAGTCCACGTACTGATTCCTGCCACAGAGAGGAAAGAAAGAGTCCAGAGATCAAATTCAGGACGCCGTCTGACACCTCCCGGGGCAGAGCCCCACATTTATAGGCCACCAGGCAAAATTAGCAAGGTACCCAGAGGCTGAGACACAATCACTGAAGTTGAGAGGGCCTCTTGAAGCTGCCGTGAAGTCCTAATCTGCTCCGAGCTCGTAAGGGTTACTTACTCTCCTGAACCTGTAAGCATAGAGCAACCTCTGTTATACTTTGCCAGACTTCCTAACACTTGATATCCTGTCTGCTATTTCAATGCCCTTACTCAACTGTTTCAGACAGACATTACACAAACCGGCTGGCGAAAAGGGAGTTGGGAAACCAGAAGCAATCGGAACCCGTGACCTTATTCTTCTCACCCAACGCCTGCTGGCTTGAGCAGAGGTTGTTGAACAAAACAGGTTTTTTAAAAAGTGATGTTTGTCAATCCCCCCTCCCCCCCCAAATCCCCTGGTCTGTGTGACGCCTCCCAAATCAATACGCAAGATGCTCTCCACCGGCACTGTTTTCTTGAATGAGCTCCCGTCCCCTCTACTATTGCTTATTGATTTCCGATGCCTGTTCCTTATCGATCCGCCTGGAAGGCACGTAACGGAAAGGTAACAAAATTTCCCTCTACAAATCTCAACCGCAGGGGATCTTGTTTAGGGAGAAAAATACAGACCATTCCCTTTCAAAAATAGCCCCAGCAACTGCTACAAATGTTCCTATCAAGAAAAACACACACTGGGACGCCCGGCACGTTCAAATAAGCGTCTCTTCTGGCAAGGAGGACCGAAGCAGAGATTCCTATCAGTTTGCGTTCTCAGTTGCTTCATCCAAACCCAACGCAAAGAAAACAACCGGCTGAGAATGGAGGAACGGGCAACTGTCCGCTAACCGGTTTTTCTAGCATTCGGGGAATCCCAGTTGCGTTCTTGGCAACCCCAGCTTTATGGGACGCACAGGCAACGCAGCCTCGTTCTGTGGCAACTGACACACCCTGCCCTTGACTTGCGTACCACACAGGCAGATCTTACGCAGGCTGCTGAACCATTATACAAGCATTCTTGTAGAAGAGTTGACAATCACAAGTCTGGGCGACCAAATGTGGGAAAGGTGAGTCCTGCCAGCTAGGTGTCGAACTCGCGGCCCTCCAGATGTTGTGGACTACAGTTCCCACCATCCCCTGCCAGCATGATGCTGGCAGGGGATGATGGGAACTGTAGTCCATAACATCTGGAGGGCCGCGGGTTTAACACCTATGAATCTGGTATGAGGAAAGCAAGAAATTATGACCACAGTTGGCAGTGGTGATGCCCTGACCCCATGAGAAAGTCCATGGGTGTGTGTGTGCAAATTGTATAGCCTCCCCATCTAAATGGAAGAAGCCAGAAAGATTTTGACCATAGCTTGGTCAACAGGACCTGGGCGAAGAAGAGGAAAAGAGTTTGGATTTATACTTTGCTTTTCTCAATCGTATAGTGTCTCAAAGCAGTTTACAAACTCCTTCCCTTCCTCTCCCCACAACAGACACGTTGTGAAATAGGTGGGGCTAGAGCAGTGGTGGCGAACCTTTGGCACTCCAGATGTTATGGACTACAGTTCCCATCAGACCCTGCCAGCATGACCAATTGGCCATGCTGGCAGGGGTTGATGGGAATTGTAGTCCATAACATCTGGAGTGCCAAAGGTTCGCCACCACGGGGCTAGAGAGTTCTGAACAAACTGTGACCCACGAGGTTTTCAAGGCAAGAGACAGACGTGGTTTGCCATTGCCTCCCTTTGCATAGCAACCCTGGACTTCCTTGGAAGCTCCCATCCAGGACAGCCCCCTCTTAGCTTCCAAGGTCTGACAAGATCAGGCTAGTACCGGCCACAAGACCTCAGAAGTAGAACTGAACACACATACCGTGTTCTACCCAGATTGTTGCTAGCAGACATTCTCTGTTCTGCTCCACACCCAAAACATTGTGAATCGGGAAATGATTCCCATTGCTCATCACGTACTTCATGCACACCCACATCAAAGGCCCCCTTCGCACATGCAGAATAATGCACTTTCAATCCACTTTCACAATGGTTTGCAAGTGGGTTTTGATATTCCGCACGGTAAAATCCAGCTGCAAAGTGCATTGAAAGTGGATTGAAAGTGCATTATTCTGCATATGCGGAAGGAGCCATAGACACCTGATAGGACATCTCTCCTGTTTTAACCCCATCCTTTCTCCTGGGAGTTCAAGGAAGCATAGATATCCCATTTTTCTGTCCACACTTGGAACTCAAAGGGGCTTACAATTTCGCTCTCCCCTTCTCACATCAACCCTGCAAGCTAAGCCAGGTGGAGCCGAGGCCAAGGTCACCCACCAACTTAAGCCGTGGAAGGTGTCAGCCGAAAAAACGCCACACAGAGAACTGCCGTTTGTGGCTTTAATATAACTTGTTCCACGCCGCATGACATCGCTTCCCCAGACACCATGTGCACGAGGCAAAAAGAAGCAAGAAACAAGTTTGACCCTTGGTTCATATCAGGGAACCCCAAGTGCCCATGCCATGTGCAACTATATGCCCCCCATTTCCTTCATAACGCACGCTGCAACTCCAGGCTTGAAGCCCTGACAGGTAAGTCCTAGAAATGAGATGAGCCTGCTCCCGGAAGAGGCAGAGAGTCCTTTTCCTTGCTGATCTCCTGCGTTTTTTAGGTCGAGATTGCAACCACTACAAAAGGCAGAGAAGCACACGGCAATCTGGCCAAAGGCTGGGCCACCTTGGCGCGAATAGGCTTCTGCTCTTTGATCTCGCGGGGATACCTTTCACCGGCTTGGGAGGGACGATTATTATGAAACAGAAAAGGGAAGCTTGGCTGGGTTCATTTGCCTCATGTGACTCTCCGGGACACTCCTCCCACCTCGCAAGACGCTGAGCCTCAGGGAATCTCGGTGCGTGTGAGACAGAGAGCCAGACAGCAGTTTCCTCTTCCTCCCCTCCCCTCCACCTTAGCCTGAATACCACTTCCAGCATGCCTTTTCTCCGCCGGCCTGTCAACAAAAACACCCAGAACGTCATAAACCCAGGGACATAGAATCACAGAGTTGGAAGAGACCCCCAAGGGCCATCCAGTCTAACCCCCTGCCATGCAGGAACACACAATCAAAGCACTCCCGACATATGTTCATCCAGCCTCTGCTTAAAAACCTCCAAAGAAGGAAACTCCACCCTTTCTCTGAGGCAGTGAATTCCACTGCCGAACAGCCCTGACAGTCAGGAAGTTCTTCCTAATGTTTAGGTGGGATCTCTTTTCCTGCACTTTGAGTCCATCACTCCGTGTCCTAGTCTCTGAGGCAGCAGAAAAACAAGCTTGCTCCCTCTTCAATATGGCATCCCTTCAAATATTTAAACATATCATGTCCCACCCTTAACCTTCGCTTCTCCAGACTAAACATCCCCAGCTCCCTAAGTCTCTCCTCGTAGGGCATGGACTGCATCATGAATGCTTTCACGTGACCCCACATATACGCACCCAAAAGCCATGACCAAGGGCAGGTTGCCCGGTCAGATGCGTATGCACACCCCCACCACCATCACAGAGGCAGTGGAGAAGTTGCCTCCAGTCGCAGTGGACTCATGGCAACCCCACGGGCTTTTCACAGCAACCAACAGGGGATTTGCTGTTGCCTGCCTCCGACTCACAGCCCTGGCATCCCTCAGTGGTCCTTCCTGGGTGATCTTGCTCAGCTTCCAAGATCTGATGAGATGGAGCTAGCCTCAGATATCCGGACAAGCGACGAGCAGAAGGAAATGTGTAAACGATTAATAGATCAACCAACAACGCTACAAGGCAAACAGTACACCGGGCAGAAAACAGCCTCCCGAGTTCACTGAAAAGACGCCGCTGCTCAACCTACGCCGCAAACCCAGCAGCACCTCCACACAACAAGTCCCCTGGATCCCACCGCCAAAAAAGCTCCCTGCCCTTTGAAGGGTCCATCTTTCCCTCTCTTAACACACTACGCAGTTTACAGAGGACACATCCTCGCATCCAACTGCCACAAATCCACTTTGGGTCGCTGCGAGGCCACCGTGCGTGCCCCACAGGGAAGAGGGCTGAAATGCGGGCCTGCACACGCTTTGCAGGCCGCGGTGGGTGAAAGCACGCACCTCCTCCTCCGCTAGTTGAAAGAGGAGACGCGCAGGCAGCAGTTAACAGGCAGAGTGAAACGCAGGCAGCCAGGCCAGGCGCATGACTGATTCTGTTCTGTTGTTCTTTTTTTATCCTCCTGCGTTTCCTCTCTAGGAGACCTCAGATTCATCCCAGTGTTATTTGCCTCTAGCCACAGTCTAGGAACCCTCCAACCAGTTTTCACTCTCTGCATAATTATCTGCTAAGGCACAAAACAACCTTAACATATGATATCCCGCTGGCGATGTCTGGCGGAAAAAAACCTGGGCGAGCGCGCACGCTCTAAGAAAGGGAGGGCATTACAGCTATTGCTTCGGGATCCCGAGCGCACGAGCTTTTCGCAGGGTCTTCTCCAGAGTTCAACAGGAGCTCTCCTCGCCAGAGTCAAAGCTTTGAAACTTAGACCGGTTTTGTGCTGGAACAGAGGTCAACAGAGCCAGAATCAGTCTATCCTGCCCTGTTCCCAAGACACAGGAACAATTACGCGCGTTTCCTTCCTGCCCCCAGCTCCCGCAAAATGGAAACAAAATCAAAGCTACTAATTTCAGTCTCACGGGGATACGACGCTTCAGATCAACTGTCTCTAACTTTGTGAGAGGGTTGTCCATCACTAGCACCCTCAAAGTGTTTACCCATTGAGAACCTGGTGTGGTGGTTAAGAGCAGAGATTTGTAATGTGAAGATACAGGTTTGCTTCTCTAGTCCTCCACCAAAGTGTCTCACTCTAATCTGTTGGGTTGGATTCGATTCCCTGCCCCTCCACATGAAGTCTGCTGGGTGACCATGGGCCCTCACAGTTCTCCAGTCCTTCCTTGGCTTTTAGGGGGCAACTTTATGTCAAACACCAAATTGGGCTGACGTACACCCAGCGTTTTTGCTTAAATCTCCGGGGGACAAGACAGATTCAAAAACACCCATAAGCCAAGAAAACTCCTCACTCAGTGACCACAATATTAAAGATCCAGTCTGAACCTTTCCACAGTTCTAGATTTGGCCACTAGATTTATAACACACTATCAAAAGGGGCACCAGTGTTTTTTTTAATGGACCAGATCTGGGGGCCAGTCCGTAGGAGAAACTCAAAAGGCAACAGTCCCAGCATTATTCGGGTCGACTAAGACTAAATGAAGCTGGTTGGATTTTAGCTACGGAGGACGAAACAATATTCAAAGAGAACGCTGAAGGACAGAGAAAGATGTCTTAATTGTGCTGCCCAGGATGGGAAGAGACTATGGCTGCCCCCCCTTGCTCGCCCCCCCCCCCATATCAAACTGCATCCCCCATTCTCTCGGTCCCTCCTCTTCCCATTCATAGGTATAAAGGCAACCCCACACCACCACGTTTAGCGCATGATTAGCCGAAGATAGACAAGCCATTAAATTCGCTGCATCCCCCTCCAACTATGCAAGATAATGTGGCTCTTTAGAGCCTGGTGCTGCTATAATGACCCTGATGCAGAAGGGTTTGGGGGAAGGGGCTGAGTGGAAAACAAGGCAGACTCCCCTTTAACAGGGAGATGGGACCGGAGGGGAGCCAGCCGCCGATTGACCTGGCCTCCCAAGTCTGGCTCACTGCTTGGGGCATTCAGTCTGAATTCTTTTTCCTAAAAAGAAAAGTGACCTGTATGTTTGGGAAGTGTTTGCGTGCACGCGCAGTTTCTCCCAAAACGGGTGTGGGGCAGTTTAATTAGGGCTATTAATAGGGTATTGTGGGTTTTCCGGGTTGTACAGCTGTGTTCCAGAAGCATTTTCTCCTAATGTTTCGATCATGATCCTCTGAAGATGCCAGCCACAGATGCAGGCGAAACATCAGGAGGAAATGCTTCTGGAACAAGGCCATACAACCCGGAAAACCCACAACACCCCAGTGATTCCGGCTGCGAAAGCCATCGACAATACAGAGATGTTAATGTTCCCCAAATTCTCTTTGGATGCCCTAGAAATTCCCACAGTCCAGTTAATTTTGACTTTTGTGGATTGTTTGATCTAGGTTTTTGTTTTTCCAAGAGGAGGAAGGGGGGGCGGGGTTTAGTATGGCTTCCCCTCCCCTCCCCCTCAGTCAATTCCACCCACCAGCTGAAGTCTGACATCCTGGTGCGGTCTGACCAGGGACACATTTCTCAAGATGTACCAAGCATTCCTCCCCGCTGACCAGGAGCCCTGCCAAGGCAAAACTTCCCTCCCTTCTCAGCCAACCCTGAGGATTCTGGAAGGGGGGGCGGGAGGCTGCCGCAGATAAAGGCTCGCTTGTATCAATGCACTTTCGAGCTGTCTGGTTGGGCAAACTCCACAATGGGCTGGCGTGCTCTGAAAAAAAAGCTGTTGCAACTTGTCCGGGATGCAACGATTTCCTGCGTTTATATATATCCCAATCCACAAAAAATGGCGGAGGGGGGATGGTGGCTCAAATCCAGACGGCTCCAAACAACCAAATGAGCAAGCTGCTCCGCGTGCCTATCAGACACAGATATATTTGCAAATATAATGAATTACGAGTCTGGAATCCGTGTGCGTGTTTGTAACATGAGAAGCTAGACTGCCCTGCAAATTAGAAAAGCATTTACTCCTACGGATTTTCCCCTCCATTTGCTGGAGCAGGGGGGTCGCAAAAGTTTATTTCTTGGGAGTCCTGAATTCAATCTGCCTCGTCCCATCAGAGGAAAACCTCGCCAAGGCAAAATAAAAAAAAAAGAATCAAAAGTCACCTCTGCCGCCAGTCATTTCCTGTTCATTTACACAACTCAGGCCTGGGAGTATTTAAATATTTGCATACAATAAAGAGGGAAAGCGTTTAGGAACAAGAAAAGGCCACTGTAGTAGCTAGAAACTGAACGACTGTTAAAATGGCACCGTTATTATGTGGACAGATTCTACTAAAGCAACTTAGTTGATCCATGCAAATTTCTGGTACAAACACTGGGAGAAGCAAACATTCCCCTAAACAACAAACACTTTCTTAAGTAACTGGGGTGACTTTATTGCCAGGGGGAGGGGGGTGAGAGAGAAAACAGAGATGGCCTTCCATCTGGCACTTTGAAGACCAATTGGGCACACCTCTGCTAAGTTACATGCTCAAAAGTGACTTGACTCGGGGAGAGGAATTTTGCACGCTTCTGAGCCGAAACACACGCAGTCACAAGAATCCTGCACGAGGAGGTTTTCTGAGCAGCTCGAATGCTTCTGACCTTTTCCAAACAATGGGCTGGTACTGGAACCCGTGTGGCTCACACAGAGCTAAAGGGGTTTGTAATTTTCTTTTGGGATGGTTTGGAAGGCCTGAACCAAAGTCCCTACCACTTGATACCGTGCTTTTATAAACAGATGTGTTTCAGAGACGACGCACATTGATTGGTCGGCAGTAGAGGTACCAAATTCAGGTCCAGGTGCACTGTAGAGACCAACAATATTTGTCGGGCATAAGCTTGAGTCAAAGTGCCCCTTGGTCTGATACAACTGGGAACAACCCTGATCTCTTATATCCCATCCTTTTGACTGGAATATAAGGGATTGCCATTCCTATTTGTATCTGACCTGATTCCTGAAAGCTCATACCCTGAAAATTTTCTTGGTCTCGTATCTGAGCACCTTGGGGTCTGCATCAACAGGACAGGTACCGGATTACCTCTCTGCCATGGAACAGCTCCAAACTTGCTCATTCTTGGAGACCAACACCTGGGTTACAGGGTGGGGAAACATGCCAGGAAAGTATTCTCAGCTTCAGCCAGCTGACATCCCTTCAATTCACAGACACTCAAAGCTATCCTAAAGAGTTACTCCGATCTAAGCATGTTCATTCCAAAGGGATGTGGAGGGCTTTTATGGCTGGAATCAAATGGCTGTCGTGGGTTTTCTGGGCTGTGTGGCCGAGGTCGGGTAATGCCTCATCCCTCCCCTCCCCCCCCCCCACAACCCAACTGCGAGGTGGACAAATCAGACACTCCACCACACAATCACTCCACGCTGTGCCACCGAAAGGGAAACATCTCACCGAGTCATGCCTCTGCAAACGCCCGCCACGGATGCAGGCAAAAGTCCACCCAGTCTGGAAAACCCACAACAGCCAGTCCGTTTTTATTGTTTACAATGATATGACGAAAGCCGTGAAGGGAAGGAAGGGCAGCAGACAAGTTTAATGTCTTAAATAAACAGACTAAAATAAAGTCCAAAAACATACACAAAGACAGAAACGTACTAAGTCTATTCAGAAGTCTAGACTTCCAGTTTCGTCTACGCCAAACCCTTCAACCCTGCACTTTTCGGCGGCCTTAGAGTGGAGGAACTCTGCTTGGGATTCCACATAGAGCTGGGCATGGATGGAAACACAGAGCTGGAAGGGACACCCGGGGGTCATCTAGTCTGACCCTCCTGCACAAGGCAGGAAAACTGGCAAGTCCCAGAAATTGACAAGACTCACGGAACTCTGCAGGGATGGAAACACAGGGCAGGGAGGGACACCGGGGTTCATCTAGTCTGACCCCTCCTTTAGCAGGCAGGGAAACTGTCAGGTTCCAGAAACTGACAAGACTCATGGAATTCTGAATGGGATTCCACGGATGGAAACAGGGAGGGACACCCGGGGGCCATCTAGCCTGACCCCTCCCGCCCCAGCCAGGGACCTTGACAGGACTCACCCGGGGCGTTTTCCTCTTGTAGCGGTTGCCGTAGTCGTACTTCTCCTTGACCTCGTCGAGGCGCCGGCCCAGGCGGGCCTTGTCCTCCTTGGCGGTGTAATCCTGGCTGAGGAGAATGTAGGCGCGCCAGTTGGCCGAGTCGAAGCCCCAGTGGCAGGTGCGGTTCTCGAGGGCCTTGTGCGAGTGCACGACGAACTTGTGCGGCGGGTAGAGGAGGCGGCAGTCGAGGCACTGGATGCAGGCGGCGCCGGGGGCGGAGTAGAGCTCGGGCACCAGCAGGCCCTTGCACTTGCCGAAGCACTCGTGGTACACCTTGAAGCCGCGCTCGCTGCGCTCCAGCTCGGGCTCCAGCTCGGGCTCTGGCGCGCCGTCGGGCCGCTCGGGCTTGCAGCGGGGCGGGCGGGCGGCGGCGGCGGCGCCGTAGAGGAGCGCGTTGCAGAGGCGCTCGGCGTCCGTCTTGGTGATGAGGCCGCAGGAGGGCGCCGAGAAGGGCAGGATGCCCACCACCTTCAGGATCTCCAGCTGGTCGGCCGTGCAGCGCGAGCAGTAGACGTGCAGCTCGTCGCACACGGCGTTGATCTGCTGCAGCGAGAAGTCGCGCAGCACCGAGTTGAGGATCTGGGGCAGGCACAGGCGCTTCTCGCCGCCCACCACGAAGCACGAGATGGGCTCGCCCTCCAGCACCGTCTCGCAGCGCTCCGTCGAGCGGTCGGGCGGCAGCAGGAAGGGCGCCGGCATGACGGCCGGCGGCTGGATCGGGGGCAGCGCCAGCAGCGCCTCCGAGCCGGGGTCCTTCGCCTTGTCGCGCCGGTACAGCTCCTGCGCCCAGCGCGCCGAGAACGCCGCCGGGCCGCCTAAGGAGCTCATGGAGCTCAGGTGGAACTGCTCCAGCGTCTTCTGCAGGCCCGGGTGCGGCTGGAAGCCCCCGCCGCCCCCGCCACTGCGCCCCACCGGCTCCATCGTCGCCCGGCCCCCCACCACCACCACCGGAGGTCCCCGCTCGCCCGGCAAGCAGAGAGGGCGCCGCCGGCTGATCAACGGGATCCCGGGGGTCTCTCCTGCGCAGCTCCCCCCTCGACGGCTCTCGTCCTCGACGGCGATCCAGGAACCAGCTCCGGGAAAGTTGCCCGCGGGCTCACAGGCAGGCCGCCCCGGCCGCCCCCAGGCGAGGCGGCGATCCTTCAGGCGCCCCAGCCGGCGCGGTCAGACCTTTCCAAGCAACCGGACTCGGGAAGAGGGAAGGCAGGCAGGCAGGCGGGCAGGCAGGCGGCCAAGTCAGCAGCGGCAGCGGCGGCCCCGGAGGGTGACGGCAGTCCCGGGCATCTGGGCGGCCGCCTGCGCTCTGGCCATGTCCGTCCGGAGAGCGAGCGAGCGAGGCGAGGGCGCACGGCGGGGCGCTGGAGGGCCGTCCGGTGGGTTGGCTGGAAGAGGCGCTCGGGTGGGCTGCGGGGGGCCGCGCGGGTCGGTCGGTGCGCCTCCTGGTCGCCGCTGCCGCCCGCAAGCGCCGCCGCCGCGCCGAGCTCCAGCCCAGACTGAGGGTGGTGCGCCGCCGAGCCCCGGCGCTGCGGAGGGAGGGAGGGAGGGAGGGAGGCTGGGCGCTCCGCCCCCTCCTGCTTGGCCCGCCCCCTCCTCTGCCCCTCCCCTCCCCGTCCCTCCCCTCCCCGGCTGGCTGGCTGGCTGGCTGGCTGCTTGCTGAGGGACGGCTGCCTCCTCCTCCTCCTCCTCCTCCTGGGCTCTTGACGCGCGGCCAAGAATGCGACCAACTCCCCAGGCGGGGCTCTTCCAGGCCCCGGCGACGCCTCCCCCCGCCCGGGCCAGCCTCCAGGCAGCGCCGCCCCCCGCGCTTAGCATCCCCGGCGGCCCCGCGGAAAGCCCCGACCCCCGGGGGGGGGGGACCCCCGCTCGCCTCTCTGCGCGCTCCCTGCGCCACCCAGCAGCGGCAGGACCCGGGAAAGCAGGCGCCGCGAAGAGCTCTAGACCAGCCAGGGACCCTGTTACTCGAGAGTAGTCCCCCAGCGCGAGAGCGAAGGCGACACGGCGGGCCTGCTCCTGAGTCCATTGGAGGGTGGATGGCTCTGCAGTGGCACGACGACTCTTGAGTAGAATTGAGCAGTCCCAGCGGACGAGGGAAACTGACACAGTGATTCTACTCCTGAGTAAAGTTGAGAGTGATGGCTCTATACTGGTACAACTCTTTGAGTAAAATGGACAATGAATTGGAAAAAAAAAACAGCCTATATTTTTGGTGCGGGCCTGCACAGTTCTCTCCCTTTTTTGTGCTATTTTGTGATTGCTTGTATACGAAACCCTTTCTTTTTTGTACTTAACGGTTGCTATTTGTACTTCAAAACATGCACAAAGGCTGAAATTGACCAAATTACAAAGGACTTCTTTCCTAGAGCCTTTCAGTTTCTTCTACACCAAACACTAACCTTTCAACTGGCTGGGGTGGGTTTTCCGGGGCTGTGTGGCCGTGGTCTGGTGGATCTTGTTCCTAACGTTTCGCCTGCATCTGTGGATTGCATCTTCAGAGGTGTATCACAGAGGGAAGATGCCAGCTACAGATGCAGGCGAAACGTTAGGAACAAGATCCACTGGACCACGGCCACACAGCCCCGGAAAACCCACCACAACCAGTTGAATCCGGCCGTGAAAGCCTTAGACGATACATTAACCTTTCAGTCCTACACTTTCAGCCCTTGGCTATTAAGCATCGAAATTAAATGAAATCTTGAGCATCATTATTAATACAAAGACTCACTTTTTTCTATTAGATCTTAATATACCAATCCAGAACCCTCACAGCCGTGAGTCACCAACTGAGGCTTTGCACGCCCTCCACATGCTGTTTGCATGCATGTTTTCTCTTCCCACTCACCCTGCAAGCCTCTTGTCACTGGAGACTTAGGGAACACTGGTAAGGCTACCTCTGAGCAGGTACAAAAGGCAGAGCTTCCAGTTACAGAGGCATATCTAGGGAGAATGCAGCCCGGTGCAAAATCTGAGTTCCCTCCCCTATGGGTGGCCACCCTCCCCCACCATGACCAAACAACTTTTTTTGGGTCTTGAAGGAAGGAGGAGGGGACTGGGGGCAATTTTCCGCCCCCCCACGTGACTAAATGGCTGCAGCCCAGGGACATTTGACCCCATATGTCCCCCCGGGCGATACACCCCTGAGTCAGTTACCTTAGCTCTCCCTGTGAGTCCTTCAGCATGGAAGAATGGTCTTCGCATGTGGGTGAGATTTCAGGTACGGTCTGCTTTCTTAAACACAAAAGAGCTCCGTTGCAAAATTACAGCACATGTATGGAAAATGGCCATCAGAGTCAGAAACGCAGATCTAAGAAAATAGAAAGGAAAGCCATCAATCTAACTTGGCTGTGTCACATTTCAAACAAGGCAAAGCATTTTCCCCTTGTTTCAAGCGCATGTGTGTGTGCGTGCGCCCAGGGTTGCTAGCTTCCAGAAGTTCGGTGGGGGCAAGGACCAGAATATTATTTTCAACAACAACAACAACGCTAATGACAATAATACACTCCTCTTCATCACAACATTCATGACCTCATGATGGCACCATATTACATGCAGGCTCATAATGATATGGTTGACATAACACACAATGTTTCCAGACAGCCACAGATACAAAAGGTCCAGACTATGCAAACTACCCAGACACACAACCCATCCATATGTCTGCGCTAAAGGAAACTAAGAAGGCAACTGCCCAGTAATAATGCACCACGACACGCTGCAAACCAACATGTCAACATGTCCAGTACGGCTCAATAGAGTTGGTGAAATGTAAATATGTAAACAATGAACGGACTGTCCAGCTGGAGTGCATTTCAAAAAGGTAAACAAGAGCACAAATGTAAACACCTGGGACTACAAAGTAGCCAGGTGAATTGCCTGGGCTAAGCCGGAAACTTTCCTTTGGCCTAACAATGCAATCCTGAACAGATTTACTCCAGTCTAAAGCCAGGCTTAGACTGAAGTAACTCTACATCAGTTTGCACTGTGAGCAGCAGTGGCGTAGGAGGTTAAGAGCTCGTGTATCTAATCTGGAGGAACCGGGTTTGATTCCCAGCTCTGCCGCCTGAGCTGTGGAGGCTTATCTGGGGAATTCAGATTAGCCTGTACATTCCCACACACGCCAGCTGGGTGACCTCGGGCTAGTCACAGCTTTTCGGAGCTCTCTCAGCCCCACCCTCCTCACAGGGTGTTTGTTGTAAGGGGGAAGGGCAAGGAGATTGTAAGCCCCTTTGAGTCTCCTACAGGAGAGAAAGGGGGGATATAAATCCAAACTCCTCCTCCTCCTCCTCCTCCTCTCCTCCTCCTCCTCCTCCTCCTCCTCCTCCTCCTCCTCCTCCTCCTCCTCCTCTTCTTCTTCTTCTTCTTCTTCTTCTTCTTCTTCTTCTTCTTCTTCTTCTTCTTCTTCTTCTTCTTCTTCTTCTTCTTCTTCTTCTTCCTCTTCCTCTTCCTCTTCCTCTTCCTCTTCCTCTTCCTCTTCCTCTTCTTCTTCTTCTTCTTCTTCTTCGGGAAGGAGCACAAAAGTTGAAGGAATTTTCATTGGCAGAAGGCTGGATTCGCACGCCACTCCGGGCAGAGGACTCCAGGTTAGTTTTCCGATGTCCGTAAAGAAGAAGAGTAGGAGGAGTTTAGATTTACACCCTGCCTTTCTCTCCTGTGAGGAGACTCAAGGCGACTTACATACTGCTTTCCCTTCCTCTCCCCACAACAGATACCTTGTGAGGCAGGTGGGGCTGAGAGAATTTGGAAGAGCTGCGACTGGCCCCAGGTCACCCAGCAGACTTCATGTGTAGCAGCATAAAAAATGTAAGCACAGCCAAAATATGTCCAAAGTCAAAAGAATTATTCAGAACGTCAAAACCAGAAAGAGAGTTTGGCCTTGGTAAAGGGTGGTGTTTTAAGTATCGCATACTGGGTTGACTGTCTTCTTCTGAGGAGAAAATCCTGTATTGGTTGTTGTGGGTTTTCCAGGTTGGGGGCTACGATCTTGTAGTTTTTGCTGCTAATGTTTCGCTTGCATTTATGGCTGGCATTTTCAGAGGCATGTCACGGTCAGACTGCCACGGAAAGAAACACATCTCGCCGTGGCATGCCTAGGAGCAAAAACTACCAGGCCACGGCCACACAGCCCAGAAAACACGCAACAGCCAATTGATCCCGGCCATGAAAGACTTTGACAAAAACCTATATTGTTTTGCAACTGTTGCTCTTTACTATTCTTTCGGTTTTTGATATTGTATGGATGTGCTATTACGCAATTTGAAAAGAAAAAAGAGGGAGGGGGAGACCGAAGCTGGAAGAAAGAGTGAAATTTTTTTTTTAATTGCAGCAATACAATAAGGCTATTGAACCAGAAATTGGGCTAAGAAAGCACAATGCAAAACCTGAAACATATTAATGAGCTGCAAAGATATAGTCAATGCTCTGTATGGCAGGCGCTTTGTGGACCACACACGTAGCAAACATCGCCCCCTTCTGGAGTGGTTCTCAAACTGTGGGTTTTTCAAGCCTGTATCCCCCAGGGTAAGTGAATTAATTTGCCACTTCTGATATTTTCTTTCCCTTTCTTAGAAACACAAATTCACAATTTGAGGACGTATTTTAAGGGCGAGGCAAGTTTTTAAAATCGGCTTTTTGAAGCTATGGTTGCTTCGTTAGCAGCACTGATCCAACCAGTTCAGTATTAGGGTGCTGTGTGGTTTCCGGGCTGTATGGCCGTGTTCTAGCAGCATTCTCTCCTGACGTTTTGCCTGCGTCTGTGGCTGGCATCTTCAGAGGAAGATGAAGTGGCTACTACACATTATGACTTGATAGTCCAACATAAAGAAAAAGCTATTCTGTACTTGGGAACCTTGGACACTTCAGAGGAAGATGAAGATGCCAGCCACAGACGCAGGCGAAACGTCAGGAGAGAATGCTGCTAGAACACGGCCATACAGCCCGGAAACCACACAGCACCCTAGCGATTCCGGCCGTGAAAGCCTTCGACAATACAGTTCAGTATTGTTCCGAAGAACAGTGGGTTTTTATCCCCCCCTCTTTTCTCTGCCTTTAAGAAGTCTAAAAGCAGCTTACAACTGTCTTCCTTTCCCCTCCCAACAGAAGACACCTTGTGAGGTAGGTGAGGCTGAGAGAGTTCTGAGAGAACTGTGACTGGCCCAGGGTCATCCAGCAGGCTTCACGTGGTGGAGCGGGGAATCAAGGCCGTTTTTGCCGATTTGAGTTTGCTGCTCTTAACCTCCACACCACATGTCTAGCAGCTGCTCTCCAAGGTTCCCAAGTACAGAATAGCTTTTTCTTTATGTTGGACTATCAATTCATAATGTGTAGTAGCCACTAAGGAGCCGCATGGCATAGTGGTTAAGTGCTTGCACTGCCACTCACACGGTCAGGAGTTCAAGCCCCCTGTGGATCAGATATCCTGGCAGCTGGCTCATGGTCAACTCAGCCAGCCAGCCATTCCTTGGTCGGTAAATGAGTACCTAGCTCATAGCCAGGGGGTAAAGAATAGCCGGGGAAAGCAATGGCAAACTACCCCACAAAAACAGCTTTCCTTTGAAATCATTGCTTGTGGTGGTACCCCAGGGTCAGATACGACTAAAGGGGAAACTTTACCTTTAGTAACCACTACTCATATAGATTGCAATTCTCCAGTGGACTATCAGTCTGCTGTGTGTGGTACCCTGCAGTTCTCCAAGGCTTCAGGCAACGTATGCTCCCTTTATTGTCTTCATATATACCTTTGCGTTTCTCCCCAGTGGGATCCAAAGAAGCCTGCATCATTCTCCTCCCCTCCATTTCATCCTCACAACAACCCTGTGTGGTAGGTTAACCTGAGAGTGTGTGACTGGCCCAAGTTCAGGAGGAAGGGTGGGATAGACCCAGTCGTTTTGAGGGGAGCTATATTCCAAGGGTGGGGGTCCACTGCGACCCCTGTTGCCAGGAGGTAGGCTGCAATTGTTGCTGTTACCCAACAGGAGGGCTTTCCAAGATCTTCATTTGGGTTGGGCCTCTTTTCTTTGGGAGCGGTTCTCCCTCGTTTTCCAATCTGGCTGGCAAGAGAGGCACGATTGGAAACATAAGACATCCAACCCACAGAAACCGCAGCTGCTTCTTCATCTTAACGACAATTCCAAATGCTTCTAGGCACACTTGAGGTCTATGAGCAGAAAAATCCAGATGTTTCCAAAGCTTGGCTAGAAAGATCCGGATCGCTTTCAAGGGGAAAAAAAATAGAGTCGTGCCCTGGAGGAAATTCTGCCGGTGATGGGGGAAAGATGCTGCGCTTTCATACTGTAGCATTTTCTTGCACAGCCATGGGCTGCTGCACCATACATGGGATTCCATGGAGGGCTGAGCACCAGAGGTTCTCAAATACTATCCTAGAAAAGCCACAGGAAAGAGCTATAGGTCCAATGGCCCATGCCCAAGGAGGAGGAGCTACTTTCCCACTCAACTCTCTTTCATCCTATGCAGTGTTGGTGGTGTACCTCTCCGTGAGATTGTATCTCAGAGCCATGTTTTCTCCATTCCAAACATGGAGGACCGTTGCATTCTCATGACCTAATGTCCCACCATGACATACATACGTAACCACTTCAGATCACCAAGGAAACAGCTTCCGCTATGGTATCAAGGTTTTGCCAGTTCAAACTGGGAGCCCGTTAACCCACGACTGAGAATCCGAAGGCTCCCAGGTAGCTGTAGTGGCAGCTGTCAAATTCAAAATGGTAAACGGTCTGGGCAACCAAAATGGTCAAACGTCTGGAGTCCATGCCCTACGAGGAGAGACTTAGTGAGCTGTGGTTGTTTAGTTTGATGAAGAGAAGGTTAAGGGTAGCCATGTTTAGATATTTGGAGGGATGTCATGTTGGTGAGGGAGCAAGCTTGTTTTCTGCTGCTCCAGAGACTAGGGCCAGGAGTCATGGGTTCAAAGGGAAGGAAAAGAGATTCCACCTCAACATCAGGGAAACCTTCCTGACAGTCAGGGCTGTTCGACAGTGGAATGCACTACCTCGGAGCGTGGTGGAGTCTCCTTCCGTGGAGGTTTTTAAAGAGAGCCTGGATGACCGTCTGCCAGGAGTGCTTTGATTGTGTGTTCCTGCATGGCAGGGGGTTGAAGCTGATGGCTCTTCCAACTCTATGATTCTATGGTATTCCTAGGCACCTTGAGATGACTCAGACCTCACAGTAGGGTTGCCAGCTTCCAGGCAGCACCGGGAGATCTCCCACGGTTACAGTCCATCTGCTTTTAACCACGACACTAAGCTGGCTTTCACATCCACACTGGCTATCCAAAGCTCATACCCCCAAAATCTTGTTGATGTTGAACGTGCTACTGGATTCGAATCCAGCCGTTCTTCTGCAGACTGACACAGCTAGCCTCCAAAACTATGCACAGGTGTCAAACTCACGGTCCTCCAGATGTTATGGACTACAATTCCCACCATCCCCTGCCAGCCTGGAGTTTGACACCCATGATCTTCTACAGGGTACCCAATGAGCTTTGTTTCTATGCATGCAAAAGGCAGGCCAAATGAACTGGCATTTCACCTCTTCTTCTCTCTCTCTCTCTCTTTGTCTTCCAACCTCCCTGGCCAGTAGGAAGCCCCACGGGGCTTGTAGTGGACCTACAGTGCTCTCCGGCTAATGAATGCAACCTGTTCTAATGAATGCAGGGTTTATTTGGGAAGCCAGCAGGCTGACATTTTGCATTTCTCGCCATAAATCTGTGCAACACTTTATTTTAATTACTGGGACATTTTCTAAGTTTTATTGTTTCTGGCAAAGGCATGAGAAATGAGCTCATTCATTAAATAAGGAATGCGAACGATTTCTTCTGGGGGAAATAGCGTACCCTCCAGCGTTTCATTTTCAAGGCGAAAATGGGGGGGTGCACTTTTGGGGGTGCTGGTGAACATCCTTGTTCCCCAGACAAGTTGACTCTCCCCCCACCCCACTCCCCAAGATTACACCGTGACCTCCACCATTTTAATTTCCAACCCAACTGCCTTTGAAACAGGTCGTGTTCAGGCCAAACTACAGACGACACAGAGGTTTTCCAGCATGTGACTTACCTGGAAAAAGACACACTGTGTTAATTTTATGATGGTGTGCCAACTGCGTAGGGGCATGATGAACACCTCTTAACAGGTGCCACCATAAAAAGACCCTTTTGCTATAAATATCCACTACACTTCAAAGAGTACAGGGATGCTAAAAAAAGAGAAGGTAAACAGACAATGACCTGAAGAGCCCTGGCGCATCTGAGAAGCTACGCTGCTATGGACCTGGTCAGAAACTTGGATAGGAAACTTTCAAGAGTCCCAAATATGAACAAGAGTTAAGTGCAACACAGGAACTGAAATTACTGCATTAAAAAAAACAACAGATTTTGGACCGTGTGTTTTCCCCCATTAATTTAATTTGAATATTTAGATCCTACCTTTCCATGTAAACGCTGAAAGCAGCTTACCGAAATAAATCTCAAACAAGTCGCAACTGATACGACACTGTTAAACACAAAATGTACCGAACAACTTAAAAGAAACCAACAGATATAAAAAATGAAAATGTAAAACAGAGTACTACCCAAAAAAAGATTCTAAAGCAGAGGGCAACCAATTATTCCTTTCTTAGAATCATAGAATCGTGGAATCCGTTGGAAGAGACCCCAAGGGCCATCAAGTCCAATCCCCTGCAGTGCAGGAACACATAATCAAAGAGCAGGTGGATTCTAATCTGGAGAACTGGATTTGATTCCCCACTCCTCCACCTGAGTGGCAGAGGCTTATCTGGTGAACCAGATGTGTTTCCGCACTCCTACATTCCTGGTGGGTGACCTTGGGCTAGTCACAGTTCTCTCAAAAACCTCACCAGGTGTCTGTTGTGGGGAGAGGAAGGGAAAGGAGCTTGTAAGCCACCTTGAGTCTCCTTACAGGAGAGAAAGGTGGGGTAAAAATCCAAACTCCTCCTCCTCCAGTGTTTCTAAGATTAGCTTCCAAGTTAGAGAATTTACTTCTCAGGTATGTCGCGGTCTTAAACTATGCCTTTCTTATTTATAAAGTTAGTCCTGCATTGGTATAATTGGCCTCTGGCCCAACCTAGAGGTAATGGAAACAGTGCTTTAAGCGTCGGTCCCATACAGATAGCCTGTGGCACAGTTAATGAGTCATGCGCCATGTTCAGATTGTGGTGGTGGTAGGAAAGCAAAGTTAAAAAATGGAAATTTTTATGAAACATCCATGATGATATGTGACCATCTGTTCCAATCTGGTTGTTTTTTTTAAAAAAAAATATCTAAAATATAAATTGGTTCACATAGATTGCTTACATTCTTGTGCTATAAAAGCTTCCTTGATTTATGTACGGAGGTGTGAACATGAAGACAGAAGATACAGCACAGAACAAAGACAAACATTCTTTTTACAAAATTTTTTACCTGCCTACTTAGCTAGAGTTGGAAAGAGGGGAATATTCCACTCTGGAAAACAGGTATTTTTGTGCCGCGTGTTTCAGGTTATGCTTTTAAATTTGTCGCATAAACTTTGGGGTGTGTTTTTTTTTAAGCCTCGGGGGGGGGGGGGAGTTAACTTGAACCAGCTCCAGGGTGGTTTTGACGAAATTGTTTGACCTCGATGTGCATTCCTTTCCTCCTTTCTGGACCGGAGCCACCAAACGGTCCCATAGAAGGTGGGCAGAGGTAATAATGGTCCACATTTCCCATATTTTGGTTGGAAGAACCAGAAACATGTAATCAGTACCACCCTATTCCTCTCCCACTCTGGTAGATTCATACAGCACATAATTCTCTCCCCACTGCGCCCCCCCACCCCCCACCCCAGCTGAGATGAGAACATACATTTCTTCTTTTGCAGAGATACGAATTCTTGGGTCGCCAGCCATTTTCATGATGCTATTTCTACCCACCCTGTGCCTTCTGGTATCCATGGTGTTTCATCATAACATTGGATTCCTGTTTCTAATGACATAACCTGCCCCCTTTTCCTTCCCGCTCTCGGATTGCTTCTTTTATTTTTCTCACTGTGCTCAATTTACTTTCTGGGATTTTTCAAAGCAGCTATTCCCCCCTCCTTCCCCCAGTTCCTTGGACTTCGTACCAAAATGAATAGAAAGGGGTGGGGGGGGGGGGACTAGGCATGCTTTTTGCTAGCGTTTGCATTGTGCTAATTAATCTTACGAAGGCCCCTTCCGCACATGCAGAAGAATGCACTTTCAATCCACTTCCAATGCACTTTGCAGCTGGATTTTTTACTGTGCGGAATAGCAAAATCCACTTGCAAACAATTGTGAAAGTGGATTGAAAGTGCATTATTCTGCCTGTGTGGAAGGGGCCTCGGCCTCTTCCTTAGGGGTGCCAACTTCCAAGTGGGACTGGGGATCTCCTGGAATTACAGCTCATCTCCAATCTACAAAGATCAATTGTCCTGGAGAAAATGACTGCTTTGGAGGGTGGTGTTTATGGCACTGTACCCCACTACCAGTGTGGTTTAGCGGCTAAGAGCAGGTGGACTCTAATCTGGAGAACCGTGTTTGATTCCCCACTCTTCCACATGAGTGGCAGACTCTTATCTGGTGAACTATAATGGAGTTTGCAGGATTCTAAGGAATGGTTCAGAATTTCTGTGACACACGTCAGCACTGTAAAGTGTGTGAACAGGACAGGCATTTGTTAACCACAGTTGGAGGTGCATCTAGGAACTGCAGCCAACAGCATTATGTCCCTGCATGTTTGCAGATACTGTGCTTCACTTTCTTCCAGCATTTACCTCTGGAAACTTACATTCACACATAAGGGCAATCATGTCGCAACCGACTTATGGAGACTCCAGCAATCGGTAATAATCATTTCAATAATCGGTAATAATCGTTTCAGTAATCGGTAATAATCGGTTTCAGTAATCTGTAAGAATTGGTAATAGTAGGTTTCAGTAATAAAATAATAAATAAATAATTGGTAATAATAGGTAATAATAGTTTTTTGTATCGGTAATAGTAGGTTTCAGTAATCGGTAATAATTGGTTTCAGTAATCGGTAAAAATCAGTAATAATTGGTTTTGGTATCGGTAATAATCGGTAATAATCAGATTTGGTAATTGGCAATAATGATTAATAATTGGTTTCATTAATCAGTAATATTCTGTTTTGGTAATCGGTAATCATCGGTACTAATAGGTTTCAATAATCGGTAATAGTTAGCAATAATGGGTAATAATTGGTTTTGGTCTCAATCAAGTAACAATCGGTAATAATTGGTTTCAGTAATTGGTAATAATCGGTAATAGTAGGTTTCAGTAATCGGTAATAATCGGTAATAATAGTTTTGGCAATGGTAATAAATGGTTTCAGTAATCGGTAATAATTGGTTTTGTTAATCTGTAATAATCAGTAATAATCGGTTTCAGTAATCAGTAAAAATAGGTAATAATTGGTTTTGGTATCAGTAATAATCGGTAATACTCGGGTTTGGAAAGTGGTGCAGCTCCATTAAGTAATCGGTAATAATCAGTTTCAGTAATCGGTAAGAATCAGTAAGAATCGGATTTGGTAATTGGTAATAATCATTAATAATCGGTTTCATTAATCAGTAATATTCTGTTTCGGTAATCATCGGTTTCAGTAATTGGTAATAGTCAGTAATAATTGGTAATAATTGGTTTTGGTCTCAGTAACAATCAGTAATAATTGGTTTCAGTAATTGGTAATAATCAGTTTTGATAATTGGTAATAATTGGTTTCATTAATCGGTAATCATCGGTAATCATCGGTTTCAGTAATCAGTAATAGTCGGTAATAATCAGTAATAATTGGTTTTGGTCTCAGTAACAATCGGTAATAAACAGTTTCAGTAATCAGTAATAATCAGTTTTGGTAATTAGTAATAATCGGTTTCAGTAATTGGTAATAATCTGTTTCAGTAATTGATAATAATTGATTTTGGCATCGGTAATAATCGGTTTCAGTAATCGGTAAAAATCGGTAATAATTGGTTTTGTATCAATAATCGGTAACAATCGGATTTGGTAAATGGTAATAATTGATAATAATCGATTTCATTAATCGTTAATATTCAGAATCGGTAATCATCGGTAATCATCGGGTTTCAGTAATTGGTAATAATCGGTTTCAGTAATTGGTAATAATTGGTAATAATTGGTTTTGGTATTGATAATAATTGGTTTCAATAATCGGTAATAATCAGTTTCAGCAATCAGTAATAGTCGCTAATAGAGGTTTCAGTAATCGATAATAATCAGTAATAATTGGTTTCGGTAATTGGTAATAATGGGTAATAATTGGTTTCAGTAATCGGTAATAATCGGTTCTAGTAAGTGGTAATAATCGGCAATAATCGGTTTCAGTAATCAGTTATAATTGGTAATAATCAGTTTCAGTAATCGGTAATAATTGGTAATAATCAAGGCCAAAGACTGATACATGGTGGGGCTGCAAATGGGTATAGGGAACCTCTTGGTAGATTTGTACACACCATTGTCTCCTACAAGAAGAAAGCAAACCTTAAGGAGTTCTAGTCATAAGTATGTGTCACTTTATTCAGGGTGATTTACTCCCAGGAAGGTCTGCAGCCAAAACCACCTTCCCTCCAGTCAATCGATCTGGAACCCAGGAGGCATGGTGATCCTAATGAGCAAATCAGAACTTCCCAGAAAGCTCTTTGCAGTTAAGCACTCAGAAGCACAGGAAACTGAATGTGCAAAATACAGTCAAGGAGTGAACCAGGGTTCCCCAACATGAGGTCAAGTCCAACAGTACTTCCTCTTGGCGCTTGCCAAGATTTTCAGGAAATGAATGGGGCCATTCTGAAACAGGACTTGTTATTGGCTTTCCTCTTTCAAATGAGGAATATTTCCACTGGAGAGTTAAGACTGGAATGGTAAGCCCCTGGGTTTTCCTTAGCAAGTTTGTGATTTCATTCTCCTTCATGTTTTCCTTCTTCTTAGAAGGTGTAAAGAGGGAAGCATTCCTCTCAGCTCTGCCTCTTGGGGCCACCATTTTGGGCTCAGCTCCACCCCCTGTAGCAGCCATTTTGGAGCGGTGTTCACCATCCTCTCATAATATTCCAAAGAGGCCCACATGCTCACAAAGGTTCCCCCCATTATGTAGACAAAACCCTCCAGCAATTTCTCACATGCTGCTTCCTTTACGACCCCCCCCCCCCATACCAGTTAGTTTCACTTCCGTCTCTATGGCGGCTGTCTGCCAGGTGGCCCAGCTAGAATCCAGGGCATCTGAATTCCACAGCTCACATAGACAGTAAGGACGAAGGAAACAAAGCACAGTTGAGAGCTGGGAATCTTGGTAATACAAGGAGGTTGGATAATCTAATCAGTGCGTTAGCCACTTCTCTGTACAGTAAACTCCAACAGTCTCCAACCTATGGCCCTCCAGATGTTTGTGGACTGCAATTCCCATCAGCTCTGCCAATTGGCCATGCTGGCAGGGGTTGATGGGAATCGTAGTCCATGAACATCTGGAGGGCCATAAGTTGGAGACCCTTAGTCTAAAGCAATGTAAAATCCACTGCTGTAAAATGGCTCAATTCAGACTCCTCTCACTTTGGCTTGCTGGCCTCTGGAACACAGCTGGAAAGATAATCTCACAGGTCCTATCCTCTGCCCGGGGGGACCATGTGCTTAAGCCAGCAGAAGTGGAATCATTTGTGCGATTTGTTCACTTTGAAGCAAGCCTGGCCCCAAAGGGATCTGTCAGCATAGGTGCGTGCCAGAGCCCGAGGTGCTTGCCAATGGAGGAGAGCGCCGTCGAAGCAGGGCGGGTTTAAAAAGATCCTGCTTGCAATATTGTGTTTCCAGTTCAGAGAGAGAGGTAAACAGAGCTGGTTCAGTGATAGTCCCCATCGCAGGATATTATAAAAAAAGGGAGTCTCTGATGACCTCACACTGCAACGGATTTTTGGCGACCGGGGTGCTGTTTTAGTCGCACGTCAGCACGAGCTTAACCCTGCTGCACAGGTGCTGAACTGTGTTTTCATTCCTGCACCCCACAGTCATGCCTGGCAACTTGTCTTCCTCAAAACCAGTCTGCACGTGGGAGGCAGGGAGCAAATCCCTCGATCCTCTCTGCCCAAACTGAAGAAGCATCTTCCTTTCTCTGCAGGCTCTACTGTCATTAATGGCCCCTCGGCCCCTTAGAAGGAGAGTGAGGGTTATCAAACTTCAGGCAGGAGCCAGCGTGGTGTAGTGGTTAAGAGCAGGTGGATTCTAATTTGGAGAACCGGGTTTGATTCCCCACTCCTTCTCCTCCTCCTCTTCTCCTTCTCGAATTACAACTGTTTGGACCACAGAGATCAGTTGCTCTGCGCAAAATGGCAGCTGTGGAGACAGATTCTCTTGCAACACAGCCTTCTCGTCCCCAGGTTCTTTCCTGGAATTTTCTAACCAAGATTTGGCAACCCCAGGTAGGGCAGGTGGGCACAAACAGGCCCCTTCTGTTGACAGATCCACGCCATTAGGATTCCCTCTCTCAGGGAGGGTGACTTCATGATGAGCAGAGGTGGTTTGCATTGTTCGCCTCTGCGTAACAACCATAGAATTCCTTGGTGGTCTCTCTGCCCTGTGCCAACCTGCTTAGCTTCTGAGGTTTGATGAGATCAGGCTAACTGGGGAGATCCAGGGCAGGTATCTTCTTTACTGTGACCTGATTTGCATTGTGGCCACTTTATGGGGGTTGGCAGAGAACAAATATTTATTTATTTTTATTTATTATTGGGTCTTGTATACCGCCCTACCCCCGAAGGGCTCTGGGCGGTGAACAACATAAACATACATATACAATAACCCTTAAATACATTAAAACAATTTAAAAGCAACGATCAGTAACAAACAATGTCCACATTAACACTCATTAAAACCCTCCCGGGGGGGGGGGGAGAGCGGGTCTCATAAATGACAAGAGACCCAAAGGTGAAGAAGAAAAGGAGGGGGGCACCATCAACGACTGGACACTCCAAAAGCCCGGCGGAACACCGCCGTTTTACAGGCCCTGCGGAACTCACCAAGGTCCCGCAGGGCCCGGACAGTTGGAGGAAGAGTGTTCCACCAGGCAGGGGCCAGGGCTGTAAAGGCCCTGGCCCGCATGGAGGCCAGTCGCATCATTGAGGGGCCAGGGACCACCAGCAGGTGGAATTTAATTTAATAAAATAATATTCTCCTTGCCTCTTTTGCCTCCAAACTGCAAAAGGAAGCCATGTCTGTCTGTCCGTCCGTCCGTCCGTCCGTCCGTCCGTCCGTCCGTGCAGGGGGTCTCAGGACACTCCCCCCCCCCCGCCAGCTCTATAGCAAGGCTTCCAGAAGCTTTGGCAGCAGAATTTGCTCCTTGTTTGTCTTTAACTTGCAGTCTAATTTCTGTGGCTGGCTATGTAAATATTTCAAACATTTGTGCCTCCCCCAAGTCACAAGCGCAACAGCAAAAACAATTCAATTTCCATTAAACTAATGAAACAATTATGGATAAATATGGAACGAATCAACAACGGCAGCAACTCAAGAAACCACTCAGTCCTTTTGGAAAAGACACATTTCACACTTTCTCTAACCACCACCCCCAACCCCCCAAAAAACCCCAGAGCTGCCACAAACTGCACCAGGGGGGTTGTTGAATAGGCTCAGAGCCATTGAAGAATGCAGAGGAAAAAGAGGAATCTGGATTTATACCCCATCTTTCTCTCCTGTAAGGAGGCTCAAGGTGGCTGACAAGCTCCTTTCCCTTCCTCTCCCCACAACAGACACCTTGTGAGGCAGGTGGGGCTGAGAGAGTTCCCAGAGAACTGTGGCTAGCCCAAGGTCACCCAGTGTGTAGGCCTTGTGTATAGGCTTTGTGTGTAGGCCTTTCACATCACCTCCTGCCTGGTCCTTTTTAACTGGAGATTCCAGGGGCTGATTCTGGAATTTTCTGCATGCAAAGCAAAGGTCCTCCACTAAGCCACAGGCCTTCCCCTAAGTCAGGGGTCTGCAACCTGCGGTTCTCCAGATGTTCATGAACTACAATTCCCATCAGCCCCTGCCAATTAGCCATGCTAACATCAGGAGAGCCGCAGGTTGCAGACCCCTGCCCTAAGTCCATTGAAGTCAATGAGGCCCCATATGTCCCACGTCGGTCTCTGCGCTCGGCAGAGGCCAATCTACTGGAGATCCCCGCCCCCTCTATGATGCGGCTGGCCTCCACTAGGGCCAGGGCTTTTACGGCCCTGGCCCCTGCCTGGTGGAACGCTCTTCCTCCAGCTGTCCGGGCCCTGCGGGACCTAAATGAATTCAGCAGGGCCTGTAAGACCGAGTTATTCCGCCGGGCTTTTGGGGAGGCCAGCTGCTGATAGGTGCCCATTAACAACTGAGATCCGCTGTTCCCCTCTCAGAGTTAGAGGAGTTAATGGTTGAACGCCATCTGTTTTAAATATTTATGGATTTGGAGAGCTGCATTTTAACTGGTATTAATTTTTAGCATTTTATCCTGATTATCCACTTGCCTGTAATTATGTTGTAAACCGCCCTGAGCCCTTTGGGGGAGGGCGGTATAAAAGTGGAATAAATAAAATAAATAAATAAATAGAAGGGTACAACTCTGTTTAGGTTTGCATTATTGGCATCCTGAGTACTTTAGGCTCAAAGATCCGTGGGGTTTTATACCCAGTATGATAAGTACAGAACACGATCCGCACAGGACATTAATTAAACAACAATTCTGTACAAAAATAATCAGGGAAGGAAAGTTTTCTGGATGTCTTTCTCTTGGGCTTCTGCCAAGAGAGTCACCTGCCCAGCACCGCTGAGACTAGAGATCCCGGGAGCTTTGTTTCAACCCAAGGCACTCCCAAATGTAACAGAGCTAACCTGCACGTCTGGGCATGACGGGCGCTCTCTCTGTTCGGCAGAACTCTCTGTGTGTGCAGCACAGTCTCTCCGAGGATTAGTGCAAGGATTATGCACAACCACAGGAGGAATGCAACCCGAAAGCCTGGTCATGAAACGGGGCTTCTTAATGAATGAATCAGCTCTTGGAATGTGCCTCCCCAGCAGGGCTGGAGAGCTCCCATCTCTCATCACACCTCCTCCCATACGAGCCACACAGACCATCCATTTTTTTTTTCACTCATCTCTGGGGCTCTCTACCTTCAAGGACGAAGAGAGCGGCTCCCAGGGACACAGAAAACAGCACTTCCTCTTCTGTGAATTCCCACTGCTTTCTTACATTGGAGCCAGCGTGGTGTAGTAGTCAAGAGCAGATGGATTCTAATCTGGAGAACCAGGTTTGATTCCCCACTCCTCCACCTGAGTGGCGGAGGCTTATCTGGTGAACCAGATGTGTTTCCGCACTCCTGCATTTCTGCTGGGTGACCTTGGGCTAGTCACAGTTCTTCAGAGCTCTGTCAGTCCCACCTGTCTCACAAAGGTGTCTATTGTGGGGAGAGGAAGGGAAAGGAGCTTGTCAGCCATCTTGAGTCTCCTTGCAGGACCAAAAGATGGGGTATAAATCCAAACTCTTCTTCTTCTTCCTGTCCATCGTCTTAACACCCTCAAGTGAACCCATACTATTGCTAGGTCTCACCCCATGGCAGGAGCTGCATTTCAAGAAACATGATGGCAGGAATACAAAGGTGCAAACAGACCATCATGGAAGTACCGCAATATATCTCGTGCTTAGGGCCCGGTCCAAGGATTTTTAATGAAGTGGAGGAGGAGGAGGAGGAGGAGGAGGTGGTGGTGGTGGTGTTTGGATTTATATCCCCCCCTTTCTCTCCTGCAGGAGACTCAAAGGGGCTTACAGTCTCCTTGCCCTTCCCCCCTCACAACAAACACCCTGTGAGGTAGGGGGGGCTGGGAGAGCTCCGAGAAGCTGTGACTAGCCCAAGGTCACCCAGCTGGCATGTGTGGGAGTGCACAGGCTAATCTGAATTCCCCAGATAAGCCTCCACAGCTCAGGCGGCAGAGCTGGGAATCAAACCCGGTTCCTCCAGATTAGATACACGAGCTCTTACCCTCCTACGCCATTGCTGCTCCTGGTACAAAGTATTGTCTCAGTCATTTAAATTAATAAATCAACATGGACTTTCCACTGTTTTTAATTCAGTCATGTGATAGTTTTGAATTTATCAGTTTGCACTTCTTCCTTGCCTTTTTTTTTTCATTGTTGGTGGGATTAAACTTAGTGGCAAGTAAGCCATGGATGAAAGACATGGTATATAATTATTAACAGTCATAATAATTCCTGTTTCATTCTCCCACCACCACCACCACCATTATCAGCCAGCATTGTCTAATGAACAGAATGTTGGCTTACGTTTTGTTTCATCTGTTTTCAGATTTCTGCTTTGTTTCAGATTTCTGCAGTCCAAATCCTATTGCATGGTTTATTGGCGGTCCCATCCCATTGATTAAACTGATTTACTCCGAGTAAACTGCCTTGAGTCCCAGTGGAAAAAAGCAGACTGTAAATAAACAAAACAACAAATAAATAATCGGTAAATGTAGCTATTAATATATGGATCTTCTTTCTTTCGAGTCAGACCACCGGTCCTTTTGTATTGTCTACCTCAGGGGTAGGGAACCTGCGGCTCTCCAGATGTTCAGGAACTACAATTCCCATCAGCCTCTGTCAGCATGGCCAATTGGCCATGCTGGTGAAAACTGATGGGAATATGGTATTCCCTGAGCTGGAGAGCTCGCAGGTCCCCTGATCTACCAGTATGGCAGCTGCTCTCTAGAGTCTTGGGAAGAGAACTGCATTTCCCAACACCACTCACTGAAGATATTTTAATTGGAAAGGCCACAGTAAAAGCAGGAAGCTTCCAAATGCAAAACATGTGATCTACCCCTGAGCCACAACAGAGCCTAATAAAAGGTGCAACTCCCAGATCTTTTCACACAACATAGCAAAAAGCAACAACTAAGGCTACCAGCTAAGTGAGCACATTTCTGCCCAGTTCAGCATGCATCTGTGATGAATGACCTGGATCTGAATCTAGACAACTTTAGGTTCTGTTTTTTAAAAGACCTTCCTCTTTCAAAGAACACAGCTGGTATTTTGCCTTCCTTCTTATGTAATACAGTGTAATGCTTGTAGTGCACCCATAGGTGTCGCTGTGAGGCAATAATATGCAATGATTACTTAGCTTCCTCAGTAATCATGCCTCCTCCATACAGCAAAACAGAGCAGCTTCCTAGGACGAGAATGAACACATTTTACTTAAATAACTGTACAAGGCCGGGTATGTACAGATGGAGTATAAGGTAGAAAAAGAGCAATGACATGAGAAGATCTACCTAAAGGAGGGAGGGAAAGTAATCGCTTCTCAGTCACATAAACTATAATCACAGGTTGAAAACTATCAAAGACAATACTTCAGGGTCACATACAAATCTTCCTCAGTCTGCTGCATCCAGTGGTTGTTGAACTGCAGACTCTGTAAATTCAAACAACAACAACAACAACCTTTGAATTAAAATAACTTCCTGTTCAGAACACTTTGTTCCTAGCCATGGTGATGGCTGAAGGCCGACAAGGATCTGCTCAATTCACTTCTAAAAAAAGAGAAGGGGTGGAATCAACACCTGACTAGAATGCAATTTGGAGGATTCCCCACCCCCCGCAAAAGAGGCCGGGAGAGAAATGAGCCTGTGTGCTGTTTAAGCAAATAGGAAAATCAGTAATGTTCATTCAACATCAAAGGGTGGCTTAATGTGAGTTGTAAACTCAGATCCCTCTTCGCTTGCCAAATCTGCTCAACCCAGAACTGCCTCTCAGGTCTGTCTAAACAAACAGGTTCTGAGAACACAGCACGAACCTTCACCAGTCATACCTCTTGGTGCACAGATTTTCTTTGCACCTCCGACCAAAGACGAGAGCCAAGCATGTTCTAATTTCCATGTGTAATGTTTTACTTGGAAAGGATCGGTGACAACTGGAGGGCAAAAGCTAACGACCAGCTTCAATTTCTTTGAGCGTGCCAGTACCGGGGGTGGGGGGAGGATGGAGAATCTTATAAGATCAAATTAACTGTAAAATAGAGGAGAGAGAGAGAGAGAGAGAGAGAGAGAGAGAGAGAGAGAGAGATCGCGTTGTGGTTAAGAGCAGTGGATTCTAATCTGGAGAACCGGGTTTGATTCCCCACTCCTTCACATGAGTGGTGGACTCTAATCTGGTGAACTGGGTTTGCTTCTGCACTCCTACATTCCAGCTGGGTGACCTTGGGCTAGTCACAGTTCTTTAGTACTCTCTCAGCCCCACCTACCTCACAAGGTGTCTATTGTGGGGAGAGGAAGGAAAAAGGAGTTTGTAAGCTGCTTTGAGACTCCTTGCAGACATATTGTAAGGTAGGTGGGGCTGAGAGAGTTCAGAGAGAACTGTGACTAGCCCAAAGTCACCCAGCAGGAGTGTAAGAGTGCAGAAACACATCTGGTTCACCAGATAAGCCTCTCCACTCAGGTGGAGAAGTGGGGAATCAAAACCGGTTCTCCAGACTAGAATCCCCCTGCTCTTAACCACTACACCACCCTGGCTCTCAAGATTCATAGAATTATAGAATTAAAGATTAATGGAATTATAGAATCATAGGATCCAACTCTATGATTCTACAAAAAAATTGCTCAGTAGTAAGCGACCTTTGAAATTCCCCAGAATTCATCTTCAAAGTTCAAACTAGAATACAAAACATGGGGGAAGGAACAGAAAGAAGTTTCAAACATGATGGAAAGCCCCAAATCTTCGGCTTCAAGCTGTATTGAAATGCAGACCAGAAGGTGCAGCATCCTTAAACAGAGCAGACGTTTCTGGGTGTAAAACAGATTCCTACATGCACCAAAAGTTGCTGAGGCAATGAAAATGGAGAATAACTGAGGCCAAGGACTGTAGTCTAAACAAAGCAGATGTACGCGGAAAGAAGACCCGTATAGATTCACCCACAGATTTTGGTGTTGCATCTTAGAACAGGAAGACTAGCTTTGAAATTTCCTGTTCCCACACCTACTCATTTTATTCTTTGTTTTAAAAAAAGCATAGCTAAAGTGGGAAATAAACCCACTATCTTCGTACTGCCCACTTTCAGAAAGGAATCGTTGCTGTTTCTTGAAAATCCATTCTGCTTCAAAATGTTTACACAAAACAGGAGTGACTGAATCGCTTTTAGCAAACAATAAAACCATACGTGCCCAGCTGTTTTATGGAAACAGTGGAAGGGGGGGGGGGACAAAAGTGTACAGGACATTCACTTCTCAAAATAAATTTACAGCAGCTCACCTTGCCCTCTCTGGTATTAAACTGAATTCCAAATCATTCCTAAAGCAGATCGTATGAACAGAGAGTTTGGCTATCTTGGAGAAATCAGCTTCTCGCCTGCCCCACTGGCAGCGAAGCAGCGTCCACTTGCTTTTGAGAGTCAGTTTGGAGGGCTGCCATTTTTTTTCAATTTGTTCAGAGCTGTGACCTTAGGCCTACCTGGCTGAGAGCTGGCATTTGACCGGTCAAAAAAGAAATTCAGTCAAGTGACCGCTTACAGATGGGTTGCGTTTCTCCAAAAGTTATTTAAAAGACCAGCATTCGTGCATCGATGGCTTTATCACAGAGTAAAGACGCAACAGAGGTCATTATGCTCGCCGAGGAAAACGCCACCTTCCTGAAGACTCCGGCCCTTCCCAGCTTTACGCCACATCAGACGAGGAGGCAGGGATCTCTGCGCTGCAAAGAAAATGCAGTCAACTGAACTGTAATTCTAAACATTCGTGAGCCGGATCACCTTTTGTTTTCAGAATATCCTGGAATCAAAAGCTTTTGTGCCTCCCCAGAAAAAAAAACCCTCTTCCCCAAAATAAAGTGCTCACAGAAGGGTTTCCCATTGTGACAAGAGCACATCTTATGCCTCACAGTCAACCAGATTTACTCTCGAATCAGATGGTAGGTAGTCATTCAATTGAGACCAAGTCCAGCACCTGCTCTAGGTATGCAGGATTGTCTGCATGTATCTGAAAGAAGTCACAGATGCACATGGGCTTGCCAACACACCCTGTAAAATGGCACCAGCCCTGGTTCTTACAGAGGCAGAACTCTACAGAACAGCACTGTGTGCATATATGAGTGTTAAAGAAGAAGAAGAAGAAGAAGAAGAAGAAGAAGAAGAAGAAGAAGAAGAGTTTAGATGTATATCCCCACTTTCTGTCCTCCAAGGAAACTCAAAGGGTCGTACAATCTCCTTTCCCTTCCCACTGCCCCCCAACAAACACCTTGTGAGGTGGGTGGGGCGGAGAGAGCTCCAAAGAACTGTGACTAGCCCAAGGTCACTCAGCAGGAATGTAGGAGTGCAGAAACACATCAGGTTCACCAGATAAGCTTCCGCCACTCAGGTGGAAGAGTGGTTCTCCAGGTTAGAATCCACCTGCTGTTATCCACCCCACCACGCTGGCTCATGCGCGCTGCATTTGCCATCCCAATGGGGTGCCTCAGAATTTCTGCTGAAACCGTGGTATTTGAACATCCCTCAAACTAACAGAGGCCTTTTCAATCTGGCTTCAGATCAAGATTTCCCAGCTCGCAGAATGACTTCCACTCAATCAACGAATACTTGAAGGATAGAAAAAGCTATTCGTATTTCTGTCCTGGATCAAGAATTGTTGTTTGTAGATTTTTGCCCACGGTCGCATCACTGAACATATAAACTGCTTCTTCTCTAATGCCCTTTGACCGCTCATGGTGAGTCGAATGGGTGCATATTTGCTCCTTATTTTGGTCGTTTATAGTAATTATACTATTTCTGAACTTAAAAGGTGAGAAATTCTTTCCTCTGTGTGTTGGTAAAAGGAAACCGCTGGCCTTTCTGTGTGATGTTATTTTCCCAAGCTCAAATCCTGTTGAGGCACCTGCTCACGGCCCTAGGAAAGTTCTCTAAATCTGAACAGCTGTATATCGCGCTCTGGGTCACAGGCAAAGCTGTTATTATTATTTTTTTCGGTAGGGCATTGCCTTCACGTGTTTGGCATACTGATGGTCATATAATTAAATAGGTTAAGCCTACTGTTACCTTTTGCTGGGAGGGGGACACTTTGAATCTACAGCAGCTGCAAAGGTCATGTTCAAACCACAAAGCTAAAAACCTGAACAGTCTTCCCATATGGTAATTTAAATTCTGGAGACACCAAGGCAGAAGAGGGAGAGTTTGGGTTTATATTCCCCCCTTTCCAGAGGTGGGATCCAGCAGGTTCTCACAGGTTCCCGGGAGTAGGTTACTAATTATTTGTGTGTGCTGAGAGGGGGTTACTAATTGGTGATTTTGCCACGTGATTTTTGCCTTAGTGACGCCCCTCCTCTCAGCAGTAGCGCGCAGAACTTGAAGCAGGAGGTGCACCGGTGTGCATGGCAGCCTGCGCCTGCGTGCATTCATTTCCCGCCCAAGGACCGGTGCAGCAGCTGCGTCCTTGCCACAGCCCCGCCCCCGGAATGCCTGGCCACGCCCCCGTCGTGCCCCGCCCAGCCCCATTGGCGCTACACCACAGTTTGAATCCCACCACCAGGGGAACCTGTTACTAAAATTTTTGGATCCCACCACTGCCCCTTTCTCTCCTGTAAGGTGACTCAAAGGGGCTTACAATCTCCTTTCCCTTCCCCCCCTCCCCACAACAAACACCCTGTGAAATGGGTGGGGATGAGAGAGCTCCGAAGAACTGTGACTAGCACAAGGTCACCCAGCTGGCATGTATTGGAGTGCACAAGCTAATCTAGTTCACCAGATAAGCCTCCACAGCTCAGGTGACGGAGAAGAGAATCAAACTTGGTTCTCCAGATTAGAGTGCACCTACTCTTAACCACTTCACCATGTTGGAAAATGTAACAAACATGTTGGAAAATGTAACAAACAAATGGTGCCATCCGATCCACAGGAGTCAAAATTCACCCTAAAAATCCCATTCTGGCATGCAATTTGAGGGCATCAAGGTCCTGCAGATTTGGAATCTGTTCAAACCTAAGGCCCCTTCCGCACACGCAAAATAATGTGTTTTCAAACCACTTTCACAACTCTTTGCAAGTGGATTTTGCTATTCCGCACAGCTTCAAAGAGCACTGAAAGCAGTTTGAAAGTGCATTATTCTGCATGTGCGGAATTAACCTAAGTTTGGAGACCTCTTGTGGCTACCCCAAAAGGGAACAGCTGCGGCTCCCCTGGGGGTTTCAACTGCCATGCTGCAAATTGTTAAAAGAATTTATTCCTGTGCATTTCCTAATCTGAGCTCCGAATTCAAATATGGAAGAAGGGGGATTACCCAAATCTTGCCTCGTGGTTTACAAGACATTTGGCTCCAAAGAATAATTCTACTCCTTTAAGGCGTCACTGGAATTCTGTTTTATTTTGCTGCAGTGGGTTGCAGCTGACTTACAGCAACCCAGTAGGGTTTTCAAGACAAGAAACTAACAGGGGTGGTTTGCCATATTGCCGTTCTAGGCATAGAGACCCTGGAATCACTGGGTGTCTCCCATACAAATACCAACCTGGGCTGATTTTGCTTAGCTTCCGAGATCTAATGATAGGCTTATTAGTGTTCTGTTCTATGAAATTAAGACAATGACCCAAAGGTACAATAAAGAACATTCAGAAATCTAGAAGGCGGTGAATAATGCACTTAATGAAACTTAACATACACAGAACAGAACATTATAGGGCTATAGTTCGTTGTAGGCAGTTTTTCTAGTGGGGCAATTTTTGGGTTGTCCATCTATAAATCTGCACCTGGATTTTTAGCTTCCAAGACCTGACCAGATCGGGCTAGCCTGGGCCACCCTATTCACCTGTACCAGTATTATTTGCCCCGTTTTCAGAAGGAGAGGTGAAAGCCAGTGTCTGGTCTAAGTTTCAGATGGGTAGCTTGCTGGTCTGCAGTAGAAGAACTCGATTTGAGTCCAGTAGCACCCGGAAGATCAACAAGATTTCCAGAATGGAAGCTCACAAGAGTCAAAGTTTCGTTCATCAAAGGGACTCAAATCTATCTAGTTGCAGTTCACCAAGGACGAACTCAGGACTCAAAACTCTGTAGCAAGTTAGCAACTCTTGCAGGTTGAAATCACTTTGTTGGGAGGAGGCTTGAAGGTAAATTTGCCTCCACATAATGTGCCATGAAGTACAGACTGTTGCTCAGTAATGCCACACTGTTTATAAATACCAAGAATGCAAAATACAATTATGCAATAGTAACAGAGCCAAGATTCTTGCCTTTCATGTTGCGGATGGACAAGGTATCAGGAAGGAATTTTGCAAGCAGGCTCTGAGGCGTATCTAGGAAAAATGTAGCCCGGTGCAAAATCTGAGTTTTCCGGGGGGGGGGGCACCCCACCCTGTATGGGCAGTGGCCCTCCCCCACCATGACCAAACTACATTGTTTTGCACCAGGCCATCAGAGAAGGAGGAGGGGTGTGGGGGCGATTTTCCACCCCCATGTGACTAAATGGCCGCAGCCCAGGAACATTTGGCCCCATGTGTCCCCCTGGGTGGTACACCCCTGCTAAAAATAAAAGCTCAGAAGCAGGTGCTGCTACAAAAAGTGTTGAGAATCACTAACCTAGTGAATAAGAAGAAGAAGAAGAGTTTGGATTTATATCCCCCCTTTCTCTCCTGCAGGAGACTCAAAGGGGCTTACAATCTCCTTACCCTTCCCCCCTCACAACAAACACCCTGTGAGGTAGGTGGGGCTGAGAGAGCTCCGAGAAGCTGTGACTAGCCCAAGGTGGCGTGTGTGGGAGTGCACAGGCTAATCTGAATTCCCCAGATAAGCCTCCATAGCTCAGGCGGCAGAGCTGGGAATCAAACCTCAAGATTAGATACATGAGCTCTTAACCTCCTACGCCACAGATAATAAGTACTATGAACTCGTTGCCTACTGATGGTGACCCCAGAAAGTGCTTTTCAAGGCCACTGAGAAGCAGAGGTGGTTTGCCAGGACCTTCTCTTCCTTGGTGGTCTCCCATCCAAGCATTGATCCTGCTTAGCTTCTGAGATTTGACAAAATCTGTACCAACTTGGCCTTCTCTCACCAACCTAGTGAATAGTAGAGGTCAAATGCTGCTTAGTTTCGGAGACCAGGCTGCTATACCATTCCACATACCATTCAACAGACCGGGTATGTGTAAAATGCCATCAAGTTGCCTTTACGGCAACCCCAGCTAGGGGCTTTCAAGGCAAAGGAGAAGCAGAGGTGGTTTGCCGTAGCCTTCTGCAGAGTCTTCCTTGGTTTTTATCTTTTGAGATCTGATGAAATCAGACTACACCAACTTGGCCTTCCCTTGCCAACTTAGTGGGTAGCAGAGGTCAAATCTGGAAAAAAAGATGCAAGGAAAGCAATAAAGTGATTTCCCCCCCTTTTGTTTCGTATTTTGGCTAGGTGTCTTATATGACTATAACTATATATATGACTTAGGTGTCTTATATGACTATAATCACACATTTATATACCCTGTTGCAGTAATAAATACAGACACTGCTGGGAATAATACACACCCACTCAGAGTAAAAATAGATAACCCCAAATTTCCCCTCCTGCCAGTTTCCTTTATTTGTTTTTCTCTTAAGCTACCAGAACCACTCGGTTCAAATGTGGGGTTGAATGCCTTCTTAAATATCTTGGAGCGTTTATGCTTCAAGCCGCAAGGTGGTTACTCTAGAGTTACCTCTGGGTTTGCAAAGATTGGCTTTTGACAGTTCGTAGTCTGAAACTTCGCATAATTGGGTGTACAGATTTGGAATTTTGATGAGGGGGGGAATGTTGCGCTGAGTCTACATAGCATTACTATTACTGGGGATTAGAAGCGAGTGCCTACAAGAAGGAGGATGCAACAGTCAGCCGCTGAAGTGTCTCAATCCAAAAAAAATTGCCAACTCCTCACAGCTCGTGGGAAGGAGGCTGTTGGATGATTTACGACAGCGGTGTTTATCGCTAACACATGTGAAACGCATTAAGCTGATTTTCTAACAGGTGGAAGGTAAAAGGCCGCATGTGGTTAAGCTAAGTGGGTGCTTGGAGTTAAGAACACCATCTTAGCGCCAAGGCACGTCTCCCGGACCGAGCTCTGCTCTTGCCGTCATTCATCAATACAGCCCGATTACCCGAAGAGCATGAGGGAGGGTGTTAGAGATCGTATAATGCTCTGTTTGGAAAAAGCAAACATCAGGTTTTTAAACTGAGGGACAGAAAGAGAGAACGGCGAAGTAAAAAAGCTAGGTGGTAAGTTAAGGAGCCTCCAAAATGCTCCAAAGAACTGGGTTTAATTAAAGCATGATAAAAAGGAGGCCCGCTGCCATATAATATTTTGTGATTTCCATGGCACCAAGCACATCAAAACGTGCCATTACTACAGGCTATATCCACATAACTTGCTTATATATGATCAGGGAAATGCAGCTGGACATCTGGACCCGTCTGACTCACTGGGTCTACTGTGACTAACAGCTCAGCGCTGGGTTTGTTTACTCAAAAATACATCCTTCTGAGTTTAGTCAGACTTCATTCCTAGTAAGCAGATTACATCCTATGTTGCATGGGTGATCTGTTTGCGCACCATGGCTTCATATGCCACAGAAATCGTTCCAGCAAATCACTCATGGCAACATCTAGCACTGAGAAATCCCATATTAACATAGGGGAAAATATCTCTAAGCAAACACATTTCCTTTCTTGTTTTCTTTCTTGTTTTCTTCCTTTCTTTCTTTCTTTCTTTCTTTCTTTCTTTCTTTCTTTCTTTCTTTCTTTCTTTCTTTCTTTCCTCAGTATGGAGCCCTGGGTGGCACAACCATTCCACTATCTTCCAGCATGGTGGAGTAGTTAAGAGCAGGTGTACTCTAATCTGGGGAACCGGGTTTGATTCCCCACTCTGCCACTTGAGCTGTGGAGGCTTGTCTAGGGAACCAGATTAGCTTGTGCACTCCAACACAGCTGGGTGACCTTGGGCGAGTCACAGTTCTTCGGAGCTCTCTCAGCCCCACCTACCTCACAAGGCGTCTGTTGTGGGGTGGGGGGGAGGGAAAGCTGATTGTAAGCCCCTTTCTCCTTACAAGAGAGAAAGGGGGGATATAAATCCAAACTCCTTCTCCTCCCTTTTTATTATGGACCCTCCTTTATGCAAAAGCTCATGTCTATTAAAAAGGCATGAATCTGGCAAACCCACAATCAAACAGACCGTCTGAACCACAAAAAGCCAAGAGATTGATCTCCAAGAACTAATCACAGTTGTCCTAACCTGGATAGCCCCTCATCTTGTCAGACCTTGGAAGCTCAGCAGAGTTGGCGCCGGTTAGTATTTGGATGGGAGACCTCCGAGGAAGTTCAGGATTGCTATGCCGAGGAAAACAATGGCAAAACACCCCCGAATCATTCTTGCCTTGAAATCCCTGTAGGGTCGTCATATGTAACTTTCCCCCACCAATCATAGTTACCTGTGAATTGTCTGAAGGCAGAAAGAAGTTGACAGATCTGCCATTCGGAAATAAAATCCAGCAGGCAGTAAGCTCAAATCACACTGAGCAATCCCTGGTAATGTACATCCCAAACTGTTAAGATTTCAGCTCCTCTCTCAGAATCTCCATCCCCAGCCGAGAAGATGTCTACATGATGAAATCAAACTGCATTTTAACACACACAATACCCTGGGATGCGCATGAATCCATACTGTGAACAGACCTTGATCTTTTTCCTCATTCCCTTCTCACACGGAGAATCCCAGTTAGAAATTAGCTCTGGTTATCCCTCATTCACAGTTCAGGCACTCAGGTGATCCAAAGATAGCATCCCCTCACAAACTTTGGGCCTGCATTGTTGATTATGGGACTTGTGAATCCATGCATTAAACCGTCATTGTTTTTCTGATCAGAATCCAAACAAGCAGGCAGCAGATTTTGAGAAGTGAAAAGGAGGGATGTGGGAAACCAAACAGACAGCTTGTTCCTTGCCAAAAAACAGAAGAATGAAAGGAAAGTCTGGTGGCATCTGGAAGACTGTTTATTTCAGCATACGCTTTCTCAATCACGCCTTCGCATAGGAGGAAGGGAATCAAATTGGGCATTCTATTTAAATGGACGAAATGTTACCTTTGAAGCTACCACCGGACTTTTGTTTTATTTTGCCATGATAGACTAACACACAACTACCCCTTTGTAATCAGATTGAGGGGGGAAATGACAAATTTGTGTGAATCCCACCATAGGAATGGAATATAGACAAGATTATAATAATTCAGCAGATCCTGGCCAAAATAAACGAAGCCGACTGGGGGCAGAATATACCAAAGACATAGTAATTTCCTTCCCCAGATAGTACCTGCTCGGTATAAAACTTGATCCTTTTTCAAGCTTCTGTTTCGTTCATTATTTTGTACTTTATGATCCTGTAGTTTAGGGGTACATAGTGTAGAAGATGAATGAAATTCTTTGCTTGCCAAAAACAGGCTCCTTCGTTCACCATCCATTTTTCAGCCTGAAATGGTTGATTCCTAAAAGAGAGAAAAACAGCATCTCCCTGACTTTTTTTTTTTTTTTTTTTTAGATAGGGCTGTATGGCATCCTGTCTTGATCAGAAAGTGACCGAGACTAGAAAGGGCAGCCATGGAGGAGCTGGAAAAGATTCGTAAGGGTGAGGGTACGTCGCTGGTGACCAAGATGAAGTTAGCTCATGCCATAGTATTCCCCAGTCCTATCCATGGGTGGGAGGCCCTCAAAACACACACAGACAGGAAAGGGGCTATCCAGGTTAGGACAACTGTGACTGGTGGTTTTGTGCACACCAACAATGAAATGGAGATAGACCGCAATCCTGATCAGGTCTAATAAAAATCTTATCGAATGAGTCTTATTCTTGTCTCATTCCCACACAAGTTTGCCAACTTCCTACTGTTGGCTAGAAATCTCCTGGGATGACGATTGATCTTCAGGCAACAGGAATCAGTTTACCTGGAGAAAGTAGCTGTTTTGGAAGATAAACTCCATCGTACCTATTGACGTTCCTTCCCTCCCATACCACGGCCTCCTCAGCCTCCACCTGCAATATCTCCAGGTATTTCACAACCCAGATCTGGTGACCCTATTCCCAGGAAAGTGTTCGCAGAATTGCACTGTGAGTTACCCAAAAGACCTATGTCACTCCCTCAGACTTTTCCTGCTCGAAGATAAATCTCTCTATAAAACAGCTAGACCAGGAGCCAGTGTGTGATCCAGCCTATCTTGGTGGACTCTGGTCAACAGCTGGGAGAATTTGACACCGACCTCAGTTCCTCAATAAAACCCAACTTCCTAGCACTCTCTCTGTGTCAGTGGCAGACGGCAGTGTGCGTGAGAGAATATTTATAGTGTCAAACAAACTCTAATGGAGAAGACAGAGAACAAAGAACAGTAACAGTTCCCACTGATAACTTTAGGCATACAGCTGAACAATACACATTTTTTTAAACTACCCTTCCATTCTAAAGAGGTTAAAATGGCTCTATTTCTGATATTTGTTCCCAAAGTCCGCTGTTCTTCCCTTCCCCCAGTGCCTCAGGAGTGACCCCCCCTCCCCCCTCAAAGGTTTCTAATTCTTCCCAAATGCAGGGAGCTCTCATTTAATACCACAGCTGTTGGGGAGGAAATCGCAAATAGCAGAAGGTGGATTAGTTGATAATGTACCAGTTCTTCTCTAGCAAATGCTGACACCTGTGTTTCACACGATGCCTTTTCCGACTCTTCCCCCTTCCCCTCCCAACAAAGTTTGCATATAGTATGCTTGCTATATGATTTATATCATCGGATTTACCGTTTATAGGAACGGCTCAAGGAATCAGAATTTCTTCTAACAGCTGCATTATCTCCAATTATACCCCACCCCCCCTTCCAAAGATTTCCGGCGTCTTCACAGACAGAAAAGTCCTAACTTTAAAAAAAAATGCAGAATGATTCTGTATCAAATAAAAAGTAAATAAGGAGTACAGTTGAATAAAAGCATTGAGAAATATTTGGGCATCACGTTCTCCAAGGCTTGGGACCATGTTATTTCATGCTCATTATTCTGAACAAAAACTGCAAATATATTCTCTTCATATTTTGAGGATATAGTACAAAATGTGTGTGGTAAAAGAGGTATGTTAACAGCATTGTTCACTGTGGCCAAGGCTCAGGCTAAAGAAACTTCAGTTTGTGTTGTTGTTTTATTCTGTGTAAAGCTGCCACAAACAACAACATATAAGAGGAAAAGAAGAAGAACAGTCTGGATTTCTACCCCACCTTTCTCTCCTGTAAGGAGACTCAAGGGGGCTTACAAGCTCCTTTCCCTTCCTCTCCCCACAACAGCCCCTTTGTGAGGTAGGTGGAGCTGAGAGAGTTCAGAGAGAACTGTGGCTAGCCCAAGGTCCCCCAGCAGGAATGTAGGAGTGCGGAAACACATCTGGTTCACCGGATAAGCCTCTGCCACTCAGGTGGAGGAGTGGGGAATCAAACCTGGTTCTTCAGATTAGAATCCACCTGCTCTTAACCACTATACCACGCTGGCTCCCATGGAAGCAGACCTATGCTATTCATGCAGAGTGGTAAGTTGCAGTATTGCAGTCAAAGCTGTGCTCACAACCTGAGTTAAATCCTAATAGAGGTTGGACTAAACATTAATTAGCCTTTCGTTCTTTTGAGGCTGGCAAAATGAGTCCCCAGCTTGCTGCAGGCAAAGTGTAGATGACTGGGGAAAGCAATGGCAAACCACCTCGCCTAGTACACGTCATCCCATGGGTCAGTAATAACCCAGTGCTTGCACAGGAGACTACCTTCGCCTTTTGCGTGAATACAGACATGGACACTACTGGGATGGTCACTAAACTACATTGCCAAACAAGCAATCAATATACCACAAGCATATGCTGCTGGACAAAGATTAAGCCGCGTATGTCCAAGTATGCACGGGTGTTATACTACAAATGGTTGCTCTGAATTATGTCCATATCTGAAACATGTTTACATCAAGAATGTTTCTGCATACATGTTGTCTACTTGCGTGACTATTGTGGCTAATGATACGATCAATATGTTGGTGCAGATATTAAATTCACGGTTACTTTTTGCACTACTTGTATGTTATTTTGCACAGAAGTGCCGTCAAGGTATAGTAATTTTTGGTTTGGTATTGTTTAGATTGGTCTATACCTACTGTACTGTTTTTGTTCACTAAACTATATTGAACGGAGCACTTTTAAGAATTTGCTATTTTTTAATTGTGTGGTGCCCCCATGTGGTGAGTAGCTACACTCCAGCCTCAACTGGGTTTAAGACAGCCAGCCGTGTTGGGGACTGGGAGGGAAAGCTGAAAGAAAAACACTTTTCGTTTTTGTTGTTACAGCTGCAACTTTGAGGCAATGAGGCAATTTTTTCCTGATGCTGGGGTTACCTTTCATGCTTTATTTAATTTCAGGACATGTGAAGGCCTGCGGTTAGCTTGCTTTTCATGAATGTCACCCTCTTAGTTCAGTCTGGTTCTTTGGCCTGAAACAAAATAGTGCTTTTCAAATCTGCAAATATACATTTAAAAATATATATATATAGTTCACCAGAATGAAAATACTACTTAAGAGAGTAACTGTGTACTTGTCTGAAGTGGGGACTCATGGAAGATCACAACACCTGGTTCTGATTAGAAAAGTAGTTAATGGGCAGTTTTCTTATCACAGAAAGCTATAATCTTCCAAATTTCCCAATCCAGAGGTTAATTGACAAAAGAAAAACCTTTGTAGAAATGTTCAAATCTGTACCAGCTTGGAGTTCTCTACCACTAATGAACATTCTTGGATTTCCCTCATCAAAATCCCTTTCTGTAAGTATAAGGATTTCCCTTCTTGGGGCAACACCCTTCTCGAACATAATGGGATTATGCAGAGGAAAGCGATGACAAACCACCTCTGCTCATTTTCCTGCCTTGAAAACCCTCCTGCAATTATAGATAGTAGCTGGTAGTGGCAGCTACACATGGGACCAAGAAGGGAGCAGAAGAGACAGCATGCAAAGCAACTGCCCGTGCACATTCATAGCAATACTAGCTGACCCAAATAAAACTGGAAGTTCCTCAACAACATGGGTATGCGCTCCCTAGATGGAGTGCTATGGGAGGAAGTTCTCCCCCATGGAAAGCAGGCCCCCATCCCACTGTTACAAGCCTCTCCCCTACATATGGCCCAGGCAAGTACCATGACCCTGCCTGCCATCACACACTCACTTAAACACCCATAATCCCACAACAAGCATTATTACCAGAGACCACCCACTCCCCTGCCATTGCATATTGCTTATTTCCATCTGGGGAATGCTAAATTCCCCAGTTTCCTTGAAGAGTGCCATTAAACACAATTTTTGATCTCAGAACGGGTAGGGTTTTATTTCTCATAAAAGAATTGCAATTCAAACACTTCCAGCAGCATTCACTATCCGGTTAGGTGGGAGAAATCAAAGGAAAGGGATGTGATACACTGACAATCTCAAAGACTCCTTGTTTGGATTTTGCACAGCAGATTGACAGAGGTAGCCTGTGGCAGGGAGTTTCTTTCATGCAGAAAAACCAAAAAGAAGCCTCGTGGCTTCTTCAAGACATAGATCGCTCATGGTCTGAGCTTTCATGGACCTGAGCAAATCAGTTCGGGCAGCGTAGCAATAGATTAAAGGTGTGCATTCGGATATTTCCGATCCAAAGCAGCACCCCAAATTTCCCGGTTACTTTCAGACTGGGTTTGAAACTAACTGGAGAATTTCCAGCAGTGTTTCAGATCAGAAATTAATGTATAACTCTGCAATAGCTATGCCTTTACTAGGATGGCAGAGGTTAGCCCAAGCTGGGACGTTAAACAGGATTGGCCCTGGTTAGAACTTGGGCAGATCATCAAAGAAACACCAGGGTTGCTACACAAGGGCAGGCAACGGCAAACCACCGTTGTCGCTTTTCTTGAAAACCCTTAAGGGGTTGCCATAATTCACAGCAACCCCCCTCCCCCCAAAAAACCCCTATAAATATGCATGCATGCATGTTTTGTTTGTATGGGTTTTCATTATTTTATCCTGCTCTGTATTAACACTTTATTCTATGTGGATTATGCTGTGAATTAATGCAGATATCTAGACCATTTTCCACCAAAAGGACCAAGTTGAATTGTCACTTCATCCACCACATGCTGGAACTTTCCTAGCATGAAATTTGCGTTTCTGTCTTATTTATTTATTTATTTATTTATTTATTTATTTATTTATTTATTTCATATTTTAATCTATTTTAGGTCACTGCTGCCGCCACCACAGGTTTTGGACAGCTCCATTCCAGGAGCTGTCCAGTGCAACCCATTCCCTTCAAGGTGGCCACACAAGAGGCAGGCAATGGCAAACCACCTTTGTTTGTCACTTGCCTTGAAAACCCTAAGGGGTTGCTTTAATTACCAGCACCCCCCCCCCCCAACCCCTATAAATATGCATGTTTTGTTTGTATGGGTTTTCAGCCCGTGCATATTAAAACCAACAGGATTTGGGGGGCAGGTGCATCCCCTCATACTGGACTGACCCAAAGCTCTTTGCCCCTCCTCATCCAGCTGAGAGAAATGCTGCTGGAGGAGTTTGTCACACAGGCCGCGTCGGCCTCGACCCTCCTTTTATTATCCCGCTCACTCAGCCTCCTCGTGGCCGCCTCTCCCCAAGGCGCAGTCCCCGCCCGCCCCGAAGCGCCGCCCGCCCGCCCGCCCGTTCAAAAAGAGGCGGCCCGGCTTCTCCTTCCTGCCCGGAGCAGCCATGGCCGGCGAGCAGCCTCTCGCTGCTGGCGGGAAACTCCGCCTCAAGCGCAGGAGGCCGCCGGGGCGAGGAGAAGCCGCCCGCCCGACCCCCGCCGCCGCCGCCGACGGCCGGCTGCAGTGAGTGAGCCCCCCGGGGGAGAGGAAGGAGGCCTCCTCGCGCCCCGCACAGGCAGCGCCTGCAGGCCTCCCCTCCGCTTCGCTTCCTCTTCCTTCAAATCTATATGCATGTATGCAGAGAGCGGTCTCTCTTTAGGTTTCTGCATATCTAGAAAGAGGCATGGAAACAGGCGGCTGGGTTATGTTCAATCCCTCCCCTCCTCGCTATACACACACACACATACACAGACATGTATGCACACACACACACAGATCTAGAGAGATCTAGTTTTCTGTACATCTATAGAGAGGCATGAAAACATGTGGCTTGGTTATTTTCAATCCCTTCCCTCCTTGCTATATATACACACACACACACATACACAGACATGTATGCACATACACACACACATATACACACACATATCTAGAGAGATCCCTCTAGAAATTTCTGCATATCTAGAAAGAGGCATGGAAACAGGCGGCTGGGTTATGTTCAATCCCTTCCCTCCTCGCTATACACACACACACATACACAGACATGTATGCACATACACACACACATATACACACACCTATCTAGAGAGATCCCTCTAGAAATTTCTGTATATCTAGAGAGGCATGGAAACAGGCGGCTGGGTTATTTTCAATCCCTTCCCTCCTCGCTATATATACACACACATACACAGACATACATGCACACACACACACACAGATCTAGAGAGATCTAGTTTTCTGTACATCTATAGAGAGGCATGAAAACATGTGGCTTGGTTATTTTCAATCCCTTCCCTCCTCGTATGTATGCATGTATGCACACACAGAGAGATATACACACGCATATCTAGAGAGATCTCTCTAGAAATTTCTGTATATCTAGAAAGAGGCATGGAAACATGCAGCTGGGTTATGTTCAATCCCTCCCCTCCTTGCTATATACACACACACATACACAGACATGCACACACACACACACACACACAAATATCTGGAGAGATCTCTCTAGATATTTCTGTACATCTATAGAGAGGCATGAAAACATGTGGCTTGGTGATTTTCAATCCCTTCCCTCCTCGCTATACACACACACATAAACACACATATCTAGAGAGATCCCTCTAATTTCTGTATATCTAGAAAGAGGCATGGAAACAGGCGGCTGGGTTATGTTCAATCCCTGAAAACATGCCGCTGGGTTATTTTCAACCCCTTTCCTCCTTGCTATATATACACACACATACACAGACATGTATACACATACACATATCTAGAGAGATCTCTAGAGATTTCTGTACATCTATAGAGAGGCATGAAAACAGGTGGCTGGGTTATTTTCAGTCCCTTCCCTCCTCTTCATATATACACAGACACATATGCACATATACACGCATACATAATGAGAGGAAACTGAAAATAAACCACCCACAGGTTGCCATGCCCTTATATAGACACAGATCTCTCTATATACATTTGTGTATATCTGTGTGCACTAGATGAGACCCATTGAAAATGTAGGAAGTGCAATAATACGGTGCCAAACTTTTGTATTACGACAGTTGCCCAATAGGCTGAATATTTTAGCTGTCTTTTAGCTGATTGATTATGTATGTTGTATGAGGACAACCTGGAAAGCAGAACAAAATTATCAGGCGGGCAAATGAAACTAGTTACCGCTTCCACATCACGACTTTCCTCATCACGGTTTTGATAGATTGTGGCCGGCATAAGAAATTATGTGGGAATTTTTGGGGAGTTTTGCGGAAGCCACAGACAACATGCAAGGTCAGCAGACAACACAGAAAAAGTTTGGAACAGTGGTTCTCAGCCTGGGGGTCGGGACCCCTTTGGGGGTCGCCTAAGACTCTCTGCATCAGTGTTCTCCATCTGTAAAATGGATAAATGTTGGGGTCGGGGGTCACCACAACATGAGGAACTGTATTAAAGGGTCGCGGCATTAGGAAGGTTGAGAACCACTGGTTTAGAAACTCAGAAATGCATAAAATATACGCGTAGCATTGTATATCATCAACATGCACATTTTATCTTTTTAATATTATAAATATTCACAATTACTTTTTTAAAACTTAAAATAAGAGAAAAAAATCCAGACATTCTCTGCTACGAAGGGAGAGTCAACAAATTGTATGTGGATTTCCAGATCACAGGGAGCACCATGCCCCCAACCCAACAATGTGGAAAGGCTGCCCCAACAAACAGTGCAGCTTCTGCCAACTTTGACTGTTAAGAGTAAGGTGAAATTTGTTAGTCCGACATTTGACTGACAAGATCACAATAGATACGCCATGACGGCATTCATCAGAGCTCTTTATTTTGCAGGACTGAGGGCAGCGGCCCTGGGTGGTTTGAAGCACCAGACTTAAGCGAGGCTGACAGAACATGGCTGGCGTTACTCCAGACTGCAGATTCCCAGCTAAATCGCTCCAACTTAGACAAAGTGGTCAAGCTTCCAGAGTTTCTTACAAAGGTAACAGCATCTAGAAAGTGCTCTCAGAAAAGCCTTAAAAAACTGAAGTCTTTGCTCAGATGTACAGCGGATTCAGTGGAAAGGTGACTGAACTTAACACTCGTTAAGTTTAAAGGGAGACCCCCCCCCCCATCATCTTAATCCCTTTATCAACCCAAATAGAAAGTAAAGAGTGGAAGAAAGTATCTTCCGCTGGCAGTGCTTATAATGAACTAGGCCTTTATCTATCAGACCCGGAAAGTTTCTATTTCTAAAAGGGTTAAAATGCTACTTGAGAAGCTAGCAAATTTACATTTAGGATAACTTGTGTTTTGTCTGCGCTGCAGAGCTCTCAAATTACCAATCCCCAGCCAAAGCCGGAAACATTTAATATTGGTTTGGAACAGTTTCAGTGGGAGCCCTTTCCGCTTTACCAGAGAGACATCAAAACGATCGATCACAGCGTTCGTCAAAACTCAGGGAGCCCAACTACCAGTGTAGTAGAACAGGAAATGTACGAAGATGAACAGTCCAAGATCATGTCTCCTGTTCCGAAGCAAAAACCGCTCACAGCCTATGAGTACACAGCTGAAGGGTCAAAAATGAGGCACAGCACAGGCTATTCCTCTAAGGATTGTGGGAAGAAGATTAAAAACTCTCCGCGCACTCCCCGTAAGAACTCAGCCAAGTCTTTCTCACCAGCAACCGTGCAGCAGAAGCTGGGCTTGCGAGAGCTTTGGAAAAAGGCTTCTACACAAAGCAAACCGAAAAGCACGATAGAAAGTGAAGAGGAAGGAGCATCCAGTGGTACCTTGACACAAAATAAGACAACACTATTACCTTCACAAGGAAGTGCTGTTCACTCCGGCATCTCCAGCCTTCAGCTGAAACCAGGACGCCAGAATGAAGACATCTCAACTCTTGACTGCTGTCCTATGTGTCAGTTTCACTTCACTGGAACGTAAGTAGTTACTATAACACTCTGGAAATCATGTTCATTACAGCAAACACACCATCTCTGCATACATAGTTGGGCCCAAATGTTAGAAACGTGGTTGCTTGTCATCCGTCTGATGTGCCTTTTGCATAACTTGCAGAAACACAAGAATCTCCCTCACCGTAGCCCAGTCAGCATTAGTGAAGTACACAAAATCATTAGAGTATCCAAATTCAAAAATAAGTAAGCATATTGGAAACTGTGCTCAAGAAAGGACTCATTGACGAACATTTTGTATCCAGCATGATGTCCACAGTTTCCTCTCCCCCCCACCCCCCACCTGCCCCAGTGAAGTCAAGAATGATCAAGAAATTCATGTTACTGATTACCTAGAAAATCTAAACTCAGGGGCTGCTGCTGCTTTGCCATTTTGGAGCTGATTTCCTTTGCCCATCTGATAATTTTGTTCTGCTTTCCAGACTGTCACAACTGGACCGGGATAGTCATCTGGCTAAGTGCTTGTCTGAAAGTACGGAAGATATGATTTGGTAATTTGACAAGAATGACAAATCAAGATGTCATCTGGGAAACAGGCTGTGTTTGCAGAGAAATTTAGAAAGTGTATACCCCATTACTGTGATTAAGGAGAAAAGTAGACGTTTAAAGAGACACCTAGTTGTTCTTTTATTATGTTATTGACCCGCATTTGTATCCTGATCTTGCAATAAGACTATTTGGAGAACGTTGCTGGGAGAACGAGAAGAATCCAGATGCACACATGTTCTTGCACATAAACTAAAATATTACGGAAGAATTTTTCAAAAATTCCAATAGCTTAATGAAAATGTGTAGAATTAAAGAATCACTCAAGGCAATGTGATTTTTTAAATCTACGTCAGTGGGAAGCATTAATTGACAGGAAAGCTTTTTGAAATTGTACGCTTCCAATATGTGTTCCTTGAAACCTTAATAAAAAGGTTAAAAGGCGGTTAGAATTTCCTCACCTGCCATCTTCCTGTGTTTATTTCAGAGCATTTCTCAATTCTCTTCTGAAGGCGTTAAAAGGATTAAAAACCCTAATCTTAACATATGGCTCCACAAACACACAAGCAAGTTCAGAGGTCTTGTACCAGCACTTGGTAATGACACGGACCGAACCAGTTACTACGAGCATCATTACTATAACAAGAATCGTTTTGCTCTTAGCCGTACAGAAAATTGTGTGCTAAGATGAGGCAACAAGAGTCCAAAACGCATATTCATTTTCCATCTTAAGGATAGGCCTGAGCTATATGTCAAAACATTAAATGTGGTGAACCCAAGCACAACCAATGCAAACTCCTGTAACTAGGCTTAAACTTAAAAGCTACCTCCCAAAAAAATCTGTGACTGTAACCAACTCTTAAATATTGCTAACATTTCTGCTTAGAGCCCATGTGGTGTAGTGGTTAAGAGCAAGTGCACTCTAATCTGGAGAACTGGGTTTGATTCCCCACTCTGCCACTTGAGTTGTGGAGGCTTATCTGGGGAACCAGATTAGCTGGAGCACTCCAACACAGCTGGGTGGCCTTGGGTTAGTCACAGTTCTTCGGAGCTCTCTCAGCCCCACCTACCTCACAGGGTGTTTGTTGTGAGGGGGCGGGAGGGAAAGGAGATTGTAAGCCCTTTGAGTCTCCTTACAGGAGAGAAAAGGGGGATATAAATCCAAACTCTTCTTCTTCTGCTTAGTGAAACAACAACAGTCTAGCTTTTTCATTAAAGTCTTTAATAGATGTGCAAGAATATAAATGGATCTTAGCTGTTTATGGGTTAGTATAGTGTCTTCTGCACAAATAAAACTGGCCAAAGATCTCAACTAGTTAATTATACAAAACTACAAGAACATATTTTACTGTTTTACAATCATTAAATTAGCTAGAGAGTTTTCATTTACATTTCATTTACATACCTAAGACAATGATATCGTTACCAGATCCATTTTGCAATATATTAGGATTTTCTTTAAACCACACATTTAATTACATCCTTCATTTTTTCCTTTTAATTTATAAAACAAGTACTTCATATAAAAAAATTTCCCCTTCATCATGAACAGAACATTAGTTATACACTTGCACATGAGTGACTAACTTGCAACCAGCAACTTATTTGGCAACACAGCAACATTGTAAATTCCTTAAATTTGTAAGTAAATCAAGGACTCATTTTATTATAATTGAGGAGCAAGTGTGGTCATTCGCCCACTTGCCCGACTTTAGTGTTCTGACTGAAGTTTAGGGCAAGAAACCCGCAACATTTTGACCGTCCCCCTTTGTCCCACACCGCATCATCGTGTGTCACACTGCCATGCAAAAAAAGCCCAGCTGTTCAGTTGTAAACCCAAAAAACAGACACATAATGTTTCAGGGTACTCTGAATAGTTCAGAGAAGGGAGGAAATGGTCTTTCCCAAAAACAAAACTCTCACGGGTCTTTTGAAAAGGAAGCGGGATTCTCTTTTAGCCAGGTGACTTGATTATCTAAATCCCCGAGCATCCGGACTTAAGAGACTTTGAACTGAATTTTTATCTACTCCTGGTCTGAAGACCCCCTGCTCAATTAAAGACGCTGAACTGTCACAAGTGTGCGTTAGTTGTGGCCGGGGTGAGGGATATACGAAGGGTAGTCTCAACTGATGCGTTTCTTGAGAAGGTTTCAGGACCATGATTTGGCAGTCTTATCCTAGCACCTCATGGACTTGAATGCATCTGAGATGTTGTGTTCAGCACCTAATGGAATGCTGCGCCCTGAGAAACCGATACAATAAAAGCAAAGTGAAAAACCTTGCAAGTTCATCTCGCATTTTACACCCGACTGAGGTGAGAGGTCATGGCACACAGGGTTTCTCTCCTTTCCCCCCAGAACCGCAAGCTACTCAGTGGAGTTGGAACCAAAAATCGACCAAAATGAAATACTGCCTCTGCCCTCATTCGTAATGAGGCCGGTGTTACAGGATTCTGAAAGGTTTTAAACATCAATGCACACTTGTTTGTTCTAAAAAAAAAACTAATTCCAATTCCAGAACGGACAAGCCATTAACCTGACACAAGACTCTGCCGTTTCCAAAGGGGATAGGGACGTTTCTCATCCTTACACAATACTCGTATCTGTTCATTTTCTCCTTCGTTAAGTTACTGCTTTGACGCGTGTGGCCTTCACCGAAACATTCTCTGGGAGAACTCGTCAATGGCACACGTCAGAGCATTTCAAAGGTTATCGTTTTTTAAGTAGGAGGTGTGCTTTATCAGAAAAGAAAATGCAATATGTTGATGGATATTCTAGAATTAGTTTTTAAACTTTTAAGGCGACAATCCATTAAGTTTCCATTGTTCCTTTTGAATATTGCATTGATAAAAATATTTTTTCCCCAAAAAAATCTAGTATACAACACAAGACATTGTAGGCACTGCTCAAGTATTTTCAGTAGTCCACCGTGTGCAAATTTAAATTTTTTTTCTGAATGAGATTTGGTGACTTTCCCCCTTGCCACATTAAGCATAATCCAGGTGTTATCACTGATAAAGCTGTAATTTAGAAGTTATTGCTAAGACCTCTGCCCCTTCTAAGAGTTCTACGGAGATAAGTTAGAATTGAGATAGCAGCTGTTATCTGTATGTTCCGTGTGTAAAATACTTCGTTTTTTTAAATAACCAGAACTTACCAGGGTTATCAAGTGTTCCAAATATGGAATATTTCTTATGTACTTTATCCATTTAGGCACTTAGATTCTGTACCCAAATTTGTTTTAATTGCTAATAAAACACAACTCCTTTTCATTTCTTTATATATATATATTATAACATTATATATATATATATATATATTTATAAAACTGACACACTTAAGATAGGTACCGTTTGTGGAAAGAAAGGCATCTAAAGTAAGCTTCAACACCGCTAACGTTTTTTATTCTTCAAGATGTTACACACCGTTCTGATAGCTCATTGCATCAAACGTCTATCAAAAGCACACGGCTTTGAACGTGGTTTGGAATCTCTCTCTTTTTCCCCCCAGGGATGCAACGAACCACGGATCCTTCATGAAGCAGGCACGAAATGCAGATTTCTTCGTGAAGCCGGTAGTGTCAGTCACTGCCCCGAACTCTTTTTAAAAAAAAAATTAGAGGAAGACACCCACCAAAAAAAAATCATGTTCTTCTCTTGAGTTTTCAGCAGCAATCTTCGTCACGGGTCTCCATTCAAAAACCGTACAGTTCCCCCCAGCCTCGCATGCATATACTGTTGTTAAGGATTAACTGTAAAAGTTCATTCACGTTGTTTGTCCTCGAGGCAGATGCCGTTTCTCTCATACCGTTTCCTCAGTTGACAGCAACAACGGGTTAATATATTCAAATCCTTCAAACTCCGACTGGTCTATCCTTTTTATTACGTCCCTGAAAACAGAACAGACACACGTTACCACTCTTTTGCGGTGACTTCATGTGTGAAACGCAACGAGAAAAAGGACTGCTTAATTTATACACGATGCTTGGACAGCAGACTTTCAAAAACAGTGAAACATACTCATCATCTGGAGTTAGCTGTACAGGTTCGCTGGTGAACTGGGTGTCAAAGTTATCCAAGCCATAATCATCCGTGATCTGAGGCTGAAATGGGGGGGTCGCCTGCTTTTTTTCCAGCTGCAAGGGAGGGGGGAAAGAGAAGGGGGATAACCGGATTATTAAAAAGACAGACAAATAACTGGGGTGCTACCTCAGTACTTAGCAAACAAGGGAGTTCCTTGCGATTCTAGAGAGTGTTGGATTTATATCCCGCTTTTCTCAACTGTAAGGAGTTCCAAAGTGGCTTACAAATTCTCTTGCTACCTTTCCCCAGTACAGGCACCCTGTGAAGTAGGTGGAGCTGTGGAGAGTTCTGAGAAAACTGTGACTAAGCCAAGGCCAACCAACAGGCTTCATGTGGAGGAGGGGGGGGAAACAAACTTGGTTCACCGGATTAGTCTGCCGCTCATGTGGAGGAGTGGGGAATCAAACGCAGTTCTCCAGATTAGTTCACCGCTCTTAACCACTACACCATGCTGGCTCTTTTTACACACACACACAAAGACCCCAAGGTGACAGAGCTCTGGTCACAAATACAGAAGATATCTGAGTATATACTGACAATGTTTGCTGCAAGCCCAAAAATTTAACATTGCACAGGATATCCGAAGGTCATGGAGTGGGTTTGGGGTTCCACACTTCTCTTTCCTCGGTTTACGTTCATTACTTCTCTGTGTCCTTGTTTTCAATGACAAGTTCCTATCAAAATACTCTCGCTCTGGCCCCTTCTAATCTCATGTTTGCTAAGTCTGCAAGTTTGCTGAAGGGTGAGAGTTTGCTGAAACGCACAAAGAGTCTGTGCGTTTGCTGAAGCACCCAAAACTCAGAGGATTCATTTCAGTCATGCCTAGATCACTAGCAGGTTTGGGAAGAACATCTGAAAGAATCTGTGTCCTGACAGATTTAGTTCAAGCTTGCAAATGTTAACACAAGTCTCAGCTAAACGATTTAGAGATCCTGTTTTGAGTTACGCGAGACAAACCACCGATGACAAGTGTGACTGGGGTTGGCCGCACAGAGGCTGCGCACAGCTTGAGCGGCATCCTGAAATCAAGTAATGCCGCAATCATATTCCAGTATAGAACAGATGGTGGAGCCAGCGTGGTTGGTTAAGTTGGTAGACCCTAACCTGGAGATCCGGGTTCGATTCCCCTCTCCTCCACATGAGCGACAGGCCCTTAACTGGTGAACTGGATTTGTTCCCTCACTCCTTACTGTTTCTGGCTCATCTTGCCTACTGTGACCTTGGGCTAGTCACAGTTCTCTCAGAATTATCTCCGCCTACATGGAGGCAGGCTATGGCAAACCACCTCCAAAAGTTCCCTTGCCTTGAAAACCACACAGGGTAGCCGTAAGTCAGCTGTGACTTGACAGCACACAATTATACAGATGGTGCCTGTTGCCATGGGGTCAAGTTACAGATTAAATAGGTCTGATTTCCCCAGCCTAACATTAGGATTTCTGTGACAGCACTACAAGAAGGCATTCTGCAATCCCATACCCTACCACTATTTACTGCATCCCGAGAAAAAGTCTTACTTTATCTGAGGAACCTATAGAGCTGGATCCAAAAGAGGCGGTGCCAGATGTTCCGCAAGGACTCAGGGCAGCTTTGGAATTCCATACCTCAAGCGGCAGCTTCTCATGCCATGCAACAAACCCCCCTGGAAACTGACGGGACTTTCAAATGCCATTCGCTATATAGCCCCAAAGCCTGCTGTCTAAAGTTGAAAACCCCCACGGGCCTTGCCTGAGCTGCTGAGCCTATCTAAAGTGGTTCTCTGGAGCTCGGCCATGCCTTTGAAAAAAGCAAACAAGTTCAACGGATCTGCGCTGGAGCTCAAAAAATCGGTCTGTTTCCTTCCTGGAAGCCCGAAACGGTCTCCTCGGTGCCCCAGCAGGCCGAGACAGAAGGTACACCCACAGAAATTAATTCATGTGCAAATTGGCAGGCTTAGTCCCAAGCCAAATAAATATCCACAAACCAAATACTGGCGGCGTTCCTCAAATAATTCCAACATAAATAACCATCGGGGGGAAAAAAAACTAATAGGTCTAATACTCAGCGGTATGGTTGAATGAGTAATTAACAGTTCTAATCTCTCTTTTTCTAATACCAAGACAGCTCCGGAATGTATAGTGCGCCAACGTCTTTTAAAGCCACACACTGAGCCATGGCAGATAATAAAAATGCACCACCAATCTTGCGAACTGCAGCGTACACATCAGCTATGCAAACAGGCTGGGATCCAACCCGCCGTTCAGTCCCACACAACGGGCTTGTGTGAGCGCAGTGGAATTTCTGACTTTCCCTGCTTTGAACATCTTGACCCCCCCTCCAACCCTCCAGTGGTGTTTCAAGAGCAGCCATCTGCCTTTGGAACACCCCTGAGTTTCAAAAGCCCTAGACTGTGCAGCATGTGTGTGTTTGTGGGGGCGATGGAGGGATTGTTACACACACACACACACACACACCCCTCCCCTGAAACACGCTCAGGCTGACAGAATCAGTTTCCTGTTTCTTTGGAGCCCAGCCACAAAATGTCTGGCAAGTCACCGCGATTCTCAAATTTAAGAATGCTTTAAGATGCTAATGTTATTATTCAAGCAGGGGGGAAAAAGGCACGGAGTGTGAAGAAACCTGCAATAAAAACTAAATGAAGGAGGCTTTTAAACTGAAAGATCAATTGAGACATGCTTTAGAGATATAAAACCAGTCCACAGCCGTTCCAGACGTAGGAAGTTGGGGCGTGGGTAGGCTTTATGTCTCAAATGCTGCGTTTATCTCTTTTTAAAAATATGAACATGCCTCTATTTAAATAATCTCCAGCCAAAGTGATCACTCGCTCACATTTGGGTGGGGCAGCCTGCTTCTGCTGAACGTGGAAGTAGGTTTTTCCAAAGGTAGATGATCCCAAATGCACTGCCATATTGGTGGCATCTTAGACCAGTTGATTATATGGTAATAAATCACAGAATCCTAGAGTTGGAAGAGACCACAAGGGCCATCCAGTCCAACCCCCTGCCAAGCAGGAACACACAATCGAAGCACTCCCGACCTATGTTCATCCAGCCTCTGTTTAAAAATCTCCAAAGGAGGAGGCTCCATCACTCTCTGAGGCAGTGAATTCCACTGTCGAGCAGCCCTGACAGTCAGGAAGTTCTTCCTGATGTTTAGGTGGAATCTCTTTTCCTGCACCTTGAATCCGTTACTCCCACCTGCCTGAACAGATTACATGCTGCAAGTGGGACAGAATCAAGCTTCAATAATGTAAATGCAGTAAATGGCAACATTAAAACACGGCGTAAAGTCTGCAAAAGCAATGGACTCAAAGACACTTTCACTGACGTAGGCTGCAAAGAGCTACCATACGTGGGTCTTCAGGACAACGCAAGTGTCACAAAGGAAGGACATACTGCTGACGGAGTTGGGCCCCCTCTCTCCCCCCACCCTTCACCAGACCTAACTGTTGTTCTAATCATTCAAGGCCAGCTTGGATGAGCCAGGTTGGCCACAGGAGGTCACTATTCTGCTAGAGAAACCAGATAATCAAATAGGCAGTCTTTCCTTCTTCCTGAAGGGGTTCACTAGTATTATGCTATTTTGTATTGGCAGATTCCTGGGGTTATAAGTGTTTTATGACCAATCAAAGTAAGTTTAACTGACAAAGGGGGAGGGGGGAAAAAGGATAAATACAAGAGCCAGAGTGGAAATAACAAAAAGCAAAACCTAGCACAATCTGATAAAATAAGGCTTACCCCCTCTATGATATGAAGCCTGTGGCATAGCGGGGTAAGCTGCAGTACTGAAGTCAAAAACTCCGCTCACAACCTGAGTTTATCCCAATGGATGCTGGTTTCAGTAGCCAGCTTGGGACTGATAAAAGAGACAATCCAAAAAAGGAGGGGGGAGGGGTCAAATTGGAAGCAGCCTGGCACAAGTGGCACAGACGCCGGCACTAAGGAAGTTAGACTGGCGCAAAGGGAGCTGCTGTCTCAGGCTTAACTATTTTAGTGAGAGCCTGCAACCCACACAACCTGTCTCCAATACAGGGGCGTACCACCCAGGGAGGACATATAGGGTCAAATATCCCCAGGCTGCGGCCATTTAGTCATGTGGGTGGTGGGAAATTGCCCCCTCCCCCACACCCTTCCATCTTCCCCCCAGGTCCCCCCCCCAAACTTTGATATGACCTGTAGCAGAAAAACTTGTTTGGCCATGGTGGGAGAGGCTGACATGCATACAGCGGAGATATGCCTCTGCTCCAATTATTTTAAAGTTCACACTAACACATGGTACGAAAGTGGCTTTGGACAATATGCTTGGTTAGTTCCTAAATACAGCTTGTACACACACTGCAAGACTACCGATACCGCTGTGAAATCAAAACAGAAGTAATCAACTTTACCAGATCCCAGTCTATACTGCGAAAGAAAGTATGTGATTTGATATCAGAAAATCCAGTTTGCAGTTGGCACCCAAGCCTTTCTTTGGGATCCTGTAGAGGCAAACACCAAATTAATTTTGCCATGACAAGGCGGCAGCTGACAAGTAACAGTTCAAATGTTTATATCCTGCTTTTCCCATTTTAGCCCAAGGCAGTTTACAAACATTACACCCCTAGGCCAAGCAGCACAGTTAAGAACAAGATGCTGGCTATCTTATCCTTCGCATTAAGAAATCAACCATTTCCAACTTTTTCTGGTGGGTTTTCTGGGCTGTGTGGATCCACCAGACCACGGCCATACAGCCCAGAAAACCCACCAGAACCAGTTGGATCCGGCCGTGAAAGCCTTCGACAATACATTTCCAACTATGTTTGGAAAGTTAACATTGTGAAATTGGGAGATGATCATTAAAACAAGAAGAGGAAGATTTATACCCCACCTTGGATTTATACCCCACCTTTCTATCCTCTAGGTGGCCTACAAGCTCCTTTCCCTTCCTCTCCCCCAACAGACACCTTGTGAGGCAGGTAGAATACGTACTACCCAGTTTCTTCTGGAGGAGGAGGAAGAAGAAGAAGAGGAGGAGTTTGGATTTATAACCTACTTTTATCTCTTGGAAGGAGACTCAAGGTGGCTTACAAGCTCCTTTCCCTTCCTCTCCCCACAACAGACACCTTGTGAGGCAGGTGGGGCTGAGAGAGTTCTGAAGAACTGTGACTAGCCCAAGGTCACCCAGCAGGAATGTAGGAGTGCGAAAACGCATCTGGTTCACCAGATAAGCCTCTGCCACTCAGGTGGTGGAGTGGGGAATCAAACCCGGTTCTCCAGATTAGAATCCATCTGCTCTTAACCACTACACCATGCTGGCTCTTCACTAAGTCTTCGCTAAATGTCTCTAAGAACTGCCAGAGTATTTTTTAAAAGCAATTTCCAGCTTAACTGTGGACACTGGACATTATGACAAGAACCTGAAGAACTCACCTTATTTAAAAATCCTTTCAAGACATGAGAGGCCTTGACAGAAAGGAATCTCGGGATTCGGATTGGCTTTTCAAGGATAACTGTTAAAATGAGATTTTTAAGGAAGGACAAGTTATTCTCGGGATACCCTGGGATGCTAAAAAGCACCACGATCATTCATCAGCAAGCTTGGGGCAGACAATTAATTCAGACCTTTGGCCATTCAATGGGACGAAGGAGTGCAGCAATTGTTCAAACTTGATGAAAAAGGAAGGGCAAAGACACAGGATACAAAGAGTAATTGAAGGGCAGAAGGAGGACCACAGAAAGGGGCTATCAGGGGAAAGTGCTGTGTCCTAGACATAGGAAAACCACAGAAAAAGGGCTGCCCCAAATGGAGACATGAATCAGAGAAATCGGGACAGAGGGATTTGTTTGATCAAGTAAACTGGAATCAAGGGAAGGAAACTGCAGAGCAGAGTCAGGAACGGGAGAGAAAAGTCTGGATTTACCGTGTTTCCCCGAATATAAGACAGTGTCTTATATTATTTTTTGCTCCCAAAGATGCGCTATGTCTTATTTTCAGGGGATGTCTTATTTTTCTGTGTTCTGTTCGTCAGGCATGCTTCCAAACAAAAACTTTGCTATGTCTTACTTTCGGGGGATGCCTTATATTTCGCACTTCAGCAAAACCTCTACTATGTCTTATTTTTCGGGGATGTCTTATATTAGGGGAAACAGGGTATATACCACCTTCCTCTTTGTTTAAACAAAGGGTTTTACAAGCTCCTTTCCCTTCCTCTCCCCACAATAGACACCTTGTGAGGTAGGTGGGGCTTACAGAGAACTCTGACTGGCCCAAAATCATCCACCAGGCATCATGTTTAGGAGTGGGGAAACAAATCCAGTTCACCAGATGAGAGTCCACCGTTCATGAGGAGGACTGGGGAATCAAACTCGGTTCTCCAGATCAGAGTCCACCGTTCTCAACCACTAAACCACGTGAGCAGTGGACTCTTATACAGACGGAAGAACTGAATACATATAATGAGAATTACCTTGGAAGAGGTAATCTTCAGTATTCATATCTGGATTGTCAGTAATAATATCAAAGGGAGATCTTCCTGCCATCATTTCAAACATCAGGACGCCAAGGGCCCACCAGTCCACGCTGAACCCTGTGAAGGACAGCAGCATTTGAGAAATACCCTTTCAAGTGACAGGTTTCTGAATTCCACATGGTCGCTGCTTCTGGTATCTGCTGAGAGACTGCTCCGAACTGCAGAGCAAAAATGGCGAGAGCGTTTTGCAGACTGGAATGCTAATGAATTTATTCAGTCATGCTTGGGATGTTACTGAACATTATTGTGCCTGTTGTTTCAAAACGAGTGAAGGAAAAGCAGCGCACAGGTTGTCTTTAGGATTACTGGATACGCAATAATGCCAAACATAAACAGCAACGCTTAATTCTGTGGGTGCTTAGCAGTGTTTATGTACCTTTGTTCAGATTTCTAAACTTCCTGTGTTCAGACACTTGAGCGTGGCCTGCACAGTGGTTTTTTTATCTATGCTCTCTGCTATAAATACAAAAGGATGAGATAACAACAGAACCATAACACGGACAATTATGCCGGCTGGTGAAACATTAGAGCTTTATCTCCGTGCAATTAATTCCGTGGAATTAATTGCTTTGGGATTGTGCAGAGGCATCGTAAGATGAATGGGCTCAGACACATTCTTGCAAGCTCAATCTATCAATGGACCTAGGTATCTAGATACGTGGCCAGATATCAGAAGGTTCTTCGAGAGCAACACAAGTAATTCTTCTGCATTGCTCTGAAGCACACAATAACAATGGAGCTACGCAGAGAACTGCCGTGGGTCAATCTTGCCATTCATCGCAAAAACAAAACAATAAAATAATAAACCTTTTTGTCAGAAAAGCAAAACCCGTGACACACAAACCACGCAGCTAATCTGTTCTCTACTTAATGGCAGCAAGTGTCTAAAGAGGAAGCACATCAATAGCGGCTTGAAATTAGATTTCTAATGACTCTCTGCAATTAAATCATTACACGCGCTATGTACCAACTCACCATACTCTTCTCCTCGTAGGATCTCTGGAGCAATATAATTTGGTGTTCCACAGAAAGTGCTTGTAGTGTCTCCGGGGCCCAATCCTTCCTACAAGAGAAACCAACACAGTCCAAATGTGAAAGATAAGAACACAAGAAAGAGCCTGATGGATCAGACCAGAGTCCATCTAGTCCTGCACTCTGCTACTCGCAGGGGCCCACCAGGTGCCTTTGGGAGCTCACATGCAGGAGGTGAAAGCAATGGCCTTCTGCTGCTGCTGCTCCCGAGCACCTGGTCTGCTAAGGCATTTGCAGTCTCAGATCAAAGAGGATCAAGATTGACAACCATAGATCGACTTCTCCTCCATAAATCTGTCCAAGCCCCTTTTAAAGCTATCCAAGTTAGTGGCCATCACTAACCTAATAAACATGGCCTTTCTCTTATGAGACTCAGAAGTTTAAAATGTTTACCAACATTCCATAACTGGCTGAAGCTGATACCTCCCCCCCCCCCACCCCAAAATGATCAATGCTGCATCTGAAGTAGCAATGGAGTGCAAGTATGGTTGGTGCAGCAACTTCATTTACTTAGCATTACATGAGAAGAAATCCAGCTGTGACTATGTTCTTTGGGGCCGAACCAATACTGTCGTTTGCTCCTAACAGGTAACTGATGTTCTTTGAGTTCACAGTCACACACACAACAAGGGAAACCAATGCATACTTATTTTGAAGGCTTGTCGTGGGATTTTCCAGATCTAGCACATTTTTTAATCCTGTCCTGCCACTTCCAGTTCCTTCAACCCTTCCTCATTTATCCTCACAAACACTATGTGAAGGAAGTTAGACTGAGAGAAAGTTTGGCTCAGTCTAACCTACTTCAATCAATAGCGAAGGCCACTCAGAAAACTTCATGGCAGAGTGGGGGTTTAAATAGGTATCAGCTTCCACTCGGTTTCTGGGTGATGTCTTTTGTTAGCAGATCCTGATCCAGGATGTCACCAAATTTTTGGAAATAGCAGTCTCCAGATGGGTTCTAGTTTGATGGGAAAGATACATGTGAGTACTGTACTATTCTTTCTTGCTTTGTGTTCTATTTGATTGGTGTCACGCTCAAGATCTTGGGTCAAATGAGCTTAATAATAAAAGAAAGGGGATTTGAGCCCACGTCTCCAAGGTTCTAGTCTGCGACACTAATGACTGTACCACTCGCCCCCCGCCCCCCTTCCTCTTATTTTGTGACTTCCTCCAATAGTCCCTTTATGCCAAGTAGGTAGAGCACATACTACCCAGTTTCTTCTGGAGGAAGAGGAAGAAGAAGAGGAGGAGTTTGGATTTATACCCCACTTTTATCTCTTGGAAGGAGACTCAAGGTGGCTTACAAGCTCCTTTCCCTTCCTCTCCCCACAACAGACACCTTGTCAGGCAGGTGGGGCTGAGAAAGTTCTGAAGAACTGTGACTAGCTCAAGGTCACCCAGCAGGAATGTAGGAGTGTGAAAACACATCTGGTTCACCAGATAAGCCTTCGCCACTCAGGTGGAGGAGTGGAGAATCAAAACCCAGTTCTCCAGATTGGAATCCACCTGCTCTTAACCACTACACCACGCTAGCTCTCATGGAGACTGTGCATATCTACTTAAAGCGAGAAATCTTCTGCATTTCAGAGAAGCGTGACGTATCCCTGCGCAGATGACCGTTAGAAAGACCACCTTGTGGTTCTGAAAAAGATTTCATGCTTACCCTGCATGTTTTCCAGATGTGGGGCTGCACTGAAGTTACAAGGAAGACCAAACAAGAGAGTGAGGGAATGTTTTAAGGTGCCAGCAATGTACACTTCACAGCATTCCAATTAAACGATTCTGCTGCAGTAAATCTGAGTTTCTATTTAATCAGATTCTGAGCCTTGAAGTATAGCACTGCGGAAGAGCAAGAGCGTGCTCTGAATGCAAAGAGTAAAACTTACCTTGCACATGCCGTAATCTGTTAGTTTGATGTGACCCTCCGCATCCAGGAGAACGTTATCTAATTTTAAATCTCTGTAGATTATGCCTCTTTCGTGCAGGAAGTTTAGAGCAATACAGATTTCAGCAGCATAAAACCTTAAATGAGAAGATTTCACACATTAAGAGCAGCGTAATCGAATGACAGTGGGTTCCACTTTCTTTAAGGAAGCAAACCCCAAATGCAATCTGGACACTGTAACGAATAATGACCCTGATCGTGTTTCATTCACACATGACGAGAATTTGAACATCATGAGCGCAGTACAGCTAGATCAGGGGTCTGCAACCTGTGGCTCTCCAGATGTTCATGGACTACAATTGGCCATGGTGGCAGGAGCTGATGGGATTTGTAGTCCATGAACATCTGGAGAGCCTCAGGTTGCAGGCCCCAAGCTAGATACTGCAACTGAAATCCCAATTTTGCTAGATGCTTTTTATCAAACCCACAACACATGCTGTCATGATTCTGGGGCAATTATTTTATACAAGAAAACTGACCCCTCGTGGCCTCTCAGTGCCCACCTTTGCCTGTCAAGATGGCAACAGTATTACATTAGGAACCCCAAAGAAGCTCGGTGGAAAATTATAGGGGTAGCACAACAGTAGGGATCAAGGGACCACATCCAAATTAGTCCTGAGAAATCAGCATTTATGACTATGGCAGGCTCTGTACAGTGCCCAAGCAAAAATATCTGCAGATAGATACAGATAACCTTTCATGCCATAAGTTACAAAGATTTAAAACAAAATACAAAAATTAAAAGATAAAGTACAAAGCAAAATTAAGATCATTTGTTTATGACCAGTGCATAAAAACCTGGCCGTTTGCTCTAGTGCACCTCTGGATTCATTGTTTAACAGAGCAGTTCTCAACCTGTGGGTCGTGACCCCTTTGGGGGTCGAACGACCCTTTCACAGGGGTCGCCTAAGACCATCGGAAAACACACATTTCCGATGGTCTTACGAACCAAGACACAAATAATTTTATGGTTGGGGGTCACCACAACATGAGGAACTGTATTAAAGGGTCGCGGCATTAGGAAGGTTGAGAACCACTGGTTCAACAAATACATAGTCTTCTGCTGGTCTGTCCATGTTGGAAGGTTGAAAGAAACTATGTTCTGGCCTTGTTATGGACAATAATATAGCACATGGTGTACAGTCTCTGTAGTTTTCAAAGTGCAGATGCAAAAATATTCACTATGAGCTGTTTTGGAGCTTCTTCCATCCCTCAAAGCGGAAGGAAGCACATTGCATCTGGCCAAACTGATGGAACATCCAGATCGGAAAGAACGAACAAGTATCTGACCATGCCTAGGCGGCCGTAAGGGATGCCAAGGGGAGAGGGATATCTGTATCTAAAACTTCAACTGACCTAAACTGGGAGAAGCAATTTGCAGGCGATGGCAAAAGAAAACACCATTTTATTGGCTGGTGGTGGGTTTTTTTTTCATACCTGGCATGTTCTTCCGGGAGTTTTCTTTGCCGTTGCATATGAAACATGAGGTCGCCCCCATTCACGTACTCTATAACAAGAAATAACCTGAAAATGTAACATGCAAGTTCTTATTATTTGGCTGGAGAAAGTTGCCCACCTGATTCACATTTACAGGACGCATATAACATTCAAAAGCCGCTGCAACACAGGATTTTTTAAAAAGCCTTGCTAGTTTGGCGATTTTTAATAAACCCGGGTTGGGGAAAATAACACGGGCAGACTCATTTGGGGGACAGGATCTGTGCGAAGTCCCCTCCCCCATTTTTAAAGCATCCTACTGTGCAGAAGACGCCTAACAGCATCAGAGGATATCTTCCTTCTGCTCCCAGTCTTTCATATCCAACTTTTGTAGGATACGTTGCGCAGGCGTTCCCAACAGGAGTCCGGTATGTCAAAACAGGCAGCGGTTTCAGCAGCGTTCAGTAACTCCTTTTGAAATAATGAATTCCCGAACTGAGCAAAGGTTAAGTGAGGTAGCGGAACTAATGGCAGCATGACCAGTTTTATGCAAAGGATATTACACTTTACAAGAAGATTTAATCTCAGGGAAATTGGGATCTATACGCCACCGCCGCAGCCATCCAGACCCGCAAGGCAGGAAGATGATTCGTGTTCTTTTGCATCAACTGATTTTGCAGAGGCGCCAGGTGCCGTGTGTCCCCTCCGTGTGCTTGAGGGGTCCCTATTCTTCTCTCCAAAATAGTAGGCAATGCAACGTAAATTTCGTTGTGCATGCACAATGACAATTTTTTTAAAATGCTTAACGGTGAGTTCAGTGTAATCGATAAAGGCTACACCTAGGTGAGTACATAAGAAACAGTCGCCCCCCCCCTCCCCCGCCAAACACACCCATTTTGGGCTTTTAAAATGTACCAAGGTGTTCTTCTGAAGCACATGAATGCAGAGATATGCTCTGCCCTTGCTCCAACCTGGTGGAACTCTGTTGAGCAAAGTCCAATTGGCCATGCTGACAGAGGCTGATGGGAATTGTAGTTCCTGAACATCTGGAGAGCCGCAGGTTCCCTACCCCTGACCTATGGGAATGCACCCATCTAGGCTTATTAAGCTGACTTGTGTATTTTAATGTTATTGTGATTTTAAACTGAATGTTTAAATTGTGTTGTGCCTTTTTAAGTGCTGTAACCCACTAGGCCTTTTAAAGTATTGTAACCCACCAGAGCCTGCTGGGGGAGGGTGGGCTGGAAATAAAATTTTATTTATTATTCAATTCTGTTTAATATCACGGCTGCCCGTTCTTTAGCTGGCTGTTGGCATTTCATTACAATCTGCGCCTCACCCAGAGTCCTAGGATGTTGTTATGTACCTGTGTACTATTCATGTGCATCCCAGCAGGGTGTCCTTTTGAATCTGACAGATGTTGATTCTGTCAATTTGACAGATGTTTCAATTAGGTTGTCCCACAGTCACCGAATCTCGCTTTTCAAATCGTGGTATTTAGTGACTTTCTCATGTTCTTTTTCAATGACCCTGCTGCCACCAAGCACTGTAATGTCGACAATGGCCACTTTCTTGTCCTTCATTACAGTGATGTCCGATGCACCAACACTTTGTCCCTTTGGGTTCAAAAGTTCTACAAGATCTTGACCTTCTCATTTTTTGTGTGACTTCCTCTGGACCATATTTCCCTGGTTTTTAGCCATCCTGATGATAAATTCTTGCATACGTTTTAGTGGATCATCTTGGTCATCGAGTTGTGCCTCTGTTTGTACTCAGTCTGGGCAATCTTTTGGCAGCAGCTGAATACACGAGCTACGTTTTCGTTGGCTTCCTTGCACAATCTGCACTTTGCATCATCTGAGGATTTTTCGATTCAGAGCAACGCTCTATTTGGACTGGCAAACTGCAGAGCCATGTAGATATCTAGGGGAAGCTGTGACTTAGCAACAGCACATGTGTCTTGCGCACCAAAAGTTCTAGGCTCAGGTCCTAGGACAGTGGTGGCGAACCTTTGGCACTCCAGATGTTATGGACTACAATTCCCATCAGCCCCTACAATTGGCCATGCTGGCAGGGGCTGATGGGAATTGTAGTCCATAACATCTGGAGTGCCAAAGGTTCGCCACCACGGTCCTAGGACCACCAGCAGAACCGCTGGTATTGATAAAGACCTCTCTCTGCCTGAAGCCGTGGAGAACAGCTGCCCAGGAAATGTGTACAGTATGGAGTAGGATCAGTCAGTGGTCTGGTTGGGGGTAAGGCAGCATATATATCCATTGCAGGGCCATTAACCTACATATGGGCTTCTGTAGCACTGACCCAAGAACTCAGTCAGTCTTCTCAGCACAGCCTATGAACTCCTGCTGCAAAACTGTAGCTTGTTCCCACAGCCACTTATCTTGGGGGTAACAGCTCCTTACGTTAACGTCACTTCCGACCAAACCCCGACTGAAAACAGCACTGATACACAACCCCAGCTATTTACAGAAGAACTTCCCGCTAAGATGCCTCCAGCAACACAAAAAAGACACAACCTTCCTTCCTATTTGAAAAATGTGCCCTTTGCTGAGGTCTATGCGCCCACGCCTCTTCCACAGAATCTCAAGGTGATACCATTTTAACGCTGCATTTCCACATCCATGGCAACAAGTTTTAAACATTTATGAGAATGCTCTGTAGCTACACAACGCTTTTGCTGCGCAATCTGGTTCCTTCTCTTTAAGCTCCAGTTTGACAGCTGAAGGCAATTATATTATCAGCCTTGGATAGCTGGTGGCCACTCCAAGACACTTCTATTACCTGAGTAGAGGGTTGACAAAACTTTGCCGTTCAAACCTAGACTTTGCATTTTTGCAGTCAGCTGACCAAAAGCAGCCTGGGGGAACTGAAAAAGTATTCTTCCAGTCAAACTTGCAAATGGAATTACAAAAAAAATCAAAAATCTCTGCCCAGAAATTTGCTCCACCCAAGTCAGGGCCCTTCCACACATGCAGAATAATGCACTTTCAATCCACTTTCAATGCATCTTGCAGCTGGATTTTACTGTGGGGGATAGCAAAATCCACTTACAAACAATTGTGAAAGTGGATTGAAAATGCATTATTCTGCATGTGCAGAAGGGGCCTAAGTGAGGCATGTGAAACATCTCTTGTGCAGAAGGGGCCTAAGTGACGCATGTGAAACATCTCTTGTGCAGAAGGGGCCTAAGTGACGCATGTGAAACATAGGCCATCTCTTCAGGATTTAGACAGGAAAAAAGGTTTTCAGGACACCTAAGCCCAATGTTCAGGCAAGAAAGAAGAACTGGTTGAATGGCCAATTAAGAAGATAACCACTTCTTCGGGTTTCTTGAAGCGTCTAAAATTGAGGCACAGCCTTTTTAGATAAGCAAAAGAACCTGAAGGGGAAGCGGAAATTTCAGTCTGAATAGGCAAGGTTACTCCTTACTTGCTTTACACAATTAACATCCAAAAGATGTCACGTCAAACTTAAAAGACTTCTGTCCCTTCTACTACACCGAGCACAGTTACCACTCACAACTTACACAGCACAGCAGACATTTCAAGAAAACATGGGGCGTTTAAACCACGCACAGTGGCGTAGGAGGTTAAGAGCTCATGTATCTAATCTGGAGGAACCGGGTTTGATTCCCAGCTCTGCCGCCTGAGCTGTGGAGGCTTATCTGGGGAGTTCAGATTAGCCTGTACACTCCCACACACGCCAGCTGGGTGACCTTGGGCTAGTCACAGCTTCTCAGAGCTCTCTCAGCCCCACCTACCTCACAGGGTGTTTGTTGTGAGGGGGGAAGGGCAAGGAGATTGTAAGCCCCTTTGAGTCTCCTGCAGGAGAGAAAGGGGGATATAAATCCAAACTCTACTCTTCTTCTTATACAGATACATTTATACTGTGCCATCTTAGGCAGATCTACTCAATGGGGCCTACTCCCATGAAACCGTCGTAAGGATTGTGCTGTTATTGACTTTTAGGACTTACATATCTTTAGTAGGTATAAGAGGGATGAGAGAAAAAAACACAAGACTTTGTTATCTTGGGATTTTGGTTGGTTCCCAGGAATAGAGAATTGTGGGGAATGCAGATACTTTAAAAGTTGCAGAACTTACTTGTGGAGATTACAGGTAGAAAGATGATAGAAAGGCTGCTTCCATAGTCATAAATGCAACGTTATGTACAACCGAAAGGCATGTCGGTAGATATAAAGCCAGTGAGTTAAGTGAACATCACTTTGTAGAGGAAAAAAAACACTTAAGAAAATTGGCAATGGTAGTTTACCTAACAAAAAGTTCTACTTGAATGTTCTAAGTACCACAAATCTTAAAATAAAAAGAAAGTATTTCAGCTGACGCAGAGAAGAAGAAAAAAAATCCAACAGTACTTGAAAGTGGCTCAGTATTTATTAAATGTACTCCCCAAAGAGACAAAACTGTTTTATCAATCTGTGCCACGCATAAAGATGCCAGGCTGATGAAAGGATAAAAGAAACCATGAATAAATAAAAAGCCCCACGCCAACACCAGTGCCAAAACGCTTTCTAGAAGAGGAATAACTAAGAAGGGTCCTTTTAATTGTCCAAATTCATATCCTCTTAAGCAGACATGTTACGTGGTATGCTCGGTTTTGAAGTCTTCCTTTTCCCAACCAAGTAATTAGGCTACAGCTAGCTTTTGCGATATCGGAAATCTGGCCGGGCTTGTGGACATTGTGGTGAAAGTAAGGCTGATCAGACGCTGGCAGCTTTTAGTCAAGATTATCATGGGGGGAGGGGGGGGAAGAAGAGGACTGTCATATATGGATCACCAATACTGAAGTTACTTCAGTTGAGAAATCGCCCTTCGTTAGTGTATTGTCGAAGGCTTTCACAGCTGGATTCAACTGGTTGTTGTGGGTTTTCCAGGTGGTGTGGCCGTGGTCTGGTAGATCTTGTTCCTAACGTTTCACCTGCATCCGTGGCTGGCATCTTCTAAAGATACCAGCCACGGATGCAGGTGAACATTAGGAACAAGATCTACCAGACCACGGCCATACAGCCCAGAAAACCCACAACCACCCTTCATTACTTTCGCTCTTCAGACAGGCAGTTCCTGTCTCGTGGTCCTGCCGATGCCAAACTTGAAGCCCAGACTCCTTAATGGTCCAGACTTTTTCTTTGATAGCCCTGAAACCTGAAAGACATTTCACAGATGGAGGTTTTGCCCATGACCCTTCAATTACGTCTGTCTTTTTGACCAGTTGCAACTGTATCACAGAATCACAACTGCATTTCATGAGCAGCAGTGGCGTAATGGTTAAGAGCAGGTGCACTTTAATCTGGAGAACTGGGTTTGATTCCCTGCTCTGCCACTTGAGCTGTGGAAGCTTATCTGGGGAACCAGATTAGCTTGTGCACTCTAACACGCGCCAGCTGGGCTAGTCACAGCTCTACGGAGCTCTCTCAGCCCCACCCACCTCACAAGGTGCTTGCGTGGGGGGGGCGGAGGGAAAGGAGCCCTCTGAGTCTCCTACAGCAGAGAAGGAGGGGTATAAATCCAAACTCTTCTTCTTCTTCAAAAACCACCAAACAAGCAGCATTGTATAAAAGTCCTATATTATTTCTAGGATTTAGTACAGAACTGAAAAGGTTACTTGATCCTGGTACCTGCCGCGAGTTCTACAAACTCCTGCTGAGATGCTTCCTAGCTGTGGCTGCTCCCCACATAGATGGCCCAGTTACTCAACCGCAGAGCCCAAGCAGAGAGGAATGAACCAAGAGAAAACTTATGATGACATGGTCCAAACTGATCTGAATTAAAGACCTCCACAGCACACTGCAGCCGGCTCCAGCCTTGAAACTCCAGCACTGAATGAGAATGACAGCACAGACTCATTTTCTCAAATCCAATGGGTCCCAGACGAAGAACCATTAACTGGGGCACCCCGAACACAAGCTCAGCAAAGTGCAACCCCTGTAAAGGTAGGCATGGATCTCTTATAAAACAGAACTGGAGCTGGCAGAGAAAGAAGTGCTTAATATGACTGGCCGAGGAGTATTTGCAACCTTTCACACTCTGACAAACATATCACTTCACAAGAGATAAGGATGTTTTGCCCACTTACCGGCTTGTCGTTTGAAAGCAGGAATGTAAACCGACTAGGAATGGGTTACTGGATGCCTGTTCAAACACATGTTTTTCCGTCTGCACCCAATCAATATCCTAAAACAGAGTAATTTGAAGAGTCACAACGGCTGCAGAACAAACTGCCGTGGGCAATGCCGAAAGTCACAACACGTTTATTCTCCCTTGCTCACACATCCATCACTGTCCTGCAGCTCGCCGTTCTTTTGGAATTTGTATCGAGAAGCGACACTCGTTGTTCTCAGGAAGATATAATTCCGATGCAGATGTAACGATCACCAAAACTAGACTGCTGCCCCGCACAACCACCTAAGACACCACCTGGAATTGTGAGCCAACATGGTGTTGTGGTTAAGAGCGGCAGACTCTAATCTGGTGAACTGGGTTGGTTTCCCCACCCCTACACAAGAAGCCTGCTGGGTGACCTTGGGATAGTCAAAGTTCTCTCAGAACTCTCCCAGCTCCACTGACCTCACAAGGTGTCTGGGGAGGGGAAGGAGCTTGTAAGCCCCTTTGAGGCACCTTATGGGTGAGAAAAGAGGAGCATAAATCTAAAATCATGTTCTTCTGGTTAAAGGAAACTTCCCACTCTACTCTAGAATGGTGACAAAACCCAAGTTACAGTTAATTTATCAACATTAAACCTTAATCTCAGTGTATCTACATTCCATTGCAAGCACCGGGTCTTTCCTTTTTATGGAAGGAAAACTTTGTGGGGAGAAACACTCTTGACTCGCTACGACAATCGAATCACCCATTTACCTAAACTTTATTCAGAAAATGTATATGCAACTTCTCCAGATACCTATTCCAGATGGCTCCCAAAGTATGATAAAGTCATAAAACTTGCACAAAAATCATTAACAATTACTACTGACATTGCTTTGAGAGTGTTTGAAGTGCTGAACCTTTCGTTATTTGGCCATAGCTATCTTCAGAGATTAAAATTGTGGCATTAATTAGCACCACCAGTCTCCATCCAGCCAAAAATCGGCCATTTCTCAGCGTGGTGATTAAGTTTTCCATGTGACCAAAAAGGCAAACATTTTTCCCATACTTGTTACATCTGTATCTTGATGTTCTTCCAAGCAACTCCAAGGATACAAGCCATTCCCTTACAACTAACCCTGCCCTAGGCCTGCCGAGTTTCAGAGAGACCACTACTTGCTTTAACCTTACCAAACTAGCGACAACTGCAAATATGCCAGGTTTGACACAACCATCGAGTTAACTATACAAAAGTTTACTCCCCCCACTCAAATACGTGATAAGCCACTGAACCGGACTCTTACCTCATCATCGTGGACTAATTCTTTCTTCACTACTTTCATGGCATAAATCTGGTCATTCTTTTTTAACCGTACTAAAAGAACTTTGGCATAGCTTCCCCGTCCAATGACTCTGATCAGGTCGAAGTCCTGCAGGCCAAGACCCTGAGAGATCTTAATTCCGTCCATTCCATCAATAACAGGCTTGAGATCCTGTACGGGCAGGCAAGCAGGTAAGGCGTGACGTAGCTCTTTCAGTGAGAAGCAAAAGAGTCGATGCAGCCACAACAGGTCCTGCCTCCACCCAGAAGCGGGAGGTTTGTGAAAAGTCATCCTTTCCTTCTCAGCTTATCCTCCTACCAATCACTTTTTGCAGTAGCACTTGGCACAAGGAAAGGGTCTTGGGTCTTGTGCATTTAACAGTGAAATTCTGACAAGTCACCAGCCAGGGTCATCTCTAAACCATAGTCATCCTACTATTCTTTTGCCACTTATCTCTAACCTGACTATCAAAACTAGCATGTGCCTTCCACATGGACAGCGTCTATTTTTGTTTGACTTCACGGTGCTGTCGCTTTAGCCAGTAACCACGCATTTAAGGACTCCTGAGCTAAGACTGACTGCTATTATGAAGAGATGGAACAGAGCTTAAAGATTCCAGTGAACAAGACGACCAACATCCTCAGGATGTAATGTTTAAACTGAGTAACTAGGGAAACTGAGGACAGTGGGGTGCTGTGTGGTTTCCGGGCTGTATGGCCGTGTTCTAGCAGCATCTCTCCTGATGTTTTGCCTGAATCTGTGGCTGGCATGAACACGGCCATACAGCCCGGAAACCACATAGCACCCCAGTGATTCCAGCCGTGAAAGCCTTCGACAAACCGGGGACAGTCAGAGGATTTGGGCAGTGGCAACGTATGCCAAGGTCTGTGAATCTTCCTAGCATCACCACCACTCATTTGTTCCAGGGCGCTTAATATGAGTTAAGTGACTATTAAGTGACTATATAGTGATTAGGAGCAGCAGTGGCGTAGTGGTTAAGAGCAGGTGTACTCTAATCTGGAGGAACCGGGTTTGATTCCCTGCTCTGCCGCCTGAGCAGTGGAGGCTTATCTGGGGAATTCAGATTAGCCTGTACATTCCAACGCATGCCAGCTGGGTGGCCTTGGGCTAGTCACAGTTCTTCAGAGCTCTCTCAGCCCCACCTACCTCACAGGGTGTTTGTTGTGAAGGAGGGGAGGGAGGGAAAGGAGATTGTAAGCCCCTTTGAGTCTCCTATAGGAGAGACAGGGGGGATATAAACCCAACTCTTCTTCTTCTGATTTGCTAACACACTTCAGCACATGAGTTAGTACACAGAGAGCTCCAAACCAAACCACACGTGGACAAAAAAGCAGGACAATCTGCCGAAGTGCAGGAGGCACTCATGGGAGCATTATTAGGGCTGGCAGCAACTGCGACGAGGTACGACAGGACATGCAAGGCACGGCTTTGGGAAGGGCTTTGTTTATTCAAGAGTCTCCTGACATCTTTTTCTTCTTTAAAAGTAATTGTTTCAAAAGCCCTTCAAGGTTATTTAAAGCGGTTCAGGATTTATCTGAGTAGCGCTTGGGGGAAAGTCAGCCCGGTTTGCCGAGATGCCCTCTACAAAAGAGACTTACAATGGTCTACATTCATCTCCCCAGGGGCTCGCGGTAATTGAGTTTATAGTTTTTTATCTGCAAAATTCCTGTGTCACTAGCTTTCGGTGATGGAAAGGCAAACAAAATTTTGTCAATGGAGGGGAAGTTAATGGTTGTTTGATATGTATCGTATATTATACGTTACCAAGGAAGACAGTGATGAAACCTTATGCCATTGTAGTTCAGGGGAACCAAGAAGTCTACCTCAGTTGATGAACCAGCAACACAAATTATTATTAATTACTGAAATATTAAGAAGGGATCCTCCAGAAAGCACAAGGGATAGATCAAGAGGTATGCCGGTATCATGGCACTGGTGGAAATCATCCTTTCTCTCCACATAAATTATCTCTGTAACATAGCTCTAAGTAAAGGCATACAAGTTTATTAATCTTAAAATAAAAACGAGCAGGTAATGGCAACTGGTCAAAACTTACCTCAGAATCGTCTTTAATATTGTCGTGCTTCCGGGCTGAAGGAATATAGGGCACTGTAGGACAAAATGGAGAAAGCAGAATAGGGCAACCAATGTGTTATCTTGCGGAAGAGAAACAGAAGCGGCCTTGGTACTATGCCTTTCTCCATTAAAGGCCTAAATAGAGATCTGGGCTGTGTTTTGTCAATGGCAACCCCATATTCTAAACGTTCACCTATGGAAGTTTCAGAAGCAGTTCTTGACAAAGCATATTCGGGGGAAGGGGGAGAATTCTGCTATTCAAAGTAAAAAAAAAAACCCTTGAGGACAGAGAGGTGCTTTGGGCTCTGGCCACAGCGTTTTCCCTTCCTGCATGTAGCTGACAAGCCTCTTAAAGGAGAACACCATTGACATACTACTTTAAACCAAAAGAACACAGTTAAAATAAAAAAACATCACCCCCTGACTAAAAACAGCAACAAAACCTCAGGATGGCCAGATCTAGTGTGGAAAATCAGCCGGAAACAGAACACTTTGGGTTTCTCTTTGAAGGCCCAGGAAAAAGTGCACAGTTTGGCAGCGAATCGTCCCGTATCCCACAGTAGTTCCTCCCACAGATGTTCTCACAGATGTTGTAGGACTTCACAAGCAGGGGCTCACTGGGAGATGCGAACAGCTGACAGGGCTGCTTAGGAGGCGCTGCCAGTCAATAGACTAACATGAGCGAGGAAACCGTGCTCCTGTCTGTCACCATGGGGGGCGGCGTGGGTGGGGGGGAGGCAGTAAGAGAGAACAGCAACTGCAGCAGTGGCAGAAAGCTTGGACATTTTCTAGGGCGTTTCTCCAGAAGAGGAGAAAGGCTTTTACTTCTACAGAATCAAAACCCCACCAGTCAGACAGAGCTCTGCAAGTTTTTCAAGGGCATTCACAATTGGTTTTATGCACCGTTGGAGTCCGGAACTGCTTTGGGAACTGGCGCGGCTCAGTAACAAATGCAAAAAGCACAGCAACCAACAGGTCGGGCTGGCGTCTGCAGGACCTGAGTTCATTCACCATTTGAAGCAAACAATACTCACTTCCATCGTTTTCTTCTGTGGGGATGTCAACTTCATCATTCTTATCGTCTAATTGAGGTTCCTGGGAAGGCATCACAGAATCCTGTAAGGATATATACCACTGAAAAAATATTTCAGCTCTTAACACCAATGATGAGTTCTCTTTAATTTTGGCACACTCCCTGAATGACTATCTTGCCAGCTAACTAGAAGAAGGAGAAGAAGAGTTTGGATTTATATCCCCCCTTTCTCTCCTGCAGGAGACTCAAAGGGGCTGACAATCTCCTTGCCCTTCCCCCCTCACAACAAACACCCCGTGAGGTAGGTGGGGCTGAGAGAGCTCCGAGAAGCTGTGACTAGCCCAAGGTCACCCAGCTGGCGTGTATGGGAGTGTACAGGCTAATCTGAATTCCCCAGATAAGCCTCCACAGCTCAGGCGGCAGAGCTGGGAATCAAACCCAGTTCCTCCAGATTAGATACACGAGCTCTTAACCTCCTACGCCACTGCTGCTCCTAGACTATAGTTAACATACACCCCTAACTGCTCAACCCGGCGCAAAACAAGTTTTATTGCCTAAGAATTCCCCTCTGAAAGAGAGACACATTTTGATCTACCTGAAATATAAACTCAAATGGAATGAAAGATTTCTACAGTTTTGTCAAAGGCTTTCACGGCCAGATTCAACTGGCTGTTGTGGGTTTTCGGGCTGTGTGTCACCCATTGTCTTGGGCTACAGTTGCCTTGTGGGAGCTACAGTTGCCTTGTGGGAGACGGCAGTAACTACACACAGCTAGGGAAAAACAACTGTAGATCTTAGTTGATGAGAGCTTGAGAACAATGAGCTTTAACTCTGCAAGTTCATCAAGGCGAGGATGAGCAACTGGTAGCCCACACAGCACCTGTAAATCTCCGAAATGTATAGGTGCCACCTACAGACTTCAATGTATAGGTGTCACCTACAGACTTCAATGTATAGGTGTCACCTACAATGTATAGGTGTCACCTACAGGCTTCAAAAACCACATGGATGCTGAGAAATTCTCAAATACGACTGTGAAAATTTTAAGATTTGAAACCAGTAAATCAGAAGCCTGTATGATTTCTTGGGGATACTTCACAAAAGGTAATTTTCTACAAACAGCACTTCTGGGTAGGAAAGCCATTTGGGTTCTGACTATAATGCATTTTATTGTGCGTCCACGTTTTCCATTCTGCAGCTACTTCAGCCTCTCTTGCTCTCTCCTTACGATACACTGTAGTTTGTGAAGTAAGAACCATCAGTGACCCTAATAGGACTTTTTCAGAGGTAGAGTCGATGTTAGAATATGTTGTACTTCAGAAAGTGCATCTCCTCCCAAGTCAACCGAACAACTTGATGCATTAAGCTGCTTTTGTAAGACAGTCAAGTATTTAAGAACGGATGTGAAGATCCAAATGCACACCTATTGAAAAGAAGAGTCCAGAATCCCTATGACACATTTTCACCTCCCACTGAAAGCAATGGGCAACGTCTGCATTATAACTTTTCAAACAATACAGGAAGGCATTAGTTTCTAGGCAGTCGTTAAGACTTTTGAATAGTAGGGACAAGCATGGAGTTCAAACACATCACACAATTGTTCCTCGTAATGTTATGTTTTACAATGCTATGTTTATAGTTGTAAGGCTATGTTTATGATGTCATGCTTATGATGTTTATAATGCTATGTTTATTGATCCTATGTTTATTGATGCCATGTTCATTTATGGTTGTTGTACTATGTTATTATATTGTTGTGCACCACCCTGAGCCTCTCAGGGGAGGGCGGTATATAAATTAAATATATAATACAATACAAAGGTTAGAATTTTGCAGTTCATGCTGGAATTCTGTCTCATAAAACTCTAGACAGAGTGGGGCAGTCAAAAACTGGATTCTACAATACTGTACAATACTCATTTTTGAATATTTGGATAGGAAAGATCCTGCCTGTCTAACATTATTTTAAAGAATTATTTTCAGGTACAGAAAAGCCCTGTTCTGTATTTCACTAATAGCACATAAGTGGGGATGACTGAAGCCGTAATCAAATATCGTGTCACAATCTAAAAACCTCTATGAATGTCACTATTCTCTGCACAAAAATGCAAATACTGTTCAAGGCTTCGATAACTAGGTTTTATAGTGCACTTTTATTTTAGGTTTTATACTGCCCTCTTTTTTTTACTGTAAATCTGAGATTCTATGACTGTGGAGTTCAGGTGATAATAGTATGCTTGTTGATGCTTTTATTGTGATTTTGTTCGGCTATAATATCCAGCTCTGGTGCATTTTAAAAACAGGAACGCCTGATACAAGCATCTTCAATTCAATAAAACTGTGTCTTTCTTTTCAAGACAGATGTACTTCTAGGACTCTCATTCACGGTAACACAGATTACTTCTCATCCCACCTCCTCCTGAGAAACAGGCTGGGGGGAGGGGGACACACGAGGCTAGAATATTAGCTCACGTTCAAGCTAACGAACCACGTGCCTGTTCGATCTTCACAGAGCAACAAGGAGATTTTTTTTCAAGCAAAAACCCCACAGAAGCCTTCAGGGTTTTTGTGCAGGAGTGAAAAACTTACCATATGCCTTTTGCAGGTCAGTGGGACAAGTACGTGACAGCGTTTATGGACCAACAACTTGCAGTTGATACACTTGTAGCCTTGCCTTCCGAGACCCCATATCCTTTCGCTGCACTGGCCGCAGTATGCTCTCTTGGAAAGAGACAAAAAATACGCATCACTTTTCAAGCTGCAGCCAGCTTGTAGCCTCCGAGTCAACGGAAGAAGTCTTCAAAAGCATTTGACACATTCAGAAAGGCAGCTTACAAGAAGTCACTCAATTTCTACAGGGACTGTGCATTTGTTCCTTGCAATATTAGGTTTAAAATTACAGGCAGAAAAGTTCCAACTGGATATTAGGGGGGAAAATTCAGTCAGAGTTGTGCAACGGTGGAATCAGCTACGGTGGAATCAGGGGGGGGGGGTTAGTATCCCCTCACTTTCTTCAAGCAACAGCTGGATGAACACTCACCTGGGAGAGGTAAGCCAGAGGTTTGGGCTGAGTTGCCACCAATGTGCGCCTCTACCTCACACTACCAGCAGATGCCTGGAGGTGTAGGAATTGTGAACTGGGTGAACTGAGGCAGTTTTGGGGTGGATGACGGCTGAGAAGTTGAAATTTAATCCTAATAAAATGGAAGAACTACTGGTGGTGGGGTGGGAAGGTCTGACCCAAGAATGGGGATCTCCATTGTTGTACTGCCCCTAAAGAAGCAGGTTTGTAGATTGGGGGTGCTGATGGACCCAGGCCTCCTACTGGATAAACAAATGGTAGTGTTGGCCAGGGGTGCTTCCACCAGCTCTGGTTAGTGAGGCAGCTGCAACTTGGGCATGAAAGATCTTGCCACTGTGTTGCATGTCCTGGTGACATCTAGACTAGATTACCAATATGTGCACTATATGGGGCTGTCCTTGAAGACTGTCTGGAAACTGTAGTTGGTACAGAATGCTTCAGCCAAAACATTGACTGGAGTAGATCACAAGGGGGCACATCACTTGTGTTTTGTTACATCTATGCTGCCTCCCAGGTTGCTCTTGGAGCCAATTCAAGGTGCTGGTATTGGTCTTTAAAGGCCTATAGTACTGTTTGAGGGCAGCTCAGCTTAAGGGCCACCTTCTCCCATATAAACCAACCCATCCATTCCAGTCTTGTTCAGAGGACTTGCTTGAGGTGTTCCCATCATCCGAGGCTAGACACGTAGCAACCCATGAAAAGGACTACTTGATCGTGACACCAACATGATGGAATTCTCTTCTCACCCCTCTCCCTCTGCCAATGCCTTCCACAAGCAGGTAGAGATTATGGTTTGTTTGGCATACTCCAACTCAAACAGCTTAATGCCTCGATCTTCACTACCATGGGGACCCTCTTTCGGCAGAAAGGCGGCACAAAGACAAACAAATACAATATTTCCATTTAAAAATAACTGTTTATTTCTATTTAAAATAACAGTCTTTATGAAGGACTAGTCCCCCTTGTTATTCCATTATCGTCGCGAGAACCATTTTGGTGGTTATACTTCGAAGATATACCTTAAATACATACACCGCTATTGTATTTGCCAAGCATACAGAGACAAAAAGGGAAGGCATATTGCATTCACAGGCGAAAATAAAGCTAGCGACCACTAAGGAGGCACTCCAGAGGGAGGGAGAGCGGTTTTCCTATCGTGAAAAGAATGAGAGGCGTGCCCCGAGGACTGGGGTGGGGGAATTGCAAGAAGCTGGAGTAGTCTGGAGCATCTTCCCTTGGAGCAAAGATTCTTTTCAGGTCAATGGAACAAGGCAATGACATCCCACTGCTGGATAGCCAGACGCTCAAAGCAATTTTAAAAAAATCTATACAGAGTTATGATTATAAACTAAGGACAGGGTGCGTGAGCTGTTCACAACGGCTAAAAGGATTTCCCCTCTCCCCACAGCTTTTATTTTCCCCCTCGCCCTTCCTGTGCTCCGAGAGATAACATTTCACCTTGGTTTAATTGGTATGATTAAAAGCTAAAGCTCAACAACACAGAAGAATGAATAGCTCATTAGGAGGGGGGAAAAATATCCATCACCGAGGTGCAGGCGTTTGCCAAGCAGAAACGGCAGCTCCTCAACCGAAGCTGAGCCTGGAGAAGCAACAAGCGGCATTTTGATCTCGCTGCACATCAAACAGCGCCGGAGAATTCCCCACGGCCCTGCATCGGGAATCAAAGGGGTGTGATCGGGACCGAGTTCCTCGGCTTAACAGGGCCACGGGAAATAAACACGGCGCTCGTGATGTTAACAAATCCCCAGAGAACATCTTTAACGAATCCGACCTGCCTGTCGGATTCGTTAAAGGGTCTGGGAGACCCGAATCGCCCCGAACCCCATTCGGCTGCCTTGGCCCGAGACAGAACTCACTCGCCGGTTTTCAAGATGAAGCCTGGAGGTGAAGCAGGGGGGGCCCCCCGATGCCGTGGAGCTTCAAAGAGAAAATTGTCTTCTAAAGGCTTCTTACCAACATATCTGGCCTTCGACAACAACCAAAAAGGAGAAATGGCACATTCTCTTGTGTTAATTAGCAGTCAGCAATCCAGTGATCAAGAAGCAGAACTTCCCGAGGCCAAAATATTCACATCCCATGCTTTTCAAACGCAGAAGCATTAGTCTGGTCAGGTTTTGGGCTCCCAGCAAAAATAAAACGGGTCCTCTGGAGGACAAATGTTAACTAGCAACTGTTAACTAGCCTAAGAAAGGCACCAAATGAGTTGGTAAAAGTCCTATTAGCCTCTTGCCTATCTTCTGCTCGTCTCCCAGTCAATTGAAACGCACAGTCAGGCCATGTGTTCAGCCTGAGCATGCTTTGTATCTGCCGTAGACCGGCCCTCAGGAGCCAATAGACAGTCCGGACACAGTGATTCAGCGGGTGCAGGGGTTTAATGAGTACACAAGGATAGGGACAGAGACAGTGACCTGCACACTGAAACACAATGTTGTTGCCACAAGATAGCTCAGCTGCCACCACTCTTTTATAGCCAGTCTCCCATTCCTTAGTGCAGTAACCCCTTGCAGTTGGGTTACTTTAGTCTGGCTCCTGTGAGGACTTCGCATCCAAGTCAGCTCACCCCATGGCTGCTAACCTGCTGTAACCCAGCAAAGCAGTCTCTTCCTTTGTTGCTCCTTGGGCTCTGGAGACGGGGGGGTGTGTGCATGCGTGCGTGCGTGCGTGCGACGTGGCTGGCAGGGTCCCTTCTAGCTCATTTTGAAGAGGCTGAAGAGCCTCAGAGCTAGACCCTGGCTGGGGAATCTCAGAGCTTGGACCTGGCTGTGGATCCCAGTTTGCATGCCCTGCCGGAGCCTCTGGACCTGGTCCTGCAGGGACTAATGACTAGTCAGGCTCTGCATTGGCAGGTGGTGTCTGGGGATCTGGAACCAAAACTGCCTCCTCTCCATCTGAGTCTTCCTCCCAGAGGTCCCCAGCTAGACCAGGCTGAGCCATAACACTATCCCACTAGAATGGAACTCCAATAATCCATCCCAGCCCAACAGCACTGTTTTTGGCAACCCCCCCTTTCCCCTCCCCAAGAGAGAAACCAAACATACCCCAACACACCCCTCTTAGTAATATACATTTAATCACTATAGCAACTCACATCTTCCCTGAAAGAATCATCTTGGTAGAAAACACAGCTAAGGTCTAGCAGAAACGGTTTTGCAAACTGCAAAAAAAAAAAAAACCCACAAGGAACTCGCTTCAAAATTCAAACGTTCGCTGTGGCATCGGAACAGTCCTCCGTTTTAAAAGCCTCCAAATATATCCGTCATCGCTTGGCTAATTCAGAGAGCTTCTTTCCAAAGAGTTCCACAAACTTTGCTAGTCTTGTTGCTGGAAATGAGGCCCCTCCTTCCAGTTTGATCCTCCTCTAGGAAAAAGCCAGTCAACAGGATATTTCACCTGGAACCACAACTCAAGCTTGAAACACAAACAAGTGTTCTCGTAGCCCAAATGGTCTAAAAGATCCCCATTTTTAAAAATCCAGCTCAATCTTCCAGCTACTTTTAAAAGCTGTAAACCAGACACTGCACATACTTTTAAAGGACTCTGCATTAACACTCTGCATTTATAAATTACTCAATCTATCCTCCTCCAAATAAAAATATATACATCCACGGGGGCACAAGGTGATTGGAGTATGAAATGGCAGTGTACATACCACGACGCAACAGCAGCCGCCTTAAACGGAAAGGTCAGAGGCTCTGCTGTAAATGCAATTTGCTTCAGTAGGATGAAACTAAGGTGGGTCTGTGAAGACTTCCAGCTCGGAGTCGTGAAGAGCTGTCACTCTACTGTGTGGGCAAAACGCTTTACAATAAGCTAAATTTCGTAATTTTAGGACTCCCAGGGATCAGAACGAAGGCTAACTGATGCTCAGAGCAGAACAGAAAATTATATGCAATTGAGGGCATTTAAAAATCGTAACTAAGCTACCCACTAAATTAAAAAAAAAAAGAGTTTCGGCATCTTTGCAAAATGCACGTAACGCCGAAGAATAAACCCTAATTTTCGGACCATGGTAGCAATCACGGAAACAGAACTGCTTGACTGAGCATCGCCAAAGAGCCTTGTTAGGAGTCACTGGGGTCCAGTTCACACATTCAGCTTGCCTAGGAGTTGGCCACTGGACATGGAGCAGCGGAGGAAGAAGTTCCACATGCCAGAAGCCCAATCTTCCCCACCCCACCCCCCACTCATAACCCTGATTTGGAAAACCCAAGTTTGGATGACTTCACCTGCACCAGAAGCAGCAGTGGCGTAGTGGTTAAGAGCAGGTGTACTCTAATCTGGAGGAACCGGGTTTGATTCCCCACTCTGCCACTTGAGCTGTGGAGGCTTCTCTGGGGAATTCAGATTAGCCTGTGCACTCCCACACATGCCAGCTGGGTGATGTTGGGTTAGTCACAGTTATTTGGAGCTCTCTCAGCCTCACCTACCTCTCAGGGTGTTTGTTGTGAGGGGGGGGAAGGGAAAGGAGTTTGAGTCTTCTATAGGAGGGAAAGGGGGGATATAAATCCAAACTCTAATTCTTTTTCTTCTACCATTACAAACTGGCAAGGCCGACTCTGTACAGAGTCTCTGTACAGGGAGCCATTTCATGCAAACAACTAGCCAGATGGTAGCACATTCACATGAGGCTGTTTGAAGCAACCAGGATGAATTGGGGGTGCATGCTTGTTAAGGAATCACCGTATTTTTAGGGGACTGAGCTGTGAAGGCTCACAAACACACACTGAGTGTTCAGCCCACACAAGTCTCCTGGCTGTCCGCATTACAGAGGGACTAAAAGGCAGCCAACCTCAAGGGACTCACAGTATCACAAGGTGCTTATGTAACCCCCATGCCCAGAATGGGTTGGCCCAGAATGGGTTGACCCAGTAAGGGGGTGGAGACTCAAAGCAGCAGAAAGGCCGCAAGAGCTCTTTGCAGAATACAAGGCTACCAGACTCGAACCTTGATTTCTATAAGCCCTTAACACCTTGTTAAGGGTTTTCTTTTGTGGTTGTAATGGGTGAGAGTTCTCCTGGAGACCTTCATCATGTTGCAACCTGTTCATCAAGCCCTTGGAGTCTTCAGGAGCCAGCCAACTTGCAAAGAAGAATTTGGACTTGGCAATATCAGTAGACTGTAAATAGAAGGACTTGAAATGCAACCTGAACAGGACCTTGAATTGTAACGTTAAATGTTGATGTTTTAAAAGTGTAAATTGTAAAGAAAAGTAAACCATTTTGTTGTTTATAAATTGTTGTTGCAACTCATTCCAAGTACTGCCCCACAGAACCCACAGTCTGAGGTTACACTTACTCTTCCCATGTTCTGAACTTTGGTGTCTTAGTCGGCCAATAGCTTGTTAAAAGATAAGACTGCTGGAATGGGCTGATCAAAAATCTCTAATGGCTGCAAATGAGACCTGCTCTCCACTAAACCAGCTGACAGTTGGAAGTAAAGGATGTATGTCTCAAAAACCTTCAATATTTGATCATCCCTAGATTGAGACACGCCCTCGCCTTGGCAAGGTTAACGGCGCGCGCAGGTGTTTTACTAAATAAAAACATATTTTAAGGGATAGTAGAAGGTATAGAAACCTTAAGAGGGAGGCACTAATTAAAATTAGTATTTGAATATCTAAACAAAATTAGATATGAAGACAGGAAGCCAGCAGGGGGATGGGGGCTTTCCAGTGTTTTGCACTGAGTGTCGCATGTATGACTATCTGCCACTAGGGCAGAAGTCGTGGGTGTGCCCTCGCTGCAATGAGTTCCTGGCACTCAAAAAGGGAACATGTGCGTTCTCTTGAAGCCAAGGTGGCGAACCTGGAGAAGCTGAGAGAGGCAGAGAGAGGGCAACAAAGCAGGGCTTTGGGGGACCTAGCAGCCAGGTCCCACTCCCAAAGTGACATCTCTTCAGATGTCATGGAGAATGAAAGAGTCTGGGTGACGGAGGTGCCAGTCTAGAGGTGGTGGAAGATGCTCCCTTAGATGGGACCCCTTCCTTAGCTGGTGGTCAGATATCCTCTTGCACTGAGGATACCCTCGGGGAGGTGGGGGGCTCCTTGTAGTGGGTGATTCGATCATTAGGAATATAGAGAGTTGGGTTTGTGACAGGCGTGATGACCGCATGGTGACTTGCCTGCCTGGAGCGAAAGGTGCGGATGTCACGCTTAGATCTAGATAGGCTGTTAGACAGTGCTGGGGTGGAGTCAGCAGTTGTGGTCCACATTGGTACCAATGACATTGGGAAATGTAGCCGGGAGGTTCTGGAAGCGAAATTTAGGCTGCTAGGAAAAAGGTTAAAATCCAGGACCCCCAAGGTGGCATTCTCCGAAATGCTACCTGTTCCGCAGCAGGGAAACTAGGCAAGCGGAGATACAGGGTCTCAATGTCGTGGATGAGAGAAGGTGGTGTAAGGCAGAGGGTTTCAGCTTTGTCAGGAACTGGGAGAACCTTTTGGGATAAAGGCAGGCCTGTACAAAGGGGCCGGGCTTCATCTTAACCAAAGAGGAACCAGGCTGCTGGCTCCAGCGTTAAAAAAGGTGGCAGAACAGCTTTTAAACTGATCCTTGGGGAAAGCCGACAGGAGCTGAGGTGACTTAGGTTGAATACAGAGTCCATAGAGGATGCAGACACAGATGGAGGCTTTTCTAAATCAACCACATACAAGCGAGGAGCATAGCAATGTGATAAGTGATGGTGTCTACAAAAGGCTAGAGGGCAAAGCACATAAATCCCAGGTTAAGGACAGAGACAGAGTACACAGGTGTCTCTCTGCTAATAGTAGAAGCCTTTGGACTAAAATGGGAGAGCTGGAGTACAGAGTTTTGAAGGAGGACATTGATATAGTGGGCATCACAGAAACATGGTGGAATGAGGAGAACCAATGGGATGCTGTTATCCCAGGTTACAGGCTCTACAGGAAGAATAGGACATGGCGTATTGGAGGTGGGGTTGCCCTCTATGTCAAAGAGAGCATAGTGTCACATAAAATAGACAATGCAGGGGGAGCTGATTCCTCTACAGAAGCACTGTGGATATCAATACCAGGGGTGAAGCAAAGTTTAACATTGAGGAATATATTATAGTCCCCCTGACCAAAGTGCACAAGAGGATTCTGAGATGGAAAAAAGAAATTAGAGAGGCCAACAAAAGCAAAATAATGGAGTGGTAATGGATGATTTTAACTATCCCCACATAGCTGGAAAAATGCATGTTGGGTCATGGTAAGGAGAGAACATTCCTGGATATGCAAATGACTGTGGCTTAGAGCAGATGGTTGCAGAACCTACCAGGGGAGATGTGATCCTAGATCTAATTCTATGTGGGACCCAGGACCTGGTGCTTGGGAAGTCAGTGTTGTTGAGCAGATGGGGGAACAGCGACCACAATGCTGTCAGATTCAGTATCTCTGCATGCGAACAAGTGACAACTACTAATGTAGTTACATTTGCCTTCAGAAAGGGAAATTTCTCAAAGATGAGAGAGGGATAGTGTAAGGAAGCTGAAAGGGAAAATCAAGAGAGTCAAAAATGTCCAAGGTGCTTGGAGGTTATTTAAAAACACAGTCTTAAAAGCTCAGCTGGAATGTGTTCCACTTATAGGTTAGGAAAAGGCAGCCAGTCAAAGAAACCACCATGGTTAACAAGGGAGGTTGAGGTAATTATTAGGAAAAAAAAAGATGTCTTTTAGAAAATGGAAGTCCAACTTAACTGATGAAGAATACCAGAGAGAACACAAATGGTGGCAAAAGAGAAGCAAGTTAGCTGTAAGGGAGGCAAGGATTATGAGGAGCATGGCTGCGAACATCAAGACTAGCAACAAACAGTTCTTCAAGTACATCAAAAGCAGGAAGCCAGCTAGGGAAGCGGTGAGTCCGTTAGGCGATGAAGGAACAAAAAAGGTGTGCTAAAAGGTGACAGGAGAGATTGCAGAGAAGCTGAATGAATTGCTTTGCATCTGTCTTCACCCAAGAGGAAGTGAGGAAAATTCCTGCACCTGAACCAAGCTAGGAGGTGAATCCGAGGAACTAAGCGAAGTTAGTGGTAGACAAGGAAGAAGTTCTGGCAGCCATTGATAAACTAAATGCTACTAAATCCCTGGCCCAGATTGCATTCATCCAAGAGTTCTTAAAGAGCTCAAGCATAAATTGCTGATGTTCTCTCACATTAATATGCAACTTATCCCTGAAATCAGGCTCCATCCCTGAAGACTGGAAGATGGCCAATGTCACACCAATCTTTAAGAAAGGGTCTAGGGGGGACCCGGGAAATTACAAGCCAGTCAGTTTGACATCTGTTCCTGGTAAATTAGTAGAATCTATCATTAAAGATAAAATTATTAAACATGTAGAAAAGCAAGACCTGCTGAGGAAGAGTCAGCATGGCTTTTGTAGAAACAGAATCCCTGTCTTACAAACTTACTAGAGTTCTTTGAGGGTGTAAACAGACATGTGGATAAGGGGGAACCAGTGGACATTGTCTACTTGGATTTCCAAAAGGCTTTTGACAAAGTTCCTCACAAGAGACTGTTGAGAAAACTCAGCAATGAAGAATAAGAGGGGAAGTCCTCCTATGGATTAAAAACTGGTTGAGGAACAGGAAACAAAGGGTGGGTATAAATGGGAAGTTCTCACAATGGAGAGATGTAGGGAGTGGTGTCCCCTAAGGATCCGTTTTGGGACCAGTGCTCTTTAACTTATTCATAAATGACCTGGAAGTAGGGGTGGGTAGTGTGGTGGCCAAGTTTGCAGATGATACCAAATTATGTAGGGTGGTAAGAACCACAAAGGATTGCGAAGAGCTCCAAGCGGACCTTGATAAATTAGGTGAGTGGGCTAAGAAATGGCAAATGCAGTTCAATGTAGCGAAATGGTAGGGGCAAAAAATCCAAACTTCACATACACGCTACAGGGGTCAGTGCTATCAGTCCACAAGACCAGGAAAGGGATTTGAAGCGTCTTAGTTGATAGTTCCATGGGAATGTCAACTCAATGCATGGCAGCTGTGAAAAGGCAAACTCTATGCTGGGGATAATTAGGAAAGGAGAATAAAACTGCAAAGATTGTCATGCCACTTATATAAAGCCGTAGTGCTGACGCCGCACTTAGTACTGTGTTCAGTTCTGGTCGCCACATCTCAAAAAGGATATCGAGAGATAGAAAAAGTGCAGAGAAGGGCAACGAGGATGATTGAAGGATTGGAGCACCTTCCTTATGAGGAGAGGCTGCAGCGTTTGGGACTCTTTAGTTTGGAGAGGAGTCTGAGGGGGGATATGATTGAAGTCTATAAAATTATGCATGGGGTAGAAAATGTTGACAGAGAGAAATTTTTCTCTCTTTCTCACAATACTAGAACCAGGGGGCATTCATTGAAAATGCTGGGGACTAATAAAGGAAACACTTCTTCATAGCGTGTGATTGGTGTTTGGAATATGCTGCCACAGGAGGTGGTGATGGCCCACTGCGTGGATAGCTTTAAAAAGGGCTTGGACAGATTTATGGAGGAGAAGTCAATCTATGGCTACCAATCTTGATCCTCCTTGATCTCAGATTGCTAATGCCTTAGCAGACCAGGTGCTCAGGAGCAGCAGCAGCAGAAGGCCATTGCTTTCACATCCTGCATGTGAGCTCCCAAAGGCACCTGGTGGGCCACTGCGAGTAGCAGAATGCTGGACTAGATGGACTCTGGTCTGATCCAGCAGGCTAGTTCTTATGTTCTTATGTTCTTATGTTCTTAAGGTTTAACGTAGTTAAATTGGCAGATATCAAAGAGTATATTAGCTGGCAGATATCAAAGAGTTCCCAAATCTGAAAAGTTTTGTCCTAGTAATACTGGGCAAGTAGAAATACATTGTTTTACTGATCAAAAAAGGAGCAAATAAGGGCAAAATATTGGGCACAACTCCTCAAGCAAAGTGACGGTTTAACAGAGGTCTGCAACCTGCGGCTCTCCAGATGTTCATGGACTACAATTCCCATCAGCCCCTGCCAGGATGGGTAATTGGCCATGCTGGCAGGGGCTGATGGGATCTGTAGTCCATGAACATCTGGAGAGCCGCAGGTTGCAGACCCCTGGAGCAGATGAACTGAAATTAAAATTTCTCCTGGACAATTCAGATGTGGACTATTCAGAGTCAGTTGCAACATTTCTGTCTGAGATAACTGATGATTTTAAATAAGTTTATTTGGTGGTTAGTTCTATTGCATTTCGTGCTGTAACTTTATGATTAATGTATATGCCAATCAAGGCTGTGCATGTATTGTGTCTTAATCTTCAAAGGAGAAGGAGTTGTGCCAAAACAGCCTAAATGTAACAATTTTCGGGAACGCAAGACTACCCTGTTCCCCTGAAAATAAGACCTATCCCGAAAATAAGACCTAGCATGATTTTTCAGGATTTTTGGAGGATGCTTGAAATATAAGCCCCACTCCAAAAATAAGACCTAGTTACAGATTCCCTGGTGCAGCTGATCTGGTCACGTGGGGGGGCGCAAAATCATGGGGAAAAAAGGACATCCCCTGAAAATAAGCCCTAACACATCTTTTGGAGCAAAAATTAATATAAGACCCTGTATTATTTTCAGGAAAACACGGTAAGAGGGAACAGTGTTTAAAGACGTGGTCTTTTAAACAACTTCTCCTGCACCCTAGCCTCAAATGCCTGCATTTAGCCTGGTCCACCACTGCAACACCGTATTTTATAACCATGCATTAGTACACCCCCTGCTGACCTCCCACGTGTTGTTGCCGCCAGTCTTCAAACTAGGCCATGAACTGCAGCTATGTTATAAAGTTCACTAAACATTACAAGCCCTGACCTGGATGGCCCAGGCCAGACCAATCTTGTTGAAGCTAAGCAGGGATGACCCTGGTTTGTACTTGGATGGGGGACCACCAAGGAAATCCCGGGATGCTACACAGAGGCAGGCAACGGTCAACCACCTTTGATAATGTATTGTCGAAGGCGTTCACGGCTGAATTCAACTGGTGATTGTGGGTTTTCCGGGCTGTGTGGCCGTGGATCTACCAGACCATGGCCACACAGCCCGGAAAACCCACAACAACATTTGATGATCTTATATCTTGGAAACTCTAAAAGGTCTTCCTAAGTCACCTGTGATTTGAAAACCTTTTCCACCATCACTCGTTACAAAAAGAATATAGGACCATGCACCACCCACTTAGAACAGCAGGTGCGCCCAAACAAGATTGGGATAAAAGCATAACATTCCTACAGTAAATTCAGTACATTTTAGCAAGTCCCAAACTTTACACTTATTGGCCCTGTGGTTTGTTTAACAGGGGTCTGCGGGTCTGCAACTTACGGCTCTCCAGATGTTCATGAACTACAATTCCCATCAGCCCCTGCCAGCATGGTCAATTGGCCATGCTGACAGGGGCTGATGGGAATTGTAGTTCATGAACATCTGGAGAGCTGCAGGTTGCAGACCCCTGGTTTAGCCACAAGTGACATTTTAAACTAGAGTCACTTTGATTTTAAGCTGAAATTTTCATTTTAAAACTGAGATCCACTCCAACTCCCCTTGAAGCACTCTCTTCCCTTGCATTACCCGGGCGATGTGTTTTACTGTGGGGGAGATGACAGTCTTTTATGAGCAGCATTTGGGATGCAAAATTTAATTTCCTCTTGAAGCAACTTGGCAGCTAAAAATACAGCAACATACAAAGCAACTCAGGCTGGAAGCCAAGCATCTATGTTGAGTATCTCCAAGGACTTGAGAAGGTCTGATTATATTTGTTACTTTTCCTCTTCAAACACCAACAACCCTCTCCCTCACCCCCCCCCCTCCCCAAATACACATCATATAATCTGCTTTTGGAAGCTCCCTGATTTCAAAAGCAGACTGTGTTGTGTTTTATAAACATGAGCCCCAAACTCCCTGAGTTCCCAGTTTTGGATACCGGGTATTATTTCATAAAAACAACTGCCTTTAATAAGTATCAGTATTGGAAACAAAACTTCTTCTGATGTTTATGAGGATCAGTAGAGTAGAGTTTACGAGCGGGAGCGTCGCATGAACTTTTTCGAGACAAGCGCCCACCTCATCCAAGCCTAGGAATCTACAGAGGATATAAATTCTAAATAGATATTTTATAAATATTCAGAGTATTAGTAGTAGTAGCACCAAGCCTTTATTGGCATATAAGACGATACAGATAAAATACAGAGAGAGGAAAAAACCAAAAACCAGATTTAAAACAACCCCCAAAGAGAACGATAACAAAGAATCTCCTAATAAAAGAGTGACCAACAAAGTTTTAAAAAGCAGAACTATCCTTCAGGGTGCATAATTTCTAGCAAAAACTTGGCCACCAATTCACAAACTACAATATTGCAGCAACCCCCCCCCCCCCAAAAAACCACGCCTCAACCCTAACAGAAGTTGTGGCACCTGAAAGTCTAACAAAAAGGCTCATACTGGAATACATGTTTTTGTTATTAAGGCGACACATAATTTCTATGTATATATTCTCAAACTTATTTGACGTGACTATCTGGAACTAGGCCCCATTCACTGCCAACAACCACCACTGGGATGCCCAAGCTCTTAACATGGCGCTCAACGCCAGCTTAACATTTTATGCTCCTCAAAAAATATCAAATCCTGATCGTGCCAAAATCATGGCTGCCAGATATGTATCAAAACTGATATGCTGCCATACCACCAGACTACAGAAATATTTCTACCAATTCTATATAAAGTGTTGCTGAATCGGACAGCCCAGTTGAGCACCATGTTTCTCACGATCAGAAGATTTCTAAGCTCACAAGCCCGGCAAAATGGCAACACAAACATGGCTTGTGATTTTTAAAAAAAATCTTGTCAAGCTACCCCATCAGTGATATATCGAGAAGTCTTAACGGAAGTGAGCAGCATATAAAAATCTGTCTGGAGATAAATGCCTCTGCCTTGCATGTGTTTTGCTGTATTGGTTTGTTTTGTAGCTATTGTGTTTTTTTAATATGCCAATAAAGGCTTTCTGTTCTGTAAAACAGAGCAACAACAAGAATAAAGAAAGATAGAAAGGTGGGCCTCTGCCTTGCCCACAAAGCAACAACGTTAAAGCCACTCTGATATTTAAACAAATCTACAATCTGTCACACACCCCACCCCCATCGCAAGGATTTTATAAAAGTTTCAAAACAGAAGATGTGGGCGGGGGGGGGGGGCGGTTATACAGAGAATACATGCTGCAGCATAATGGGCTGGGTTAAGGAAGGAGGGGTCTCCGGATTCTTTCGCTTTTCTCGATGAAGCCAGATCCTTAGCACATGCAGCGTTTTGCAGCTCAGAAGATAAAGAAAATACTTGTGGTGTTATTAATTGGGTCATATCCATTCAGCTCCCGGGTATTTTAAAGAGAATGCTAAGCACCTTCACACTAATCCACATACACAATAGGGAAGGAAAAAAAGAAGCAACGGAGGACAATAAACGTGCTGGGGGTGTGTGTGTGTGAGGGGGAAGTATTCAAACCAATGCAGAGTGGCTGAAAAGGAAACGCAGAAAATATTTTATCGGGGAACAAAACACAAAGGCGGGTTCCGAGAAATCACTCTTGTACGGCGGCCCCCAGAATGGATCATCTGGAAGGCTCTTCGGGATATTATTGCACGAGCCAAGTTGAAACAGACAAAAATCTCTTCATTTTCAGAGCAAGAGCTCTTCGTTTTTTCCCCCCTTCCTGACTCAATACAAGAAAAGCCTCCACTGGGGGGGGGGGGAATACTAATAATCCCCCCTCCCAGAGAGAGAGAGAGAGAGAGAGAGAGAGAGAGAGAAATTTCTCTCCCACCATCGCCCCACTGGTTCCTTTCAGCAACAGTACTCACTCTGTTAAAGCGCTTGGCTTGAAACAGATGCCCATTCACTCTGTATAGCTTCCTCCATCTTCTGGCTCCGCGACGGTAGATGGATTCTGAGAAGGAAATTAAAAAGGTGTAAAGCAGGAGCATAGTAATACCACACGCACACGCACACACACCCTACATTGAGCAAGTTGCGACTTAGAACAATCTTGCTTTCCTGAACGTCCACGCACAGCTCGATATCGCCGGTAACAGAATCAGATGTCAAAAAAGCGTCGGGAGGATGTGCTCCCCCCCCCCCCCCCCCCCCCCGCCGCCTCTCCCTTTCCTCCATCTCCCCTCCCCACCTTTTCCCTCCTCACATGATTATAATCTTGTTACAGTTCCGCGGCTGTTTGCTGCCTGGAGCTCAGGTGAGACGGCGAGAGATAACCGGGTTAAAGATGCACATTCCCTCCCTAGCCCTCATCACGCTGGCCTCAGCGTGTCAGCTGCACGAGCCAACCTCCGAGAGACACATTAGTTTACAATGAGGGTATAGGAAGCAAAGCAAACAATATAAATCTCTGCCCGGTTATGGTTCTCTCATCTTCTCCATCCTGGAAGATGATGTCACCCACTATCTTTCTTTCTTTTTTTAATAAGGAAGCAACAACGCTAGCAGGCTTTCAGCACAGCGTTTGCTATCGTTGTGCAGCCTTGCTGAAACACCTTTAACAAAATAAAAAAAATTGGGAGCATAGCCACCTTAAGAAAACCAAGAGTATCCAGAGAGAGACACACGTGCAGATCAGTTTATTGCGCCACGCGTGCTTCGTTAGCTGGAAATGGATTGATAGACGTAATTCATTCTCGCGGGCGGCTGTGAGGCGAGTCACAATTATTCAAACTTTAAAAGGTGGAAACTGAGTCTGACAGGTGGGGATTTGCCAAAGGTCATGCAAATCTCAGCCAAGTCCACCTTATCCTAATGGGGAGGGGAGAGGCGGCTCAGTGAAAGGAGAAATGCTTGGCACCCAGAAGGCCGCCTGATCGAATCCTCAGCATCGCCAATCACGGTTCTAAGGTGGCAGGTGCTGGGAAAGACCTTTCTTCACATGAGGTTCTTGGCAGTCGCAGCAAACCCAAATGACACTGCGAGGTCAAAGATGATTCCTTAAGTTCATGCCCCCCCCCCCAAAGAAAAAGTGTTCCAACATAACGCATTAGCAGTTCACTGGAGGGGATCAGTTAGTAGGGTTTCGACCCACCAATCCCACCTCCGTTTTTCCCTTAAGATTGCCAACTTCTAAGCGGAATAACAGCATACAGAGAACAAAAACAAGGGTGGCACAAGAGACAACTCTTGAAAAACCCACACATTTGAAACACAAGCACAATTTGAGACTTCACTGAGATGGCAAGATGCAGTTTGCGACAATGACAAGATGGAACCACTAAGCGCAACAATTGCACTTCATTTCACTTGGAATTAAAATTGAGTTTGTAAAGCACAGTTTGTGCAAAGAAAAAGTTTTGCTTATTTCAGAGGCTACTCGGTACTTTTGTATTGCTGGCCACTGGGTGCAAAACTTCCACGTGGGACCTTGAGAACTCCTGGAACTACAACTGATCTCCAGACCTGAGGAGAGGAGGAGGAGGAGTTTGGATTTATACCCCACTTTTATCTCCTGTAAGGAGACTCAAGGGGGCTTACAAGCTTCTTTCCCTTCCTTTCTCCACAACAGACACCTTGTGAGGTAGGTGGGGCTCAGAGAGTTCCAAAGAACTGTGACTAGCCCAAGGTCGCCCAGAAGGAATATATTATTATTATTTATTACATTTAATAGACCGCCCTACCCCCAAAGGGCTCAGGAATGCAGAAACATATCTGGTTCACCAGATAAGCCTCTGCCACTCAGGTGGAGGAGTGGGGAATCAAAAGCAGTTCTCCAGATAAGAATCCACCTGCTCTTAACCACTACACCACGCTGGCTCTGCTATCCTGGAGAAAATGGCATTATACCTCATTGAGTCCTGCCCTCTCCAAACCCTGCCCTTTCCAGCCTCTGCCCCCCCCCCAAATCTTTAGATATTTCCCACCTCTAGCCTCCTCCCATCAAAACTAGCTTTGACAATGGAATTTTCAGGAAGAAACTGGGGGTGGGGGGTGGGGACATAGTATCAGAATGAGGCATTGTATCTCAACGAGGCGTCGTATCAGAATGTTGTACTAATTATAGCTATACTACATACAGAGACTTCGCAATTTTAAGCACACGTAATACAGATGCGGGATTTTCAGAAAACATTCGGCACACTTTCTCTTCCTACATGCTGGGCAACCCTCAAAGTATTCTGCCAGAACAAATCACAATCACCAAGATGAGATTTGCAGTGACAGCACTTATTTAGGATCAGAGCTACTCCAGCCAAACTGTTCCAATAAGACAATCTGGAGCATTTCACACAATGGGGAAAATAGCTTGTTTGGGTGCGTGTTTTGTTTTGCTTTGGGAAATTCTCTAAAAGTTATTTTCACCAGTGATGGAAGCGTTACAGTTTTTGCTAATGTGGAAATAACTATGTTTTCCTAACAAATTTACTATTATAAACAATGGAACTCCGTAAGTAGGTTTACTGCTAATCCGGAAACAATTTTTTAATCTTTAAAGGGGAAAAAATCCATAAGAAATTGCATTAAACTAGACGTTAAGGGGGAATGAACAAGGATTTTTTTTAAATATAAGTAATGAAATAGGTAAGAATGTACTATTGCTGATTTTCTCATAATCCTAACAAAAGTTGGGATCAACGTTCCCTTTAAACCACATAGCCACATGGACGCTGCATTTGTGCCATGCAGCTTGGACCTCCACCAGCAGGGGGAGCTCCCGCAGACTGCTCTCTTCTGCGCAGAAGTAGGGAACTTCCACACAGTTCCCTACCATGGTTAGAGGACAGTTGGTTGGGATTTATCATGCTGCCCTTCCTCTGAAGTCCTGTGCCAAAATTCATTAACCATTAGTAAGTTTCGCGAGAAATCTTGTCCCCATACAAAAACTAGGACCGCACATACTATGAGACTGGCTTGAGATTATGATACCCCCACCCCAATTTATGACATTTTCCAAGATGAACTCTATTTCCCACATAAAACAGGCATCCTAACACAGCACCTGTGGGACAACTCGCAAATACCTTTTCTGGTGACCCCCAAAGATTTTTAGAAAGTGGGTGGGGTCAGGTAGGCTTTTGCCCAGGAAGTCTTCTGATGGTCTGTTGGAGATTTGATTGGCTGTGAAGATTTTTTTGTAAAAAAAAAAAATGTTGCTCTGGCAGCAACTGCAACCCAGCCCACTATGTGACTGAGGGTAAACTGGGGCAGCCATTTTGCAGCTCCACCTCCTGAGACAGCCATTTTATAGCAGCCATTTTGCGGCTACACCCATCACACTGTGTCAGAATTCCAAAGGGGCCCACAAGCTGAAAAAGGTCAGGACATGCAAAGTCAGTAGGCCAGAAAGAAGGAAAAGTAAGGGGTTTTCTGGGACACACACACACACACACACACACACACACACACACACACACACACACACACACACAAATAAAACCTCGAGGTGAGTGTTTTTATTTCCGTGTCTATTATTAGAATGCTCATAAGGAATTTTAACAGTTTCTATGGCAACAACGTCCTAAAGCATTCAAGGTCTGAGATAATACACTTCAAAAAACAAATCATGTGGCACACAGTACCTGAAAATTCGGGGAAACAATTTCTAAAATTAAAACTGCAGCCCAAATAAGCATTAGGCAAACAAGCTTGCTAGCTCTAACTTCTACAGGAGAGTGTGGTGAACACTTGCGAGGTTTTGTGGGGAGGTCCTTTTACAGGACTTCTAGCTGAAAGTCTCCAGCAGAAATACGACTTCCCTCAATTGCGTTCACTGCTTGACCGCAGGTGTGTGGTTTATAAGACATCACATTCTGAGACCGGCGCACCTTCGTCCCTCACCTCAAACATTACAAGCCCTCACAAAAAGAGACTGACCAGTCCGGACATATGGAACCTCCTTCTATCAAGCCGGACTATTGGTCCATCTTGTTCAATACTATCTGCTCTGACAGGCAGCACCTCTCCAGGGATGGAGGCAGAGAAAAGCCAAGATCCCTGAAGTGGACGTGTCACGGCCTGCTCCTTCTGCATACCAAGTGTGTGATCTTACTGAACAACAGTTTTCCCCAGAGAACCAAAGAGCCAGAGTTTCGTCGAGAGCATGAGAACTCTGATACACATGTGTAGCTCTGCTGCCTGCAAGAGTTTTCCATTGTTCATAGAGTCATAGAATCATAGAGTTGGAAGAGCCCACAAGGGCCATCAAGTCCACCCCCCTGCCATGCAGGAACACACAAACAAAGCACCCTTGACGGATCGCCAGAGCCGTATGGTGGGAAAATGGCACCTGGAGACAGCCGTTCTCCGGGCAACCCCCTATGCTTAGGGGGTCAGGGCTCAGGGGGTGGGCCCCCCGAGGCCCAGCCCTGCCCACAGCCCCGCCCCCTCCTCCCAGCCAGCAGCTGGCAGTCCCTTCTGCCCTCCCCTCTGAGGACAGCAGAAGCAACTGAGGCTCCATCCTCATCTCCTTTGCTTTTATAAGCACAGGGGTGGGGCTCCAGCCCACAGCCCCACCCTCCATGCTTATAAAAGCAAAGGAGACGAGGACAGTTGCTTCTGCTCTCCCCAGAGGGGAGGACATAAGGGACTGCCGGCTGGGAGCCAGCAAGGGGGCGAGGACACTGCCCCCAAGCCTCACCCACGTCAATGATGACATGGGCAGGGCCAAGGGCACCCCAAGTCCTGCTGCCTCATTGTCTTTGGGTGCCCTTGGCCCCATCCATGTCATCATTGAAGTCCTGCTGCCTTGCTGTCTTCCTGGTCATGTGGGGGGGGCCGATTGTGTGCCCTCACATGACCAGATCAGTGGCGCCCAGGAACAGAGGGTACCCCCTGTCCGTAGGGCCATATGCCACTTCAATGGCCATCCAGCCTCTGTTTAAAAACATCCAGACTCCACCCCTCTCTGATGCAGTGAATTCCACTGCTGAACAGCCCTGACTGTCAGAAAGTTCTTCCTAATGTTTAGGTGGAATCTCTTTTCCTACACCTTGATTCCATTACTCCGTGTCCTACCTAGACTCTGAGGCAGCAGGGAAAGCTCTGTACAAGTATGAGGATATATTTGCTTAGCCCTCCAGGTATTTCAGTTTTTAAGAGCTTCTTACGCAGAAGTTCTATCTGCGGCTGACTATGCTGGAATCATGGTGTAGAAACAAGGTTCCACAACTGGAACAGTCTGTCACAGAAACAGCAAGAGGGGAGGTAATTTTGGACCCGGTTCTGAGTGAGCCTTGAGTCCTGGCGTGAAACAGATGTTGTACTCAGTTGAGAACAGAGACCATAATGCCATTAAGTTCAGGATTCGTCAATGTAAAATTAGCCCTGAAGTCCAAAGAAGTAACATTTGACTTCACAAGAGGGGATTTTACAAAAACGAGGAGAGTAGAAGGAAGCTGAAAGGGAGACTCGGGAGAGTTAAATCCGCTCCAGGATGTTCGGAAACTATTTAAAACCACACTACCTGACGCCCAGATAGAATGTATTCCTGGATTAGGAAAGGTACAGCCAGGCATAAAAAGATGCCTGTGTGGTTATCAACCCATGTCCAGGAAGCCAATAAAAGGCAAAATGCTTCTTTTCAAAAGTGGAAGGTCTGCCCCAGTGAATTGGACAGAAGGGACCACAAAGTCTGACAAAAAAAAGGTATAAGTTCATATTTAGACAAGCCAGAATAGTATTTAAGGTGTGGGTTGCTAATGGCAATGAGATAAAAATATGCATTTCTTTAAATACATTCAGAGCTGGAAACTGGTTACAGATACAGCTGGACCTTCAGATGACCAAGGGACAAAAAGGATTGCAAAGGAAGGTGGGGCTGGTGAGGAAGTGATCAAATCCTTTCCATCCGTGCTCACCCTGAAAACTGTGGGGTACGGATCCCAGATGACAGCAACTGTTTCCAGTTCTTCAGAAGAATCCAAAGAATGGAGTCAAATTGAGTTGACCAGACCTGAAGTTCTAGACCTACTGGGGAAATTAAAACCAGTGATACTCAGATAGTTCTTAAGGCACTAAAATGTGAAACTGTTGATCTATTAACCAGTATAATGCAACAGCGTTTCATCTGGAACCGGAGCTTCTGCTCACTTCCAAATATTGTGTTGAGTTCTTTCTACATTATTTTCAATTACCTATCATAAGACGCTGCCTGAGGCAAAAGTAACATTTGAAGATGCCCCTGTTACTCTACCTGAATTACTACTAGGATTTTTCAAGCGACATGAAATGAGCCAATGCATATGTAGGTTCTGCCTTTGACTCTCTCTCTCTCTCTCTTTCTCTCTCTTTCTCTCTCTCTCTCTAAGGAGCGAGTGATCCCTTTGTACTTGCTTAGATTCTGAAACAGCATCAAAAATACATTCAGAACCAGATAAGACCCTTCTGTAAATACATTTCAGGAGGCACTGTCTCTTGAACTACCCAGCTACGCAGCGCAGGGAATAAAATGTTAGCAAACAAACTGTACATAACTTCAGAGCCCTTAAAATCCGTTTGGGTATACAGATGTAAGTAAACACAGGCCTTCATTAGCAAGTATGCAAAATACCAAAAAAAAAAATGAAGCCAAGTCAATACAAATTTGACAGCCGAGACAGACAACTGGGAGATGGTTTCCTCCAAAATGTCTGCTTCAAAGCCTTGAGACATTTCCAGAATTCGCCCCTTTCCCAACCATAGCTTAGACAATGCAATTCATGGCAGAAATGCCACCGCTCATAACAGAAACACCCTCGAGCGGAAGACGCTGAAGCACAAATATCTTCAAACTCAAGAACTAAAACAGACTTGACAGAATTCTGGTGTTGGTTAAGAGAGGCTGTTTCTTCAGATAAAGGCCGTCAACCAGCTTCCTGAAGAAGCACACAGGAGCGGAAAGGTCTCTGCTCCATGAAAAACATCTCCAAGGCTGCAGAGCAGTGGCCAGCCAGCTCGAGTTTCCATCTGCTTTACATTTATCTGGTAGTATATTTTCTCTTCAGTTGGCGTTATGTACCCTAAAAGCTGAGATGACAAACAACAGTGAAAAGGTATGTTAAACATAATCAGAAGGGAACTGGAGTTGTGAGTTAACCGGCTATGCTAGTGAACAAGTTTTGACAAAACCAGCAGCCTGCCTCTTCTCTATACATTTAGAAGAAGAAGTGTTTGGGCTTATACCCTGCCCTTTTCTTCTGTAGGAGACTCAAGATGGCTTACAGGCTCCTTCTTCTTTCTCTCCTCACAACTGACATCTTGTGAGGCAGGTGGGGCTGAGAGAGTTCTGGGAGAACTGTGACTATCCCAGCAGGCTTCACGTCTAGAAGAGGGGAAGCAAATCCCGTTCACCAGAGAAGAGTCTGCCACTCATGTGGAAGAGTGGGGAATCAAACCTGGTTCTCCAGATTAGAGTCCACCTGCTCTTAGCCACTATACCACACTGGTTACGAGAGCAAGCAGTAAAAGGGTTGAAACCATGGTTTCAGCGCTCTTAGCCACTATACCACACTGGTTAGGAGATCAAGCAGTAAAAGGGTTGAAACCATGGTTTCAGCGCTCTTAGCCACTATACCACACTGGTTACGAGATCAAGCAGTAAAAGGGTTGAAACCATGGTTTCAGCGCTCTTAGCCACTATACCACACTGGTTACGAGATCAAGCAGTAAAAGGGTTAAAACCCATGGTTTCAGCGCTCTTAGCCACTATACCACACTGGTTACGAGAGCAAGCAGTAAAAGGGTTGAAACCATGGTTTCAGCGCTCTTAGCCACTATACCACACTGGTTACGAGATCAAGCAGTAAAAAGGTTGAAACCATGGTTTCAGCGCTCTTAGCCACTATACCACACTGGTTACGAGAGCAAGCAGTAAAAGGGTTGAAATCATGGTTTCAGTGCTCTTAGCCACTATACCACACTGGTTACGAGATCAAGCAGTAAAAAGGTTGAAACCATGGTTTCAGCGCTCTTAGCCACTATACCACACTGGTTACGAGATCAAGAAGTAAAAGGGTTGAAACCATGGTTTCAGCGCTTTTAGCCACTATACCACACTGGTTACGAGAGCAAGCAGTAAAAAGGTTGAAACCATGGTTTCAGCGCTCTTAGCCACTATACCACACTGGTTACGAGATCAAGCAGTAAAAAGGTTGAAACCATGGTTTCAGCGCTCTTAGCCACTATACCACACTGGTTACGAGAGCAAGCAGTAAAAGGGTTGAAACCATGGTTTCAGCGCTTTTAGCCACTATACCACACTGGTTACGAGAGCAAGCAGTAAAAGGGTTGAAACCATGGTTTCAGCGCTCTTAGCCACTATACCACACTGGTTACGAGAGCAAGCAGTAAAAGGGTTGAAACCATGGTTTCAGCGCTCTTAGCCACTATACCACACTGGTTACGAGATCAAGCAGTAAAAAGGTTGAAACCATGGTTTCAGCGCTCTTAGCCACTATACCACACTGGTTACGAGATCAAGCAGTAAAAGGGTTGAAACCATGGTTTCAGCGCTCTTAGCCACTATACCACACTGGTTACGAGAGCAAGCAGTAAAAGGGTTGAAACCATGGTTTCAGCGCTCTTAGCCACTATACCACACTGGTTACGAGATCAAGCAGTAAAAAGGTTGAAACCATGGTTTCAGCGCTCTTAGCCACTATACCACACTGGTTACGAGCAAGCAGTAAAAGGGTTGAAACCATGGTTTCAGCGCCCTTAGCCACTATACCACACTGGTTACGAGAGCAAGCAGTAAAAGGGTTGAAATCATGGTTTCAGTGCTCTTAGCCACTATACCACACTGGTTACGAGAGCAAGCAGTAAAAGGGTTGAAACCATGGTTTGTAAGCGCATTTGTAAATCATGTCTTGGGAGGCAATTTGCAGTTAGTGGTAACTGTGGTTCATCCAATTCAACCATCATCACAAGCTACACACAAGTGTAGCCTCGAGGATACTCCCAGCCACCTACACATGACTTGACGTCTGAGCTTCTGACTGTGGACGAGCAGACTGATGTTAAATGCACCTGGACGGACCACAATCAAAGTTTCCAAGCTGGCTTGAGATAGCACTCCAAGCTCCAGAAAATCCAAGTACATCTCTGAATAGGAAAAGCTATTGAATAACAGAGAGCCCAAAGCCCTTCAAACATAAAGAAGCCACCAAAAGTGTCATATCTTTTGAGGTGGGAGTAACAGAAGAAGCTGGTGCCATTAAACACTTAACGAGAAGCTCTAGAAATGGCATCTTTCAAGCAGTCTGTACCTTAGCTGACCATCTATGTAAAGTCTTTCGCATTTCCTTAGCAAAGCAGCCAGTGCTTCAGCAATTTAGACACAATTAAAAGGCAGAATTCTCACCATAAAGGTTTTTAGCAAAATGTCATCCATGTTCCTTCTTCACATTGTTCGCAACTGCTGTTTTCACATAAAGCTCCTACTAGCTTTCTTCTATGATCTTATTATTAAAAAGCCAAGCCACTCAACACAACTGTTCAGCACTTACACACAGTCTGAAAGTCAGTTGGTTAGGATTCACAAGAGAGCAAGCAAATTAAATTTGCTCTGGTTTCAAAATAGCACGCAAGGATTACCTCATTAATGAGAGACAGGGATCCTGGGGTTTGCAATTGCCAGCCGGTACGCAGCCTCTGAGAGCTAGTATGCTATAGGGGTTAAGAGCGAGTGATTCTAATCTGGTGAGCAGGGTTTGTTTCCCCGCTCCTCCACATGATGCCTGCTGGGTGACCTTAGACCAGTCACAGTTCTCTCCAAACTCTTTGAGCCCCACATACCTGACAAGGGGTCTGTTGTGGGGAGAGGAAGGAAAGGTGTTTGCAAGCCGCTTTGAGACTCGTGACAGTTGAGAAATGTGAAGTATAAATCCAAACTTCTTCTAGGCGTTTTGTTCTCTGCTGGTCAACAGAACAGCCAGCTTTTAAGCCTCACTTTAGGACCCCGATTCAGACACCCATAGACCAAGCCTACTGCTAACAAGATACTTGCATATACCAAAGTGCATTCAAAGGCAATGCGGAGGAAAAAATTAAGGGCTGTGTCAGCAGCACACTACATTTTTTAAAAAAAGTAGTACAACAGCTGAGGTCTTCAAGAATGCCTGCCATCTGCCCTGGAAGAAAACTTCCTTTTTTCACACTCTGTGCATGCAGACAGACTGCAGTAGCTCAGTAGCTCTAGAAGAACTTCAGTTCAACCATAAGAGAGCCAGCGTGGTGTAGGGGTTAAGAGCTGGTGGATTCTGATCTGGAGAACCGGGTTTGATTCCCCACTCTTCCATCTGAGCGCCAGAGGCATATCTGGTAAACCAGATGTGTTTTTGCACTCCAACATGCCTGCTGAGTGACTCTGGGCTAGTCACAGTTCTCTCTGAACTCTCTCAGCCCCACCTATCTCACAAAGTGTCTGTCGTGGGGAGAGGAAGGGAAAGAAGCTTGTAAACCACCTTGAGCCTCCTTACGGGAGAGAAAGGTGGGGTACAAATCCAAACTCTTCTTCTTCATAAGAAGTGGAAGTTGTTAGGTTATTACGCATTTTACGTTTGAGAGCGCCTATCAACAACACTGCTATAATTATCAGTATTTTTCTCCAATGACATTTCAGACAGGCTGTTGTGGGTTTTCCGAACTGTGTGGCCATGGCCTGGTAGTTTTTGCTCCGAATGTTTTGCCCGCATCTATGTCTGGCATCTTCAGAGGCATGTCACAGGGAAATGTGTTTCTCTCTGTGGCAAAATATCAGGAGCAAAAACTTCCAGACCACATTCCCACAGCCTGGAAAACCGACAGCAGCCTTCTAGTTGCAGCCATGAAAGCTTCAACAATACATTTTAGACAAATGATCTCCCATACAGAAAATGTTTTAATGTGATGAAGGTTCTTAGGTCTTCTCACCGTCTTTCTCTGTTTTGTTTTCTGTCCTACAAATGCATCCTACTTTTGCAGTTTCATTTGGCCCTTGAAGACATGGTGGAGTTACTGAAAGTTTAACAACCTTCTGAACTGGTTATCAGGTCTTACTGATCCAGGACTGCTGAAGTCAACGCTGATATAAAATAGCCGGAGCTACGGAGAAGAGGCCACTGAAGCAAGTGAGAAACAGCCCGCAATTAAATCAACTGAATCCAGATAATCCTGAAAAACAGATAAGGAGGCAGGCTTTTTATCACCTGTAGCACCCTCTCGTAATCGAGCATTCATAGCTCTTATTGTTCCCTTATAGGGCACGATACGCAGTTACTTAATAAGCAACAGCTGGAGCTAATCTCTCTACCTCTGAGATATATTTGAGGAGGAGGCTACTTCAACCTTAAACTGTAATCTTTAAAGGAAGTGTTCAAAAACAAATAAATGCCAGCTTAACAAGGTCCAAGAGCAAATCAAAAGGGACTTGTGATCATGCCTGGGAAGGGCTTGGCAAATCTGTATCGGAGTCTTTGAGTAAAGCTTGCTTACTCACCGCTGAAACAGCGGCAGAAATTTACTCCTCGTTGAGGGATATCAGAATGAAGTTAGACAGACTGCAACAGGATGTAGACTCCCTTACCGCTCAGAGTTACTGGAAGGAATAGCCACGATGTAAGGTGTCCGGTTCTTAGAACAAAAACTATATGGACATCTGTGAGAAATCTGAACCCAGGGAATCGCAGGTCTTGCAAAGAAACCAGACTGTGCTCATGGTGGAGAGAAATGCCTTAAATCAAGGATAGCCATAGAAGGGCTATCAGGATTTTGACAAGGCTGATTTTGAACTGCAGTTAGGAAAGTTTTCTGGGAGTTACAGCTGCTTCAGCTCTTGCCCAGACACTCCTATCTAAAAAGAACATTACTTACATTTTGACGTTCTTTTCTACGGGCAAGGCTGTTGAGGATGGGAGAAATACCTTCATCTCAATTATGACGTTTCACCCCACACAGTCTTTAAAAGACAGTGAGTTATCATCATTAATTGAGAAAGGAAGGCAGACAATGAACAGCTGGAGGGAAGAGAGCCAACCTTGGCTCCAGTACTGGGAATTACTAACCCTGCAGGAGCACTGGTCAAAATGTAGGAAACATCTAAAGAAGCTAGAATCAACGCTGTCTGCAGAGCCAAATCACGCTCATCCTCCTGTTTCATTTAGTCCTTTGTCGGGAACTCATAATCATGGCAGAAGTGAAATAAATAGTTTGCCGCCCTTATAGAGAGACCCATGTGACCCACTGCTCCCTGACCAGTGGCCCGGCATGTACAATAGACCTGGTTTTGGTGGCTTGTGGTAGATTATATCAAGAGAAGCCCCTCACTGACTGGCAGTATCATCCTTCCAGAAACATGGGATAGGTACTTCAGGAACATGGATGACCCACTTTCTCAGTAGCTCTGAAGATCTACCCATTTGGCTGCTTCTGAGGTGAAGAAGCTCGTTGACACTCTTAGGCCTGGGAAGGCCCCAAGCATTGACTTAATTGCCCCAAATCTCATCAAGAGAAATGTAGACTGGTGGGCTGCAGTATTGGCTGCTCTGTTTGCAGTCATCAGCCAATTTGGGCATATCCCAAAGTATTGGCCAGTTCATGTCTGGGTGCGCCACTTGGCGTTACATCAAGTCTCATCTTGATGGAGAGGGTCCAGCCAAAATCCTGCAGGTGCCACCCAGCATTTCAAATGCTACTTTAAGTCTGGAAGCTGACCTAACCAAGGTGGAGGCCAGAGTATGGGGACAAACCACAGTTTCAACCCAGTTTTAGTCAGTTTCAATCCACCGGCTAAACCTTATTTACCCCCAAAGGCGTCACAACCTTGATATTATTTTTCATTTTATTCGGCTTATTATTTTATTAGGTTTTTATACCATCCCTTCCAATATAGGCTCGGGACAGTTCACACGATACTTTTGCCTCACCATGGATAAAATCTCTAAATATCATATACAGATATGGTTTTTCACTTGATGTTGAGAGGCTATCACAGGTGTCAAACTCACGGCCCTCCAGATGTTATGGACTACAGTTCCCATAATCCCCTGCCAGCATCATGCCAGGATAACATCTGGAGGGCTGCGACTTTGACACCTATGGGCTACATGATTTAAATTGGGTAAATAGGTTACTATATGACCGAAGATTAGTGCACCCAGTTGGACTGGTCTTAAGTACCCAGATTGTGCACAACACAGCAAAACCTTTACTCTTGTTACACTGAGATAATCTTCCTTCAGCAGTAACTGAGGGGAGTTAAAAGATTGTGCCTTCCGGAAGTGTAGAAATGGTAGAACGTGTTGTATTCGAATGTGTTAACTGCAACCAGATCTGTGATGTTCGTATCATTCCAATACTCACAGACTACCTGGGGAGACATAGATTGTATTCTTTTTCATTAGCGCTTTCTAATAAGAATCTTGAAATTTTGTGACAAGCTGCAAAAATTTGCTCTGCTTGCAAGTAATATTAGGAAGTTCTAGTTAATTCTGTTTGATATCTAAAGTGGCCTTTATTGATTTTAATGTGCACCTTATTCTTGTATTTAATTTTGCTTTAGTCTGTGCTGGTCTTGGATCGTAAATAAACTTTGACTTGATTAGCATAATAAAGCACCAGAGATGCTTTCTTTAGCCCTGAAAAGAAACAAGTTTGAACTAGCTCTTCTGTGCAATTCCTCCCCCTCCTGGAAAGCTCCAAAACTGCATCATTTGATCACAACTCCATTTGGTTGCACTCAGATAACCATAGGATTCTTAGAGATGGCCAATATCTTAAACTGAGATGGAAGAATATAAGAACATAAGAAAGAGCCTGCTGGATAAGAGCAGAGTCCATCTAGTCCAGAACTCTGCAACTCGCAGTGGCCCACCAGATACCTTTGGGAGCTCACATGCAGGATGTGAAAGCAATGGCCTTCTGCTGCTGCTGCTGTTCCCGAGCACCTGGTCTGCTAAGGCATTTGCAACCTCAGATCAAGGAGGAGCAAGATTGGTAACCATAGATCGACTTCTCCTCCATAAATCTGTCCAAGCCCCTTTTAAAGCTATCCAGGTTAGTGGCCATCACCACCTCCTGTGGCAGCATATTCCAAACACCAATCATGCATTGCAGGACATGATGATACCCGTTGTGTGATCATGTATGACATGATGATATGGTAATATTTTAGGCAGCCCAATCCCACCCATAATCACTGGCCTCTACCTGTTGTTCAGAGAACGCTACTCCCTGTTCGCAAGTAAATAATTTTGAGGTCGAAGAGGAGAAATGCAGCACGTTACTGTAGTAAACAGCAAGCAAGATTAACTCACCAACTGTTGAGTATACATATATACAATTAACAACAGCTTGTACTACGTAGTTTGCAAAAAGTAGTTAGTGATGCATAATAAAGTTGTTCTATAACATTATTACAAATGAAACAGTTACTAGGAATGCGGCACTACTGGCTTGAACCTTACTGGACAGAAGAACAAATAGTTACTGCAGGAATGCTCATTCGCTTCTGCACCGCAAGAGTCATTTCCCAGAGAGTAAAATTATGTAAGAGGCCTGCCAGCTGTACACTTTGAGAATGCCCTTTATTCCCCCCAAAGAGTATTCTGCTGAAGAGCAAACAAGTGAGCATTCTTTGCAAACACTTGTAGCTTGTGCAAGGAAAATGTCCACAGCCATTTCTACGCAAGGGGAGGAACTCCATCTTGAGGTCAAATGATTTGTAAGGCGACAAATATGGAATACTCAAATTATGCTTCCACATACCACTTTAATGATGATTTAAGACAGGGTCCAAAAATTTAAGCCATTCACACAACAGCCCACCAAACCCAAGATGGCTGGGGAAAGAGAACAGTTGGGAACTGGTATGCGCGATGAACTGTGTTTTTATGTCCAGTTTTCATTCTGAAATCTTCTCTTTGGCTTTTAGTCCATTAATGCCATTTTATTTCTGGGGATCTCTTTGCACTTGTACTTTTTAAAAATGTCATTAGGGTGAGCTGAGCTTCAGTATGATTCCCAACAACTGTTATTACTGTTCTGTTCTGATTGAATGAGGTTTGGTTTCAAGGCAGGTGTGTATCGCATACACACAAACACTCACTTGCTGTAAGCTGCCCTAAGTGCTTTAGAAGACCCACAGGGCACATCTGGTCAGAGGCGCTCTCTCAAGTACCCAGGACTATCCGCCATCTCCACCCATCACTTGTGCAAGGAGGAGAAGGAGCTAACACAGGCTCACAGGTCTTTCACACAGGGGCCCTAAGACTACCACCACCACCACTACTACTACTATTACTAGTAGTAGAAGTAGAAAAAGAAGAAGAAAGAAGAAGAGTTGGATTTATATCCCCCATTTCTCTCCAATAGGGGTTTACAAACTCCTTACCCTTCCCCCCTCACAACAAACACCTATGAGGTAGGTGGGGCTGAGTGAGCTCAGAAGAACTGTGACTAGCCCAAAGTCACCCAGCTGGTGTGTGTTGGAATGTACAGGCTAATTTGAATTCCCACATAAGCCTCCACAGCTCAGGCAGCAGAGCAGGGAATCGAACCCGGTTCCTCCAGATTAGAGTACACCTCCTGGAGGAGTCATCTCAGCAAGGAAAAAAATTCACCGCAATCCACCCCACTGCCGAGAGAAGGTATCGCACCAGACACTTTTCTAAGCAAGCCTTTAAGACCACAATCCTGTCGATTTCCATGAGAATAACATACCACTGAGATTGCTGGAACCTAATTGCCAAGTAATGTGATCTTGAAAGCCCACACGCTTTCTTCCGAACTTCTGCTTCGTGTGTATCCAATCTGATCTGCAAACTCAGTGGTGATTTAAGACCTCCTTAGTCAGGCGACAATCATAACCGTTATGGGCGAGAAACCCTTCCATCTATTACAATGTCAAGTCACCATCCCCTGGCAAGCCCAAGTCTCTTTTCACAGCAATTTTTATCCCAGCTCACCCCTCTTGTTATGTTCCCTTTCTTCCTCCGTGGCAGCCATCCACCCACCACCAATTACTGGTAGTTACTGACAAAAAACGGTAGAAGTTTCACAGCCAAACTCTCTCGATTCTCAGATCTACAGCCAGATCTACAGCCGTCCAAACGCCCACTTAAATCACAAACCCCGAGTGCTCCTTGGAATATCATTGTCCTTCTTTAGACCACCACACGTGCCTCGCAGTTTGCTGCGGAGAGTCTTTTCCTTCATGTGGGGGGACCAATTCAGAATGCACGAGCGCAAACGCATGGATACATTCTGACCAGCACACCCACCAACCCAACATTGAGGGCAAATAATGGGTTAACTCTTTCACAAGTCCAGCAGAACCAGTTAATTGCCCTTGACTCCCAGTGGCATCCCTTCAGTGCTAACGCCCAAAAGCTTTCAAGGACTTCTGACGCCATCCGACACACTGACACTTCAAAATGTCTTCCAAAAATGTGACATTCTATAATCAAACGGCTCTCTCCCGCTGCCAGCGACTTTGCGAACAAATGGACTATTCATCACGTGTGTTTGTCAGAACGCACCACATACAGTCTTGTATTACTGCACTCTAAGTGCACCTTGGGATGATGTTTAAATTAAACATTACAGATTAAAGCATCGCTGTAGTTTTAAAGTATGCTCGTAGGATAAAAGAATAATGCCTCACTTGTATATCAACAGTAAAGGGGGGCATTTGTCAAGAGCCGCAGCCGCAGCAGAGTAGAGCCCAGATCCATATTAGTGCTTGGCCAAGATGCATACATAGATGCAGGGGTGGCAGCCAGCATTATACAAACATTTTAGCAACATATAGTCCCAGATGGCATGCTCCTCTCCTGGAGCTCATTTTATGGAGGAGGAGGAAGAAGAAGAAGAGGAGTTTGGATTTATATCCCCCTTTCTTTCCTGTAAGGAGACTCAAAGCGGCTTACAATCTCCTTTCCCTCCCCCCTCCCACAACAAACACCCTGTGAGGTGGGTGGGGATGAGAGAGCTCCGAAGAACTGTGGCCAGCCCAAGGTCACCCATTGGCATGCGTTGGAGTGCAGAAACACATCTGGTTCACCAGACAAGCCTCCGCCACTCAGGTAGAAGAGTGGGGAAATCAAACCGGTTCTCCAGATTAGAATCTTAACCACTACACCACGGTGGCTACAAAACAGTCCACAAGGGGGGAGCAGCGAGGGGTGGTAGGAAGAAAGTGGCCTGCTGCGGAGACCGTCAGTCTGAGGTTGCCTTGTTCCAGTCTTGCCACACCCACAATTGCCTAGCTGTGGCAGGAGGAAGATGGGGGCATGCATTTAAATCCTTATGCACTCTGCTCCAACTAGGGTTGCCAACCTGCAGGAGGGGGCTGGAGATCTCCTGGGACGACACCTGATTTCCAAGCGACAGCAATCATGTCCCCTGGAGAAAATGGCTATCTGGAAAGTGGACTGACCCTACGGCAGTTCCCTGCGCTGAAGCTCCTCCCCTCCCCAAACCCAGCACTCCCCAGAATCCTCTCCCAAAACCTCCAGGAATTTCACCCCGGAGCTGGCAACCCCAGAGCGGACGACCTGCTTAAAACAACAGCGTTGCCTCGACTGCCTCCTCGAAGAGTCCAGACGAAGCCACGTCTAATGAACACACTCACCCACAAAATCCTCCAGAGTAACTTTATTCACTTGCAGCGCTTTCACTGCAAGGCTGCCGGGTGAGGACATCAGGCGGGCGGGTGGGTGGGACTGATCGTTAGTGACTTCAGTTTTTAAAAGCCCTCCTTCGGAACTGGCTACCAGCTGAGCAAGAAATCACAAAGAGCCCCCTGCCTGCCCTCCCACTCGCCGGAAAGAACTCTGCTCCAACTGCCAGTTGCACTGAGACTCCTGGAGAAAGTGGGAAGGAAACCGTCATTGCTGGTCATGGGAATCAGGGGCCGTAGGATGGTTCTACTGCTTTCATCCAGGCAGGGCGGATGGGGAAACCCAGCCTGGCCTGATTCAGCACACACCTCATCCATCTAATCTTCCTCTCTTGCCATTTCTGTTCACCCCACTTCTCCTGTACATTTTGTCTTTTTAGACACAGATCCTCAGGGCAGAGAGCGTCTGCCGCTGAAGAGGCGAGTCAGAACTACAAGGAAGTAATAAAATAAACTGGTTACCCTAATCGGCCTTTGCATCCCAGTTCTGATTATCCGAGGTTAACTTACACCACTCGTTCGGTCCCAAGACACTGTTTGAATTAGATCCCTGATCGGATTCCAACTGACTCCTTCCAATTGATATCGCCTTTCTCCAGACTAGTTGCAAATTGGATTGACTTTCTGGTTTGAATCGGCTTGCCAATACTAATAATGTGGAGGGAAATCATCTAAAAGCTGAGAGGATATCAGTTAGGTCACACTTTGCATGCAAGTAATTGGGCTCACCAGGTCAGATCAGAAGCAGGTGGGCAAGCGGGTTGCTTCAGCTGACTCACTTGCCTGATTCTATGTTTTAATCATGGATGTTAGCCACCCTGAGCCCAGCTTAGGCAAATTAAATCAATAAGTAAGCCCTCCCAATGCAGCCACTCCCCTCCCCACCCCACCGAGGGGTTCACCAGTAGAAGAAGAAGAGTTGGATTTATATCCCCCTTTCTCTCCTGTAGGAGACTCAAAGGGGCTTGCAATCTCCTTGCCCTTCCCCCCTCACAACAAACACCCTGTGAGGTAGGTGGGGCTGAGAGAGCTCCAAGAAGCTGTGACTAGCCCAAGGTCACCCAGCTGGCGTGTGTGGGAGTGTACAAGCTAATCTGAATTCCCCAGATAAACCTCCACAGCTCAGGCAGAAGAGTGGATAATTAAACCCGGTTCCTCCAGATTAGATATATGAGCTCTTAACCTCCTACGCCACTGCTGCTCCAACTGGTGTGTGTTGGAGTGTACAGGCTAATCTGAATTCCCTAGATAAGCCTCCACAGCTCAGGTGGCAGAGCGGGGAATCAAACCCGGTTCCTCCAGATTAGAGTACACCTGCTCTTAACCACTACGCCACTGCTGCAGTACAGGTGTCAGGATGTGTATCCTCCATCCATCAAAGGATTACCCTCAGGTGCAAACATTCACAATTACCCTCTCCTGTGTTAAGCCAAGAATGTGCTGTTGTTTCCAATAAAGGCTTCTGATCAATAATCCAGAGCTCCTTATTGACTATAGTCTCAGAACCTGACAACAGGCACCCCTCTCCCCAGTGCTGTTCTAGGGCCAGGTGAGGCAGCAATGTTGCTCTCCCTCCCTCCCCACCCACCCACCCCAAGTCACACTTATGTCATACCTGGCCCTCTTAACAAATGAATTCCACACCGCTGGGCTGAGATCTTTAGCACTTCACATTATGGATAATATTCTTAAGTGAGTGCAACTGAATTGTAAGATCCAGTATCTGCAGGTTGCAAAGGAATTCCCAAGATGTCATTCCTGTGGGCTGAGCAAATCTAAATTACGGCCGTGCAGTAATGGTTATTGTATTACTGCTTGGAGCCCCCTGAGTTCAGCGGCAGAGCAAGATTACTAAATAAAAGTTATTACAGTGCACTTAGTTCAGGCAGCAGAAGTCGTAAGAATGTATTTCAAGTGAAACACGGACAGAGATGTTGTACTGTGCAAACACACTGGAGGCTCACCTGCCCGGAACAAGTGGAAAGTTGCCCAGAGATGCAGCCTATGCTGGTGGTGTTCAATTGCCTGGAAATGTTTTTTTTTTTTCTCTTGTGCTCAGGTCCTGTAGACTGCAAAGCTGCTTCTTAGTTAAGATGTTATTAATTACGGACTTAACCGTATAACAGAAGGCAGTGGAAGGCAGGTTCAGCATGGCGTAGCGGCTAAGAGCAGGTGCACTCTAATCTGGAGAACCAGGTTTGATTCCCCGCTCTGCCCCTTGAGCTGTGGAGGCTTATCTGGTGAACCAGATTAGCTTGTGCACTCCAATACACGCCAGCTGGGTGACCTTGGGCTAGTCACAGTTCTTCCGAGCTCTCTCAGCCCCACCCACCTCGCAGGGTGTTCATTGTGGGGAGGGGGGGAGGAGATTGTCAGCCCCTTTGAGTCTCCTTGCAGTAGAGAAAGGGGGGAATACAAATCCAAACTCTTCTTCTTCAGTGGCCGTATGGCACAACCTGCATGAGCCTCCATTATAACAACAGGAAATGAGGCTCTGGCCCAGAACAGAGAGACCCTATCTGAACCCAACTCGGAACCCAGATCAACCTTAGAGCCATCTGAGGGGAGGGTCTTCCCTTATCTCACCAGGCAACATGGTACGTTTATCACCAAGCTGACATACCAGCATGCAAGTAAATTTACGTACCCGAGATGACAGCTGTGAGTAAAGTAGTTCTGAATCCTCTCTTTGCAAGTAAAGGGCAAATTAGGTACCTACTAGACACACAAAAGGGACAAAGGAAAAAAACCCACCACAAGATTCAGCTAAGGAGCTCCCGTGGGATTACATCTCAAAATTAATCACCAACATCTCAAGCACATATTGTGAAAATAAGCAATTTATATCCACATGCATATAGATCTATAGGACGCCATAATGCCAGGTTGATTTCCAACTGAACAGCTACGTAACAACCCTCACTCTCTCGTCCAATTAATCTTGGCTGTCGCGGAGCCACGCACAATTATCCAAACACACTGATGCCTGTAACAATGGGAAAGCAGGTTGACTGATGAAGAGGTGGGACGTACACTGTGGAAAAGATCAAAAATAATTCGTGTTTCCAATCACTCGGGGTAACAGGAGCTGCAAACTACTAACCGGTGAACTGAAAAGATGTGCTAAGTCGATCAGTGCAAAAAAGGAAACTGCTCGGGAGACAGTTCTAAGGGAAAATATAAAAGGGTAACATGTTGCTCCGCTCCTCCTGCACGGTGATTTAAAACAAGCGTTCGCCACACAGACAAGCACCTGAACTGAAAAAGCAATCGGAAGCGATAAAAAGCTCGCCCTTGACTTTCTTTTTTCTGCCCCCCCCCCCCCCCGGCCCCCATCACCAATGCCATGCTCAACTGAATTTCCCCTTTGTTCTCAGCTTTTTTCTTTGCAAAGCAAGCCCAAAGCTGGCTCAGTTTTATACAGGGCGGATTTCTATCCCCAGTTCCTATTCTTGTCTGTTTTGTTTTGCTTAAACAGAATTGCAAAGGGGAGAGAAGTACTGAAACAACATGGACCTCTCTAAAAACTCGTGTGGAGCGTGTGTGAGCGTGCGACGGCAAACTACTACCAAATGTCTCTTGTCTTAAAAACCCTCCGGGATTGTCACGAGCCAGCTGACCACCCTAAGGGCCCACAGCTGTGACACAAAATACAACCTAACCCTGATTTGGCCTCCAGACCACAATACGATGAATCTTGCAGAATAAATCTGCCTACCCAGCTACAGATCTGATGTTATTGTTTCTCCAAAATATTTATGTCTAGCAAACCAGGTGGTGCCTTTGAGAAAAGCAAACATTCAATTCCAAACACTTGTCTGTATACTGACTAGAGACTGCAATCAGAACACAGCCGAGAGTTCCCAATTTGGGTCACAACACTAGAACGAAAGAACTGCCCAGAACGGCACACAATTAAGACTATGACAGCTGCAATTTTTTCACTTTATAGCCGCCAGAGCTCAAAAGTGGAATTTATAGTCACCACTGGCTGAACCTTTGAAACCAAGTTCCTCCCATTCTGAGGTTTGCAGGTCTAGCAACTGCATAAAATGCTCTTTAAAAACATTCAGCCTTCCACAGTTCCTTCTAACCTTGAGCAAGACTGTACAGTGCCAAGTCAGCAGAGATTCTTGAAAACAGCACAGTGGATACATGTAGTTCTACTGCCAATTATGTGCACTGAAAACATTTCAGATGAAGTTAAGACACAGGTTATGATGATGCAAACTGATTGTGCATGAGTTGCACCATGAAGAAATCCTAAACGAAGACCTGATGTTTGGTTATCAACATCTTTGGAAAACCTCATTATCCTGCCAAGCGGTCAAAAATCAGCAAAGTCCAAGAGAATATCCCCTTTCGTTCTCTGCACCCCTTAAGATGCATCATTAAATATGCCTTGAAAGATCAATCTCTTCTTTCTTTGAAAATAAATCTGATAGGCGCAATAATAATGTTTCTTTATTCCTTTCTTTCCATATCTAGATATCGCTGCCGCCACGAGTTCAATTCCAACCCCCTTTTTTATTTCCTCCTAAAGGAGCACGTCCCAGCTTTAAAGCAGTTTCGAATGGCAACGTATGCCTGAGGAAATTACAAGTGTGGGATTCCAAAACAAATTTATTAAAAGTTTATTTGTGTACGTTCTTCAGCTTAAAGGTTTCAAGAAATAATCTGCAACAAATAAAACAATCGGAGGCAACAAATTCTGCTGGACTGACTTCCACTTCACAGCAATCCACTTTCTCACTCCTTCACATTTCTGAGCCCCTGTTTAGATTTTACTCCACTTCTAGTCACTCAATGGCCCCTTCCTCACATGCAGAATAATTCACTTTCAATGCACTTTGCAGTCAGGTTTTACTGTCCAGAATAGCAAAATCCACTTGCAAACAACTGTGAAAGTGGATGGAAAGTGCATTATTCTGCATGTGCAGAAGGGGCCAATGTTTCTACCTATTTCTTTGGGCAGCTCTATACTTCGTCTAATGCAAAATATCATCAAGCGTCCTTCCCACGATCTGTTCCGCCCAAACAGCACCCAATTTTCACACTCTCCAGTGACAACCAATCACCTGGCTCTCTTATCCCCCTTTCACCTTCCTTCTACAACTCACCTCCCATTTAAAGAACCCACACAACATTTTAAACCGTTCCAAGGCAGTATTCCAGTACTGCCATCTATACCTTGTTCTGAGATAAGGAAAGGGATTGTGTATTGATTAGTTCGGCAGATGAATTCTTTCGTTAGATTGACTGTAGAACAACAATGAAATATTTTATGAGGACACCTGGCCATAAAAAAGAAGAAGTGTTTGGATTTATACCCCACCTTTCTCTCCTGCACAGAGACTCGAGATGGCTTACATGCTCCTTTCCCTTCCTCTCCCCACAACAGACACCTTGTGAGGTCGGTGGGACTGAGAGAGTTCTGAGAGAGCTGTGACTAGTCCAAGGTCACCCAGCAGCAATGTAGGAGTGTGGAAACACATCTGGTTCACCAGATAAGCCTCTGCCACTCAGGTGGAGGAGTGGGGAATCAAACCCACTCTCCAGATTAGAATCCACCTGCTCTTAACCACTACACCACGCTGGCTCTGTGTATAGCAAAAGGCATACCTACAAAGGCACACAAAGCGTATCTGCCAACACTTTAAAATCATGACTTAAAAATGTACACTGAAAACAGTTAAACCCATTATTACAGTTATAAGAATGGCATTACTAAAAAAAATCGAAATACAGATGATGATGTTCGTTTATGCCAACTGTTATTTAAATTAGAATTATGAAATGTTGTGCAAGATTAGAAGGATAATTTAAGAATAAAAAAGCCGTTTACCAGGCTTTTATGAAGTTACTAGACCTGTGAATCTCGTAGCATTAGAAACCTGGTTTTGGGGAAAAAAATAATAACTTCCTGATGCCAGTAGCTACAACTTATTGTTTGGAGCACCTAAGAGCGTAAGACAAAAGACAAACTGCTGTTGTCTGTCACAGTAAACTATTCTATGCACAGTACACTCACGTTGAAATATGTAATACAAGTGACTCATCTCCCCCATAAATTGCTCGAGGTGGCTTCTATATCGTTGATAGTAGAAGAAAGTTCCATATTCCCTACAGTTATTCAAGAGATGGTGAACCACGAAGTGTACTGAGAAACAATGGTTCATTACCCAGGGAAGAATTCAAGCATTATAGATTCTGCAGTTGAAGGCAATTAGTCACATTCTCTTAATGAAGTCACTTCCAGTCTCGTTAGCCAATTCTCTTTATACTTCTCCACAGAGGGTCGCTTTGGTTCTCAATGGTTTTTATAATCATTTCATCATTCATTAGTTAAAGTCTGTTTATCGGTATGGGTCTTGATAAACCAACGAGACAAATTTTGAAGACATTAGGGTAGTTTGGGAGTTTGCCAGATTATCAGACACAATCATAACTGGAACTTGAATTCACATATGAAGATGACACTGAGCTGGCTCACCACTGAGACGAAAGCATGACAGAGATTTCACTGCTGGTCCTTCTGACTTGGGCAGATCATTGTGGTAGAACATAAAAGGTGTAGTACTGGCAAAGGCCAGGAGGGAGCATAGTAATGTCGGCTCCTCCCCTGGCCACGCCCCCCACCATGATCCCACTACACTGGCGGTGGCAAAAGTTCTGGGACACTGGCGCTGTGTTCAGCGCTGCGTGGCAGTGGCTGCTGCACGCTAGCAGGATTGCCCCTTCACTGGGGTAAGTTCCCAGGGGGGTGACTCCACCGGAACAGAAGCACTCCACTCCCAAAAGTGGATTCCCCCCACCTTTGGAAAACTTCTTTGCCTGTTGCTTCAAAATTTTCAGAAATTGTACTAGTTGCACACAATAAGTCTATAGTACAATAAAATGGGTGCTGACCTAGATACCACCAGGCTAGTCCAATATTGTCAAGGTACAGGAAAAGAAATTCTGTAAGGAGACTCAAGGTGGCTTACAAGCTCCTTTCCCTTCCTCTCCCCACAACAGACACCTTATGAGGTCGGTGGGGCTGGGAGAGTTTTGAGAGAACTGTGACTAGCCCAGGGGTAGGGAACCTGCGGCTCTCCAAATGTTCAGGAACTACAATTCCCATCAGCCCCTATCAGCATGGCCAATTGGCCATGCTGACAGAGGCTGATGGGAATTGTAGTTCCTGAACATCTGGAGAGCCGCAGGTTCCCTACCCACGGACTAGCTTAAGGTCACCCAGCAGGAATGTAGGAGTGTGGAAACACATCAAGTTCACCAGATAAGCCTCTGCCACTCAGGTGGAGGAGTGGGGAATCAAATCCAGTTCTCCAGATTAGAATCCACCTGCTCTCAACCACTACACCAATCTGGCTTTGTCCTCAGGTCACCACTGAGAAGAAAAGTAGGGAATAAAGAAACGAATGAACAGAACACCATCGCTAGACATTTTTAGGAATGATAGGCACTTTTACAGCGCAACCCATTTTGACTAGTTACTGATGGCGGGCAATGCTGTCAAGTCATAAGTAATGTACGATGACCTCGTAGGATTTTCAAGGCAAATTACATTCAGAGGCAACTCACCACTGCCTGCCTCTTACCACTATTTTTCTTCTTCTGACCTCCCCCACCAGTATCCTTTGGTATCAATCCATGTACTCAGTCATCAAGAAGAAGTTTCCCTCTTTCCCTTACCATTAAATTGGGAGATGTAAGCTTATAAATGTCCAGTTTATAAAACGTGCATCCAATTTAGCCAGCCAAATTCCTTAGGTGACCATTAGTTTTGTCATTAATGGAAAATTTAAACTGTGAGAAGGCTACTGTATGCTTCCTTAACACAAAACTTAACTACCCGTTGTTGATCTTTTTGAAAGAGTGGTTGCTTGTAAAAATCCAATTGCAAAGTACCACAAATCTTTCAGGCTACAGTTACACCTTTACAACCATCTACATCTTAACTGCCTTGCCATCTGACACCTGTCAATGTGCTTTAGGCAAGCACTCACTGCAAGCTATGCAGCACTGCGGCAGCTGTGTAGACAGCTCTCTCTCCCCTTTTAAAGACTGGGGTGGGGCAGAGCCCAGCCCACAAGCTCTGCAGTGTGGTTTGGATTATCTCCTTAGTTCGGGTTTAAGAGTTGGGAAGCCTTAGGCCAGGAGGTGGTAGATATAGAATCACAGAATTATGGAAGAGACCACAAGGGCCACCCAGTCCAACCCCCTGCCATGCAGTAACACACAATCAAAGCACTCCCAACATATGTTCATTCAGCCTCTGTTTAAAAACCTCCAAAGAAGGAGACTCCACCACTCTCTGAGGCAGTGAATTCCACTGTCGAGCAGCCCTGACAGTCAGAAAGTTCTTCCTGATGTTTAGGTGGAATCTCTTTTCCTGTACCTTGAATCCATTACTCAAAACAAACAACTGCAGATGTTTCCATGACTGCTATAGGAAACCACAATTCTGTTTAAAAACCAGCAGTTTCCTTTTTTTTCCTTTTTTGCCCAAGTGGTTGTTTCAGCTGCACCTAAAAGAAAAGCGGTGCCTTACAAAAGGGGCAGCTTTTACCATTTCAGATCATTTATGTGTCAGGAAACCTGTGGCACTCTAGGATGTCTCAGGATCAGCAGTTCCCATCAGTTCTTCTACCAGCATGGCCAATTGGCCATGCTGACAGAGGCTGATGGGAATTGTAGTTCCTGAACATCTGGAGAGCCGCAGGTTCCCTACCCCTGACCTATACCAATATGTATGAAGCAGTTGGCTTAAACATGACCTATCTTCCACTAAAGCCAAAGGTGTGCCATGCACCAGCCATCTTAGATATAGAACATATCTTCAAGCAGAGGCGTACCAGGGGTAAATGGCGCCCGGAGACAAATTGTCTCCAGGATGCCCCCCAGGCTCTGCCCCTGCCCCGCCCACCTCAGCTCTGCCCACATTGCCCTCGACCTAGCTGGCAGGGGGGAGGGAGGGAAGGAGGAGTCCTGAGCAGGGTTGAGGGGGCTTGGAGGCAGCAGGAAGTCCTGCTGTTTCGTCATTTTTGTGTGCCTCAGACGGGGTCGAGGCGCGCGAAAACGACGAGACAGCAGGACTTCCTGGTCACGTGGGGGGGCCGATTTTGCGCCCCCACGTGACCAGAAGAGTGGCGCCTGGGGACAAGGGGTACCCCTTATCCCTAGGCAGATACGCCACTGCCTTAAAGCATTTACAGTTAAGAAAACACCAGTGAATCTAGCTCTCACTTCCATGTCGATTTCAAACCAAAAAATAATTCTGGAAGCCGACGACACACAAGTTCTCAAGAGGCCTATTATTTTACACATTTTCTTCAACATGAAACAAAAAGTTCTGTGCTTGTCAAATTATGAAGTAAATTGGATTGCAGCTGTATATTTTATATTTGTTTCTTAACAAAACTGGATTATGCCTGAGTACTAACTGCTGGCAACTCTGCAAATCTTGAGTATATTTTTGGAGGTTTATATTACCATATTTCAGTGGCCTCTTACTAAACGCAAACACAAAATCACTGCTGTGCCCTGCAGTGGTCAAGCAATTAAAGGCAAAATTAAAAGTTTTGCCACACCTACTTCAGAATTCAACAGGAATGCTTGTTCCAAGACACGCTCATTCTTGAGGGCTACATTCGGATACTGAGGTTTACTCAGGAAGAGAACAGCCAGAAAGTACCTGGGCATATGTGCTTCTCTGAGGGGGCTCAGGTTTTGAACAAACTGTAGTTTGTTAGGGCATCTGAATGAATTCACATTGACAAAACAGAGTTTGCTCCTTCCCAACCAGCCAGCATTCAAAGCTGGGATCAGAATCCCAGCTTGCTGGCAAGAAAGAAGTCACCGATGGTTAAAGTATATAATTAAAGTATCACAACAAACAAGTGGGCGGCTCGCTCTCACACCCAGGAAACCTTTTGGCAAAAATAGGCTTATACAGGAGGGGAGGGAAGGTTTCAAACTCAAGGACCTCCAGGCTCTTGGTTTTTTTCGCCATCTCTAAATGCTGCCCAGTTCTTCTCGATGTGCAATTTATAGGCCAACTAGACTCTATTGTAACTTCTACCTGGCCTCCTCTCACTCAAGTCTCTGGTTTTCAAGCTTCCTGCTTAAAACACAGCTTGGGTCCTTGGTTCATTCACACATGCAAGTCTTTTCGAGAATGATCAGCAGCTTGTCGAGGAGAGCAAGATCAGGTCACGCCCCCAAAGTGCTGTTTTGCTTAAGCACAAGAGACTTTGTGCTGTCTTGAGGCCGTGGCAAGACATAGCCCAAGGCTAGTGAGGCCAGGGCACATGGTACCACAATTAGGTACCACAATTAGGTGTTCGTGCTATTTCACCCTGTTGGTCGTTTTTGTAGGCATCCCATCTTTCCTGAAGAGATTGATGGACCCTGCAACTTAATTCTGCTCTGTATAAGCTCTATACTTTCCATCACTGGCACTAAATTCTATGCTTCCCTTTATCTTTCTGTATGAACCAGTGATCATAATCAGCCCAGTCTCCACCATAAGGAGCGAGTTTCCAGTTTTTATGGATTCCATACGCTCAAAAGTAGCAGCCTAAATATCCCAAACTCAGATAAACTCTGTGAAGGTGCTAACAACCCTTGCTAACTGGAATCCAGTACCTTTTGCAGTGTTATGGATCTGTGGATAACTCCTGTGATAAAGAGGAGCCATCAGTATCAGATAAGGTTAAGAACCAGGCATGGGTTTACAAATTACATTGGCTGCAGCCAAATTTTTTGCTCATGTAATTAAATCCAAAGGCCCTCGAGCACAGCCAGTGGTTGGTTATTTAAATTGTTTTTGTTGCATCTGCTGTGACATTGCTCAAGGCCTGAAGGCTAAATGAGCAATACCATTAAAGGAAAGAAGTAAATAGCCCACGGCAGTCTAAGCTTGGAGGCTAAGCAGGGTCAGCCGTGGTCGGTGCTTGGATGAGAGACTATCCAGGAAGACGAGGGTTCCAACCGAGAGGCAGGCAATGGCAAAACCAGCCCCAAACAACTCTTGCCTTGAAAGTCCCAGGAGGTGGAACTTCAGAGGGTCATCGTAAGTCAGCTGTGACTCAACAGCACCTAATTATTATTATACACTCAAACACACCTCTTGGCCAAACACCTATAGCTACAGGTAAGGCGGGCCTCACCCCCATCGAAAGCATACATATGTAGCAGCTGCCACAACTGAAACGAACCACTGTGCTCTTCCTCTCTCTAGCAGAGGCTTCTGCATGCCACCATCCTGCCGAGACAAGAGGGTGGGAGAGCTCAGGCAGACAGTCTGTTTCAAATGTCCTCCTCTTCAGCGACTGCCACCACAAAGGAGGGACATATGCATAGGTGCTTGATGTTCCCAGCTCCTAGCAAGGCTACTCACAAAGGCAATTAAAAACAAAAACAAATGGTAATTTAAAAAAATAGATAGTTTGATTACTTCAAGTTTACTCTTAAAAATAAACTGGCCTAAAACGAAATCTGAATTCTGTTCTGTTCCGAGTCTTATCTGGCAATTCAGTTCATAACGCAATGAATTAAAGCCCATTTTTCTAACAGGAAAAAAATTCTGATGAGGCCAAGCATTCTAAGTATTATATAACAGATCATGAATTCTACTTATGATTGCAGAATCATGGTTACTTCTGGTACCACACAAACAGCACAGCCGTTCACTTTCTATTTTATGGGGGAACAGTTTTATCGAGTAATTATTATTATAGCTTTGCTTCGGAAAAATGTTTGTGGCATTTCACCCACCAACTGGCACACTAAACAGCCTTCCAGCAAAATATCTTGCTTAAGATCTCTGCCAGCGTTCAAAAAGTCAAACAGAAATCCTTCAATTTCAATGACTGACTCACTGTCTCTAAGCAAGTGCAACTGTGTAGCCCAGACGGCTGACTACATGGCCAGAGGCTCCCAGGTATCAAAAGGCATTATTTGTCTGCAGATCAATTGATCTAGAATTATTACAGGAACCAATTAGGATGCATCTTCAGGAGATGCATGGATTACTTCACCCAAGAGGAGGTGAGGAACATTCCTGCACCTGAACCAAGCTTCTTAGGAGGCGAATCCGAGGAACTAACAAAGATAGTGGTAGACAAGGAAGAAGTTCTGGCAGCCATTGATAAACTAAATGTTACCAAATCCCCTGGCCCAGATTGCATTCACCCAAGAGTTCTTAAAGAGCTCAAGCATGAAATTGCTGATCTTCTCACTTTAATATGCAACTTATCCTTGAAATCAGGCTCCATCCCTGAAGACTGGAAGATGGCCAATGTCACACCAATCTTTAAGAAAGGATCTAGGGGGGACCCGGGAAATTACAGGCCAGTCAGTTTGACATCTGTTCCTGGTAAATTAGTAGAATCTGTCATTAAAGATAAAATTATAAAACATGTAGAAAAGCAAGACCTGCTGAGAAAGAGTCAGCATGGCTTTTGCAGAGGCAAATCCTGTCTTACAAACTTACTAGAGTTCTTTGAGGATGTAAACAGGCATGTGGATAAGGGGGAACCAGTGGACATTGTGTACTTGGATTTCCAAAAGGCTTTTGACAAAGTTCCTCACCAGAGACTATTGAGAAAACTCAGCAATGAAGGAATAAGAGGGGAAGTCCTCCTATGGATTAAAAACTGGTTGAGAAACAGGAAGCAAAGAGTGGGTGTAAATGGGAAATTCTCACAATGGAGAGATGTAGGGAGTGGTGTCCCCCAAGGATCCGTATTGGGACCAGTGCTCTTTAACCTATTCATAAATGACCTGGAAGTAGGGGTGGGTAGCGTGGTGGCCAAGTTTGCAGATGATACCAAATTATGTAGGGTGGTGAGAACCACAAAGGATTGCGAGGAGCTCCAAGCGGACCTTGATAAATTAGGTGAGTGGGCTAAGAAATGGCAAATGCAGTTCAATGTAGCAAAATGCAAAGTGATGCACATAGGGGCAAAAAATCCAAACTTCACATACATGCTACAGGGGTCAGTGCTATCAGTCACAGACCAGGAAAGGGATTTGGGCGTCTTAGTTGATAGTTCCATGGGAATGTCAACTCAATGTATGGCAGCTGTGAAAAAGGCAAACTCTATGCTGGGGATAATTAGGAAAGGAATTGAGAATAAAACTGCAAAGATTGTCATGCCCTTATATAAAGCTGTGGTGCGACCGCACTTGGAGTACTGTGTTCAGTTCTGGTCGCCACATCTCAAAAAGGATATTGAAGAGATAGAAAAAGTGCAGAGAAGGGCGACGAGGATGATTGAGGGACTGCAGCACCTTCCTTATGAGGAAAGGCTGCAGCGTTTGGGACTCTTTAGTTTGGAGAGGAGACGTCTGAGGGGGGATATGAAGTCTATAAAATTATGCATGGGGTAGAAAATGTTGACAGAGAGAAATTTTTCTCTCTTTCTCACAATACTAGAACCAGGGGGCATTCATTGAAAATGCTGGGGGGAAGAATTAGAACTAATAAAAGGAAACACTTCTTCACGCAACGTGTGATTGGTGTTTGGAATATGCTGCCACAGGAGGTGGTGATGGCCACTAACCTGGATAGCTTTAAAAGGGGCTTGGACAGATTTATGGAGGAGAAGTCGATTTATGGCTACCAATCTTGATCCTCTTTGATCTGAGATTGCAAATGCCTTAACAGTCCAGGTGCTCGGGAGCAACAGCCACAGAAGGCCATTGCTTTCACATCCTACATGTGAACTCCCAAAGGCACCTGGTGGGCCACTGCGAGTAGCAGAGAGCTGGACTAGAATTATTACAGGAACCAATTAGGATGCATCTTCAGGAGATGCATGGATTACAAGCTAAGAAAATTGATCTGAACAATTCCATAGCAATTTAAATATTGACTTTAAAAGCACCTTGATTTGAATCTGCCTATCCAGACTACTGTGCCCCAGGGCATTGGATTGAGAGCATTATACTATACCAGCCTTTTGGACCTACTGTACAAAGTTGCACACAGGCTAAAATTCAAATGGGGTGCTTTTTCGAGTTGTGCCCATGACTTTTCAAGCCTAAACATCTATTTCTTCTGACCTAAAGACACACCCTCATGGATTCTACCTTCTTTGTGAAATTTCACAGAAAGCTCAAAGTTATCAGAAATGAAAGGCATGAAGGTTTGTCCTCGTCCATTAAAAAAGAAAAAAAAAGCCCTACAGTTAGATAACCTTGGGATTCTCAATTCCAGGATGGTTTAAAACTATTGCCTCCATTAGAAAAAGGAGTCTTAACAGGTTCGGCTTAGTTCCACATTTCCAACAATTTATCACCACCAGCTTTGCCAAAAGGTCATTTAGTAAAAATAGAGGTCTGGAGCTGTGCAAGTTTGCGGGACGGAGTATACGAACAGCACAACCCAGTGCTGAGTTATTCTAGTCTAAACCCACTGATTTCAGGGGGCTTGGCCGGGGCAGGAATGCATTCTTCAAGACCAAAATTTTAGACAGGGATGCCAGGTACCCCTGCAACTGGAGGGAAATGGGGGGACTTGTTAGCTAGGACTTACTAGGGAGGCTGGATGGAAGCTAGCATCAACATGCTTTCAGAAGTGCCATCAACTGCAGTGAAATTCTGGTATTTGGGCAAAAACCTCTATGGTAGAAGCCATCTTTACCATAGAGTTTTGGCCAAATACCAGAATACCTCCACAAGTGTTGGGGACATGATGGCGTCACTTTCAGAAGGGGAAGTAATCGCACCACAGCCAGCTTCCCTTCAGCCTCTCTTTGCAGCTACTAAGCCCCCCCCCCCCATCAGCTGGCTGAATGGTTCTGGGGGAGGAAGCTGAGAAAGGCAACCCTGGGGCTAGCAAGTAGGGCAAGATGCAATTCAGATCTTTGAAGTAGGAACAACAGTGCCTTGGAGGATCATGCACAGTCTCCACCTCTACTCTACTCTCTACATGTGGTTGAAACTATGAATTACAAGTTATGTCAGCAGCCATTAACCATGGTTGCACTAACCAGTTTCACTGGATCAAAACCAACTATTGCAGGTTAAGAGATCATAGTTAAGGACAATGGTTCCTCTAAGCATTCCCTGGTGCTGCAAAGCATTCAGAAAACACTGCACCGTCACAGGTGGCTCCTTATCTGTGCAGCATCAATACGGTGGCTGCGCGGCAGTGCACAGGCGCAGCTTACAGGGAACACTCATAAAGGATCAGGAGTGCTACCTCTACACTTGCCCAAGGACAGGGGTGTCCAACTCTGGCATGTCAGATGTTCATGGACTACAATTTCCATCAGCCCAACTGGGCATGCCAGCAGGGGCTGATGGGAATCTGAAGTGCCAGAGTTGGACACCCTGGCCATGGGAGATGGGCAATCCCCCCTCCATGGCCTTCAACAGTTTTATGTAACTTTATTCTGTTCAACAGTAGTCAGTCACTCAGTAGACATCATACATTCATTGTACTTTTAATTAAATTAAAAAGATATCAGTTGCAAGTCATTTGGAGACAGAATACTCTGTGGAAGTGTAAAAGTCAGAACTGATTTTTGAAACGAGACTTTTAGAAACCCAAACCCAAAAGTCAGAACCAATGTTCCCTGTAAGCCGCACGAGTGCACGGCCACATGGCACGGTGGCCTCTTCCAGGTGGCTCAGTCCTGCACAACGTCCGGGACGTTCCGCACAGAGCCGGGAAATGATTCAAGGGACCACTGGTCAGAATTACTTTTAGAAACCCAATGCCTTTCAAACAGCCATGCTGTCAGGACCCAAAAGGTTTATTTCAGTCATACCTAAGGCAGTAGTGGGATTCAAATAATTTAACAACTGGTTGTTTACAAGCACCATTTAAACAACCGGTTCTGTCGAAGTGGTGCGAACCGGCTGAATCCCACCACTGACCATAGGGCTTGAGCATGGATAAAAAGGGGGGCTGGGTTTGTGTTTTTTTTTAAGAAAATGTACCAACAGAGGATCCTCATGTCCGATCACACCCTGCTTTTGAAAGCCCCCTCCTCTTCGAAAGTAGTTTTGCACAGGGCATGAAGGCCTGTTGGCTGAGAAGCCTGGTTGGCTAGTTGTCATGGTTGGCTAGTTGCAAGGGTCATCGGATCCCAGACATTCATCATGGCCATTTCAGACTTAAACAAGTTAATTACTGGAACCAAGTCCAAAATAATCCGAGTTAAGTAACTGACTCACACAAATCTGGCTCATGAAACCCATGTACTTCATGCTTGACATGGATTTTTAAGGTCTAAAAGGTACTGGCAAGCAGAGAGAAAGCGTGCAATCCACATTAGAAAAGGCAGAGCAGAGATTTCAGGCCGTCCTGAGAAAGGAGGATACATCTAGCTTAAATACCTGCGCATCTCCTTTCATTTTTTTGTTTTTATTTTACAAAGGAGGTTGTACTTACTCCTCGCCCCCCCCCCCCCCCCCCCCCGCAGACACATCTAACCAATAAAATTCCACTCCTTAGTAGCCGCTGCACAAAAGAATTGCCCTCTGCAAGCAAAGCATCATCTTTGGAATCATCCCTACAGTCGCAATCGCTCCTTTCTTCGCTGGGGGCTGGGACTGGCTCACGTGCTCTGAATAACCTAATCATCGCTGCTAATACAGAAACAAACGAAGGGAAAACCTGTCCCTATGAGTCTGCACAACACTTACAGGCCGCAGAGCAACAAGGGGGCAGACCATTATTCTCTGTCGTTTCGGAGGACGTACACATCCGATGCCACATAGATCCAATAAAAATCCCAACACAAAAATGACACTTAAACAGAAAGGGACCCGGCATCCTCGATTTTGATTTTCAGAAGCAGAAATAACAAGAACCATATCCCCACCAAAGCCAAATGTTTAAATGTTCTACCTGACGAGACAGTCTTTCCTATAACACCAGAGGCTACTGTTAATAAATAATCAGATCCCACAATTCAATGACTGAAGACAAATTCTATTTTTAAATGCTCCAAAACAAACGGAAGCAAAAAATATTCCACTGCTGGGCTGAAAAAAAAACCCCCCACACACAATTAGGATGTGTTAGCACCAGCTACTGCACAAAATACATTTTGACCATCAAACATTATTGATTTAGCCCAACGTAGCAATGCAGTCCGTCCTATTTCTCCTCAGCATGACGACAGAATGCACTAATTCATGACAGGATTCTTGCAATGTAACACACACACACACACACACACACCCCCGTCGTCCAGCCGAGTCACAAAATAAATCGGTGCAATAAAGAAAACGACACTCTTACAATAAACAGGGCCCCGGCACACACATACCGTCAGGTTTTTTGGGATACATTTCCTTCATCAATCTCTCTTAGCGGCATCCCCGCTCATTCTGCATACTCCTCTGTCTGATCTTCCCCCTGTTAAAAAAATCCCCGTCACCTGGCAAGAACACGTCTTTTCAGGGCAATCCCCCCCCTCCCCTGGTATGTCTCAGAGCTCTTCCAGCCACATCCCAGCACACGCAAGAAGCGGCGGGCGATATCTGTGTTTGTAGCAATCACGGTTGCAAAGGAGGACTGGAGGCAAAGGCAAACAGATAACCAAAACGCTGACTTCTGGTATCCGCTGCACCGCATGCACAGACATACTGCATCAACGGCCCCAGTTCGTAAGGACTGCAGCAAAGGCATATTTTTTTTGAAAATCCATACCCCCCAAAAAATGCATTACTCACTGGGTTTTATTCTTTTGGCTTCCTCAGCATGCAATTCTTTATGCTTTACAGAACGCGGTAGGCGTGCAAGGATATTCTCTCCTTGCCCTTAGTTAACTTGAGGCTGCTATCTGAACACCACTAGACACAAAAAGGAGGACAAGACGCAAAATCAGCCCGAACATTGAGAGCAAATATTTAATGGAAGCCTGGTTATCCTGTTCACTCTCTTTCACATCTCTCTGCCTCATGTATCCAGGCACGGGTGGTACTGGCTCCCTTGGGAAGCTGTAGCTAGCAGCTGAGGCACCAGCTAAAACATGGCATGGATGTCAAGGAGCCGACGACAGAAAGCGCAAATATCCCTACATAATAGTGGGGGCTTTTCTAACAGGCACACATGAACAGGACCATGGCGGCAGCGGTGACAGGGAGCTTTTGTTAACGCTCCGACTGAGTACACAAGCATCGAAAACAGCAACCCAGCGCAAAACTTGGACTTGACAGCTGTCGACTTGCTTTTCTAAAAGGGCACTGCAGCAACCAACTGCGCTGCTCCCCTCACAAAAACCCCACAGAATCTAACACCTGAAGCAGAACGTTAAAGTTTAAATACCTTTTTTTACACCAGGCACCTCAGCTACACTTTGCAAACATTTCTCACCAAGGTACCATCAAATGTTTTCACGGCCAGAATCAACTGGCTGTTGTTGGTGGAAGGCTATTGGGGGCTGTTGCGTGGCCGTGGTCTGGTAGTTTTGGCTCCTAATGTGTCGCCCGCATCTATGGCTGGCACTGTGCCACGAAGATGCCTTTCATCCCCAGACCCTGCCTTCCTGAGGTCCCGCCCCCAAATTGCCAGGAATTTCCCAAACCAAAGGAAGCCACCTTCCCTACCTGGGAGGATAGGACTACAGGAGGGGTCACTACCGTGTTTCTCCGAAAATAAGACAGTGTCTTATATTAATTTTTGCTCCCAAAGATGCACTATGTGTTATTTTCAGGGGATGTCTTATTTTTCCGCTCCACAGCTGCATGCTCTGGTGTTCTGTTCGACGGGCATGCTTCCAAACAAAAACTTTACTACATCTTACTTTCGGGGGATGTTTTATATTTAGCACTTCAGCAAAACCTCTACTACGTCTTATTCTGAGGGGATGTCTTATTTTAGGAGAAACAGGGTACAAGTTTAGAGCTGAAGAGTTGTTATTGAGGATTTCTACCTTTGAAAGTTGCTGCCTCAAGATATTCACACTGAGCATCGGGAAAAATGGATTATGATGATCTTATTTCCAGCTTCTGAATAAAGCGACATAGTAAACTTAGATGAATGAACACCATTTGGAACAGCTGGTTGTGGGGAAGGAAGCCACATGCAAAATAGTGCTCTCCTGTATTATTTACCCATGGAATCAACCCAAAAGAAAATAATTAAAGCAAGGATCACCCAATCTTTTTGAGCCTGCAGATACTTTTGGCATTTTGAGAGAGGGCGGTGAGTGCCACATCAAAATGGCTGCCGCAGGAGGTGGAGCCAAGCACAATTACCCTCCCTCCGAGTTTTGCAAAAGAACTGCGAAGGGCAAATAGAAAAGGATTAAGAATCCAACTATATGCTGACTAAGGAACGCCCAGTAGTTTATTAGTCCTGATCCTCCAGTGACTGTGGCTGTCACTGCAGCCAATAAGAAACCCCAAACAAGCTAAGCTGACTAGCTGTGGGTTGGAAAAAATGGGGAGGATGGGGTTTGTTACGTGCATTATATGTGTGTGTGTGTGTGTGTGTGTGTGTGTGTGTGTGTTTGCGTGTGTGCATATTTAAACACACACACACGAACACACACACTATATATAAAACATTACAGAATCCACCCTTCAAAGCAGCCGTTTTCTCCAGAGGAACTGATCTCTGCTGCCCGGAGAGCAGTTATAATTCTAGAACAGGGGTCTGCAACCTGCGGCTCTCCAGATGTTCATGGACTACAATTCCCATCAGCTCCTGCCACCATGGCCAATTCCCATCAGCCCCTGCCACCATGGCCAGAGCCACAGGTTGCAGACCCCTGTTCTAGAATTATAACTGCTCTCTCAACCACCAACCCTCCAAACCTGGCCTTACAACAATCCATTTCACTTACTGAAAGCTTAATAGGCACCTGAGGAAATATTGGGGAGTGCCACGGAGCCCTCAGGCACCAAACTGGGGGACCCCGAACTAGTTTACTGTTTAAAAAAAATCAAGAGAGCATGTACGAAAATGAATCGGTTGCTTCCAAGCGTACCCAGCTTTTGATGAAAACACACAGCTGATCATGTAAAGACGCTAGCAGAAGTCGTTCATTCACAGAACATTACAAATAATTATAATCATAACCAGATATGAACGAGACGTGCTTCTTCAGCGACTTGGGGGATGACAATCCACCCAACCGCTCTCTATTCAACTCATTGCAGAACTTCTATATTTTTCTACAATTGCAGAAAATCAGTCAGCACTGACAGATTGTTAATTTAAGCAGCTGCTTATTTTGAACTAACAGAAAAGTTTTTTTAAAAATTCACTCATCCCTAAAATAGTCTCCAGGGAACCACAGAAGTTTACATACGGTACGCTGTAGACACCAAACAACAGTAGTGGGATTTTTAAAAAAATCAATAAAGCAACTGGTGGTTGTGGGTTTTCTGGGTTGTGTGGTCGTGGTCTGGTAGATCTTGTTCCTAACCTTTCGCCAGCATCTGTGGCCAGTATCTTCAGAGGTGAATCACAGAGAGAAGTCTGTTATACACTGTGTCCAGACTTTTCTCTGTGATACACCTCTGAAAATGCCAGCAGCCGATGCAGGTGAAACATTAGGAACAAGATCTACCAGACCTCGGCCACACAAGCCAGAAAACCCACAACAACCAGTTGAATCCAGCCGTGAAAGCCTTCGACAATACAGTAAAGCAACATTTGCCCAAAATATTGACGGCTCAACTTTAGTTATCTCTAGTGGGAAAATATAGTAAATTCTATTTAACGTTTACTACATTTCTACTGATAATTTCATTCTCTTTCTTTTTTTCAGATGCTTATAACGCTGCTGAAGAAGACACTAATGGAAAGTAAAATGTTCACATTCAAGTGATGCTATCGCTTGTGCACAATCCCATTGCAACACAGATTCAAGCTGCTTGCCCAGTTAAGAACTGATCCCATCCAATACCATTTATAGGTTGGCAATCTACAAAAATCCCAATACAGCCAGCTCGGGTCGTACCACGTTTCCAATATGGGGTCTCAAAGCTACAGAGAACAACGGAAGTCATTTACCACATTCTCAGAAGTCAATTTTCAAAAAAAATTACTCATTGAGCACATCCTACTGGGCAGGCTTTTCAAACCACTCAAGCATGAGTCAACCTGACCACTAACACATCGACAGGGAGAGCGTTCTACACATAAGCAAGGAACTAGGTCAACCAAGCTACGCTAATCTATACATATCCATAATTTATAACATGACGGTCTAATCAAGGGTCCTATGCTAACTGCCTTTACAGAAATCATTTTAATGAATCCCTTAATAGTTTGACATCACTTTGATACACTGTACACTCTTTCCACATATTTGCGAAAACTAAAAACATTTTTTTAAATTATTAAAATACACAAATGTTGACAGAGCCAATGAGCAACAGCTGTGCTTGCCAAACCAAAGACACTGGCTGTTTGAGTAAGATTTTCTTGATCTTACAAGAATCCTGAGAAAAAAATGGGCTACATCCGAAGCATAAAGTCACAGTATTGTTCTTTAAAAGCCATTCTTGACAGCTATGGCTAGCCCCTCCTGTACCCCCCCCCCCAATTTGGTTAAACTGTTTTTGATCTGTCACAGCGCAGATGTTCGGCCCTATCAAGGAAGCCCACCTAGGTCCCCCTTCACTTTGAAGCATTTAGCAAATGTGCCCCAAAATGTTGAGGTTTTGTTTGCTACTGGAAAGAACCATGCTGCCTACATACACGGGGGAAATTCTAGACATCTGCTTAAAGGAATTCATGGTAGGCTGCTTCTCTCAAGACTCCATAAGGCAGGTCACAGATAGAGCCACCGGCATAAACATTTAAACAAAAGAAGCCACAGGGAGTTCCTGGGACTCATTTGTGCAATGCTGGGACAGATCTTACGCATTGTGGCTGACGTGCAAGCACACGCCAACTCTCCACCTCACGATTAACAATCAGCAAGCGTTCCCAATTTTGCTCCATTTGATATTTACTTACAATTTGTCAATAGCTGCGCTTTGCCATTTCTCACCATCGGCTCTGTATTGTGATATGCTGCACGATTTTTTACTTGTTCATTCGGATGATACTTTTAAGTACAGTGCAAGTCACAGCAGCAGTGGCGTAGTGGCTAAGAGCAGGTGCACTCTGATCTGGAGGAACAGGGTTTGATTCCCAGCTCTGCCACTTGAGCTGTGGAGGCTTATCTGGGGAATTCAGATTAGCCTGTGCACTCCCACACATGCCAGCTGGGTGACCTTGGGCTAGTCACAGCTTCTCGGAGCTCTCTCAGCCCCACCTACCTCACAGGGTGTTTGTTGAGAGGGGGGAAGGGCAAGGAAATTGTAAGCCCCTTTGAGTCTCCTACAGGAGAGAAAGGGGGGATATAAATCCAAACTCTTCTTCTCTTCTTCTTAATGTCAGAATGCAATAAAAAAAATCTGCCAAACAAATGTTTTGTACAAGACGCTCTGTCCAAGGAAATGGCAGGAAGAGAATCACAGGTTGTATTTCCACAGAGGCAGAACAAAATCAAAATGGGGAATTTCTAGATCAAGGCACAAGGGCTGAGAAATTCAACATTCTTTCTAGACTGGTAATCCAACTAGTACCAAACAAGCATACCAACCCTATCTTGGACACTTATCCCTCCCCAGCAGGGCCAAACTACCAGTTCCCTGGAAAGATGCTGAATCTAAGTAACTGTAAACAAAAAATGCAATCAATTATACTGCATGGATTTACAGGGTAATACATCAGAGAACCGATAGTTTATAACAGCAGGTGATAAAGTAATCAGATCGCAGCAGGCAGAACGGCAATACAAAGTCAACATATAAGGTGACATGCTAAAAAGGGACAGTGGCAATTGGCCCTAGGTTTGCACCATAGCAGTCTGCCCCACTTAATTGACTGTAGGTAACTGCACTTGCTACAGCTCATACCAAGCATATCTCACCTACCCATCTTCTTCATTACATGAAAATAAAGCTTAGGGCATACTCAACTGAATGACGTTTCTAAATAAAGTAGCAATGTCCCAAATGCTGGCTTTCTGCTCCAAGCGACTGATTACATTATGACTAACTGGGAGGAAGTGGGCCATCTTCCTTAACAACTTATAAAATCCACTGGAGTCTATTCATTTTAATCCTTCTGTTCATTCATTGTGGGACCTAAGGCAACACAAAATTCCCAGGTGGCCTCTAATCCAGGCACTGGCTAGCGAAGAAGACAAAGAAGAAGAGTTTGGATTTATATCCCACCTTTTTCTCCTGTAAGGAGACTCAAGGTGGCTTACAAGCTCCTTTCCCTTCCTCTCCCCACAACAGACACCTTGGGAGGTAGGTGGGGCTGAGGGAGTTCTGAGAGAACTGTGACTAGCTCAAGGTCACCCAGCAGGAATGTAGGAGTGGGGAAACACATCTGGCCTCTGCCACTCAGGTGGAGGAGTGGGGAATCAAACCTGGTTCTCCGGATTAGAGTCCACCTGCTCTTAACCACTACACCACACTGGCTCTCCCATACCTACTCAGCTTTAGCAAACTGGTTCTATCATGTGCTACCCAACCATACCCCTGAACGAATGTGAATCCCAGTCAAAATCAATGTGAGATTCTTTTGACCGCACCTTCAATTGGTCATCGTTCACAACTCCAGAACCAATGCAAACCCCTACTTTACATAGGTCCACTGCATTTGGATAAATCTGCATTTCAACTGAAAGCACCAGAAGATTAATACACTGACTCCTCAGCCAACAGATACGTTTGCTAGCCTCCATTCACAAATATTGACTATCCATACTTCAGAACAATAAAGCTTGAAGGCAATCATGTTTAAAAAAAGCAAAATGAGGACTAGATTAACAGCCGTGTCTGAAACTCTGGACTATTTCCTTTCCACGAAAGACTATTGTAATAGTCACACTGTTAAAAGTAGAGGGATGACTGCATACAGAACAATGTTTTACTGCCACTAGACTGCTAAGTGATTCAGTTTAAGAGCCAATAAATATGGCCTTATCACAGATGTTAAAAGGATTATCATTCATTAACTTTAAAACACTGTACCACTTCCCCCTTCACCGTTCTTATATTTAAACATTACCTTCACAGCAAAGAGATTTATACCTGGCGGTTGCAAGTACATTCAAGGACACAAATATAACAAAAAACAAATTGAACGATAGTAAAATGGGAGTTCAGAACAACAAAAATATCCAAATGCATCCCTTTCTGATACTTACTGTCCTCGCCGGGACACGGCATGCCTGGTTTTTCTGGAATACTGGGGAAGACTGCAACAAAAAAAACATTTTTTATTATTCAATGAAATTTCGAGCTGGGCACCATTTTATTTAAATTATAGATTACAATTCCAATTACTGGATTAAGAGCCAGAGTAGTTTCCAGAAGACATTTGGTTTTCCAGACAGGCTGGTTTTTTTTCTTTATAAAAAATGGATAGAGTATGTGAAGATTCAGTCATACCAAATAGCAACAAGTCAAGACTTTGGAGATCTACAAAACATTTGCAGGAGGAGGAGAGAAAGGAGGTAGGGCTGGTCTTTACCCTCCACTCTTCTCTGCCAAAAGGAGTCTCGTAACGACTCACCATCACCTTTTCTTCCCCCCTCACAACAAGCACATTGTGGGCAAGTGGGGCTGAAAGAGTTCTGAGAGAACTGTGACTAGCCCAAGTTCACCCCAAGGAGCGTCAAGGAGTGGGGAATCACATCTGGTTCTCCAGATCAGAGTCCGCCACTCTTAGCCACAACACCACGCTGCCTCTAGAAAGATACTAGACACATGGTGGCGAACTTATGGCACTCCAGATGTTCATGGACTACAATTCCCATCAGCCCCTGCCAGCAATGTACTAGACAGTGAGACACAAGAGTATTTTCCTGGGAATGGTGCAAAATGGAGAAACCAAAGGATGGAAAATCCAAACCAAGCAGATGACAGAAAATGAGCAAAGGTGATTGGCTAAATGAGAGGATGGGACAGTTTCGCATCATGTAAAGCAGTCTTGTGAATGGCTCTAGTCTAGTACATGCTTCTTCCCCATCTCTTCTCTTCCTTCCACCCAATCCAGACATAAATCCACCGGTCTGATACCACATTCCAACAAAGCGGATTTTGAAAAATCTGATGTCTATACAAAAGCAACACAGAGCCAGTACAAAAATGTAAGAATGGAAAACAGAGGAACATACAGCAATGAAGCCACAGAGAAAGCTTTTACCAACAGCCCTCCCATGTTATATCATCAGTTCTAAAAGACAGCTGAAACAAACGCAGTGTGAAGCCTGACTTTCTGCCTCCAGCTTCTGCCAGTCACCACTTTTAGTAACAAGTTATTAGACAAAAACCTGCTAATTTGAATTCTGCATAATTCTGCATAGATGTTTTATATTTTTGACCACATTTCATTCTCATTTGTGCTGTCTCTAACGTCTTTTGTTGTTTGGCCTTCTAGTGTCACTCTCCAAAGACATCCCTCCTGTCTTCTCCCAGTATCCAGGGTATACATATCTACATACACACCCACCCAGGTTACTATGTCATACCTATGGCAGTCAATTCTGGCCGACAGAAGCTTGTGGCACAATACATTTAAGTCTTGAGGGTGCCACAGGATTCTGGTTTTTTTCCAGCTCAAGACCTAGTTATCAGAAAGTTGCTAACACTGCATTCCTCATGACAGTTAAGGGATCTTCAGACAACACACTTGCCGTGAATAATGAGCCCTTCATCTCTCTGCTGGCTGTACAAGCGGAATGCTTCTTCCAGTTCCATCTGAGATGAAATGGTACACGGGTCACCTGACAACAAAAGAATAAAGAGAAATTGAGAACAGAACCAGCTGTGGTTTTGAGCTGTCAAAATTGTGCCATCCAGCCTAAATGCCACAGTCAAAACTCACATTCTTAAGAAAATCAGAAGTCTTAGAGGTCAGAGTGTCACTGGTTCAAAGAGAACCAGTAGTGAGACAAAAGTTGGGCTTGAAAGGGGAAGACAAAAAGCCTTCTTTAGTGTAGATCGAGGGACAGACAGTACCACACTATTCAGCACTGGTCAGACCTCACCTGGAATACTCTGTCCAGTTCTGGGCACCACAATTCAAGAAGGATATTGCCAAGCTGGAACTGGTCCAGAGAAGGGTGACCAAAATGATTAAGGGTTTGGATGTCAAACTCTATGAGGAGAGACCTAGGGAGCTGAGCAGGCTTAGTCTGGAGAAAGGAAGGTTCAGGGGCGACATGACAGCCACGTTTAAATATTTGGAGGGATGTCATGATGAAGAGGTCCAAGCGCTGGGAGAACATTGAAGCGATATGAAACGTCTCAAATGCTTGCATGCTAAGGAAATCTCGTTTCTTGTGCTCCCCCACCCCCATAAAGACACACTGTAAAGTCGGAGATCTCGAGAAAAGTGACAGGACTGTCAGCCGAAGATGGATATTTTCAGAGGAGGACGGCCTAATTCATTTCTCACCTCTTGATTCTGGTCTTAAAAGCGAGTTTGTCAAGTAGCTCAAATACCTATCTGAAAAGCAACACAGTGCCCTACACTGTTTTCTTATAACATCATGCTGTTATTCCTGCCTACAAGGTGGCACGCGTACAATTAGGGGAGAGAGGGTTACTTGCCCTAAGCTACAGCAGGCAGACTTAGTGTTTGAAGGGTCCACATTTTTGCTTGGGGGATCCACCAGCTGGACACGGCTACAAGATGGTACCCTCTGTGAGGCAGGAGCCAATCACACCTGCGTGCTGCATATGCAAGCCATATAATGGGGACAGGGGCAGAAAGTGCCGTTAAGTCACAGCTGAATTAAAGTGACCCGGTGGGGTTTTAAAGTCAAGAGACCAATAGAAGTGGTTTGCCATTACCTGCCTCTGCATAGCAATCCTGTGCTTCCTTGGTGCTTTCCCAGCCAAGTACTAACCAGGGCTGACCCTGCATAGCCTCTGGGATCTGATGAGATTGGGCTAGCCTGGACCATTCGGGTCAGGGCATATAGGGGGTACCTGCCTCTATAGGCACATATTTCACATCTGAGATTCCAACACCAAAAGCTTTGTACGAAAAGACCTAGTCATAGACAGCCAACGAATACTACCAACCTACAGAGGCAGAAGATGGAGGCCAACACACAAGGGATGGTCATGTGGCCGTTTTCACTCAGCAATTTACGTTGGCGTTCTTATTTGACTTTAGAGAGAAATGGTTGTAGTCTGGCCAAAAAGAGAGAGCTGCTAGACTGCTATGGGAGTCAGCCCTTGACTTAGCTGTGGGGGTCAGCCCTTGCAAGGGAAAACAGGAAATTGGAAAACAGGAAGGGAGGAGAAGAGTAGGCTTGCCCCAAGAGCTATGTTTAAGACAAGAAACACTAGGCAATGAATGAGGACTCCCTATGACTACTAAGTCACGAAATTTGGACCCAACCCAGTGTGATACGGTCGATTGCTATCTACAGTTTGCCCAGCCCTGCCCTAATCCATCCTGTGAGTAGCTAGATAAGTTTTTTTCTCAAAGATAAACCAAAGGATACAATGGTAACAAGGTGAAGTTTCTAGCACTTCTCCCTTTACTACGCTGAAGACTGGATGAAATGTCAAGTGGTATATCCCTGGAGTACACAGCTCTTTGATGTAAGAGAGGCATGAAAGCAAAAAAAAAAATGCCTCTTTCTTCTTTTCCGGGAAAGAGTTAGGTTTCGAATGGCAATTACCTGTGACCTTGCAGAAGTAACATCAAAATTGCTTCTTCAGACCTTTCGTCTTAGCTCTCTTAAAGAAGAATGACACCCCCACCAACCCTAAAGCATTTAAGTTTATGTAAAGCGTGCTTCACTCTGCATCTTCCCATGCACTCTCAGAATACCCAACAAAAACCAAACAGAACAGTGTCGCCAATGTTAATCCTGCCAGCTTTCAAAATGCCATTTAAAAGGAAGAAGTCAAGCACAGAGCTGCTGAATCGCGCACAGGATTAACCTCCCAGGTGAATAGTGCAGTGATTGACCATACAATCATACAAATAAGAGCCCCTTTGGTGCTTTCACTGGCTCAGACATTTGGGGTAGCTTTCACACCAGTCTATAGAAAATGTTCAAGAGCATTCTTTACACCTGTACTACCTGATCTAGTCAAGGCAGCAGTCCAAATATTTCATCACTTAATCATATTCTCGGTGCCTGGAAAAGGTTTACTAATAAGAAAAAGATGTGAAAATTCTCATCGCACGTGTCTTGCACAGACAGATCACACGCCTGACAACGGCGTATCCAGTCCCCGCCGTGGCTGAAGCGTTATCTTGAGAGCAAGAACAAAACAAGCAGACACAGGGCTGTGACACAGAATTTGGAAGGCTTCCAGTTCTCTCAGTATCCAAAGCCCAGTCGGTAGGGCTTGTCTATCGGAATTCAGAAAGACCTGTTTTCAGCAGCTACCATAACAGCTAATTTAACTGAGGCCTTGCGCATCTGTGTTTACTTACCTTCCCATAAAATTATTCTAAATTCCCAGCCAAACAAGGGTATTATGAGGCTTGTTTACAAAAGGCTGTGAGGAGCAGGTAAAAAGAGACTAGAGAAGTTTTATCTGTTGAGCAGTATACGCCCTTGTTCAAATTAAGAAAGGCACATCATAATTATATGATCCGTCTCCACTGTCTGCCGGTTATTGCCAAATGGTAAACTATGCGAAAACCCACATAAATTGGTGGAGCTTTTAAAAACGCATTCTTGGTGACATGTGAGGAAAGTTGACGGCAGGCTTCCTGGAAAGATGCCCGTGCAGGGCCCAATGTAACTCCCTGCTCCCTACCCACAAATAAAGACACTATATTAGAGTATTATGGAAAAATCAGAGACCCTTGCATGTACAAGGTAGAGATGAAATAGGGTTCTGCTATGATTTAATAGTGTTTCTTGCATTCACAGGGATAACACTAAGAAGGTAGATGCACACAATATTTATAATGTGCTTCACACATCAATCAGAATTAGAGGACACCACTAAGCCAACAAATCTGAACTTCTAAGGAGAAGAAGAATTTGGATTTATACCCCACCTTTCTCTCCTGTAAGGAGACTCAAGGTGGCTTACAAGCTCCTTTCCCTTCCTCTCCCCACAATAGACACCTTGTGAGGCAGGTGGGGCTGAGAGTTCCGAAGAACTGTGACTAGCCCGAGATCACCGAGCAGGAATGCAGGAGTATGGAAACACATCTGGTTCATCAGATAAGCCTCAGGTGGAGGAGCAGGGAATCAAACCCGGTTCTACAGATTAGAATACACTTGCTCTTAACTACTACACCATGCTGACAACTGACATGCTGATTACCCGGATGACATTCATGCAAAAGTTCCACTTGAAATAAGGTCACATTCCCTTGGTATTTATTAAGTAATTTTTAAAAAATATATATTTTGATTAGCCCAAATTAAAAGCTACCTATTCAGTGTTTCTATCACATCTAGTTTATTGTGTTACACAACACACCTGAGGCAAATACTGGAAAACCCCCCCCCCCCCATATCTGCACTTGACGAACATACCTTCATTGTCAATCCATTTAAGCGTAATTGGCTGTGCCTGCTGCAGATGGCACATCTCTCTCACTTCGTCACAGAGTTCATCATAGTTCATGGATGCACCCAGATTTGTAATGAGGATATCCCTGAAAGAAATTAAAACCCCAGAAGTCAGTAGCTGCGTGCACTCTCTTTAGCCCACACTGCTTTCACAAAGACGGACCCTCGGAGGCTCAGAGTCCCATCAGGGGGAGGGGGACAAACATGCCCATAAGAGCGCCCACACCGGCAGACCTGCCCTTCCCGCAGCACTTGCTCCAGCAGAGGGGCAAAAACGCTGGCATGCCACCATTAGTCAGTTCCCTCCCAGCCATTTGGCACATCACACCGGCTGCTGTGGTTTCAGACTTGCACTATCCTTTTGGGGGGCGTCAGTCTGCTAAACCAGGGGTAGGGAACCTGCGGCTCTCCAGATGTTCAGGAACTACAATTCCCATCAGCCCCTACCAGCATGGCCAATTGGCTGATGGGAATTGTAGTTCCTGAACATCTGGAGAGCCGCAGGTTCCCTACCCCTGTGCTAAACCCATTGGGGCTTCTTGACAGAGGTTTTTACACTTGCGAAGCCTCCCCGCACTGCCAGGAAGCATCCTGGGAGCCTGAAGTCTTAGAAGGGGCTGCAAGCTTCCCAAGTGAATGTCAAGATCCACCCCCCCCCCAAAAAAAAAAGATTTATATGATGTGAAGAGAAACCCGAGGTGGAAAGACAACACGACCGAAACAGAATCAAAAATCCATTGTTTGGAGTCCATCATCAACAGGCTCTCACTGATGGCTTATCTATTTGGCATAAGTAATTCAGAATGCAGGAGAGCATTTACATTAATAAGACACAATGCTCTGACAATTGGCACGGTTAGAGGAAAAATATAAAAAGCTTCCAATTTGGAAACGGATATGTAGCTGGCAGGATGGAAATATAGAGACATCTGAACAGTATAATCAAATTTGCCAAGATTTGCTACTTCCCATGTTGTTAGATTTTTACAGATATGCAAAGACCTGCTAAACTAAAGAAAATTATTTTGGAAAAGGAATAAGGAGCTGTCCTACAAAGCTGCTAAATATACAAGTTTGGCCATCAAGTGTGGAAGTACTAGGCCAGGGGTAGGGAACCTGCAGCTCTCCAGATTTCAGGAACTACAATTCCCATCAGCCTCTGTCAGCATGGCCAATTGGCCATGCTGGTAGGGGCTGATGGGAATTGTAGTTCCTGAACATCTGGAGAGCCGCAGGTTCCCTACCCCTGTACTAGGCTGAATTCTTGCCTCAGCAGACCAGGTTCTCAGGAGCAGCAGCAGCAGGCCATTGCTTTCACATTCTGCATGTGAGCTCCCAAAGGTATCCGGTGGGCCACTTCAAGTAGCAGAGTGCTGGACTAGATGGACTCTGGTCTGTTCCAGCAGGCTCTTTCTTATGTCCTTATGTAGGGGAATAACCAGAAATGAATTTTATCACGAATAAGATTATTTTACTGTCAATGGGATACTATCATCAGGAAACCCACTTTTCATTTCAGTTTGTGAAACTTTTGTAAATTTTGTACTGGTTTATGACTGCAATAAATTTGAATCTGACCTCCCCCCAAAAGTGCTAATAATAATACTTGCTGTCATGGGTAGGATAAACCACAAACCGTGGCATTATGAAGTTAACAAGAATCCAAAGTACAAATGCTAAGGAATGAGGGACAGTCAAGTTATCCCACAGACTTCTACTGGACTGCTGAACTGATGGGATTTTCTTTATTTTCACAGTTCGCACGTACTTTATTCACCAGTAAAAGAACAGCGTTGACGTTTACATGCAGGCTATAGGCAAAACAAAAATTGCCATCAATAAATGCCAGGAGGGATTGAGTCACATCTTAGGAATTACTAGATCACGACAGTAAGTAATAAGTTACCCTAGACCAGAGGTCTGCAACCTGAGGCTCTCCAGATGTTCATGAACTATTGGCCGTGCTGACAGGGGCCGATGGGAATTGTAGTTCATGAACATCTGGAGAGCCGCAGGTTGCAGACCCCTGCCCTAGACTACAATCATGTCACTAGTAAACACCAGCAATTTGACAGCATAGGATGGGAAACTTCTACAATGAATTCCATCTTTTCTTCTGGGGAGGGGCCATGGCTCAGTGGCACAGCATCTGCTTGGCATGTGAAAGGTCCCAGGTTCAATCCCCAGAATCTCCGGTCCAAAGGTCAGCCAGTGGGTGATCTAAAAGACCTCTCCCCGAGGCCCTGGAGAACCACTGGCAGTCCGATTGGACAAGACTGATCTTGAAGGACCAATGGTTCAGTATAAGGCAGCTTTATGTGTTGTGATTTCTGCTAAGGCAGGGGTGTCAAACTCGTGGCCCAGATGTTCATGATCTTCAATTCCCGCCAGCCCCTCCCAACATGACCATTGGCTATACTGGCAAGTGCTGATGGGAATTGTAGTTCATTAACATCTGGAGGGCTGCGAGTTTAACACCTGTGTGCCAAGGAATTACATTTGAGTGTCAGGTTTATTTATTTATCAGATTTCTTGATCGTCTCTCCCACATTGGCTCGGGGCGATTTCCAATACGAATAAACACAATAAAAACTGACTCAGAGGAGACAACCCACAATTTAAAACTGACTGTAGTGACTAATCCCACTAGCTAAAATTTCAGTAAATTCAGTTAAATTAGAATCTAATTAACATTTGCAAATGTAGGAGAACCACTTCGGAGTCGTCCATTCGCAGAGAGGTGATACACAACCATAGGGGACAGATGGTAACATTAGGTCAGGCCTCAGTGACAAATTTGGGCGAACAACTCCATTTTCCAGGCCCTGCGAAACTCCATTGTTCTGCATGTGCCAGTCATTGCTCTTGGGGGTAAAAAATGAGATGCGGCAACCAATGAAACTGAAAGGCCAAGGAGGAACTACAGTTCTAGGTGGTAAACAAAATGTCTGGGTGGTGGAAGGGACAAGCAAAAAAGCATAGTGACCGATCCGTGAACATCATTGGGTACCCACTGGTGACAGTTACAGATAACCTTCCAAACTATCTGACAGCGGATGCGTTCTAAAAAGAGAGACCTTGCTTTTCCACAGACTGAAGGCAGCTAAATTCTGTGACACCATCATGACTTATCTGTCTCCTGGTAATAGACTAGAAACTTTAGCTGACCTTTCACCCCTCTTGAAAAATCCAGGTCTTCACCCAAGCTTTAAGACCAACTCTCTCATGAAATATAACATTTAAGCACATAGCAACAGCATTTCTCACATTCCTGATTAATTCAGCCAACCGGCTTCAACTAAGAACGCAAAGAACTGCACATCATCCATGCAAATCGGCAAGGAATCCTTTACGCAAAGAAGAGTTCACAAACATGGCCGATACTTCTGCCGTTCAGAACAATCGTTTATGTTGCTTTAAGCACCGCCACGCCCAAGATACGCAAATATTTGCACTCCCTGGATGCCACATTGCACGTTACCTGTGGTGAACTTTATAACTTCCCCATGCTTATATTAACCAGCTATTTGTTTAATCATTACACCAAAAGGTGTGTTGTACCATCAGGCAGACGCTTTAAATTATTTAGCAACTTCCTGAAGTTCTTGACACTAATTTAGCAGTTGTTTGACATCGGTGTTTCCCTGCAGTCTGACACATCTAATCATACTGAAAGACAAAGCGGCTGTACGCACCAGCATCTTGTCATACCGCATTTTATACAATCTTTTATGTACAATCAATAAATCAAAGCCGAGTACTTAGGGAACCCTAAACTAGATGACAGATTTACCCTTTTCCTACCAAGAATAACTAGTTTCACTGGATTGTTAGAATGACCAAGCAACTTGATAGACCTGAGCGAACCTTTTAAAAACCTATGTCCACTTTAAAACGCATGTCTCCAGCAACAATAAAAGCGGCTGAACACACAGCTGTAAGAAAAACATTTTTTTACAATTCACTTCTGGTGAACTAAAAATTAGCCTTGTTCAATCTGAGAATAGACACATGCAACATATCCTCTGGCCTGCTGCTGCTTTTGTTCTTGATTATGTTGCAGTTCACCTTCCACCGGCAGAGTTTTTTCATTTTTGTTTTGTCTGATGAACCTCTGGCTACTCCCATGCTTTAGAAACTGAAGATCACACACTTGCTCAGTTTTAACATATGGCCAAGCGAACTTATTTAGTGGACTAATGCTTTAAAGGCTTACAAATCTGAACGGCCCAAAGATATTTCCCACGATAAGTTCTTTCAAGTGGGTTATGGGGCAGTGTTTTCAATGAGTGTGCCCCTGAACTTTCTCCCCACAGTGTGCCTTTAATCCTTACCATGTTACTGTAAGCTAAGATAGCATTACTCACCAACTTCAGAGGGGGAGGGGTGGCTGGGAAACCACCTGGGAATTTCAGGTGCTGTAGGCCACTCTGAGCAAATGGTGTGTGGAGAAACTTGGTGGTGAGGTCCAAGTTCCTCTGCTGAGCGGAGTAGACTTGAATCAGCAACTTCCTGGACTACAGATCTTTCTGACTGCCACTACATCACACTAGCTCTCCTTATGTTGTAAGTCATGAAGGTGTACATTTGCCCAGCTCCAGAGGGGTAGCAAGGTGGAAAAGCGCCCGGTGCATTGGTGTGTCGTCCACCCCTGCCCCGCCCCGGAACGCCCTCACCACACCCCCACAGGTACTCCTCTGCCCAGCTCTTACTTAGGCATGAGATGGAGTGTACCAACAGTAACCTCAATGCGAAGAGAAACTACTATCCTTCTCTGTCTTTACACCAATAGAGATCCCGATACAATAAGCAGAAGTGTTTTGGGCCATATTGGCAGCACTTTCATTTAAAGCCAAGGGACGAAAGTTTGGATTTTCAAGGCTGAATGGTAAACTGAGCTGTATGGGCTGTCCAAAGCAGAAACATAATCCATTAGGTTAGGCTCACTCAAATCCAAGCTTATATTGCACTGGGCTATTCTGCCTACCCATTCAGCCTTTCTTACCCTACAAGCACTTGGTTGAAAATAACTTCCATCGTCAGCGTCTTCCTCATCTTGACCTCCTTAAATATTGAATACCCATGTTTCTTTTCCCAAACTGGCTTCATTCAGAACATTAAGATATTGATGTTGGCATTTCCTCCCAAGTGCCAATTTTACAGACTTGGGGAAGGAATAAAAAGTACATTCAGAGGCAGAATAAAATGCATGGCAGAGCAAACACGGTTTAAACAAACAGTTTGAAACAATAAGTAAAATGTAGAGCATAAGAGTCTTAATACACAACTTACCCGTTATAGTGAGTCTTCACTCGGACGACATCTCTCTCCGGATTCATTTTTGATCCCATCCTGCTCGGCATGGTACTTCAGCAGCGAACAAACCGTAAGGTGAGCAGCAGGTTCACCGGCCTGTTGCCCAAATCACTCAGAAGATACGAGTCACCATAAGGAGCTGGAATCGATAAGTCGGAGCCTCAGGTTTTTTCTTCTCCATCCCCCTGCACGAACAATATGAAAAGAAAAACACCAGCGTATAAACCCTCAGAAGGAAAAAAAACCAGAACTGGGGAGAGATTCAACTACTGCACTAAACCGGTGCAAACATCAGCAGAGAAACAAGAGGCTGAACTAATGAATGGGGAAATTCGCGTTCATGTTTTTCCAGTACTGTGACCTCATTATCTTGTTATAGGATGGCTAATGTTTCACGAAAGCTTCTTAAATTGTCTACTATGTATAAGCGGAAATGTTCCTTGAAAAACACACCCAAGTATACGTTGTTCTGTTCTGGAATAAATGTGTCGGCTTGTTCCCCTGCTCAAGAAGAATAGTTTTTGCACACCTCCTGGAGAAGGACTTAGCCAAGATTACTCAACAAATCTCTCCCCCTCTCCACAACTTCCATTGTTTTCATGAAGGCAGCACTTTTATTGATTTTACTTATTCACACAATGTTTATCCCGCCTTTCTGCCTTTACAAGAACCATCAAGGCAGCTAACATTTTAAAACACAACTGATACAGAAGAAGAGGAGTTTGGATTTGTATCCGCCTTTCTCTCCTATAAGGAGTTTCAAACAGGCTTACAAACTCCTTCCCTTCCCCCACTACAGAACCTTGTGAGGTTGGTGGGGATAAGAGAGTTCAGAGAGAACTGTGACTAGCTCAGGATCACCCAACAGGCTTCACATGCAGGAGAGGGGAAACAAATCCAGTTCACCAGATAAGAGTCCGCTGCTCAAGTGAAGGAGTGGGGAATCAAACCCAGTTCTCCAGATTATCGAGTTCACCGTTCTTAACCACTATGCCACACTGGCTTTCCACTGTGCCATTAAAATCAGTTCCCTGCCCAGCCTACATCACTAGAACAATTAAAAGAGCTAAAATACATTCCAAACAGTTTCATTTCCTACAAGACAATTAAACATTATTTAGCGAGGAGGAATTACTGATGACATACCAAACAAAAAGTCTTTACCTGCCAGTGGAAGATAGAAACAGTAGAAATCAGACAAATCTCACTAAGGAAAAAGCTCCAGAATATTGGTGCCATGACCAAGGAGACCCTCTCCCGGGTTAGTATCTGACTAACCTCAGAAGACAGGGCCACCTGAAGCAGGGTCTCTGAAGATGGCCACAAAATTTGGCCAGGTGCATAAGAGATTTTAAACTTTTCCTACAGCATTTAAGTTAAAGTTTGCCTGCTACAGACCAGGGTCAGGCAAAACATTAATGCTCATAAAACTAAATCAGAACCACAGCGACGCCAATTTTCTTCCCTCCCTTTCATAAGACGTGATATACAGTTTGTTTGACAGGGTGTCATCATGTTTTTAAAAGGGGTATGAATTCACCTTTCAGATAAAAGAAAACAAAGTCAAGAAATTATCTCTGCTCTGTCAGAAAGCATTCTGGGAAGCTATAGATTTCTTCACCCAGGAAAACACAACTTGTTGGGCATAGTTCTCCAGACACTGCAAAAATAAAAAGCATATTTAGTAGCCAAGTGGGGGGGAAATGTACATTTTGATTGTTTCTGCCATGTTGTAAACCAGAGCCACAAAGAAAGACAAGAATTTTTAAATGGTCTTGCAACAAAGCTAGGAAAACGAGAAACCCATAGGTTTCAACAAAATAAGACTTCATTTTTTATCACTGCTACTCTGACAGTGACTCTTCAAACTACTCTAACAGGGACTCATCAAATTGCGTGTTGGAACTGTGAAGATGTTGATAAAGCATAACAGTAAAAGGGCTCCCTATAAATATACACCACGAAGGCCTTCTTCAATCACAAGGTTTGAATCCAGTTTGGGAATTCTACTACCATCTCAAAAATGTTGCCTTCTTCCAGGGTTTTACCAGTCAAATACAGATCCTTCCATTTCCCCTAGGTCCATGGTGGCGAACCTTTGGCACTCCAGATGTTATGGACTACAATTCCCATCAGCTCCTTCCAGCATGGCCAACTGGATCACCATGGCCAATTGGCCATGCTGGAAGGGGCTGATGGGAATTGTAGTTCTTAACATCTGGAGTGCCAAAGGTTCGCCACCACTGGGCAGTCCAATTCTTTTGCTAACATACCCTGATCTGTACTCTCTCTAATGCACACTGAGATGGATAACCTTAAAAATGCTTCTCCTTCTACCAAATACAGCTACAACGTTCCTTAGTCAATCACTGCCAATTTCACTCAATTGCCCACCCTCTTTTGACATTCCTATTCCTTACACCTTCACCTTAAACGTATTTTGGGGAGTGGAGCTTCCTCTGACACAAGCATACTGTACTCCTTCATTCTACCCTGCCCCGGCAAAAACCAGTCTTCTAACCCATACTAATATTACCCATCCATATGCAATTTCTTTCCCATAAGTGCTCATTTTCCCAATTCCCCAACTTTGTATCATTACAATGGCACTTGGTATGTCCACTAGCGCTGGATACTGAACTCTGAATAATCATGAACCATTTTGGGAGACAAGTTCTGACAAAACAGCTGGATTTAAAAAAAACCCTACAATAACTTATTAGATACCAGCAACACAAAAATTGTTAAAATCATGACTGCACTGCAACTAAACTACCATAACCCTCAATTTGTTTTTTTCAGTGCCTTACCCACTGCTGTGAAGTTAATCTAATTAGGAGCAGCTTCCGCCAAGGAAAAAGTCTGGGAACTCCTTGACAAAGCATCAAACTCCCACCCACTCACTCCCCCAACTGGCCTCCAAAGAATCCCTCTCCCATTTCTTCATTGCTCCTCCAGCATCCATACACAAAGTGTACTATTTACAAACAACACCATTAACAAACAAACTGCTTGGAAAAACTGTTTGTCCGGGAAGTGGAAGAAAAACAGAAGAAAGTTATTTTCAGGCAGTCTTCAGATAGCAAGAGTCACAACCACTACTTCCCTGTGAATTCAAGCAAGTTTCAAAAAATAATGTGTCCACTTTTCCTCCTGAAACCGTTTCTCTCTCTCTCTCACACACACACACACACACACACGCACACACACCTGTGCTAAAAAGCTATCATATTTCAGGGACTAGTCACCTTCCTCTGACCAACCCCCCCTCCCTTGATTCCCCTTCCCCAATCCATCCCTATTTTTACGACCCCCCCCAACCCCACACCACCCACACCACTATAAACCAATTTCTGGGGAAGGGGAACTGAAGAAGGAGCAAGTCCTGGAAGCAAACTTAAAGACTCTCTCCATCTTACAATCAGAAGAACTGGCTCCCCCTACACTCAAACTAGCCTCCTCAATGCCTAGACTTTCTCTGCCCCCCTGAAATGACTCCCCCCTCCCCCCAAATAAACGTACTTTAAAGAGCAAGCCAAGGAGAGCGTCTCTTTTTTCCCCCTCCCTGGCAGCAAAGGCTCGCTCTGCTCTCCACACCCGTGGAAGTTTGTTCCAACTTCGGAGGCAAAGTTATGAGGAAGAGGAAGAGAGCAGGGAAGGAGGGTCACAATCCTCCACCCGCCCCTTCCTTCCTTCCTGCAGTGACACCTAAGAGGCGCTCCTCCCTCTCTCTGACCCCTCCCGCGTTGGGACCGCGCCTCCTCCTAAGGAAGCCTGGCCGCGCGCGCTCCCGCGATGCTCCCCCACCCCCGCTCGCCTCAGCGCCCTCCACCCGCCAGCAGCGCCATCGCCGCCAACATGGCGGACCCCAGACACCCCTCACGCCGAGAGCCAATCAGATCGCCGTCCAGCCCGCACCTGCCGACCAATCACCCCCAGGCTCCGCAGCGGACCCCGCCCTCACCTGGAGCCAATCCCCAGAGGGGACAAGGACAGGCACTTGACCAATCGCCCGCAGGCATCTCGGTACCTGCCGAAAAGGGGTGGGGCTAGCACTGCCTGGAGGGGCGGATGAGGGAAGGAGGAGAGTTGGAGAGAGGCTTGCGTTCGAGATCCAATAGGAAAAAAGAGAGGAGAGCAGTGACAACAGCTGTGACCAATAGGAAAGGGAGGAGGGAGGGCGCGGTGCGGCGCGGCGCTAGCTACCGAAAAGTGGCCGCTGTTTTTCTAAGTTCCACCTTGATTTTGGGATCTGCGTTCTTTTGAAAGGCATGGCGTCAGGATGAGTGCTGACCCTTGCTCTTTAATATGACAGGCAGAAATGAAACGGGTTTTGTTGTTTTCTTGGCTTAGTGCCTTTTTAAAAACGATCAACAGTCTGTGGGGAAAAGCAGATTTTTTTTCTTATTTCTTCTTAATTTTATTCCATTGGTTATAAAAATGGAAACTTTTTTTCCTCTTGGAAATTTCTCTTCCAGGAGGGTTTTAGCAAGAAAGAACTTTAATTATTTTCTCCTCTGCTGTGTCCCTGTGGGAGAAAATCTTCTTGGAAGAAATAGAAGCATCTGCAAACTTTCTCCTGTTGAATGAAACGGATCATGGCTTTTCGATCGAGAAAATGGCAGGGAAGAAAAGGGCTAAAGCCTTGTCTGTTTGCAGGCCCCTTCCCAAACTGTTTAAAATAAATACTGTAGAAATCCTAATGTACTGTCACCAACTGTAAAGCTATTGAAGGTTAAGCCGCTAAATGTTGGCACGTAGTTCATTGTCTAGATCAGTAGTTCCCAATCTTTTTTCAGTTTATATACCCCTCGGCAACCCATTCCCCCATTGTACCCCCATATTAGCAATTGTAATTGTACCCCCATATTAGCAAACACATTATGTAATTCTTTTTTTTCATACCCCCACACACTCTGGCACGTACCCCGGGGAGTACATGTAGCCCAGGTCAGAAACTACTGATCTGGATGCTAGTATATTTTAATTTTCTTAAAATAAAAGAAACTTCTATAAACTTTAGATGAAGTGCTTTTTATTTGGTCATGCATTCCAGTAATAAATATCCCCCCCCACACACACACACACACACAAACACAAATTCTGGCATGCAAACTAACACAATGATGCAGGCAAATTGTGCATCAAAGCCTTGGAATGGGCTACAAATATTTTTAAGAAGTTTTCAAAATGGAAGAGCACTCCTACCTTAGGTAGACTACCCAGCCGAAGGATGGATTTGACAACAGACTTTAGTCAGAGTGCTCCGTGATTGAATTCTTAGTACCGCTTCAGAGGCAGAATTCATTTTAAAAAACTTAGGTATGCTTGCCAGTAGATGGTGCCACATTCCTAGCTAAGGCTCATTTTCCAAACCAATTCTTTATAGTAGGATCAGCATCCATCCCGTTCCCAAAAGAGTGATTTTCCAGATGAGCTAAAAGAGCATCTTTATTAACTCTGAGGTATGTCAGCCTGTTCAGAGCGCGGCACGCACACGCATACCAATGTATCTCTGTCATTAGACCAGCCAAGAACCAATGGGCTAATTTATTTTATAATTGGGGCCATGTGGAAAAGTGTCTCGCTTGCTAGTATACTTTTATCAATACCGGGTATCATGAGAGGCTATGCCCTTGTAAGCCAAACTTACCTGATTTGATACCACATATTATCCTTTAATGAAAATTACAGAAAGGTCACATAGTGTATGTCTTTTGCCCGTACGACAGCCCAAAAGATTTTCAAACAAGGTGCAGATGATCAAGGTGCAGATTTTGTCGAATCGAGATTCTAGGATTGCCACACTGGCTGCCAAATTCCTACCAATGATATTAAAAAGCCAAAATATAATAACTTACTAACCCATCTTTTCAATAGTAATTATTAAAATTGTTTTGGCTTTGAGGGGGCATATAAGACCTGTACTCTACCAGCTGCCCTGGTTACCAGTTGAATTCCAGATCGTCTTCACGGTTCTGGTGTTAACATTAGGGCCTTGAGGGGTCATATCTTCAGGACCGCATCTCCCCATACTGCCCACAGAAGACCCTTCTGTCCTCCGACAGCAATCTCTTGGTGGTCTCGATCCCAAGGACATTTGACTGGTCTCCACTAGAGCCAGAACCTTCTTGGCCCTTCCTCCTACTTGATGGAATTCACTACCGGTGGACATTAGGGCTGTGCGGGATATCAACCAATACCGCAGAGCCTGTAAAACTGAGATACTTTGCCAAGCCTACTCCTGAAGCTACTATGGACTATACTGTGCAATGCTGGCCCCCCAAGATTGCCCCCCCTCCCACCCATATAGGATATTATAAAACTGGGGCAAGAGTGGGGTTTGCTATAAGAGACCCCAAGGGCCATCAAGTCCAACCCCTTGCAATGCAGGAACACACAATCAAAGCACTCCTGACAGGTGGCCATCCAGCCTCTTTTTAGAAACCTCCAAAAAAGGAGACTCCACCACTCTCTGAGGTAGTGCATTCCACCGTCGAACAGCCCTTGTGTCAGGAAGTTTTTCCTAATGTTTAGGTGGAATCTCTTTTCCTTCACCTTGAACCCATTACTCCAGGTCCTAGTCTCTGGAGCAGCAGAAAACAAGCTTGCTCCCTCACCAACATGACATCCCTTCAAATATCTAAACATGGCTATCATGTCACCTCTTAACATTCTCTTCAACTAACATACCTAGCTTCCTAAGTCTCTCCCAAGAGTTCCATCAGCCTAGAAGGTTATAACTCTGCTTACTCACATAACCCATCCTACCCTTTGCGGCTCTTGACAGTTGAAGATTTGGCCCTTTCAAACCTGAACATCGAATGAAACCATTCCTAAAAAACACTCTGTGACTGTAGCATTTCTTTTTATTTGATTGTTGTCATGGATGCATTTTCTATTTTAGCAGGAGCCACTTCCGGTGCCTTTGGGAACACGAATGGCAGGTTATAATTTTTTCAAGCTACATAAATATTTTACTCCCCATCATCAAAAAAAAAAGTGGGATTTGAATCTTCAAAGCAAGAAAGCGGATTTCTACTCCAAGTAATCTATTTAAAATTCTAAAAGGGAAAAAGGGAATTGTCAGGAACAAGTGCCCCTCTGTGTGGGACTGGAACAATTCCTCTAAGCTGCATTGACGTCAGCTCAACTTGAACACATTTAATGCATTCCAGTTCCTTGAAAGCTTTAAACTGGAGATGCAGAGGACTGGCTCTGTCATTGAGCAATACCCCTCTGCAGTCTCAAAATGTGGACCTACTTGAAATTTGCACGCAGATCCAAACCTGTTCGTTGTGAAACCGTGTCCTCTTCATCACAGTTTCTCCCTCCCCACCGCAGCGAGCACACAGCAGACACACCCGGTTGCAGAACTCTTAGCAATCCCCACTACCAGGCTAGCTCACTTCGCCGGTCACCCCTGATTGGCTGGCGTGCCTTGATGGGGCGGGACCTTTTCCCACTGCGGAAACGTACATTGTAGGGGTGTGATTAAAAAAACCAGCGCGTAAAAGTTTAACATTTAACTGTGCAAACAGTCAATTGTTACCTGTGTAAACCATGAACGATTCAAAGTTACGCGTTTGCCTGTTTAATGTTTGCATCCCCTTCTGCTGGCCGATCGCAAAAGTGGAAATGAAACCAAGGACAGGCTGCATGTGCATCGCAGTGCTGATTGGTTGCCCAAATTCTGCATCACACTCCAGGGCGGGAAACGAGTCAGGGTTTCAACCCTCATCCCTCCCCTCAGATCAGCTCTGAACCGTGTTAATGGGGTCTGTGCCACTTGCAACCAGGTCCTGCCAGAACGCGGATTAACGGGGAGAACGAGCGCCAGAAATGGAATCTGCTACGCAAGCCATGGGGAGGTCGTCCCTCAAACCTGGTTAGTTTGTGTTCTGAAACCTGGCTAAGACAGTAGTGGGGATTCGACCTATAGTGGGAGGTAGAGTGTTGGGCTAGGATCTGGGAGGGCCAGGTTCGAATCCCCACTCTGCCATGGAAGCTTGCTGGGTGACCTTAGATCACTCACACATTCACAGCCTAATCTATTTCACAGGGATGTTGTGGGAATACAAGGGAGAAGGGAGAATGATGTAAGAAGAAGAGTTTGGATGTATACCCCACCTCTCTCTCCTGTAAGGAGACTCAAATCGGTTTACAAACTCCTTCCCTTCCTTCCCCCAAAACAGAACCTTGTGAGGTTGGGTGAGGCTGAGAGAGTTTGGCGAGAACTGTGTCTGCGCCAAGGTCACCCAGCAAGCTTCCTGTGTAGGAGCAGGGAAACAAATCCAGTTCACCAGATAAGAGTCTGCTGCTCATGTGGACGAGTTTGGGATCAAACCCTGTTCTCCAGATTAGAATCCACCTGCTCTTAACCACTACACCACGTTGGCTCAGAGAGAAGATAACTGAGAGGTGATATGATAGCCATCTTCAAGTATTTCAAAGAACTGTCCTATAGGGATGGCGTGGAGTTGTTTTCTGTCGCCCCAGAAGCTTGGACTAGAATTGGGTTGAAATTAAATCAAAAGACTTTTTGGCTATATAACTTGCTCGCAGAGCCGTTTCTGAACAGAACAGGCTTCCTCAGGAGGCGGTGGACTGTCCTTCTTTGGAGGTTTTCAAGGAGAGACTGGATGGCTGTCTGACAGCAATGCCGATTCTGTGAATTTGGGCATATCATTAGAGGGAGGGCAGGGAGAGAGGAGCCAGTGCTCAGCTTTCGTGCCAAGAGTAATGCCAATTGACACTTTGGGGTCAGGAACTAATTTTCCTCTAGGCCGATCTGGCTCAGGGATCCTGGCGGTTTTTTCCCTTCCTCTGGGCACAGAGCTGGGGTTACTGGAAGAACGGGGGGCGTGGGGGGAGAGGTAGTTACAAATTTCCTTCATTGTTCAGGGATTGGACTAGACGCCCCTTGAGATTCCTTCCGACTCTGTGTGATCCACAGCCAGTTTGAACAGTGCTCAGTCTGAGTCCTGTAGGCATAGCCATTCTAGGTTTTGACTTCTAAGCACTGCAAGGGGCTGTAGAGTCCACACTTTGCCTGAAACAGGCTCCGTACTCCTCTTCCCTGCACCCTCCAATGCTTATAAGCTCCAATTAAGTTCTTAGGTAGCAGGCATTTGGAAAGGCTTTTCTCTACCTGCAACCTTGTTTGGGAAAGGAGCCAATGAGGGATCCACCCCACCGTGTGAATTATCTTGTCTTGCTGTCCTGATGCTTCTCTCGGTAACCGAAAGGTAAGGAGACATGGCGCGCTTTCCAGAAACAGGTCCAAAAGATTCCACCTAAACATCAGGAAGAACTTTCTGACAGTCAGGGCTGCTCAACAGTGGAATTCACTCCCCCGGAGAGTGGTGGAGTCTCCTTCTTTGGAGGTTTTTAAACAGAGGCTGGATGATACGTTGGGAGTGCTGTGATTGTGGGTTCCTGCGTGGCAGGGGGTTGGACTTGATGGTCCTTGGGGTCTCTTCCAACGCTATGATTCTATGATTCTATGACACATACACACACACATGCAAATGATTGTACAGGAACTTGCAACCCGGTGGATAGGGCTGTGCGATTCACTTGGAGGTCCAGACCCATCTGCTGAAGATAAGGTACAACCTGGAGATCTCTCAGAATTAGAACTCAGTTCCATGTGACCCAGATCAGTTCCCCTGGGGTAAATGGCAGCTTTGGTGGGTGGAGTCTATATTGCTCTACCCTGATGACATCCCTCCACAGGCTCCACCCCCAAACCTCCAGGAACTTTCCAATGCAGAGTTGGCAGCAGCCGATTCAATTGAGTGGCCTATAGTAAGCTTTAACCAAGCCCGGTTTTGTAACAATTCAAAAGTACTCCTGGAAGGAGCAAAACAGGAGCTGTCCCCAAAAGGTCTGTTCAAGCATGAATCCCACTTTGTTAACGCGTTGTCCTCCCAACAGACTGTTCTTTGGGACCGCAGCAGAAAGACCTAAATTTATTTAAAGGAGCCAATCCGAGACGGTTTCCTTTGATTTCCCTCTTCTATTTCTGTCTCTTGATCTTCATGAGTTGCTTATCCGTTGTGCTTATACAATTTTGCAACGGCGGCATGGTGTTTTTTTTCTTTTTTATCTCTGCCTGTTTTTCTCCCCCCTTTGGTTAAATCAGAAAAGGAGAAAGAGAGAAGATTTCGGTGCTTACGCTATCACAGGCTGTGCAACAGCTTGGGAAGTCTGGCTGAGGCTTTAAAGATAGGAATTCTGCCAAAGAAGACAATTGGGGTGAAAAGAGGCTATTGAAGGTAGCGGGATATTTTAAGCCAATTGGAGTCTTCCTTGTGGAGTGACATCAAGAAGCGGCTTTAGAACTAGCAGGCAGAGAAGAGAGTAAATTCAGCTTCTATTCCACAAGCATAGATACCTGGGTCTGACTGCGACAGTGTCCCCCAATGTAGAAACTTGTTTGGGGTTGCTGTCGATTGCTCCCCCTCCTCCCTAAAGACACTTACATCATCCCAAAAACATACAGTTCAACACTGGTGTGAGCATCCTACAAAAATGTGTTGAAAAGCTCTTGCAAATTGGTGGTTACAGGAAAAATTACTGTCTCTGCAGCCAATATAATAGGGTGTTTGGCTTTACTGACCTCAGAAACATATATTTTGACATCAACATGAGCTTCGTACAGGAATTTTAAATATTCAAATAATTATATCTGCCATCTTGGAAAATGGCGGCTACAGGGAAAAGACGTCTCAAAAGTGGAATGTGGGCCCAAGAAAACATTTAAAGCAATAGCATCCTGAAACACACAAACAATAAAATTCTCTGCCTGTTGTGGTTTTTCTGGGCTGTGGTCTGGTAGTTTTAACTCCTAATGTTTTGCCTGCATCTATGGCTGGCATTTTCAGAGACATGTGAAGGAGAAGAAGGAGAAGAAGAGGAGGAGGAGTTTGGATTTATACCCCACCTTTCTCTCCTGTAAGGAGACTCAAGTTGGCTTACAAGCTCCTTTCCCTTCTTCTCCCCTCAACAGACACCTTGTGAGGCAGGTGGGGCTGAGAGAGTTCCAAAGAACTGTGACTAGCCCAAGGTCACCCAGAAGGAATGCAGGAGTGCGGAAACACATCTGGTTCACCAGATAAGCCTCTGCCACAGGTGCAGGAGTGGGGAATCAAACCCTGTTCTCTAGATTAGAATCCACCTGCTCTGCAATTAATATAATACAGTATTTGACTTTACTGATCTAAAAAAAAAGAGAGCTTCGTATAGGAATTTCAAATATCCAAATAATCATATTGCCATCTTGGAAAATGGCGGCTACAGGAGGAAAAATGTTTATCCCTACGGCACACTGGGGAATGTTCTATGTCATTGAATTATTGGATATCTGTTTATGTCCACTTCTCTGGTGGGAGGGGGATGCGTCTTTCTACATGAAGTCCATTAGCAGTTGTGTTTGAATGTGCGTGTCTCATCTCAGAAACCAAAGTGGGGTCAGGCAGTGGGTTTGAGGCACGAGAACAAATCTGTACATATATTTTTTTTGCCAGGTTCTATTGTAGATCCAACACTGCCTCCCCCATCATCTGCATGTTTAACTGTACAGAAATGTGTTAATTATAACTCCAGAGACAGACGCAGAGCAAAAGTGGAACGTGCAATTTGTACCGAGGAGAACTTTTAAACTCAGACTAGCTTTCCTTTGAGCTCCAGCTTGTTTTCAGCGCGGCCTTCTGTGCTCGGATCCATCTGTGTGTTTTATAGACTCAGGGGTGTCGCAAGTAAAGAACGACAGCAAATTAAACTGCTCGTATACTTTGATGCTGGCAGACTCGGGGGGGGGAGGGGAGGGTGGAATAAAGGAACACAATTTTAGCTCAGTATTTTGGTGAGGAGTTTGTTTGTCGCTCAAAATAGTGTTATGCCTAACCTTGAGCTTGTTAGGCGACTCGTAGCAAATCTTCAGTTTGCCTCTCTGGGCAGGAGAGTGAAAAAAAAGACAGGGCAGAGGTAGACACAACCATCGATGGATTGTTGAAAACACAGGAGAAAAGTGTTTAGACTGCCTTCTAGTTTTTCCTTGTTGGGTGCAAAGACTGGAAGGGAGGCTTGCAAGAGGCTCCTGGTGGTTTCAGGTTTTGGATGCCCTGCAGGAGAGAGCGCCCACTCATCTTCACATCCTTGCACAGCCAGCGTAGTGTAGTGGTTAAGAGCAGGTGGATTCTAATCTGGAGAGTGGGTTTGCCTCCCCACTCCTCCGCCTGAGTGGCGGAGGCTTATCTAGTGAACCAGATGTCTTTCCGCACTCCTACATTCCTGCTGGGTGACCTTGGGCCAGTCACAGTTCTCTCAGAACTCTCTCAGCCCTACCTACCTCACAAGGTGTCTGTTGCGGGGAGAGGAAGGGAAAGGAGCTTGTAGGCCACCTTGAGTCTACTTACAGGAGAGAAAGGTGGGATATAAATCCAAACTCCTCCTCCTCCTCTTCTTCCTCTTCTTCTTCTCTGCCTACAACCATACCCATCCACTCATCCTCACTTGCCTATATGTCCTTCCCCTGCCTGCTTGCAAGAACTCCCACATCTGCCTGCATCATCTTCATCCCTTCCCCTGGTAGCATCAGGAAGTCCATGCAGTTGGCAAGAGGAGTGGTAGAGTACATGCAAGTGAGGAGGGGTTGGCAGCAAAGTCCCCTCCTAGAGGGCCCGGGCTCCGGCAGCTGCCCCACCTCTGGGTTTGCTGGCCCTGAACGTCTAGATAGAACGACCCCTTCTCTTCATCTTCTTCCAACTGCTGGCTCAAAGCAACCTTTTTTTTGTTCCAGCCCCTCCTGGTAAATGAGATCATTTTCCCTATTAGTAATCCGTTAAACGATTCTCATTCCCCACGGCCATTGCTGATATTCATAGCTCTGTGCTGGTACCTTAACCTCTTTTTGACAAGTAACACACATACACACACACACACAATTAGTTATCTTCGCGATGTAGGTGTTAAGCGCAGACCTAGTTTAAAAGGGGCTAAATAACGCAGGCGTGCCATCCGTCAAGCTAAACTTGCAAAGGAATTGCCATGGTGATCAACCGTTTCTCCCTCTGTGTTTCTGACAGGAGATGGGCTTTCGATCCTGTTTCTGTTACAGCAATCAAGATGCCAGTTGTTCGAACTTTGTGTCCAGCACCAGGCCAGAATCCTGGAGAGCCAGCGTGGTGTAGTGGTTAAGAGCAGGTGGATTCTAATCGGGAGAACCGGGTTTGATTCCCCACTCCTCCACCTGAGTGGCAGCGGCTTATCTGGGGAACCAGATGTGTTTCCGCAGTCCTACATTCCTGCTGGGTGATCTTGGGCTAGTCACAGCTCTCTCAGAACTCTCCCAGCCCCACCTACCTCACCAGGTGTCTGTTGTGGGAAGAGGAAGGGAAAGGAGCTTGTAAGCCGCCTTGAGTCTCCTTACAGAAGAGAAAGATGGGATATAACTCCAAACTACTACTCCTCTTCCTCTTCTTCTCAGTTTCAGAGCAATTTGTTGGATTTACCCCAGGCTCAAAGGGCAAGCTAACATAGCTGTGCTTCTCGATATCTGCCCGGTTTACCATATGCGCCATCTTGGAAAATGGCTACAGGGGAAAAAAAGTTCCCAAAACTAGAATCTCTACTCAAGTATTGGGTGATGTCGCTGTCTCATAGCCTAATCGACACTGTCTCGTCACTGTCTCGTAGCCTAATCCACACTGAAGGGTTGTTCTGGAAGTAAAATAGGGGGCTACTTATAGTCTGCTTTGACTGAAGATGCTCTGAGTGAGTGCTCCATGTTAGCCAAATCAGAATCCACGCAGTGGCAAGTCGTTCCTCTGGCTCGACACTTACATTAGCCAGCTTTTTGACAATAGGCTTTGACATCTGGCCAGTGGGGAATGCATAGCTTTTATTTCCTGAATTCTCCGGACTCCTGCAATCCTTATGAGATTAAGGCAGCTGGACAAGAGAGTACACCGTAATCTGAGAGACATCTGGTGTGGTAGAGCTTGCTTTACACTGACCTCTCGTCCTTTCCCCAATGCACGAAGAGCAATGCGAAACCAAAAGCGAGCCCTGTGGCATCTTTGCAGATTTCTCTGGGCGTGTGTGGGGTTTTTTCAAGTGTGGGAAAGGCAAGTTGAAAGCCTCGTAGTCCTAATTCCAATTGCCACCCCCGTGCACCTGAGAGTTCACTTTTAGAAACCTATGAGACAGAGCTTTGAAACTCGACTGTTTTGACCCGATCGGGTGTACAGTGTGATTTCACTCTTGACGCTCACTGAGAGTAGCTAAAGACTTGATATCACAAAATTCAATTGTGACGAAACAGAAATCACAGGAGTCAGAACGTGGCAACGTGCCATTCCAAATTGTTTGGGCACATGCTCACGCAAGGATGCTCTCTCTTTTTAAATTTTTTGTATGTTAGATTGCTTTTAATCCTGCTGCGTGGGTGAGGAATTACTGAGTGCCTGAAATTCGCACACATATTGCACTCCTTTTTGAATGCTTTGAAGATACCTATGGAATTAAGAAGAAAAAGAGTTTGGAGATTTATATCCCCCCTTTCTCTCCTGTAAGGAGACTCAAAGGACTTACAAATGCCTTTCCCTTTCCCTTTCCCTCCCCCAACAAACACCCTGTAAGGTGGGTGGGGCTGAGAGAGCTCCGAAGAACTGTGACTAGCCCAAGATCACCCAGCTGGCATGTTAGAGTGCATAAGCTGATCTGGTTCCTCAGATAAGCCTCCACAGCTCAAGTGGCAGAGCAGGGAATCAAACCCGGTTCTCCAGATTAGAGTGTACCTGCTCTTAACCACTATACCACGCTGACTCTTTAGTGGAATCGAGTGCCTGCATTCAGCAGAGGCGATGCCTTGTCTTCTAAAGTTCAACCAATAGAGCATTCCAGAATAAGGACCAGTCGAGTGCAGTTGCTGTACTGATACCAAACAAACGGGAATTCAGAAAGAACTCTGCTCTTTTGTTGAGCCCAGAATTTCTGTCTTCTCTCATGAACAACCTCCCCACAGCTCCCAAGCAAGGCAGCTTTCCCCTGCATTGTTTGCATTTGGCATTCACAGATACACTCCCTTGGCACATGGAGGTTCCGGAAGATCTTGGGAGACTGTTGGAGCCCACAGGGATAAAGGGAAGAGTTAATGGTAGCCCTTCTCACAGTGCTAACTGCTGGGGATGGGGTGGGGGGTGGGGAGGGAATATTTTTTCTCCTCTTTAACTGGGATGCTGTTTTCTTTGCACCGTCGCAAGCAGATCCCCAAAATAATTACACAGCAATAACCCAGGAATGAAACTTAACTTTAATTTCTTGCCTGTATTGTCCCCCTCAGCAAGCCAGAGCAAAAGATAGGAGGTATTCTTTCAGTCTCTTTCTTTCAGCCTCTTTCTTAAGCACTGGTTCATTTTTCTCTCCAGAATAAACCCTATCCTCGCTGCTCCAGAGCCTACTTCTCATTAAGCATATTTAGGTCCCGACTTTAAAACGCATCTGGAATGTAATTACTCCAGGGAGCTTCCATAGGTCTTTCTTCTTTCCTTTAAGGCCTTCTGGAACAAGCGCTCGGCACGGGGAGGGAGGAATCAAGGAAACCAGGAGGCGGTTGTTGATTCTCACATTAAAAGTGTTTTCAATTCCTCCACCTGACTGTACCTATTAGCAGAGCCCGAAGAACTGCATTAAACAGCCTGCGAAATGCTATTTGTCGAAGGCTCATTGGATCTGCACATTTTCCCCTCTAAAAGGCCATTAGCTGTTGGAGCAACACAATCCATTTAAAGAGCGAAGAGGGAGTACTTTGGAAGAACATCTTCCCTTCTGCATAGGAATCAGGATAAGCTTTGCCAGTTCGTTCCTGCCCCCTTTCCCAACACTCTTCTCGGTCCACGCACTCAGCCGGATCAGCCACGACCTTCACCCTTCTCTGTCCCCACTCAGTACCAGCTATTAATCAAACAAAATCCCTAAGAAATGCACAGGCAGCTCCATGGCTACAAGCAGATCCCGAGATTCCTTGAAGAGTTCTACTGTCTAATAATTTTAGAAATCATCGCGTTAGATCTCAGATGCCAAGCAGGTGTATTTGGGCAGCCGTGTACAATTGATTGTTGGTGAAATTAAGTTTTTCTCCTTAACAGTCTCGGTTTCACCGTAGACAGGGGACGGGGGGGGTTAGTAATGCAGAATGAAGGGGTTACGGCACTGTCACCAAAACCGTTGCAATACGCCTGAATTTACTTCGCTAGGCATCCCCATATAAACCTGCTTTCTATCGACAGAACACTGGCAAATCTACCGTTTCCCTGAAAATAAGACAGTGTCTTTCATTTTTGCTCCCAAAGATGCGCTATGTCTTATTTTCAGGGGATGTCTTCTTTTTCTGTGTTCTGTTCGTCGGGCATGCTTCCAAACAAAAACTTTGCTACGTCTTACTTTCGGGGGATGCCTTATATTTCGCACTTCAGCAAAACCTCCGCTACGTCTTATTTTCAGAGGATGTCTTATATTCGGGGAAACAGGGTAGTTCTAGACTAGAAAGTGAGCATTTTCCTGTTGTGGCTTCTCACCTTTGCAGTGCCCTCTCACCTGAGGCTTAAATGGCATCTACTTCACTTTTCTTCAGGTGCCAGGTCAAAGCACGTTTTTTAACCTTTTTAATCAGGTGTCCTGTCTTAGATTTTTAATGGCCAGCTTTTATACTAATAGGCTTGGGGCGAGGATTTCTGTATATATATATTTTACTATAAGCCACCTCAAGCAGGAAGAGATGTAGAGGTAGCACAGAAACATTCCACATAAATTAATAAAGTCAATAAATCCATTTTTTTTATTTATATCCCCCCTTTCTCTCCTGCAGGAGACTCAAAGTGGCTTACAATCTCCTGGCCCTTCCCCCCTCACAACAAACACCCTGTGAGGTGGGTGGGGCTGAGAGAGCTCCGAGAAGCTGTGACTAGCCCAAGGTCACCCAGCTGGCGTGTGTGGGAGTGTACAGGCTAATCTGAATTTCCCAGATAAGCCTCCACAGCTCAGGTGGCAGAGCTGGGAATCAAACCCGGTTCCTCCAGATTAGATACACGAGCTCTTAACCTCCTACGCCACTGCTGCTGTGCACAATAACCCACAGAGATATTTTTTCAAATGCATTTTCCCCAGTTGCAATTCTGCAAGATCTTGATTTTGATTTACTACAGCATAGAAATCGTTTCCTTCCGTACTTGAATAGTGGTACCTTGACCATACAAAGAAGCAGTGGGTTTTTAAAAATAATCGGAGCTTTGTGTCATAGATTTTATTTCATGCTGAGACAGAAAGCAGCTCGTTGAAAAGGTTCCCTCCCCGAAATGTTTTATCCAAGACAAATTATTGATTTAAAAAAATTATTAGTGTTGCCTGAATTTCATTACTAGAAAACTTTAATCTGACATGTTCCCTATATGTCTTCCCCTCCCAGTTGAAAATGGCTGGCCACAGCTGAACAGCTGCTAGCCACAGTATGGAGAGGTCAAAAAAAGAGTGGTAAAGAGAAAAGAAAACTCCCAAGCTGCCAAAAATAGAGAAGATTCTCAGAACCGTGAAGAGATGGGCTGCCAGCTATCCAAAAGTGTACTAGCCCAAGCAGCAAAATTCATAATGGGAACCAGAGGTTCAGAAACCTATAAAACTTGAGTGGCAAAGTCCTGTCCACCATCCATAAAGATGTCTCTATCCTTTCCTTGCTCCTACGCCTGCTCTGAGTTTCAGCCAAAAAAAAAGTTTGTCCTGGCCCCACCCACAATTTGCCTGGCTCCGCCCCACTGCATCCAAGACTTCTTTGGCTCCACCTATTCTCATGATTTCTCCTTGCTCCTGGGTTGGAGGCGACATCCTTCAAACTGCAAGCTATCAATTGAGAAGGCAAAATGTCCAACTCTTGCATGGAATTAGGCTGCAACGTCTCGGCAGGTGGAAGTAACTGTTTGGATGATTATTCATTTTGCGCCCAACTTGGGAAGACAGGGATGTTTGGCTTTTCCTCAGAGGCCAAAGAGGAGAACGTCGACTAACCAACCAAATGTGCAGAAACCAATTCTTTTGTCACCTGCTTGGTTTTACCAGGAAGTCAATGTCAGTGACAGAGAGGAGGCAGAGAAAATTCAATGGTTTTTGTCTTCGTGAAAATCCCCTGCTGGCTTTGGAACGTGCAGCGGCAAGAGGTGGCCTCCAGGGAGGTCCACAGCAAGTCCTCCTTGGGATCTCCTCAGTTCTCTGGAACACATCTGGCTTCTGTTATGGGCCTTCACATGGTGTAAGCAACCCAATAGATGACGTTGACAGCTGCAAAGGCTGCTGGGAAAACCGCTCGGGCATAGATGTCAATGGTGTCAGCATCAATGGGTTTAAAGAGAGACTTCAGGCCGCTCTTCTTCTCTGATTTCTCCTCCTGTCCCTTCTTGGTCTCTCCCGTTTCTACTTCCACCGAACCGGGCTGGTTTGGGGGGACTCTATGGTGCCTGTTGGAAACAGCAAGTTCCTGGTTGACCCCAGCGATCGAAAGGGAGAACATAACAATGGCGTTCTTTACGTTGACCTGAAAAGGGAAACAGAAGAACTAATGAGGAGAGTCTGATTGGGATGCTTCAGTTCAACAAAGGTGCAAAGCTAGGGATCTTCCGACCATCCAATGATTTGATATCCGATTTACCTTTTACAGGATAGAGGTGATCAAGAACAGACTCCTTTTAAACAGCCTTTATAATTTGCTTGAGCTAATAGGTTTTTTTGTGTGTGTCATTTCAAACGCAAACAATTTGCTCGCAGCTACTAACAGATTTTTAATTTTTTACCTTTTTGTTCAAAGTCACTTTGGTCCCATTCGCAAAGTAGGGCTAAGTCATTTGGGTGTTTTGTGGGGCAGGAGAGTTAATTTATTTTGTTTTCAGGTTTTCTTTGCACTTCTCAATCGCTGTTGTGTGGTGTTGGAAATGTCTGACACACTTCCAAAAGTGCCACCCCGGCTTGCCTTTTCTTGCAACATGTTTTTTTCCTTTCTGGCTTTTTTGTATGGAATGGTCTAATTTTTGCGCTTTAGTGCTAGACCGATTCAGCAATTCAGTGCTATACTGCCAGCATGAATGCTAGCAATATAGCATAGAATTGTTATATTGGTCTAGCTCCATAACATAAAACTTGGAATATTTTAGAAAACCCACACAAAAAAGAACACAGCCTGAAAGTGGGCCCACCGTGTATCACCTGAAATCCTTAAATGATGCTGAACAGGTCCCGCCAGCTGCCCTACCTTACATTATGCTGACATCAGCCCTGACTTCTGTGAATCAATCCAACAGTTGGCTGGCACAGAAAGAGCAGCCCCGTACAAGATTTCAAAGACAAGGGAACCCCCCTACTGACCTCTCCGGCTTGCCGGCTGCTCCTCAGTTTGTCTTTCTGCTTTTTCATGTAGTCAGCATTGAAGTGGGCAAATGCATATTCGACCAACGCAGCAAAGACAAACACGTAGCAAATCCAGAAGTAGACATCTAGGGCCTTGATGGCCGATGCCCGTGGCAGAGAAGAGCGGGCACTCACCATCAACGTCGTCATGGTGAGGACGGTAGTTATTCCTGGAAGGAGCAAAGGAATTAAAACATTCCCTTTTGAATATCGCACTTAACGCCACCCTCACTGTACAAATTGCTCCTGTTCCAATTTTTAGCAGTGTTTTATCACCTTCTGTTCCCAATCTCATCTAATTTAATTAAGCCATACTTATTTGCATTATTTGGATAAGCTGATCACAGGGTTGTTGTAGGGATCAAATCGAAGAAAGGAGAACAACAGGAAGTTGCTTTGGGTACCCACCGGGGAGAAAGATGGGATATAAATAAAGTAAATAAAATTAATCAAATCACAGAATCATAGAATCATAGAGTTGGAAGAGACCCCAAGGGCCATCCAGTCCAACCCCCTGCAGTGCAGGAACTCATAATCAAATCATTCCTGACAGGTAGCCATCCAGCCTCTCTTTAAAAACCTCCAAAGAAGGAGACTCCACCACACTCCGAGGTAGTGCATTCAAGTACTGTCAAGTAGCCCTTCCTGTCAGGAAGTTTTTCCTGATGTTTAGGTGGAATCTCTTTTCCTTCACCTTGAGCCCATGACTCCTGGCCCTAGTCTCTGGAGCAGCAGAAAACAAGCTTGCTCCCTCACCAACACGACATCCCTTCAAATATCTAAACATGGCTATCATGTCACCTCTTAACCTTCTCTTCACCAAACTAAACATCCCCAGCTCCCTAAGTCTCTCCTCGTAGGGCATGGACCCCAGACCTTTTACCATTTTGGTTGCCCTTGTTCCAGCTTGTCAATATCCTTCCTGATATTGAAAATGGTTTTAGAGAACGCCCTTCCTTGTAGGGTGTGTCTTTTCTTCAACCACTTGACCGAAAGAACAGTCGATGCTGGTGACAGGAGTAAAAGTCACCTCTGTGGACTGTAACCACGGCTCTAGTCCTGCAAGAGTCCCAAGACAACGTAGGATCTCATTTTACCTAGTGAGACTCGGGCAGGCACAGCTGATTGGCTGATCCAAAAAGAAACCCACGACATGGCAACCAACAGGATGGAAGGCACATAGGATTGGATTATGTAAACACCCCGATTGCGGCGCAGGTGGAAGTGAAGGCTCAGACGGGGAAATTGCCCTGCTAAATGAAAGGGGGAGGGAGTAGAGAAAAAGAGTACAAATCAGAACCAATCGATCCGAACGAACAAATTAAGTGAATATACACAGATGCCTTTGAGCGCCTACGGGTCTACGTGGCTTGGAGTTGTCTACTCTGCCTGGCGGTGCTTTTTCAGGATCCCAGTCAGAGAGAAATGGTTCTGTGATGACCACACTTTTTTTCCTTTGTCAATAAATATGATTTGCACAAAATATTGTTTATTTCTTCCTTTCTTTCCAAGGTGTATATCGATGCCAACAGGAATTTAATTTCTAATCCCTTTTTAAATTTCTCCAAAAGTATTGCATCTGAGCTCTAAAGCGGTTTCGAATGTCTATGGCAGTGGTTCTCAACCTGGGGGTCGGGACCCCTTTGGGGGTTGAATGACCCTTTCACAGGGGTCGCCTAAGACTCTCTGCATCAGTGTTCTCCATCTGTAAAATGGATAAATGTTGGGGTTGGGGTTCACCACAACATGAGGAACTGTATTAAAGGGTTGTGGCATTAGGAAGGTTGAGAACCACTGGTCTATGGGGTCCTGAGGAAAAAACCCTCCTAAGTTACTGGTGCGGGATCCCAGATTAATCTGAACAAATTACAATTTTATTTAAATCTTTTCTTTAGCTTAATGGTTACAAGAAGTCATTTATCTTCTCTCTACCATGAGTAAAACAATTTGAGGCAATCATTTCTGGTTGAGGTGACTTTCACTTCACCTAAATCTATTCTCTTGCCCTCTTATTTTTCTATGATATTAGGATTTGACTCCATTTCTGGTCCCAATGTCTGTGTAAGCAGTTTTGTACTTTATATAACACTAGGACTCATTCCGCACATGCAGAATAATGCACTTTCAAACTGCTTTCAGTGCTCTTTGAAGCTGTGCGGAATAGCAAAATCCACTTGCAAACAGTTGTGAAAGTGGTTTGAAAACGCATTATTTTGCTTGTGCGGAAGGGGCCTAGGAAGAATTCTAGCCAGTGATATAGTCAGGAAACTAGAGAGCTGGCTAAAGTTCAGACATCTTTCAGATTCATTTATAAAACCATCCCTTCAGTGTTGGCTTGTTGTAGCACAGGTTGGGCCACTAGAGAGCTCTGATCAGCGTTTTACAGTCTCGTTACAAATGATGCTCTGAAAACAAAAGGCAGAAGGCTTTCCTGGCATTTTACACTACTGGAGCCAGCCACAGATATTGGCAAAACATTAGGAGCAAAAGCTACCAGACCATGGCCCCACAACCCAGAAAACCCACATCAGCCAGATGATTCCGCCTGGAAAAGCCTTCAACAATCCCATTGTTGACTACTTCCTTTACCGGATTTGAAGTTCATGACTTCCCTAGTGAAGCGGTAACTGGTGATTGTGAACTGAGCCAGCTGCAGCTTGTCCAGCCCATGGATCTGGTCCTGGTTTTCCGACCAGTGGTAGACGATATCCTCTGAGGAGTAGCCATCTGCAAAAGAAAATGAGTGAATACGGGGACTCGAGGAGAGAGAAGAGATCGAAAGAGGTGCCTCGGAAGGCCCAGGCCAGCCTGAACTGGTTGGATCTCAGAAGCTAAGCAGGGTCAGTCCTGGCTAGTACTTGGAGGAAAGATCACCACAGAATAGCAGGGTGACTATGCAGAGGAAGGCAATGGCAAACCACCCTGTTAGACCCTTTCTGCACATGCCAAATAGTGCACTTTCAATCCACTTTCAATGCACTTTGCTGCTATGCTGAATATCAAAATCCACTTGCAAACAGTTGTGAAAGTGAATTGAAAGCGCATTATTCAGCAAGTGCGGAAGGATGCAGGGCACAGAAAACCCACCTTGGCCCCTTCCGCACACGCAAAATAATGCATTTTCAAACCACTTTCACAACTGTTTGCAAGTGAATTTTGCTATTCTGCACCGCTTCAAAGAGCACTGAAAGCAGTTTGAAAGTGCATTATTCTGCATGTGAGGAATGAGCCCTTCTCAGAAGCAGAAATCCCAGAGCATCAACTTTTCTGCAATGGCTTTGCTACATACTTTACAACACATCTAGACATCCCTGAGGACTAGAAGCTGGCCTGGAAAGATAACAGGAAGCTTTATTTCACATTTGGCCTCATTTTGTGGATTTTCTGCACTAGAAGAAGAAGAGTTTGGATTGATACCCACTTTTTCTCTCCTAGGAGGAATCTCAAAGCAGCTTGCAAACTCCTTTCCCTTGCCCTCCCCACAACAACCACCTTGTGAGGTAGGTGAGGCAGTGACTGGCCCAGGGTCACCCAACGGGCTTCAAGTGTAGGAGTGGGGAAACACACCCGGTTCACCAGATAAAGGTCTTAACCACGATACCACCAACTGCAGGATACTCGTGTAAGCATTAAACTCATCTGTCTATTTCCTATATCAAAAAAGAAAAGATTTCCTTTGCCCTTTTTTTTAAAAAAAAAGATTACTGTATTACTGGAAAGGCTTTACGTCTAGTAATGTTTACTGCCTTGGAATCACAACCCTCAAATTAAATTAAGAACCCGGTCCTTTACCAAAAAAAAAAAAAAATCTTGCCGGCAGAGTAAATGATTATCTCATTGTTAGTTGCTGTGGCATTTGCTGATTGCGTAAGTTTTAAAAAAAAACAACCCGCAGCACATTGCTATATTTGACAGGATAAAAATGTATGGTGCTTAATTGCCTAGAAAAACAGCCAGGGCTAAAAATGAAACAAGAGGAGGAGGAGGACGAGGAGGAAGACGAGGAGGCGGCCGCAGCAAAACCTCTTGCCAGCATGCAAAGCTGACCGGCGCTTTCCGAGCCCAGCACAGAGACCTGATTTGAGAAGCCTTTGGAGAGCTAAGCTGAGAAAAATGAGGGGCGCCAGATGTTTTTATGCCAGTGTGTGCCTGCCTGTGTTAGAAGGGGAAAGGAGACGTGTGCCAAAAACGCATGAAGCTGCCTTCGGGGTTGCCAGGGTCAGGCTGGAAAATTCCTGGAGATTTTGGGGGCGGAGCTTGGAGAGGATTGGGTTTGGGAAGGACCTCAGCAGGGGACAGTGCCAGAGAGTCCACCATCCGCAGCAGCCAGTTAAAAACATTTTAAATAGTTAAAAACAGGATACAATATTTAACCCTTGCCCCGCCCCCAAATAGATGCCTGTTGTTCTAAGGTCAAAATTATAAGGTGATTAGAGCTCTCTGGAACAAGACTAGCAGTCCAGAATCCTGATTCATTCCCAAGAGCCAGCATAGTGTAGTACCATGGTGGCAAACCTTTGGCACTCCAGATGTTATGGACTACAATTCCCATCAACCCCTGCCAACATGGCCAATTGGCCGTGCTGGCAGGGGCTGAAGGGAATTGTAGTCCATAACATCTGGAGTGCCAAAGGTTCGCCACCACTGGTAAGAGCTGTGGACTCTAATTGGGAGAAAACTCGGTTCGATTCCCCACTCCTCCCCACATAAGTGGCAGACTCTAATCTGGTGAACCAGGTTTGTTTCTCCTGTCCTCCCATGAAGCCTGCTGGGAGACCTTAGGTTGGGTCATAGTTCTCTCTGAACTCTCTCAGCCCCACCTACCTCACAAGGTATCTGTTGTGGGGACAGGAAGGGAAGGTGATTCTAAACCACTTTGAGATTCTTTGAAGGTAGAAGATAGCAGGGTATAAATCCACACTCCTCTTCTTCACTTTGTAGTTAACCATCTGCCCTGGAGGGCCCATTAGACTGAGGATTTTGATAGTTTGACCAAATTGCTACGAGCATCCTGGGCCAGTAGGAGCCCTCAGTTCGAGAGGACCGAGATGCCGCTGTTTGGACAGTTCTCTAATATCTCTAACAAACCCATCCAGTGGTTGGCCAGATGTGACACTCTGCAAGCCCTGGCAGGATGTTTCCTTGTTCATTCTCCACAGATATGCACCTCCAGGACTTGACCACCACAGCTGAAGGCCACCTCTCATTTATAAACTTCTCTGGGTTCAACTCACAGCTCTCCAAATCCAGCATGCACTCTTGTTCGTCCATGGGATATTTGGTAAGGTCCATGTCACAGGCCACAGTCGATGTAACCCTACCCACAAAGAGGACACAAAAAATCCCCTGTGAATTGCAATCCTGCCTAGACATTTCACATATAGTTAAGGAACTACACAGTGAACGGTTTGCTTCGAAGTCTGGGTTTTGATCTTTAAAACCCCAGTATGTTCTGCGATCAGAATCTCTCATGGACCACCTGTTCTCGTAGAAACTGTCCCACTGACTGAGATTGACAGGGTCTTGTCAGTGGCAGCCCCCTAGCTATTCAATATTGTCCGCGTACACATGCCAACATTACGAGCCAGGTCAGAACTCCTGGAAATACTTTTCCGCGTGAACGTTCATTGAGAAAGCTCATAAATGTATGGGTTCATTCAGAGTTGAGCCAACCAGGGAAGATAATCTGCAACGTTATGGTCGTCGGCTATTGTGGGAAGTACTGCGGTGTGAAGCAGGGGCGTACCACCCAGGGGGACATATGAGGTCAAATGTCCCCGGGTTGCAGCCATTAAGTTATGGGGGGTGTGGAAAATCTCCTGCACACCCCTCCTCATTCCCCCCAGGTCCATACACTGACTTCAAGACCTGGTCAAAGAAACGTTGTTTGGTCGTGGTGGGGGAGGGCAGCCTCCCATATGGGGGGCGGGGCACGCAGAAAACTCAGATTTTTGCACCATGCTACATTTTCCCTAGATTCACCTCTGGTGTGACATTTTCATTTTACCTGATGCTGTATAAAATGACCCCGTCAGGCTGCAACCGAATGAGCTTGTTCTCCACAGTGACGTCGTGAAACCAGGCGGACTTGGCATTGACAATGAATGTATCGGGGAGCCACAGCTTGTCTACAAAGCGGCTGTCCAAGCCCAGGGTTTCGTTCGTGTGGTTGTATGACAGGCGGTCATCTCGCCAGCTTTGATGCAAGAAGACAGTCATCGTGTATTCCTGAGGACGGGAATCACCAGGGCAGGTTTAGAACTTAACTTCGAAAGAGAGGGTGAATCCAGAGAACCGCACCAAGCCATTTTTGAAAACTTCCTGCCCGGGAGCGACAGGGCAGAATTCTTTCAGATCTCATGTGAGACATCAATGACGGAGTGCCTCAAAACCAGCATGTGGCTGAGCAGAGCAGGAGTGTCAGAAAGGCCCCTTCCGCACGGGCAGAATAATGCACTTTCAATCCACTTTCACAATTGTTTGCAAGTGGATTTTGCTATCCCGCACTGTAAAATCCAGCTGCAAAGTGCTTTGAACGTGGATTGAAAGTGCATTATTCTGCATGTGTGGAAGGGACTTGTGTCTTGTTCACTGCCGTACCCGGTTACCTCTTGATAGTCCACTTTCCCGCAGCAAAATGTTTGCCCTGGCGTTGCGAACGGTTTTGTTCCATGCGCAACTTACCATGTTGACTTCGGAGATGTGGTCGATGCTGGCCACCTCGATAGCCAGAGCAACGTTAACGGGTGGACCTGGGAAAGAGACGGAAGACCATTCAAGGGGAAGCTTGCCAGAAGTGGCGGCAACGCTCGCATCTCTGCAAGTTGGCGCAAACATTAAGGCAGTCATCCAATTAAAGCACTGCTATGAATCTATCAATGCAATTTGCACACATCCAATCTATGAACATTTTCATAGGAGTAAAACAAGAAGGGCATTACTGTTTCTAAGGTAGACATGGGTATCGCAACAGACATCATCTTTTAGGAAGAGGCATTTCTTACATAAGGGAAACTAGGAATTGAGGGGGAGAGGATTACACCTGCCCTTCTCCCTGAACTCCAGTTTTCTGTTCAGTTGAAATGTTTGACATTGAGGAGCATCCAGTCTTGTCTTGAAGTGGTACCAAACAGACATAGGTCATGTTGGTGAGGGAGCAAGCTTGTTTTCTGCTGCTCCAGAGACTAGGACCAGGAGTAGTGGGTTCAGGTGAAGGAAAAGAGATTCCACCTAAAGGGTTGTTCGACAGTGGAATGCACTACCTCAGAGTGTGGTGGAGTCTCCTTCTTTGGAGGTTTTTAAAGAGAGGCTGGATGGCCATCTGACAGGAGTGCTTTGATTGTGTGTTCCTGCATGGCAGGGGGTTGGACTTGATGGTCCTTGGGGTCTCTTCCAACTCTATGATTCTATTATTCTAACCACACTCACTAGTAACCCCCCCCCCCCCCCGATCACTGTACCATGCCTGGCAGATGCAGCACATTCGTACCTCCAATCCCAGGCCTGAAGTTCCGTGCATACCCTTTCATCAAGTCATCCAAGTTGGGCAACCAAGATATTTCTATGTTTGAGCCGATATAATCTCCAATGTCATTCATGGCACTGTATTTTTTTTAAAGAAAGAGGTGTTGTTAAAAGGGAGATAAACGTTTCAGAAAACAGCTTCGCATATATCCAACCAAGCTTTTACCTCTCTTGTTGAACACAGGTTTATTTAAGAATTACCGATAACCGCATGAACTTTGCTGGAATTAACTGCAAGCAACCTTAGAAAAATATATTTCAGACATGTGGCACCTCCAATGCAAACTACGAAACATTATATTTATCTTTCTGAATGGACAGAGCCAACGATTCCTACACTGTTGGGGATCGTTTCATCCAAGGACACTTAGAGCTTTTGTGGCCCACTAAAGATATGCATCAAAAACTTCCTGATTTATGGTTCATCTAAACTCCAAGTCATTTACCCTTGAAGGAGTTCTTTGATGCAGACTGTAACCTTGGCTCACCTTAGCCACTGAGCTGGGCTCATAATACTGCTCAGGCACATGGTCAGGGTGACTGCCTATAAAAGGGGTGCCCCCCCACTAAAGTGGTAAAAACGAATTGATTTATCCTTCTCATTGTGCCAAAATGTAATTGAAAACCCATCCACCTGGAACTACATCCACATGATTAAGTCAACGCCTTTTCCTCAAAAGATCGGATCTGGGGGGTGACTCCATTATTAAGAGTGTATCAAATAACTGAAGAATGGCTCCAGACAATTCAACACAGGTTTGCAGACAGACGAACAACTCTTCTTTATAGTAATGATCTGGGCACTTATAGAAAAGTTTGGGATCCACTGCTACAGTATCTGTATCTTCTTTCTTCTAATCTACCAATTCAATAATTACTATGCTATGTTTTTCTGTTATGGATAATGAATCACACTCACTCCATCTAAAAATGTACAACCAGAAATTCTTGTAACAAAAGAGAAGACTCCTTTATCACTGTTTCACTTCTTTATATAATACCCTGTTTCCCTGAATATAAGACATCCCCTGAATGCTGAAGTGCAAAATATAAGGCATCCCCCAAAAGTAAGACGTAGCAAAGTTTTTGTTTGGGAGCATGCCCAGCAAACAGAACACAGAAAAATAAGACATCGCCTGAAAATAAGACATAGCGCATCTTTGGGAGCAAAAATTAATACAAGACACTGTCTTATTTTCGGGGAAACATGGTATCAGACTATGTTTTTGTATTTTTTTTTAACTTTTCAATAATTTTTTTAAAGAGTGTATCAAATGAACCCAGCTTCTAGGGTGACAGCTGCATGTTTGAAAGTCAACCTGCTTCAAAGAGTGGATTGCAAGCTGCAAAGAACTACCATCCAGGAACATAAGAAGAGCCCTACTGAATCATATTAGTAGTCCATCTAGTCCAGAATCCTGTTTCATACAGTGGCCAATCAGTTCCTCTGAAGGACCAACAACAGGCCTAAAAGGTCAAGGCCTTCTCCTGATGTTGTTTCCCACACTGGTACTCAAAGGTTTGCTTGCCTCTGAACATAGGCCCCTTCCGTACATGCAGAATAATGCACTTTCAATCCACTTTCGATGCAGCTGGATTTTACTATGCGGAATAGCAAAATCCACTTGCAAACAATAGTGAAAGTGGATTGAAAGTGCAGTATTCTGCATGTGCGGAAGGGGCCACAGAGGTTCTCTTTAGTCACCATGGCTATTAGCCACTGATAGACTTCTCCACTGTGAATCTAATTCCCTTTTAAAGCTGACTATGCCTGCAGCCATCACTACATTCTCTGGCAGCCAAATCCACATTTTAATTGCATGCTGCGTAAAGAAGTAAGTCCTTTTGTCTATTCTGAGTCTACTGCCCACTAGCTTCACCGAATGCCCTCGAGTTCTAAAGCTGATGTGCTTCCAAGAATAAGGTGGTGGATGGCCTCGAACTTTCCGCTTGCTGCCCTGAAAATGGATCACAAAACCTGCATTTTGGGGCCATTGTTCAAGCCTGGGCAAGCTTAACTGTTGGACCAGAAGGCCCTGGGTCGGTGCCAAAGCCCCAAGAAACACCCAACCTAGCCAGTGGCTGGTGCCAGGCCATGGTAACCAAGGAAGAACACAAATAGCATTCAGTGACACAGAAGTTCAATGACCACAGTAGGTTTTGTTTTGACAGCACACTGTTTACAGTTGTCGAAGACTTTCACGGCCGGAATCACTGAGGTGTTGTGCGGTTTCCAGGCTGTATGGCCATGTTCTAGTAGCAGGAGAAAATACTACAAGAACACGGCCATACAACCCAGAAACCACACAACACCCCATTGTTTACAGTTGTTAATGAGGTAGTTCATGCTTTCTACAGATATGGTACCCAAAGATGGCCAATATAAATACTATTACAAGCGCAATAAACATTTAAAGACAGACAATTTGTGCAATAAAAAACATAAGGCAGCAGTAAGCAAATTACTCAAGACGTTATCCCTAAAAGCCTCAAAACAGCCACCAAATCTACCACGCAGTCGATAAATAGTTTCTTTGAAACTATTTAAAATAGATTGTTTTCAAGGAACGTTAGCAAAAAAAACCAAAAAACCCCACACACACTTAAAAAAAAAAGGACGGGAAATCTTTCAGAAGCAAGCCAAATGAAAAAGGTAACTGAGTTATCTTATGCAGAATTACTTCAGCCAAAACCCATTGGTTTCAAACAGGCTGACAGTGGATTCTGTGTAAGCCTTCTACTCAAAATGGCTGGGAGAAGGACAATTGGTCAACAGGTACATCTCTATATGATCCTGTTGGCAGAGTAAAGAGCAGAATGTAGCTTTGTGCCACTTTAAAATAAAAGCTGTTGTTTCGGTCAAGACCATCCTTTTAACCTCAGAAATCATAAACAAAAGAACCTTTACTTACACTGAGAAAGAGACTATGTACATATAACAAAGTAACACTTATAGACTGATCCATTCACAGTGCATTGTTTGGTTACAATTTGGTTACCATAACAAGTACTGTTTACAATATTTTACTTGACACCTGGGCAAAGCATGACACTCGGCCTCAAAGCTGGCAATGATCTAAATGCCAGGGCGAGGGGAGACATGCACAAAACATGTTCGTGGAGGCGCCTGCAACTCTCGCACAGCAGCTCCCACCAGGCTCAGAAATGAGCACAGAGCTTGAAAAGAAATACTACTGGTAGGAGAGGAGAAATCTTGTTAAATATTGATGAAAGGCTGTAGTCTAATATACCACAAACATTGCCTGCCTTAGGACTTACATAACTTTCCGAGATAATTTTTTTTTCCTTCCCAAAGTGACATTGACCCAAAAACGAGGCATAAGTCCAAGGCGGTGTTTGCATTTAACACATAAATCCAGCTCCCGCGTTCCTTTCCAAAACTAAGCGGCGGAGAGTGCGTCATTTGCCCTGGAAGGTACAAGACCAGGGGCTGTCGTGAGCTCGAGCACATGTGCTTGATTCAAAATGCACACGGTGACTTGGGATCGTGCTTTGTGGATGTTCGTTTCCAGTAGTCATTATCATTAATCGAGTAATCAGCATCATTAGCCAATGCTAGCAGAACCGTCAAAGATAGAACATCTTGGGAGAAGCTGAGGCACTCCCGTTATCCAACAGCTAAACCACATTAGTTCATGTAATTTAGAAGAAGGAGGAGGAGGAGGAGGAGGAGGAGGAGGAGCAGGAGCAGGAGGAGGAGGAGGAGAAAAAGAATAGGAAGAGGAAGAAGAGGAAGAAGAGTTGGATTTATATCCCCCCTTTCTCTCCTGTAGGAGACTCAAAGGGACTTACAAGATCCTTTCCCTTCTCCCCTCACAACAAACACCCTGTGAGATAGGTGGGACTGAGAGAGCTCCGAAGAACTGTGACTAGCCCAAGGTCACCCAGCTGGCGTGTGCTGGAGTGCACAGGCTAATCTGAATTCCTCAGATAAGCCTCCACAGCTCAGGAGGCAGAGTAGGGAATCAAACCCGGTTCCTCCAGATTAGAGTACACCTGTTCTCAACCACTAAGCCACTGCTGGATGTTGTTGTGAGGACGGGGCAGAACCTCTGTTGTGAGGACGGGGCAGAATCCATGCAGAGCTGGACTTCTTTGCTTCACCATGCAGCATCACCAACAACCTTCCACCTGGAAGTTTGATCCAGAAAGTTGGCCGATTTGTAGGAATGGCATATAGGACTGCAGCGGGAGGAACAATAGGCAGAAATCGCCATCCTCTCTACAGAAAATAGATTTTTTTTCCATTGGAGGAACTACATGGAAGTTTTTCCATTGGAGGAACTACATGGCTGAGCACAACTCTTAAACAAGCAGTGCGGCATACTGGTTAGTGAGTCAAACTAGGATCTGGAAGAGCCCAGTTCAGATTCCGCACTCTGCCGTGGAAGGTTGCTGGCTGACCCCAGACCAGTCGCACATTCTCGGCCTAACATCTCTTACAGGGCTGTTTTGAAAATAAAGTGGAGGAGAGGAGAAGAATAGAAGCCATTTTGGTTTCCCCACCAGGGAGAAAAATGGGGTATGATTGACATAAGGAAATAAACAATCCACTAATGATGTGTAGGCAGCAATGAATACAAAAGTCAATATTAAACTGTTGGAAGCAACTGTAAATGCAATCCATGGCACGTGTTGATCTAAAACCCATTCAATAAATGGTCTATACATTTCTGCAAATTTAATTGGCTGTCTTCGGATATCCCTGGAAGCCTTTTTTTTCTTTTTTGTAAGAGTGACTTAATGTGCTTTAACAACACCCAAATGCAAAATGCTTCCTGTCCAAAAAAAAAGAAAGCTTGGAATCAATTACAGAAATTAAAATGAATCGTGAAACAAACATTAAAAAAGAATTCTTTTTAATTGACTAAAACCACAAACAAACAGCAGTCTAAAACAGTTCCTAAGTATCAAGTTGAGTCCCCAGAGATCAGCAGTTCTTTCAGAGTCTTGAGGCACCTCTGGAATTCTGACAAGCTATTGGGGGGGGGGGGTCAAGGACAACATGGCTGCCACAAGATGGCTGCTTCAAGAGGCGGAGCAAGTTACAAAATGGCTGCCCTGGCTGAACTCCAGTCACACAGTGAAGATCTTTTGTGCTGTGGTGGCAGCTGTTTGCAAAGCAACATTTTTTAAACATCTGCACAGCCAAAAAAAAGTATCCAATAGTCAACCAAAAGCCTTGCCGGCCAAAAGCTCTACTTGGTCACACCAACTTCTTTGGCGGGCACCACAAAAGTTGTCAACGGGCACCATGATGCCCATCATGGGCACGACACTGCAGACCCCTGCTATACCTCACGAATGCCGAGTAAGTGGAGGGTGGGGGGAGACCGAGAGAGAAAAACTCTATAAATAGAATATTACATAAGAGAAATCATCAACTGTTCCCCGTCTGGCTTCTCTACAAGTAACTTTGGCCTTTGTTTATTGTGAGGTACAGGCGAAACAATAAATACTCTCCCCGACACACACATCATTAAAGGCTCTTGATTTTAACAAGCAAATCCGTTCCTCTTACATAGCCTTTCTAAACCCAAAGCAATGAGCAGAACTGCTGAATCGGCTAAAGCGGGTTTACTTCTTTACCAACCGGATTATAAAATGTAAATCCCGTTGTCGGGTTTTCTTGTCTGCTGGCCCGGATTCTAAGTCTTTCCCATCCACCTGTTTTCAGGTAGGAGGCGTCTGCATTATCGCCCCTTGACAGAGCAACTTAATCCCATGCTTCGCTTTCCTTATCAAGAAGGGATACGATTTTCAGTGCATAGCCAGTTCCGTAACACCGCACCCAAGAGGTCTGTTTCCTGGCACAGGAGATGGACAGGCTCTTTGCAGTTTGCAAGCAGGGATGAGAAACTTTTCCCCGCTCCATTCTTCTATTGCGCTGAAATTCTGCCCTGTCTTCTAACCTCTTCCCTGGAATTCCAGTTTAGAAATTCGTCAGGCTAACCGCTAGCATTAATTCCAGAATTGGAATGCATACAATTTGCATTTGGTCCCTGCAAACCTTTTCCTTGTGCAACACTGAGAATACCACAAAGAAAATAATTTTGAGATAAACGTGTGCATAATCACATGCTTATGGGTGCAGCAGGAATGGAAGGAAAAGATGTGAATTAAGTGAAAGGAATGACCGTTGTATCGAACCATCCCATCCACAGTTCACACTATAAAATGTAGCTGTAGAACATAAAGCAATTGAGGAGTCCTAATGTAGCAATTGACTTTAGAAATGAGCAGAAGAAGAAGAAGAAGAAGAAGAAGAAGAAGAAGAAGAAGAAGAAGAAGAAGAAGAAGAAGAAGAAGAAGAAGAAGAAGAAGAAGAAGAAGAAGAGAGGGGAGGAGGGAGGGAGGAGGGAGGGAGGAGGAGGGGCAGCGGCAGCGGCAGCAGCAGCTGCTGGCTGGATTTATATCCCCCCTTTCTCTCCTGTAAGGAAACTCAAAGGGGCTTACAAGCTCCTTTCCCTCCCCCTCCCCCCACAACAAACACCCTGTCCAAAGGATGAAAGGTAGGGGCTGAGAGAGCTCAAAAGGAGCACTGCCCAGGCGACTAGCCCAAGGTCACCCAGTTGCCATGTGTTGGAGAGCACAAGCTAATCTAGTTCACCAGATAAATCTCCACAGCTCAAGTGGCAGAGCGGGGAATCACACCCGGTTCTCCAGATTAGAGTGCACCTGCTCTTAACCACTACACCACGCTGGCTCTGTAAGTCCCACAGGGCCCAGGTCTTGTTGGACAGAGCATTCCACCAGGCTGGGACCAGGGCCAGAAAGGCCCTCGCTCTAGTTGAGAACAGCCAGACACTTTTCACACCAGCAAACAAATCCCAAGCACCAGGTTCTGACCCCACACCTAAGGCCCTACAAGTTAAGGCCCTACAAGTGTGGGAGTGGCGTTTCCGAAGGCAAGCTGGGGTCACAGAATAGATTCTATTCTGTTCTGGCCTCCAGGATAATCCCGACCAATATACACCCCCTTTCCATCTGCCGCCCTTCATTTTAACCGAAGCTCATCGTAAATATGTTCTATATTTTGAAATGTAATTGGAAAAGCATTAAGCTTAATTCACAGCAACCTTATGAACATCAAAGTCTTTGCTTTGCTTTATTCTGCAAGGGTTTTTAAACAGCAGTGTAAGGCCTGCCTCTTGTATCTACTCGCACCTTTAATAAACCTTCCCTCACCCCATGTGTCTCAAAAAATGGGGGGGTGACAATTATATCCCCCCCCAAAAGAACTTTAAAACCTTACAAATTCCTAGAATAACAAAATGTAAGAGATTAGTTTTCTATTCTTTGATTGAAGAACGCTAGTTTGCTGGAGGCAGTTAAGGAGAACGCCAAGCATGACACGGCCCAAAACAAAGGATAAGTGAATTTGTCACACTGTAAGACAAGATAGCTCTTATTTCTCGTAAATGTGGCTCTTGGGAGAACTTTAGAGCTTTCGATGACAGAAGTTCAGTGGTTTGAGATGCCTTGGCTCCTTTGTATTCACAGACACCAACACCGCCAAGACAAAAACAGACATTCTTGTGTACTTTGACAAAAGGAGGAAGAAACAAAATGCCTTCCACTGCCCACTGGACTTCCATTGACTCTATACTTCTCTGTGTGTATAGAATCATAGAATCATAGAGTTGGAAGAGACCCTGAGGGCCATCCAGTCCAACCCCCTGCAATGCAGGAACACACAATCAAAGCACTCCTGACAGATGGCCGTTCACCCTCTCTTTAAAAACCTCCAAAGAAGGAGACTCCACCGCACTCCGAAGGGAGTGCATTCCAATGTAGTACAGTGTAAAGTGCTGTCAAGTTGCAGGAACTGATGGTGACCCCAGCAAGGGGCTTTCAAGGCAGGGGAGAATTAGGGGCATTATAGGCCCCCGGGGCAAAGCAGCGCACTGGGGCCCCACCTGCACAACCGCTCACAGGAATAAAAAAATGTAAATGGTCAATAAAATTAAACATAAAATTAAAAATTTAGGAGTGGAGCCTGGTGAAGGCAGGGTTTGGGGAGGGAGAGTGACCTCTGCAGTATATAATGCCACCGGTCCCTTCCACACAGGCAGAAAAATGCACTCTCACAATTGTTTGCAAGTGGATTTTGCTAATCCACACAGCTGCAAAATGTGTTGAAAGTGGATTGAAAGTGCATTATTCTGCACATGCGGAAGGGGCCACAGAGTTCATTCTCTGTCATCTGGAGATGACTTGTAACTCTAGGAAATTGGCAGGCCCTATCTGGAGATTGGCACAGCTAGATATAGGGACCAACAGGAAAAAGGAAACCGCTGTTGAGAAGCAGAGAATTGTAAGCTACAAAAAAAACAACCCTACCTTCTAGAAACATTCCTAACGAAACGTTCCGGGTTTGATTCCCAGCTCTGCCACTTGAGTTGTGGAGGCTTATCTGAGGCATTCAGATTAGCCTATACACTCCCACACATGCCAGCTGGGTGACCTTGGGCTAGTCACAGCTTTTCGGAGCTCTCTCAGGCTCATTCCGCACATGCAGAATAAAGCACTTTCAAACTGCTTTCAGGGCTCTTTGAAGCTGTGCGGAATAGCAAAATCCACTTGCAAACAGTTGTGAAAGTGGTTTGAAAACGCATTATTTTGCGTGTGCGGAAGGGGCCTCAGTCCCACCCACCTCACAGGGTGTTTGTTGTGAGGGGGGAAGGGCAAGGAGATTGTAGGCCCCTTTGAGTCTCCTACAGGAGAGAAAGGGGGGATATAAATCCAAACTCTTCTTCTTCTTCTACATCCATCCTCTGTTCCTACGTTTCTCTCAAATGCTTGAGCAACTTAAACTCCCCTTCCCTTCTATGCCAATAAAGGCTTGCATCATAAAAAAAAAAACTCCCCTTCCCTCAGACTCTTGAGGACTAACAGCTTGCCGTAAACACATCCAGGAGAACTGGAACCCTGCCACATGGCAGAACATGCAAAAGTCCCACAAAGGGCTCCACCTAGCAGCATGCACCTCGTTTAATTCCATATCTGTAAGACTTGCGAAGCTACCCTTTTTATAAGTCCTTACAAAGCTCAGTTGGGTATCTGAGTTTTAAGATAGCACTTGAGAAAAGCCTGGGCTCTTTTAATGGCACGTAATTTGAACACGGCTGTTGCTTTTTTTAATCGCCGTACTATGTTTTAGTGCTGCCTTTTGGCTGCATTACATTATAGCCTACGCTATTTTCACATCGGCAAGCAGCCTTCGGTGCTATATTTTAGCAGGAAAGCGAGGGAGAATTTCTAGAGTTTTAGGATGGGGTTTCAGAGACCCACGCATCTCCTTACCCCTTTTCTGTAATGGGTAGAATCATACAAACTAATAAGGATGATTCGAAATAGAACACTTATGCAAATACGTCCCATTAGCATAATCTGCATGGGCACCAACAGTTAGATCTTCTTGGCACTCATTTGCATGCTTCCCCTTAAGAGACCACATCTTAGCTGGATCATCACCTCTGGGTTGAAACAGACACATCAATGCCCAAAGATAGGTTCCAAGTACAGACAGACCTATACGGCACATCTCCTGAAATTTCTCTTTGTTGTTACAAGCCATTTCTCCGTGTTATAAGCCATTTCTTTATGCAACACCAAAAATAATATTTCAGAACGGTACATAAAATTCAGCACCAGGAAGAAGAAGAAGAAGAAGAAGAAGAGTTTGGATTTATATCCCCCCTTTCTCTCCTGTAGGAGACTCAAAGGGGCTTACAATCTCCTTGCCCTTCCCCCCTCACAACAAACACCCTGTGAGGTAGGTGGGGCTAAGAGAGCTCCGAGAAGCTGTGACTAGCCCAAGGTCACCCAGCTGGCGTGTGTGGGAGTGTACAGGCTAATCTGAATTCCCCAGATAAGCCTCCACAACTCAAGTGGCAGAGCTGGGAATCAAACCCGGTTCCTCCAGATCAGAGTGCACCTGCTCTTAGCCACTGCTCTTAGCCACTACGCCACTGCTGCTCCCAGGAGACAAAAAAATATTGTGGGCGGGGCAAGGCGGATTGTACTATCTTGCATGATTTAATCTGCCTTGAGCCTCAGGTGAGAAAGATGCGCTATAAATAACATAAATAAATAATAAATAAACATAGCGGCTCAGGTGGCAGACTATGATCTAGAAGACCTACATTCAAATCCCGCCTCTTACATGGAAGTCCACTGGATGGCCTCAAACTAGCCATTCTGCCAACCTAACCTACGTCACTGGATTGTTGTTGTGAACTCAAATGCAGAATGGTGTTGTATGCCGCTTTGGGTCCCGACTGGGGAGTAAAGCAGACTATGTACAAATGTGTGAATAAATGAAATCCCAATGCCCATGTGTTCTTTCAGATGGACCCCTGATAAAGACCTGGTTGTGCGCAAAACATTGGGAAATGTCTAGGTTAAGAAATACATTTCCCTACTGCACCAGTTGGATGGCCACCTGTTAGGGAAATTAGCTCCGGATCAACAGTCTGCATTCTGTTTTGGCTCCCGTCAATCCCTAACACATTCCTTGAGCCAGAAAAATAAACTGGATGCAGAACTGAGGAAATTGGTCACCATATTACAATTGAGGGTGTCAAACATAAGTCCTGGGAGCTTTTCCAGTTTTTCCCAGTTCCTCAAAAGCAGTCCTGGATAAGATATTGCACCCCCCTGAGGACTAGGAAGCTGGTGTTTCAACTAAGACCATGAATCGAATAAACAGTGGCTGCTACAGAATAAACCTTGCCCTCCATCCCACGCCTTATAAACCAAGCAGCGCAAATGTCGAGTGTCACTGGAAGAGAGAGTGGAGTGTGAAAATTTTGCAGTTTGCCACCACGTGCAGCCAAGCATTGGGGTGGGGGGAAGCAGGAAGATTGGAGGGTGACCAAAACTGCAACGTGAGGTTTGTGTGCATGTCTGTGTGTGTGTGTGCGCGTGCGTGCGTGCGTGCGCATGTGCGTACCGTCAAGTCACAGCTGATTTATGATGACCCTGTAGGGTTTTTTCACTAGAGAAGGGTATGTGTATGACAGGTTAGCTCAGGCTTTGGGAATAATGAAGAAGAAGAAGAAGAAGAAGAAGAAGAAGAAGAAGAAGAAGAAGAAGAAGAGGAGGAGGAGGAGGAGGAGGAGGAGGAGGAGGAGGAGGAGGAGGAGGAGGAGTTTGGATTTAAACCCCCTTTCTCCCCTGTAAGGAGACTCAAGGTGGCTTACAAGTTCCTTCCCTTTCCTCTCCCCACAACAGACACCTTATGAGGTAGGTGGGGCTGAGAGAGTTCCGAAGAACTGTGACTAGCCCAAGGTCACCCAGCAGGAATGCAGGAGCGCAGAAACACATCTTAACCACTGCACTACAAAGGCAAGAGGTATTGCACAAGGGCCTGAAAGGAAAGGGGTATTTAATGTTGGATGTAGCAACATCTAGTGTGCATGGGAACTGAGAAGAAGACCTACCATGGGGGAGGCAAGTGACCGGCTAGAGAGGGCTGTAAGGTTACTGACCCATCCGTCCTTTTGTGCCACCTCTTGTTTGTCTTTAGACTGATGCTTTCATGTCCAATATCCTGCTTCTTCTCGGAAGTTAGAGCAGATACTCTTCCTAGCTAGCAAGACAGCAGTGTGTTATCTTCCCCTCTTTCTTATCCTAAATGTCGTTCCAAATAAACATTTACCTTTTACCCTTTTAATCAGTGTGTTAGCTGCTTCTCTGCGTGGCAAAACCCAACATTTAAAGAGGCTTAGGGGTTTTGTCAGAACCAAGAGATTCTTCAAGCAAGGGAGAATGCACGTGTTGCGTTAGATCTCCGCAATGAAGCACAGCGGTCATTCTGCATGCCACTTTCCTTTGGGGAAGTGTTGCGACTTGCCCTCATGCATGTCATTTTCCGTTATGCGTTCCTACACAGCTCCCTCAGCCAAAATTGCTGAGGCCACTTCCAGAAGATGAAAATACAAATAGTCGACAAGCCACATTAAAATACTATTTAAAAACAATCAGACTACAGCTGTGTTAAAATCAGATTACCAGAAGAACCATTAAAATACTAAGAAGTCATTGGCGGTAGCATGGTAACTATCCCACTTGCTCAGTAAGCACCAAGAGGGACTCAGCACCAAAATTAAAAGGGGCATCCCAACTGCTGGATCAGGCCAAAGTTCCATATAGTCCACCGTTTCTCCTGGAAGACCAACAAACAAGACATGGGAGCCAAACCTTCCCCATACTGTTTACGCTACACAGCAACTTATAGTCAATGGTATACTGCCTTTGAAAATGGAGGCTCTATTTAGCCATCCCAGCCCCTAATGTACTTCTCCTTCATTAATTTGCTCAGTCCCCTTTTAAAACCACCTTAACTATACTCTGTTTCACAGAAAGATGATAATTCGATTAATTGAGGTGCAGCAGTTGAGAAAATTGTATGCTTCTGCATTAGAATATAGTTCTGGATGAATTTGAGAATTATCATTCATTCCTACTCACAGCTTTTGTCAAAACCATTATTTTGGCCATTGTTGAACATGGTATTTGAAAACAAGTTGGGTTTGTATTTTTACTTTCAAACATTCAAACAGATCAGAGAGCAGGGCTAGATAGGCACTAGGACCTGGGCGGACAATCGTTCTGTAGTGGAGCAATATGCAATCTATTATCATCTTTATAGGGAACAGAGTATAGCTTACATCCTATGGTAAACATAGGTAGACAGTACCTACATAGGTACACAGTACCTACACAGTAAAACCATTGCATCAGTCTTCCATCTATAAATGTTTGACTGATTAGAAAAGTTTTAACTTGGCACCAAAAAACTGCAAAGAGGGTATTCCAAAAAGAAGGTGCCATAACAAAAAAGGCCCTGTTCTTAGATGATGTTACCCGTGCCACTTTTGAAGGGTTTTGAAGGACCCACAGGCCTATCTCCTTTACTATCACTCATGAAATTACAGCTTGTTTCACCATCCTCTTTACCCTTAACGGCAACCCTGTGAGGTAGATTAGTGAGGAACAGGCCCGAGGTCACCTCGCGAGGTTCACAGCCAAGTGGGAAGTCGGATCTCGATCGCTGTTTGCCCACTCTGTCTCGTATAAGAGCGGAAGAGCCTTCAGGTTGGGCCAGTCTCCTTTCAAAGCTTCATGGAGTACATCTTTAGAAGAGAAGCAGAACTAGCATTCCTCCCTCTGCGTTCCTCCCAGGCCTCACCAGCGTGTTATTGCAGGATCGTAGCCAAGTAACTAGGCAATTAATCCAGTAATGAAATGAAGTTACGCAACAAATGGTGCGTTGTACACATCCAGGCAAACCTCAGAGAAGAGAAGACGGCTTTGACATCCGAGTTGAAAACGACATCCGAGCTGAAAATGGCACTCCTCCGGCAACGGCCTTATTCCCTCCCAAAATAATCTCAGCTGCTACCGGAGTTACTCCAGTTAGTTGTCACAGCTCCACCATTTTGGGTCTGTGCAAGTACCCCTAACACCCCCATCACCTCCCCAAACCCTGCCCCCCAGGTTCTACCATCCCCAAATGCCCCGGAATTTCCCAACATAGAGCTGGTCAGTCCGAAGTACAGGAATTCTTCCTTCTCTTGCACTGAAGTCTTCAACCAAATTAAAAAACCTGGCACCCACTTCAACACCCAAGAACAGCACCCATGCTCATTTTAGCAAGACAAGTAGAAAGATACAGCAGTACAGAGCTAAACCTCCTCCTCCTCCTCATCCATTAGTTTTGATTTACCATCCCTCCCCTTTTGAGCTTGGGACAGCAAACAACAGCTATAAAACAATGCAGACATTTAAAACATTTAGTCATCTTATCAATATATTACAAGCTACCAACTAATTCCAGCCAGCACAATTTACAAGGGGCCTAGATGGTAAGCCAAGGTGATTTTTAAAAAAATTGATCGTGAACTATACAGATATATGATTCTAGCTGTGAAATCCACACACAAGCAGTCTGTTTGACAGCAGTCCCGGCAAGAAACACGAGGACGAGACAGAAGAAAAAGATTTTGTGTACTGGCGAGCTGACATATTTACCGTTCCTTTTGAGAACAGGGGGATATTATAGAGAAGAAACGCAGATTAAATATAAGGCAGTGCCGTATTTGAAACAGCTGGCTTTGTATACGTGGGTGCAAAACAAGAGAGAATTCGCACCACAAAAGACTCAGAAGTTTCTTTAATTTGGGAGGAGATTTTGTCCCCGAGTCGGCTTTCGCAAACTTTAATCAGGCTGTTCCTGTTCTAATATTTCCACCAGGAGCCAATAGAACATTTAGCAGGCATTAATGAAAGCACAGTAGTTCCACTCTTGTATCAGGAATTAAAATCACCACCCCCAGCGTCCTAATAATACAGCTGTGGGTTGGAAAGAACGAAGTGCTCAACTCCCCCGCTTAATTTTCCCATCTTCCCCAGTCCCCCATCCATCTGCATGTGCTCTTAATAGATGGGGACCTCTAATGTTACCTTCCTGGGGAAGGGCTCCGCTTTTTGGTTAATTTACTACGATGCTCGTGTTCACATCTGTATGCGAAAGCCTTCACCTGGTCCGTGGGCGGCTCGGTTTTGCTCTCTTTTTTTCGTGATAGGGTAACCAATTTACTCATAAACTCAGTCATAAAAATCACAGGTATGGCTTTGGGCTGACAAGTTGAAAGGTTTGTATTTTGAGCAGATTGCATTTCTGATCATCTCCAGTCCGTACCTTGGAATATTTTTTGGAAAGGAGACCCATATGTTAATTCCTAAAAGATACACACACACACACACACCACTTGTGTCATTAAACACACACAAGCTAAACAGCATTGGAATTTAATTCTCAGTCTGCTAGTGTCTTGAAATGCCACAAACAATAGGAAAATTAATAATAGAATTCTCTCCCCCCCCCACCCCACCCAAACCACCCTTCATATCTTTTCCCGTCTGTTGCAAGCTCTAGGAGGCTGGAAATTACTGGCCCTGAAGGGGGAACAAATATAATAAAAATATAATAAAATAAACTTAGAACATCCCCCCCCAGTTTCCATTCCATAATCAGACCACACTGCCTCCAGATTTCCATCCAATGACAGCATGTAAGAAAGACACAACACAGTTGCCTAGTTAACAGCTTCTCCAGAAACAGCCAACAACTGGAAACAGAAATTTTCTTGCTATATACAAGAGTTGGGAAAAAAAGCGGTCTGTTTTCAGCCTGCCCCCCCCCCCCGATCTCTATAAATCAGTCCTGAATTTGAATTGCATCTCTGAACACCCTACGAGGCCACAGGCGAGTCACACGTGGCCTCTCCCTCCCCTTCTGCAATATGGGGCTGATAATGCTAATCAACTTTAAAGGGCTAATGAGAGGACTCTCTAAAGTGGCATAAAGGTTTATTATTGCTGCCCTTACAGTGCAGGTAGGAGAGTAATAAGTTGTGGGGTAGCAGTTAAGAGCAGGTGGATTCTAATCTGGAGAACTGTGTTTGGTTCCCCATTCCTCCACCTGAGTGGTGGAGGCTTATCTGGTGAACCAGACATGTTTCCACACTCCGACGTTCCTCCTGGGTGACCTTGAGCTAGTCATAGTTCTTCAGAGCTCTCTCAGCCCTCACAAGGTGTCTGTTGTGGGGAGAGGAAGGGAAAGGAGCTTATAAGCCATCTTGAGTCTCCTTACAGGAGAGAAAGGCGGGGTATAAATCCAAACTCTTCTTCTACAACAGTATCACAGCTCTGCTCACAACCTGAACCATCTTGATGGAAGTTGGGTACAAATGGGTCTGCTCAGGGTTGCTTCAGCCTTCTGTCCTTCTGAGGCCAGTAAAACGAGTACCCAGTTTGCTGGGGGTAAAGTGTAGATGGCTAGGGAAGGTAATGGCAAACCACCCTGCAAGCATAGTCTGCCTAGTAAACATCTATGACATGACGGCTTCCCATGGATTAATAATGACCCGGTCCTTGCACAGGGGAACTGCCTTTACCTTTACATTCAGGTAAAGTTTAGAAGGTTTCTGCTAACAGATTTAACAGTTTGATGTTTTAAACTTTCTATGATTTATATGGATTTCAACCTGTTATCTAGCCTTGGGTCTTTGTTGCCTGGGAGAAGGGTGGGCTTACAGACATTTAAAATGAATAAAATCCAGCACATCAAACGTACAGATTACGGAAACTGCCTTTATCTTTTCACAAAGGTACCAGTAGTAATGGCCAAACCTGACTTGGGTATCCTGGTCTAGCCTGACCTTGCCTGACCTCAGAAGCTAAGCAGGGTCAGCCCTGGTTAGTACTTGGATGGGGGACCCCACATAGCAACATAGTTCAGGGTTGCTAGGTAGAGGCAGGCAATGGCAAAACCACCTCGGGACACCTCTTCCCTTGGACCACAAGGGGCCCGTAAGTGGCCTGGGGCCAAAAAAAAGAGAACCCCAGTGGCTTAAAGAGACTCATATTTTGCTAGAGGGCAACCCAACTAGTGGGGCAAACAGTCTAGAAAACAAAGCTCTGAAACAATCCTGTCCAGGTTTACTCAGAAGCAAGCCCTACTGAGCCCCCTGGGGCTTTACTTCCAGGAAAGCAGTGCAGGACTGCTGGGCGGGGGTGGGGTCCCTCTTTGTAAATGACCTATGAAGGGGGTGCCTGTCTGTCAGCGGGATTCAGGACCACGGATAGCGCATGTTCTCTTAAAGAGGCAAGGGGACCTGGGCGCCGCCTGGGAGAAAACCCCTCCGAACGATCCCTAATCCCTCCAAGATCCCAAATCCTTGGAGGAATTTTCTCCCAGGCGGCGCCCAGGTCCCCAAACTCTCGGGAGGGGGGACCCTACTTTTGCGTAGGATCGGGTTGCGCGTTTGCCAATAGCGGCGGGGTTCAAAGTCACCTCGCGGCCCCTTTCCTGTCGTCCCGCACACACGTGAGAGAATTTGGGCGCGGGGTGAAACGAGGCGCTCTGCACACGTTCAGAAGCTAGCTCCAGAAGGGCGGGAAGCGACCTCGGCTTGCAAGCGAATCCCAAGCTTTGTGACAGCCGGGCAAAAAGAAGGGCAGGGGCGGCGAAGAAGGGCAGGTGGAGCAGGTGGGGTGGGGGGTGTCCTATGAAAACTCTCTCGCCCGCCACCGACGGCAAAGTGCCCGTTGCTTAGTACAGAAGTGAAGGCTGCGAAGCTCGGGGTGGGGGGGGGGGGCGACGACTTTCCGCCTCCTTAGTTGGAAGCGGAGGGGGGCAGGAGGGGGTTCAGGTGGGGAGGGGCCGACCCGCCCGCCCCCTTCCCCAACGCAGCGCCCGGGACCCTCGGGCGGGGCGCGCGCCCTTACCTGGCGCAGGTGCGCTGCAGGAAGCAGAGCAGCAGCAACGAAGGCAGCAGCAGCAGCCGCCAGGTGTGAACTTCCATCGCTCGGCGGCCGCCGGTCCCGGGCGCGGGACTCACATCGCAGGGGCGGCCCGGGGCGACTTGCAGAATCGCCGTTCAGACGCGGCCCAGGGCCCCGATCCGGCGGGAGCGGCGGCTCCTGGGCTGGCGGGGGGCGGGGGGCGGCATGACTCTGCCACCGGGAGGCAACTTGAGCGGCCGGGCCCCCCTCCAGGAAGCTACGGAGCTGGAGTCAGGCCGGGGTGGGTGCAGGGGTGGGGGAACAAGAGAGGGGACCCCCCCCCAGCCGCCCCCTCCGGCGGTTCCTTGGCGGAGAGGCGTCTTCTGGCTCCCCCCTCGGCCGGCAGAAATATCTTCGGGGCGGGGGAGCTACATTAGCCGCTGCCAGCCGAGCGGGAAAGACCCTCAGAAATTCCAGCTCTGGTGCGAACCGAAAGGGGGAGGCGGAGCCGCGCGTTTACACACCTTGCCCTCGCGTCGCAGACGATTCGGATTAACCGATGCGAAAGAGTCAGGCGAAGAAGTGCGCGGGGGGGGGGGTACGGGGGAGGAGGAGGAGGAGGGTCCTTGGCAGGGGGTGGGGACAAAAGAAGCACCCCCCCCCCCCGCCACCAGCCAGTGGCTTGTTCCCGGGAACTGGGCTGGCCGTGGCAGCCGCGGGCGGGAGAAGCACGCTGCTCTCCCTCACGCCCTTCGGATACAGCCGGGGGGGGTGGGGGAGGCAGAGCGGGAGAATGAGAGCGCCAAGCTCACGCCAAAGCCCTGGCAAAACTTTCCGCCAACCCGCAGGCTGCTCCTTCTCTGGAGGAGGAGAAAGAAGAAGAGGAGGAGGAGGAGGAGTTTGGATTTATATCCCACCTTTCTCTCCTGGAAGGAGATGCAAAGGGGCTGACAAACTCCTTTCCCTTCTTCTCCCCGCCAAACAGACACCTTGTGAGAGAGGTGGGACTGAGAGAGTTCGGAGAGAACTGTGAGCGGCCCAAGGTCACCCAGCAGGAATGTAGGAGTGGGGAAACACATCTGGTTCACCAGACAAGGGTCCGCCTGCTGTTCACCCCTACACCACACTGACCCTTGAACTCGGCAGGATTTACTCCTGAGCAAACGTGCACCCTTGCCTGGCCGCAGGGAGCCCCAGTGGGACTTGCTGTGGAGGGTCAGGCTGCACCAGCTCTGGAATTAGCAATGTTTTTGATGCCAGTGAGTTCCACTTGCTGCTTTTCCCCCCCCCCCCCCCGAAACAGCATGAGGCTTGCTTTGGAGTTCCCCTCACTTCTACACAGCTGTTGTAGCAGAGCTCTGTGTGACTGAATGCCAAGGAAGCATTAGCAAAACTTTAGGCACTTCCACACATGCGGAATAATGCGCTTCCAATCCAGTGAGAACCTGTGCAGTGTAATGGTTAACCTGGAGGACCAGGTTTGTTTCCCCATTCCTCCCCAAGAGTGCCGGAGGCTTATCTGGTGAACTGGATTTGTTTCCCCACTCCTACACATGAAGCCTGCTGGCTGACCTTGGGCTAGTCTCACAGTTCTCTTCGAACTCTCTCAGCCCCACTTAGCTCACGAGGTGTCTGCTGTGGGGAGAGGAAGGGAAAAGGCATTTGCAAGCAGCCTTGAGTCTCCTTACAGGGGAGAAAGACAGGGTACAAATCTATTCTTCACTCTGCAGCTGGATTTTACCATGTGAAATGGCAAAATCCACTTGCAAACAATTGTTAAAGTGCAGCGAAAGTGCATTTTTCAGCATGTGGGGAAGCAGCCAGCATCTTTGGGTCATCCCTTTGGTCATCCTCTCCGGCTCAAAGACCCAAGAGAGGAAATGTTTCTTTGCCTGATGCCCCAGAGAGCAGCTGCCAGCCAGAGCAGGCAATACTGAATTAGATGAGCCAGGCTCCAACTGCTTATAAGGCTGTTGCACAGGTTCAAAAGGACAGCTTTCCAGCCTCTCTCTCTCTCCCCACCCCATCTTGGGAGGAAGGGAACATTTTTAAAATCCTGACCACAAAGCAGAAACTGCAATTACTTTCTCTTTGGATTTATTTCCCCTGGAATAGGAGCGGGAAAACAGAAGTCGCAGGAGGCAGTGCTGCTTTATCTGCCTGCCCTTCCCGTTACGTTTATTTATTTATAGTATTCTAGTGCTAGTATTTTAAATCGATGCCACAGAACAGAGAGCACGATGACAAGACGGTCTGAGTTGGGTAATCTCTGGAAATGCTCCTCTCTGAGATGTAAATCTATCCTCTAATCCGGGGAAAGATAATATCACCCCCTCCCCTGCCGCAATATCCCATCTCTTGCAAAGGCAAACCAACCCAGTCAGCCTTGCAGGCTCTTCATGGAGATCTGCATTTTTGGAAACTGCTACTTAAATGGGCAGAGGTGCCACCCAGTTCAAGATACTGGTGCCTCAGTCAGTGAATTGTTAGCCCTTTTGACTGACTAATTGGCCTACAGTGCCACGCTACACAGAGTTAAAAAGTTCATTGAAGTCAGTGGGCTTAAAAGGGTGTAATTCTTTTTTAAGGAGGGTGTTATGAAACTGCTTTGGCATTGGGGAAGGTGTGGGATCCAAACCCCAGGATCTCCATTTAAAGGATAATTCTACTGAGAGTTGGCATCAAAAATTAGTATATGACACTGTCACACACATACTCACTGCAAATACAGAAAGACTGCCCGCCTGAAAGGAGGCCAATGAAAAAGGAGCCCAGAGTATGCACTCATGCAGAGAAGCTACAGGCAACCACCTCCAGTGGTAGGTAATACATCTTTGCACTGGAGGTTAAAGAGTGGTTCTGTTATATCCAGTGCAGAGTCACTCACAGATTTGGGAGAGTCTGGAATACGTCTATAAATCTGATGGGCAGATGGCAGATTAGCCACTCCTAATGGATGTAAATTGCAAGGAAGCACAGAAGAACAGTGACTCATACAGAGGCAAAACTGGCAAGCGCCGCTGTGGGTAATTGGTGCATTTGTGGAGTGATGGAATATTCCCAAAAGATGTTAACTGGAACGAGGCAAACCAGATCAGTGTCTCATACAGAGATGCTACAGGCTGTGCCTCTGCATTCGAAGAGGAAGAGTCTGAACTGATACCCACCTTTTCTCAATCACAAGAGGTCTTAAAGCGGCTTACAAACCTCTTGCCTTCCTCTTCCCACAACAAACTCCTTGTAAGGTTGGTGGGTCCGGGAGTTTGGAGAGAACTGTGACTAGCCCACGGTCACCCTGCACGCTGCATGTGAAGGAGTGGGGAATCAAACCCAGTTCTCCAGCTTAGAATTCACCTGCTCTTAACCACTATCTCACAGTGAATGATCCAATTCCAATTACATCCAATCAAACCAAGAAGCAGAAGAATTCCCAACTTGAAGGGGGGCTGATTGGAAGAAGGCAGGGCCAGTGACTCATGCAGAGATGCAACGGATACTCTTGTCTGTGTGTGGGTACCTTTATTCATGAGAAGCATGCCAGCAGTTCTAAAACTCCACACATGTTCCAGTGTTCACAATTTGCATTACTTCATGCTGGCCGGGCAGAACGTGATACAGAAGATTCTGGGTCCTGAGCTGTTGAAATAAAAGGCAGGGCTGTTCTATGAGTAACAGTGCGCCAAAGAGGGAGTTTTGGCAGATGCCAGTTCTCCTGCTGTGCCTTGCAAGAAGAACTCATCGCAGAGGAAATTGCTGGATCTGTTGGGAATTCAGAGCAGATGTGAGCTTGCTAGATAAGAGAAATTCACAAGAAAGATAAATGACATTGGGCAGAAGTCGGAAGCAACTTATTTATCCCCATGTGCGTTCTTTGTTTCAGGCAGGTAAACAGGAGTTATGCCTCATAAGTCATTTTGGGCCCTGGGGCAAAATGCAGTTGGGGTTGTGCCGTTTTTCACTTCCAAGAAGCCGATGTATTTCGGCCCCTTTCTAGTAGGTACATTCTTGGTCCCTTACGCATGGCTACTTCTGTAAAATAGTTGCAGCCTAAACCACTTTGCCCTGACCCAATTAGTCCTGGGCTAGCCTGATCTTGGCAGAGGAGGAAGAAGAAGAGGAGGAGGAGGAGGAGTTTGAATTTATATCCCATCTTTCTCTTACAAGCTCCTTTCCCTTCCTCTCCCCACAACAACACCTTGTGAGATAGGGGCTGAGAGAGTTCTGAAGAACTGTGACTAGCCCCAGGTCACTCAGCAGGAATGCTGGAGTGCAGAAATACATCTGGTTCACCAGATAAGCCTCTGCCACTCAAGTGGAGAAATGGGGAATCAATTCCTGTTCTCCAGATTAGAATCCACCTGCTCTTAACCACTATAGAGGGTAGGAGAGAAAGAAGAAAAGAGAAATATGGGGAAAAGAACCGGTCTTTGAACCCCCTTTCAGCTTGGTAAGTGTCAGGTCATTTATGCACATGTGGTCTTCTTCTCTTTGAGCTTACATTCCCATATGTTTCGGTAATCGATAATAATCTGTAATAATCGGTTTCGGTAATAATCGGTAATAATCGGTTTCATTAATCGGTAATATTCGTTTCGGTAATCCGTAATAATCGGTAATAATCGGTTTCAGTAATAGGTAAAAATCAGTAAAATTGGTTTTGGTATCGGTAATAATTGGTAATAATTGATTTCCGTAATCCGTAATAATCGGTTCTGGTAATCGGTAATAATCGGTTTTAGTTATCGGTAATAATCGGTTTTGTATCGGTAATAATCAGTAATAATCTAATTTGGTAAGTGGTAATAATCAATAATAATCGGTTTCATTAATCGGTAATATTCATAATTGGTAATCATCAATAAAAATCGGTTTTGGTATCAGTAATAATCAGCAAGAATTGGTTTCAGTAACCAGTAATAATCAGTTTCAGTAATTGGTAATAATCGGTAATAGTAGGTTTCAGTAATGGGTAATAATCGGTAATAATAGTTTTTGGTACCGGTAATAATCGGTTTCAGTAATCGGTAATAATCGGTTTTGGTAGTAATCGGTAATAATCGGTTTTGGTAATCTGTCATAATCTGTAATAATCGGAAATAATCAGTTTTGGTATTGATAATAATCGGTAATCTTCGGTTTCAGTTTTGGTATTGATAATCAGTTTTGGTATTGATAATAATCGCTAATCTTCAGTTTCAGTAACTGGTAGTAATCAGTTTCGGTAATCTTTAATAATCGGTTTTAGTAATGGGTTATAATTGGTTTTGGTAATTGGTTATAATTGGTAATAATCAGTTTCTGTATCGATAATAATCTGATTCAGTATCGGTAATAATCGGTTTCAGTAATTGGTAATAATCGGTTCTGGTAACTGGTAATAATTGGTAATAATTGGTAATAATCTGCAATAATTGGTAATAATGGGCTTCAGTAATCGGTAATAATCAGTAATAATTGGTAATAATCAAGGCCCAAGACTGATACGTGGTGGGGCTGCAAATGGGTTGGGGGTCACCACAACATGAGGAACTGTATTAAAGGGTCGTGGCATTAGGAAGGTTGAGAACCACCACACTAGACCATGCTGGACAATGGACAATATCATCTATTTATTTGTTTATTAAAAGCATTAGTCCCCTGTCTTTCTATAGACATATTCAAAGCAGCTTACAAACCCCCAACACAATACAATAAAATCATACCATACCATTAAAAACATTCACTAAAATATACCTATAAAGCGTAAAATGCTGCTTGCTAAAATCATCATAAAAGCTGTTTGAAATAAAAATGTCTTTACCTGATGATGGAAGGAAAGCAAGGGAGGAGCACACAGGGCTTCTGTAGGAAGAGCGTTCTGAAGTCTGGGCACCATCGCCAAGAAGACTCTGTCCTGGGTCCCTACCAGATGTACTGACGGGATGGAGAAATAACCCTCCCAGGATGATCTTAGTAAATGGGCCGGCTTATATGGAAATAGGTGGTCCTTCGGGTAACCTGCCCCAATCACATTTAATCCATTCAATTTAGCACGTGGACATTTTGTGCTGGATGGCCAGCCACAAGAACTGAACTAAAGCCTGACACACAGTTCACTGGTTGGCCCTGGGTAAGTCACATGCTTTCAATCTGAATTCTCACACAGGACTGGCCTGAGGATGGGTGCTAAAAAATGTACCATGGTATTGTTCTCTGCAAAGTCTTACAGAAATTACAAATCTAGGCCGCAAATATCTGTTTGAAGCATCTCTCCTTCCTTCCTGCCTTCCTTCCCAGGCCAGTGTATAATTTGTACTGCAGCCCTTTTAATACCCAGCTCTCAATGTAAATAATGTGTTGGGGAAGGAGATAAGTATGCATAAATGTACAAATCATCTCTTTCTTCATAATGTACAATTCAGAGCCCAGCTGTGATTCATCTCCTGGAATCACAAGCCATTGGGAGCGTTAATACTTCACCTAATCTGGCTCTTTTGTAAGATACCAACATTAGATTTTTTTGGGGGGGTGCTGTGTGGTTTCTGGGCTGTATGGCCGTGTTCTAGCAGCATTCTCTAGAACATGGCCATACAGCCTGGAAACCACACAGCATCCCAGTGATTCTAAAGCCTTCGACAATACATTCGATTTTTTGTTTCCAAATGGCACTGTTTTAAAAGGCTCTCTTCCCCTTGTTCTGGTTCAATTCCAGTTCCAATTCATTGGGGTCTCTGACCAGATCCTTGTCAAATATATGAACATTCAAAACTAAAATTTCAGCAAAACAGACCATGTTCTGATTCTTCTCACACTCTATCTCATGCCAGACAGACAGTCAGACAGGCAGTTTTATTACAGCCATTAGGCCAGCAAACTATACCCATGCCAGAATTCAAGCTTTTATAGATTTCAGAATATGCCGCTCATCCTGTTGAACGTACGGCAAGAAAGGTTATGGGGGGAATTATTACCCATTCTGGGGGCAAAAGAATGCCTGCTACTATATTGCAACCCTCTTGCCAGGGATGGAAATTTTTAGCTTATATATGTGTTGTCACCTTGGAAACATTAAAAGACAAGCAAATCTATATCTGTAAACAGCAGTACTGCATACAGTGCTTAAAACAAAAGCAGTCCACCTTACTATACTAAATTTAAATTTCTTAATCCAGCACTGTCACATGAGTAGAAGAAGAAGAGTTGGATTTATATCCCGCCTTTCTCTCCTGTAAGGAAACTCAAAGGGGCTTACAATCTCCTTTCCATGCCCCCCCCCCAACAAAACCCTCTGTGAGGTGGGTGGGATTGAGAGAGCTCCAAAGGACTGTGACTAGCCCAAGGTCATCCAGCTGGCATGTGTTGGAGTGCACAAGCTAATCTGGTTCCCTAGATAAGCCTCCACAGCTCAAGTGGCAGAGCAGGGAATCAACCCCCATTCTCCAGATTAGAGTGCATCTGCTCTGAAACACTACACCACCAGCTCTTAACCACTGCACCATGCCGGTATATCAAACCAGTTCAAGGTGCAGGGAAAAGACTAAGGTTGGGAATAGGAAATTCCTAGAGATATTGTGGGGTAGTGCCTGGGAAAGATGGGGTTTTGGAAGGAGAGGAATCTCAGTGGGGTGCAATGTCAAATAGTCCACCCTCCAAAATAGCCATTTTTCCCAGGGTACTGGCCTAGAGATCAGATGTAAATTCAGCAGACCTCCCAGTTTGGCAACCTTAGGAAGAAGGTAGTTAAAAACTGATTAAAAATGGAGAAGGAGGATGCACTCTGTTCTGGAATCTACTTGTTGCACTACTCATGTGATTGTTGCGTTCAGGCCCTGGTGCATTTGAGTACTATGAATCTCTCTACCTCCGCAGATAGAAAACAGTCTTTCTCATGTTTTAATTATTTTTCCCTCCGCCATTATTTAAAGAGTCTCCATCCTCCTTTTCAAGAGTTGTTTTGGTGCGCCAAATCTCATGGGAAATCTACAAGCCTTAAATGCTGGCTCCAAATTTCCCATTCTTATTTCAAGTCCTCTCCTGGTTGTTGCTCATTAACGTTTCATTGCTCGGGTGCCTGGAGAGGTGCAGTTTCCCTTTGGTTATTTCCTCCTTCCAAAGATGGATCTGTTGTAAACCCGCCCGGCTCTGACTCAGCTTCAGAATATTCTCCGACAGACGTGAAGAGGTCGGAAAAGCGTGCTATGTTCTATTGTGGGATGAACAACCTGCCCAAACTCTTCAAGGGTGGACCATAAGCCAAGGAAATCACTGGTCTGTCTTCTCAATCACATTATCCTCTAAATAAAACACCATGCAAAACAGCTCCCTCTGGAGTTATCCTATTAACAGCAATTGGATTTATCCAGAATAAATTGTTTTTGGAAGGCAGGTTAGACTCCGCACCTAATGCTGAAATTGGAAAGTAACTATTTGGAAGTAAATCCCCAAAGAATCTGAGGAACTGGGAACTGAGGAATCTGAGGAACTTTTTTTTTTTTTTACCTCTGAGCTTTCTTAGAAGATTGGGGTTTAGAAGATTGGGGATTGACTTTTGAGGTTTCTTATTTCTGGCTTTTGGTTTTGATTTCTCTCAACAGGTTACGACCAGGGTACTTTGGACCACCATCTCTACCGTGAACCTGTTGACCACTCAGACTGTCTGGAGAAGCCCTGCTTAGTGTTTCTTCATTCTCAGAGTGGTTATACAACCACTGGGTGGTTATACAAGGCAAGGCCTTCTTGGTGGTAGCAACCATGAAGAATTTCCTGTCCTATTAAGCTAATTTGGCACCACTCTTTTTAGGCTTAGGAGCAACTGAATTCTGTCTCTTGATTGTTAGAATAAGCTTATTAAATGTATATGAGAAGACAGTTCCTGGCAGGTTGTGCCTTATTGTAGGTTCTTGTGCCTGTGGGTGTCTCCTTGAGAAAAGCCCCACTATACATCAAGCAAACGTCAATCTAGCGTGCTCCTTTTTTTTGTCTCAGTAACCTTGGCTGATCTGTGTGTGCCTTCTACGATACTGAGTCATTCACAGATCTAGTGATATGGAGGCAGCTTATTAAAAAGAAGGCTTTGAAAGCAAGAAAGTGTCAGCTCTGGATAGAGAGAGGCCTTAGGGTTTCGGCTGGGGTAAACTGGTTGCCAGAAAGTCACACTGGCTGGGTGAGCTCTTAGTGATAAACATAAGGGGCTGTGCACCAGCAACGGAGTCATTCCCAAAGATCTGCCATTCAACATCTCACTGAAGAATCTCAAAGAACAGTTATTGCCTCTATTCCTGAGACACTGGAGACAGGTCCTGTGCTATGTACATATGAAAGTGCTGTTGAGTTACAACTGACTTCCAAAGCAAGTGGGAAGCAGAGGTGGTTTGCCATAGCCTTCCTTCTCAGAGTCTTCCTTGTTGGTCTCCCATCCACCCAAGTATTGACCCTTCTTAGCTTTTGAGATCTGATAAGATCCTCCCCAATTCTGAGCTACATGGATCAAGAATCTTATATTTATTTATTTCAAAGATCCACATCTTGCCTCCCCACACCCCAAAAAAAGCTAACAAACATAGGCCAACAGGCACCAATAGCCAGGGATTTAAAAAGTCAACACCAATTTAAAAAACTAGCAACAGAAAAACAGTAAACAGACTAAATCAATTAAACCCAGCTGCAGAATTAACAATGCAAAATATCGCCAAAATGTTCTCGATGCCAGGAATGACCCAACCCTGACTGGGTATAAGGTGGCCTTGTGGATTTGTTGAATGTTTCTGAAAATCAGTCTGATTTCTGAAATGGAACCAACGCCCTAGAATTCCAATATGGCGCCATTTTTAAATTTCCAGATTTTGTACAAGACCCTGGCTGCGTTTAAGTGGCCATGTTGTTCTGTTCTCTTAACTCTCTGGCATCTCCATGGTGGTGATAAAGCTGGCTTAATTTGACCATTGGTCTCAGGGTTTTTGAATCTGGCATGGGGAAAAGATCCACATAAATACCAAACGAGCTCGTCAAGAGTTTTAGCACTACATTGGCTGTTGTGTTGCTTTTCTATTTTCAGAGAGTGTGGTGGGGGGAGGAGAGTATTCAGAGATGGTCTGAAGCAGGGGTCTGCAACCTGCGGCTCTCCAGATGTTCTTGGACTACAATTCCTGCCAGCCCTTGCCAGCATGGCCAATTGGCCATGCTAGCAGGGGCTGATGGGATTTGTAGTCCATGAACATCTGGAGAGCCACAAGTTGCAGACCCCTTGAAGGGTTTTAGGGCTCTGGGGAAAAACCTAGGATGGAGCCCCTGCCAGGGCCAATGTGTGGCAGCCTGGCATGGGTACAGTTGCAATCTCCAGCTTCCTGGAGATTTGGGGGTGCAGTTTGGGGAGGGTGGGGTTTGGAGAGAGGAGGAGTCTCAGTGGGTTATAATGCCATTTGGTCCACCTTGCAAAACAGCCAGTTTCTCTATGGGAGATTATCTGTCTAGTTCTGGTGATCATTTATAATTCTGGGCATCTCCTGGTCCCACCTGGAGGTTGGCAACCCCAGGACATGTGGGAGCCATCATTGCTGTGTTGAGCCTCCAATGGAATGTTCCAAAACAGATGCTGCTGAACTGACTGCCAAAGGCCTGGTGGCAGCAGTGGGAACCTGCTCTCCCCACACCCATTGTGGCAGTGAGGCTGTGAGCGAACTTGGTGTAGTGGTTAAGAGCAGGTGAATTCTAATCTGGAGAACCGGGTTTGATTCCCCTCTCTGAGTTGGCAGAGGCTTATCTAGTGAACCAGTTGTGTTTCCACACTCCTACATTCCTGCTGGGTGACCTTGGACCAGTCAGAGTTCTCTGTTGTGGGGAGAGGAAGGGAAAGGAGCTTGTAGGCCACCTTGAGTCTCCTTAAAGGTTTGGTATAAATTCAAACTCTTCTTTTTCTTCTCCCAGTTTGGGGGCTGGGATAGCTGTTGCCTGTTTGGCTGAAACTGCCCTGGGAGCATTTGGAAATGGCATCTGCTACCTCAGGTCATTCAGTCATCTTTGCATTCTTCTGGTGCACGACCAGATCGGGTGAAGTGAGATTCTACTGTACCCAGAAAGATCCAGAAGCAAGTATTATAAGTAAACATGGATTCAGGTTCATAGACTCACTGTTGTTAGAGATTTGAACTGGGGTGGGGGGGGAATGCCCTCGGGCGCCCTTCCTGTTCACTTCCAACCACTAGTTTAAGGCTGAGAACAGCATAGTTTTTAAGATAATTAACTGTTGTCACAAAATTGAGCCACACAAGGGCTTTTGTGCGCACCACACTGGCAGCCACAGTGCCTGAAGCCAAACGCAGCCCTAAAAATAACATAATACTGGGTAATAAGAAAAATCATAGTTGCATTTTAATAAGCAGCTCACAGAAGGAAAGTCACCCAAATGCAAACCTACGAGGCCTTCTGTCAGCACTTATACCACGGGGGAAGTAACCCGAGTTAATTTAAAATAGCTTGCCCCACAATTCCTGGGCTGCATACATACAAAACACACACAGATCTTGCCAGATTCAAGACAATACAGGAGAATACTCTTACCTTTCTCCCAACCCCTTCGTGGCAACGTTTATGCGAGGGGGGTGGGGGGAAGGAACGAAATGCAAATTAAAAATGGCAACAAAGAAATTGTCACTCAGATGTAGTGGGAGGTTTCATTTTGGAGGAGTTAGCATTCTTGCTGCCAAGTCTAAAAATAAAAAAAAATGGGGAGAAAAGGAGCCAAAAATGGTTGCTGGAAGATGTGCATATCTGGGGGAGGTGGGGGGGGGCAGGGGAGGGAGCCGGCTTCTGAAGAAGGATTTGGCTGGTAATTTTCAATCAATTATATTTCTTGACGACGTGCCAGCCTGAACAGGAGAAAAAGAGAAAGGGGGCAGGCCGCTTGTCTTTCAAGCAAGTTGGCGACCCGAAGCGAAGCCCTGAGATGCACATCCGGGATAGACTTTGCTACCTGGAACATTTGAGCACACCCCCAGATCTTACAGAATTTGCCAACCTCAAAGTCACAATCCTAACTCACCTGAAGGCTGCAGAGATTTGAAGAACAAGAAGTCTTCATTTAAACTTTCTAACTAGACAATAATAGATAGCTTAGGTACACAAGCAATTGTCCCCTAAAATGTCAGTTTTTTCACTATTCTTGGACAGCCCCATCTTTTTGCCAACTGGAGACTGGTAACCCTTAGCACAGCAATTCCCAACCAGGGTTCCATGGTACCCTGGGATGCCATGAACATGTCCCAGGGGTACCGTGGCAACACTACCACCACCACCACCCCGACTTTTGTGGTGTCTCCCGCCGGCGCCAGCAAGGACATGGAGCTGGCCCAGGAGGCAGGGCCTGCTGCAAGGTCAGCAGCCAATTCTCGCACACACACACACACACCCAGTGCTTCCCTTCACCCTGGGAGGGGAAGGTGGGGGGTGGCAGGGGTACCGTGAGATATTAAAAGTGAGGTCAAGGGTACCATGATGTTGAAAAAATTGGGAAACACTGCCTTAGCACATCAGAAAGGGGGGGGGGGAGAGATTTTATTTTACCAAGGCTTGTATTACCAGCTTTGCTACAGTTTAGAAAGATTACAAAATAAACAAAAGTTATTCATGGGAAAATATTACCTTCCATGTGACACTTAAAGGCACAGCAGGTCTCTGGGGTCAGAATTTATGCTTAAAAGGCTCTTTGAAAGCTAGCTGCACTTACTCGTGGAATGAAAAGGACATTGCCTGGAATTATGGTCTATTTGTTTTAATGATTGGATCCTTTCTGCTTTGACAAAGGTGAGCTTTTAAAGCCAAGCGCAGCAGACTGAAATGGCACTCCTCAGGCCAGCGCTCAGCCGACCTTCCTCATTCTCTCGGTCAATAAGTGTCTCATAAATTGCTCGTGATTATGCCTTAATGAAGTACAGCGGGTGTCGGGCGAAAAGGACAGAAACCAGCAGGCCGCTTCTGAAACAAGTGGGAACGATCTCGGCTGTGCTTCTGAAACTTATGTCAGAAGCATTTCAAAGACAGAGGCAATTTGTTCCAAATTCCAGAAAGAAGATCCAGCTGTTGAAATTGCATGAAAAGTGAGATGAGGCCTCACAGTCTAAGAATCTTGCCTCCTCCAAAACTTGTGCATGTGTTCACCCAGCTTTGCAGATGTCCCAACTGTCCCTAGTCACAAGGGAAACCTTTTTCCTCCCCGGTTCCTGGCTGTGGAAAGTCTCAGCTGACATATGGCCACCTTGCAGGGTTTTCAAGGCAAGAGTCAGAGGTGGTTTTCCATTGCCTTCCTCTATGAAGCAGCTCTGGACTTTCTCGGGTCTTTCAAATTGAGTCGTGGCTTCCAGCACAGAGACCCCTTCCGCACATGCAGAATGATGCAATTTAAATCCACTTTCACAATTGTTTGCAAGTGGATTTTGCTATTCCACACAGTAAAATCCAGCAGCAAAGTGCATTGAAAGTGGATTGAAAGTACATTATTCTGCATGTGAGGAAGGGTTAGTCAATCGCAGTGGTGTAGTGGTTAAGAGAAGGTGTACTTTAACCTGGAGGAACCGGGTTTGATTCCCCGCTCTGCCGCCTGAGCTGTGGAGGCTTATCTGGGGAATTCAGATTAGCCTGTGCACTCTGTGCCAGCTGGGTGACCTTGGGCTAGTCACAGTTCTTCTGCGCTCTCTCAGCCCCGCCTACCTCACAGGGTGTTTGTTGCAAGGGGGGAAGGGAAAGGAGTCTGTAAGCCCCTTTGAGCCTTCTTACAGGAGAGAAAGGGGGGAGATAAATCCAACTCTTCTTCTCATGTTGGGTCTTCTTTTCCTTCTGCCTTCCACTTTTCCGAGCATTATTGCCTTTTCCAGTAATGTTTGTTTTCTCATAATGTGACCAAAGCAGGCTCAGTTTATCCATTTTAGCTTCTAGGGGGAGTTCAGGCTTGATTCTATCCAGAACCCATTTATTTTGTTTTGGGGTTGGTTGGGTTGCTGTCCATGGTATCCATAAAACTCTCCTCCAACGTATTTCAGAGGAATCTACTTTCTCCCCGTCAGCTTTCTTTATGGTCCGACTGTCACACCCACACATAGTAACTGGGAGGAATATTATGTCATGGATTATCTTAATCTGGGTTGCCAGGGACAAATCCTGTCACTTCAGAATCTGTTCAAGGAGTCACTCCGAATTAATTTGCACCCATGGGAGCAACGGGACCCTGACTAAGCACGTAAGAACTTTGGGAATGTGCCATTCCTGTAAAGCCAAAGGTAAAAAGCCATATCTTTAATGTCACCCTCAGACTTTTATGATTTTTTTTTAAAAAAATCTGTTTCTAGACAATATGTTCGAATGAGTAGCCCTGCGTTTCTGAGAAAGAGAAAACGTCAATTCCCTCCCTTCGCGAACATATTTAATGCTCCCCTGTTTCCCAAGTTGGTTCGCTCCGTTGCCGTAGCGACCACCCCAAACAGACAACTGGAAACCGCTCGCGAGGCAGGTGGGTGAGTCTTTTGCACGCGGCTCCCTTCGGGGCCAGATTAAAACTCTTTCTCGCGGCGGTTGGGAGGCACCATTGACTGAAAGGAGGGGGAGTCGTGGGTGTGCTAAAGATTGGGTGGAAGAAGAGAAGTTTCCCTGAGGCAAAAATTGCGGGGTGGCCCCAAACTTGGCAGGGCAGTCTGAAAAAATACACTCCTGTGTCCTTGACAGCAGTCTAGCAGGCTGAAATTCAACAGGGGAGTCATTAGTCTGTGGTGTCTTGATCGTGACTGGGTCTAGCAGGCTGAAATTCAGCAAGGGAGTCAGTCTGTGGTGCAGTGTTTGTGACTGTCTAGCAGACCGAAATTCAGCAGGGGAGTCATTAGTCTGTGGTGTGATGATTGAATTAGCGCCAGTATTTTTTTTTTTGAATTTATAAAAATAATATTTATTTTCTCTTACATAGATAAACAAAACATTCAAACATAGAAAAAAAAAGACATTGCATATTGACTTCTAGCTATCCCATCTTTGGTTAAAAGTTATCTCTAGGTTCATGTATATATAATTAAGGCATTAATTCAATAGTTATTTCTTAAATGTATTGCAGTAGTTACAGTCTACTGTTTTCTTTAGATTTAAAACCCTGCCACTACTTTTCTATTTCAAAAGTCTTCCAGTCTGGGCGAGGGGCTGGGGTTCAGGTCTGGGGGCTTCCGCAGTCCTGATTTATCATCTCCAGACTAAGGAATTATTTTTACATTTATTTATTTGTGTGTGTGTGTGTGTGTGTGTGTGTGTGTGTGTGTGTGTGTGTGTGTGTGTGTGTGTGTGTGTGTGTGTTGCTTGCCCCAGGGAGGGCAGATCCTTAGGCACAGCCAACACGCCCCTCTCACAGCAGATTCACCCCCCTCCGCTTTGAATGAGGCGCTAAGTGTGTTAATTTTCTTATCCTCATTCAAAAACTGTTTGCTTTCTTATGTGTTGTTGCTAACACGTCTTGTTCCATGGCAGTGTTTTCACCTGTTCTTCTTGATGTTCTGTATATATTAGATTCCTTCCTGCCCTTTTTTAGCTTGGAGAATACTTAAACTGAGCTCAGGAGATTCCCACCTGGGAGACAGGGAATGGCGATTTAGTCCTGCTTCCCTGAACAGCCAGTGGGAATCGTTCAGGGTCAAGATGCCCTCCTTATCTCAAAGCCCTTCGTGATGAGATTCCAAGGTTTTGTTTTCTGTCATTTGTGTACAAAAAGATTATTTTTGTAGGACAACCCAACTACGCTTGACTTGGAAAACAATTTGTGCACTAATGTTAATTGTTTTCATTACAGCTAATCACCTTTTGAAAGAAAACGAAGAACAAAACCTGGCCAAATGGATAATCTCAGGTCCCCTAGTTTTTTGGAAGAGAATCTGACTCCTTATTTTCGTTCGCTGCTAGAGGAGACTGCAGAAAAAGACATCATACCTCAACAATTCTTGCAAGGTGAGGACAGCTGGAAAGGTTCAGGGATAAAACAGGGTGCTGTTTCACAATGCAAACCTATAATATGTTGCACAAGACTGAGAAGCGTCTAGCATTGGCTGGCCAGTCTGGGGCAGTGATACAGAAGGTTTGTAAGCATCTGAGCTGTTCAGGGAACAAACTCATTAGAGTCTTTACTGTCCTGCTTCTGTGGGGAAAGACACTTGCCAGCATAGTTTGGGAACATTTCTGTTCCCCGCTCCCTCCCCACACCCCCATGTGGGGTTTGGAGATCCCAGAAATACAACTGATCTCCAAACTACACAGATCAGTTCACATGGAGAAAATGGCTGTTTTGAAGGATAGACTATGTGGTTTTATAGTCTTATTTCCCAGGCTTCCCCAAACCCACACACACAAATCTCCAGGAATTTTACAACCTGGCAACCATGATTTCCCCCAAAGTATTGCTAATGAGGGCCAATCCAGCTGTAAAGTCAAACCAGGTAAGCTCCTGATGTGCCAAAATTCCAGTGACATCCACTCACCTTTTCAGATGTAGTGGTTAAGATCAGATGCACTCTAAAGTGGTGAACCATGTTTGATTCCCCACTCTGCCACTTGAGCTGTGGAAGCTTATCTGGTGAACCAGATTAGTTTGTGCAGTCCGACACATGCCAACCCAGCTGGGTGACCTTGGGCTAGTCACAGTTCTTCTGAGCTCTCTCAGCCCTACCTACCTCACAGGATGTTTGTTGGGGGGAGGGAAAGAAGATTGTAAGTCCTTTTGAGAAAGGGGGGATATAAATCCAAACTCTTCTTCTTCTTCTTCTTAAGGATACTTGCATTTTTTGAAGGAGTGAGCAAACCAGCTTGTGGATTGGGCAATATCTCAGGGGCTGTGATCAGTCAGCCGCCACCAGTGAATATTTGAGTGTACGCAAACAAAGTATATCATATGCATGAAGGCATTTCCTTTTACCACCTGCCACTAACCTTCAGTGGACCATAAACCTTGCATTCCCATTTGGCTAATAGAAACCTCCTTTGCTTGGCACTTAGGGCTGATTGCCAGTGACAGCTCTGTCACCAAGGTAGAGAGCATCTGTCGGTTTTAAGTCCCTAGGTTCAAAATTGTCTTTGCATATATTGTGTGACAAAAATTATTTCTTTTTCCTAGCAGACTTGGCAGTAAAGCTTTTAAAACGTCGTCTCTGGGCCTCCTTATCATGTGTAGGCTTGTCAAGAAGGGGCTATCGAAGTTCTACATAGTTAATAATGTCCCATTTCCATCAGGACTCAGATTTGAACATGAGTACAGCGAAGAGTTTGGCCAAGATGCTTCTGAAGGAGAGCAAGAAGAGTCTGGTGCTAGTGGGTGAGTGTGGTTGTGGCTGTAGATTGTGTCTATTGGCCATTCGACCTACGCATAGTGGGAAGGTGTTTTAAAATCCAGAGTTTTTTTCAAATGGAGAGGCTGTAAGAATTGCCTTGCTCCGTCAGGCCAAGATTCCAGGGATAAAACACTACAAAAAAGCATTCTCGATGAGAGTGTACAATGCATATTGCATCAAGATGTTTTTGTGGCGTGAGCTTCAATTGTGTTTTAATAGAGCAGCACCAAAGAAATATAGCATATGTAAAATCAGATCATCAGATTTGCTTTTTTGTGGTGTTTTGTTATGCGTGCATATGTGGCAAACTGTGTTTGCCCTGCATACGAGATGTGAAACTATCAAATGAAACAAAGGAGGATTGTTTCAGTGCCCTGCAAGTGTGGAAGTGTGAAATACAGAAAACTTTCGGACAGGCCCTTTTCTTCTGTGGCACCAGGAATGTTGAACCCCTGAGAAAAAGCCACATGAAATCACCCCTTTCATGTTTACATTTAGGCATCACTTTTCAGTGAGCTCCTGGGATGTCTCGATCACTTTGATTTGGCTGCACTGTTGTAGGGTTGAATTCAGATTTAGTTGGAAATTTCCATGTTCCCTCTGGAAATGGCTCCCACTCCATCATTCATTGGGGTCCCCTGCCCACCAGGAGCAACATTTAATGGAGATCACTGGGCTGCTGTGGGAATGGGGAGACAGGAAATGTCTGTATTGCTGTTGGAAAATTTAATTTGAATCCAAACCGTTATTTTTATCTGTTTCATTCAGATTGGTCTCTGCTCCTTTTTTTTGTTCGTTATTCCTAATTATCCTTTATTAAAATATGATTTTAGCAGTAGGCTTTAGTTCTCAATTTACTTTTTGGATATGCATACATATTTTTTTAATGAACCCATGAAAAATGAAAATGGGAAGAACCACGCATACCTCCTTGGGGTCTTTGAGGAAAGCCAGGATCAAAATGTATTAGACTGATGGTGATTTTGTTTAAAACGTTTTAATATATATGTGAAAACCAAAGTGTTTGTCTTCTCATCCATTTCTAACCAAAAGGGAGATCTCAGAACAGTGCGCAGCCCGCCGCAGCAGAGGACCAATGAGCTACCCGGATCGGGTTCGCATCCTCAACTTGCGCCGAAACCTGAACCAACTTGATAACCTTGCCAAAGAAAAGAATATAATCTTTCGAAAAACCAGGTGAGGGAGTTCTTCCCCCTTCTCTGGTCTGTCCTTGCTCCTTGAAGGAGATAGAAACTGTTCAACATGTGCTTTTGCGCTGCTGCTTTTGTGCAGACATCCAGAAAACTTTAATGTATCCTTTGGTAAACTCATACAGCACCTCATCTTGATGAGAGAATGGCGATCTATTTATTATCTCATTTGAACCCCATTCTTACTAATACTGTAGCTAAATTTCTTGCCTTAACTATAAGATTAAGGGAACAATAGTGCTAGTTAAGCTGATCTTAAAGCTTTGTATTTAACTTTTTTATGTCATTAAAGATGATGGCGGTGGCGGTGGCGGTGGCGGTGGCGGTGGCGGTGGTGGTGGTCCTCTACAGCATATGGTGGCTTGCAGTGTTTGTGTCCCTTTTCTTTCTGGGGCTCAGAGTTCAGCCTCCTAGTAAGACAGGTTGGTCCTATACTGGAAGGTCAGCTGACTCATGTGATTATGCAGTATGTCTCTGGCTCCCAGAATTCAAATGGTCAGTAGATGAAGAAGAAGAGTTTGGATTTATACCCCACCTTTCTCTCCTGTAAGGAGGCTCAAAGTGACTTACAAACTCATTCCCTTCCTCTCCCCACAACAGACACCTTTTGAGGTAGGTGGACCTGAGAAAGTTCAGAGAGAACTGTGACTGGCCCAATGTTACCCAGCAGGCTTCATGTGGAAGAGCAAAGAATCAAACCCAGTTCTCCAGATAAGAATCTGCTTCTCTTAACCACTACACAGCACTGGCCCTGACCCGAATAGCCCAGGCTAGCTGGATCTTATCAGATCCCAGATCCTAATTAGAATCAATTCTGGCAAGTATTTGGATGGGAGACCTCGAAGGAATACCAGAGTTATGACACGGAGGCAGGCAATGGAAGACCACCTCTGAATATCTCTTGCCTTCTTCTTGCACTGAGAGGTTTGTAGGACTTTCCAGAAGCCACACATGTTAATGAAAGGAGGGGGCCTGAGCTCTCTAAAATAAATATATATATTTTAAAAAACCTCTTAATGCAGATTGTACATGCTCGTTTTCAGGGAAGAACTGAATGCCTGCCATTTGCGGATCAAGACGCTAACAATGCAGCAACAGGACGTGGAGAGAGAAATTGAGAGAGAGAAGGAGGCTGGAAATACGTAGGTAGCACTCTCTGCTTGTCAGAGATTACTCCTCTTCCCAGTATTGATTCAAAGGACATGAGAACATAGCCTGGAACTTTGCTAAGGTTTCCAGCCTCTCCCTGATGCTGGTAAAGCTCAATAGCACTGTCCAACACTTACTTGATTCCCTTTGTGAAGTGATGCTTAATGGGTTAGTGATGAAACCAGCAAACAAAAACAGAGTTATCTGAGGGGGCCACAGCAGGTGGCACAAAATGTTAACCTTTTGTCATGGGCTGTTAAAAAAAATAAACAAAAGACGGCAGCATTTTTGCTGTTGTGTTGCCGATAGCCTCTCTGTACTGCTTGAAGACAGGGGATATTTGCTCAGTACAGTTGGAGGTGCAGCAGCTTTGGAACAGCTTGATCTTCTCTGGATTCAGGTAGAAGATATGATTCCATAGGGCCATGAAAGCAAAACGCCTGGCAGCTGGTAATTCTGAAATCTCTTTGTATTTCAACAACATCAAGGAAGGGGTGATCAAAGATCATTTGATCTTGGTAGCCCAGCAGCGTGGCGAGGGGGGAGAGGTTTACAAGGGGTCATCCAGGAGTCAGTTCCAAACTGCAGACTTAAAAACTGCATCTTGTGATAAGTGAGAGTGGAATTTTCAGTTACCAGGGACAGATCAGAAGATACTGGCAAAGCCATTTGAAGTGGTGGGTGGAAAAACGAAGTGAAACAAACCAGAAGATGTTGCAGGTAGAAAATAGTACCGACCGTTGTGCATGGCTGAATTTCAGTAATTTTTAGGGAATCAAAATAGGTACGAGGATAATTCATGCAAGGTCTAATCTGGAAAGAACTAGCAGGAACCAGTTCATCGGAAGGCAGGTATCAGTCCAGCGGGACCAAATATGAATAGCATGGGCCAGATTGTAACTATATTGGTTCCGTTTAAAAGTTGATTTCCCAGTGCTTGGGATAAAATGGTAGTTAACTCCTTTTTAAAACAGTAGGCTGGATTGGTTTATTCTCCTTGTCAATGACTTCTTTCCCTCCACACACACACACCTACAACTTGGGAGCCGGAGAGGCGCTATGCTCAGGCCCGGATCCTGAAAAATCTGTGACAGATTGAAAGGGAGTCTAATAATGGCAATAATGGTGTTTTCTTGTGTACTGCCGCGGCATCAGTCTGTTAAGAGGCTAAGATGGCACTGTGCTTTCCCTAGACCTTTTCTCATGGGACTAATTAAAATTCAAGGGTAATAAAACTGGTGTATTCTTAATGGATCTGTGTAGGGGAAAACAATGAGATTCAGCCATTCATTTTAAGCCTCAAGGTGGCCTCTGATTACTACAGCGATTACAATATTATGATCATAATTCTGTTCTCAAATGCAACAGTACAGGCCTGGAGGAATTCCATTTATTTTTGGAAGCATATTCTGGTTTATTGGCTCCTCCCTTCTGCGCCAGTGCTGTAAAGTGTCACAACAGTCACAAGAAGTTTTAGTTCTTCCGAATCCTTACAAAAGCTTTTCTTCTATGAAGCCATTGGGCTTATTTCACCACCTCTCTGTTTCACCTGCTTTAGATCCATTTATGCAGCTGCCCATGACCAACCAATAGCCAATAAGCACTGTAGGATTTTTAGTTGGCCAGTTTGCTTGGGCTGCGTGAAACCTCTTCTTTTGTTTCTAGAAGCACTTCTGGCTTATCGGAAAATGGCCCTGCCTGTTGGACACTTACCTGTAAAAACGGGTGTGTAATTTTCACACCGAGAGAATTTCCAAAGTGGTTATTTCAGTTGTAGCTGAAGGCAGCAGGCTGGCCGGCCCGCCACGGGGGTCCTTTGTATTGTCAAATTACCCGTTCCCATAGCTGGCCAGCCTGCTGTTGACTGTGGTACGTTGCCCATTCTGTACAACTGGACTAATTTTTCATCATCTTGTGCTAAAAATCAGCACTTTGGGGGAGGAGAAGGAAGGGGTAGTCCCACAATAGCTTTCCAGCAGCTTGTCACTATGTACAGGATACTTATCTGCTGCAGATGTGCCTTTGTTCACTCCCAAGACCCCAAATCTGACATGCTGGTTACATTCTTTGTTTTACTCATGGGGAGGGGACGGAACCTAGTGTGCTTCTCTCTGTATCTCTGCCACTCTGTCTCTGTCTCTCTCATACACAGCCCTCGCACTGCTCTGGTTCCCTGGCTGTGAAGTGGGAGGCAATTAGCTATACATTCCCCCCATTTGTTTGAATTGAAAGCCGTTGGCAGTTTGTGTGCTGAGATCAACCATGTTGTGAACAAACTTTGCAGCCACTGTGCCTGCTTGCTGTTTGTCAAGTTAATATAATTGTGTCAAGGCATAACAAACTAATAAAGGCAAGTTAACTGCTGAGCAGTAGGGCTGATGAGCAGAAGTAATGGGCTGAGGTACTAGCAGAATCACAGTAAAACAAATTCCACTGTAGCAGACCTCGCAGAGAAAACCTTTACACATCTCTTAGCAGACAACACCAGTTCCCAAGAGCTCTCTTGTCTCTTCAGGGATTGCATGTCTGGGAAAATTCTATCTCATAGCATTGGACACACACTTTTAACACGATTTGTGTCAGCAAATCTGAGAGCAATACCATAAGAGATCTAGACTCTGTGAGGAGGTGAAACTCCTACCAGAGTCACTCAAGGCAGAATGGTCACAGCTGAGACACCAGGCTAAGATGCATCTATCCCCTTCCGAGATCAGTAGGATCTTTCATAGACAACCACAGTGCTGCTGCAGCTAACCTTGGTTAGCACTCTGCAGAAAAAGACAATGGTAAATCATTTCTGACCAACCCTTACCTCAAAAACTCTTTGATGAGACAGTCCAAAGTAAAAAAAAGATATAGTGCTGGAAGATGGAATCCCCAGGTCTGATGTTCAGAAGTGACTTAATGACACTTGACATGCACGAATAGCATAGGAGAGATTTGTTACGGCTGGGAGAACAGTTGGGTTCTTAGAGACCAACCAGATTTTCAGAGGATGAGCTTTCAAGAGTCAAAGATACCTAACAAAGGCCGTTTCCGCACGGCCGTGGAGGCGGAGGCTGTTCGCATGCAAGCATGCGGGCGGCCTCCAGAGAGGCCGGCAGACGGCAGGCGGCTCCGCACAGAGCCGCCTCTTCCCCCTTCCCCGTCCCACTCACCGTGTCCCCGTCGTCGGCCTAGCTGGCACTGTCGCAGCCAGAGTTCGCCCATCGCTGCCCCTCCTGACCTCCAGGGGTGCGGGAGGACAGTGTGGACGGTGGCCGAGAACTTCGCGACGGCCAGCATTTGACCGGGACATGGTGAGTGGGATCGGGGAATGAACGAAACTAAAGCGTCGTTCCCGGCGGTGCTGTTTGCACCGAGCCGCCGGGAACACGCTTTCCCCTCAAAAACAACCCTTTAAAGGGTTGTTTTTTAGGGCAGCCTGACGCCGCCCTGGGGGAGGGGGAGCGCTGGGGGAGGGGGAGGGGGAGGGGGTGCGTTGCAGCAGCGCCCTGGGGGGAGGGGGTGCATTGCAGCAGCGCCGCCTGTGCAAACGGCGGCCTGGGGGCGGCGTTTTTACCACCCCCAGGCCGTCGTTTTTGGCCCGTGCGGAAAGGGCCAAAGAGAGCTTTGACTCTTGAAAGCACAAACCCAGGAGATCTTGTGGGTTTAGATAGAATTTCCCGTTCAAGAAGAAATAGGTCTAAGAACTCACCAATTTCAATAGTGGGTCACACCAGCATTGGGGCTATATGTGGGAACATTCCTTTGGACAGCAATGTGTTCCCAGACTCCATGGTGGCTGTCTCCTTGACATGAAACATTTCCAGGCCAAACCCACCTTTGTCCTTGACATCAGCAATCTGCCTCCTGAATTTTCTCTTGCAGCTTTGGCTCTGGCATTGCCCGTAGCCCAGCAGTGGCAACTGGTCACAGTCTTCTCTCAGGATAACAGCCTGGCTCTTCTTGATTTTGCAAGCCGGGCTCTCTTCCCTACTGGAGTATGTTGTGCTGTATTATACCAACTTTTGGATCTTCAGACTGAGGCCCCAAATGATCCTCTATCGGCGAACACCCATTCCAGGTTTGCTTCCTGGTAGAGCCACTTATATGTCTAAGAGGCGTTCCTCTACCTTCCATCCCTTTGGGAATTTTTTCTCTAAAAGAATTACATACAAAACTTAATGTCTTTTTTTCCAGAATTGCCAACCACTTCAGAATAAGCTGTAATGTCTGCAAAAATGCCCTCATTTCAGTAATTGTCAGTCAACTAGTGTTCAGAATTTTAAAGAGACTGAAAGGAGAATGGACAGGGTAGGAGCATAATTGAAAGGCACACCATTAATATAAACTGGCAGAATTCCAGCAACATAAGCCTTGCCCTCAAGGCACTATAATTGTTTCTTTTTTGTGTACAAGGTTTTAACATTCATTATTTCCAATTTTCTCTCTTTTACTTAAAAAAATATATATATAAGGGCTGCCGTGTTCCGCCTGCAGGCGACACAGAGGCGTTTGTGTGCTGAACTGGGAAATGAAAAGGACCTGGAGTCCACAATTGCTGAGATGCTGAATGAAAACATGTAAGTTAAGGAGGGGGAGAAAGGTGGCAAAAAAGGCTTGATTGTTATGGTCTCCTATTAAGACAACCTAGCAATTTCACCCAGAGTTCAGAAAACCTACTTAATGTTTCCTGCTTTTAAGCTGCGAGGATTAATCAATAAGTATGTAAATGTGTTAACATCTAACATTTTAATAGACTGAAAACGTGAAAGGCAGGCAACCGATTAAGGAAGTTTGGACTTTGTACCGTGAAAGCATTTTCTGCCCTCCTTTTGGAAGACTGTCAGAAGTGTCAGGGAATAAATTTTCGCACCATGCTGATTTTTTTCCAGCGGGCACATTCAGCGGTTTGTATGTCTGTCCCACTTTTCCCATGAGGTCAACGCCTTTTGTGAGAGAGAACCAGGATTTGGATCTTCAGGTGTGTAGGGGTTTTTTTTCAGCAAAAACATTTAACTAAGATGAGGCCAACCCCGGAAGGGAGGTCCAGGCAGATGAGACTGGTACAGCGGGAGAAGCATATAGTGGGAGAGGTAGGGATGAGGAATTTTGACCTGAGAAGACAAGGAGTTGGTTTGGATGATTTTCCAGGAGTTCCCTTTCACAAACAACCTCTCAGCTGAACAGTTTACTCATCCAAACAGTGTCAGGTTCCACCCAGACACAGGATTTGCATTCGCCAACCCTGCTGCTGCTGCTGCTGCTGCTGCTGCTGCTGCTGCTGCTGCTGCTGCTGCTGCTGCTGCTGCAGCTGCAGCAGCAGGGAATGCAAATGCAACTACAAATGTAAATGGACTGATAAGCCCACCCGCATCCAGGAGTTCCCTTTCACAAGCCCACCCGCATCCAGGAGTTCCCTTTCACAAACAACCTCTCAGCTGAACAGTTTACTCATCCAAACAGTGTCAGGTTCCGCGAACCATGGGAATTTGCATTCCTTAAACCCACCACTGCTGCTGCTGCTGCTGCTGCTGCTGCTGCTGCTGCTGCTGCTGCTGCTGCTGCTGCTGCAGCTGCAGCAGCAGGGAATGCAAATGCAACTACAAATGTAAATGGACTGATAAGCCCACCCGCAATACAATGCACCCAATCACACCTTTGCATAGCAAGTTCTGCCCAAACACCCTGGGACATGGACAATATATATCCCACTGAACTTTCCCTTTTCACTAGACACGGTGTGTATCAGACTTCTCTCTGCGATACGCCTCTGGAGATGCCAGCCACAGATGCAGGCGAAATGTTAGGAACAAGATCTACCAGACCACGGCCACACAGCCCAGAAAACCCACCACAACCAACTTTACCTGAGATTGCTTGACCCTTCTGAACACAGGAATACGTCAAGCCTCTTTATGAAGGAGATACTGCAGTTTTCCTGCTCTGTTTTGTGTACTTATGCCATTAAAGGTTTTTGAATTTGAATTTACTGCAGTTTCCCACAAGTTTGATCAGTCTGAGTAGAGAAGTTCCATGGGTAGTGATTTTGTGCAAGGAAGTTTCCCAGAGCATCCCTGAAACAGAAGTCCAGTCTTGATAAGCTTGCTGCCACCGTGACTGTGACTGTTAGCTCTCTTCAACTCTATGATCCGTTTAATCTTCCCTTCAGCTCTATGATCCATGTAGAGTCCTACTGTTGGGGATTTTTTTTTTATTGCGTGGCTGTGGTCTGGTAATTTTTTACTGCTAACATTTTGCCTGCATCCATGGCTGGCATCTACAGAGGAATGTCATTGTATGACGTGTTTCTTGACATGGCACATTTTACTGTGACATTCCTCTCAAGATGCCAGCCATAGATGCAGGCGAAATATGAGGAGCAAAAACTACCAGACCTTGGCCACACAACTCAGAAAACCCACAGCAGCTGGTTGATTCTGGCCGTAAAAGCTTTCAACGATACAAATATAGAGTCCCTTCCCAACTGTAAATATGAACGGGAGAAATGGGTGGATAAATACATGGGAACTCTCCCTGTTGCATCTAGTTTGGCTCTGATTCCCCATCCACTGGCCCACTGCAGGAAATGTTCTTTCCTCAGTGACTACCAATTGAAGAGACAGCATGCCAACCAGAAGGCTCTAGTATTTTATCTTGAAAGAGCGAAGAAGTACATAAGAGAGGAAATGTTTCCTATTTGGCCTTTATGCCCCCTCAGATCAATCCAAATAAACTTGGAAATATAAATTCTACGCTTAAAATAGGTTTGGCCTGCACTAGTGGACAATCCTTTAGAATAATTTCAGTATGGAGGGAAAGGAGAAAGAGAGCAAGTAAGCTGTTCTCCTCTACTGAACTCATACATATGACCACTTTGGAAATGAAACTTTTAAATAGGTGGAATTGCGAGGGCAAATAAAACAAGAATCGAAGACATTTAGAGCTTAAGAGGTCATTGTTCAGTTCATTCTCTGCCCTGAAAGGGGACCATTTATATCTCAACCATCCCCAACAGCTGTTTGTATAACCTACTTTTCCCCCCCAAAATTTTAGTGTTCCAGTGATGCCATGACAGACAGCACCAGTTTGGTCTTCTTGCTATCTGGCAGGGGAAAAAATATGTTTTGGGAGTCAGGACTGGGTGTTATAGCAAGAAGTCTCTTCTTGTGGAAGCAATTTGCTATTTTAACATTGCTTCTGGGATGAGGTTTGCATATTGCTATGCGGAACAGCCCCAGCTCTTTACTTAGCCCATATTTTAATATATCCTAGTAATGTTTCATTGTGGAATATTTTTTATATTTGAGGACCACTGGAGGAGACATGGTTGAAATATGTTTGGTCATTCATCTCAGATTTGTTTTGATATTTTATGTATACAACGATGTTTTGTTGGTCATGAATTTCTGGTTTGCCTTTGCATTTTAGGTAGACAGAAATATTTTGTGTTCACTGTTGATAATATACACTTATATATATTGTTTCTCCACAGCTCTCCTTATCATATAAGCTCAGCCAGCGTTTTATGTAAATCAAGTGTGCACCCTAGAATTGCTAGGGAGTTCTTGGCAGGCAAAGCGCTCAAATCAGGAATGAGCAAAATTTCCTTGTTCGGTTTCTTTTTGTATTCTTTCAGTTTTTCACGTTTGGTTGTTGGCTTTCTAAATTGGCTTGCCTTGTGCGAGTCCACACAGTTTTTATATGCAGTTCACACTGCATTGGTCCAATTACGTGATTATCTTGATTTAATGACACAGAACTCAAAAAATGCATGCATTTCAGAGTGGGGGAAAGAAAATGATGAAAAGAAACAAAATGGTGTGGACAATAAAGAATCATGGGTATGAGAGACAGAAGGGAGGAATACAGATTTTTTTTTCCAGGTCCAGTCAGCAGGGATAGGAAATTAAAGCACCCCTGATTTCAAAAGCAGAACACTTGAAAATTACATCCTTAGAGGTTCAGCAACTGGTTGAATTATGTTTGATTCCTCTTCCCTCTACTCCATTAACACTGCATGCTCTTTATTGGAGCCATGTATGTTCTCAGTAAATCATCCTGGGTGGAGGGCAACAATACAGGGAAATATATGAACAGCTTAGATGTCTGTTGGGTTTCTTGTATTTTTTTAAGTGAGGGCAAGGATGATGGGATTGCTACTCACCACCCATTCTCCACTTCCCTAGCTTTCAAGGACTTTAGAGAAGCTTACAAAGGCAAATGAATGAAGGAGAGGGGAGAGAAGAAAGGGTTCTCTCCCTCACAGATCCCTCCTGGTTACTCATTCATTTCACCAACGAAAGGTTTGGCCATAGTTGATCATGTTATCCCATGTCATTAGAGCTTTCAGGTCCCCCTTGGTGGAAGACTGAAGGTTGGGGGCAGATTGTGGTAAGGATGGGGAATTCCTTGGGGTACAGTGCCATAGAGTCCACCCTCCAGAGCATCCATTTCCTCCAGGGCAGCTGATCTCTGTAGTCTGGAGAGGAGCTACTTGTTGTGTAAGGCAGAAAAAGTAGCCTCCAAAAATGCTCTTGAACTGCACTGCCCTTCGCTAATTCAGCTTCTGATGTTCAGTCCTTTATATAAAGATGCCTTTTACCAAGGCAGTCTATCAGCCCATCTAGCTCAGCATTGCCTGCTCTGGCTGGCAGCAGCTCTGTAGGCCCTCAGGAAGGGAAGGCTTTTTTAAAATGTTGTTTTTCCATAGTCTCAGTTAGCAGATGTTGAGAACCTGCTTCCCTGAGATTATTTACATGGAGGTGCCAGAGGCTCTCTGCATGCAAAGTTCATGCTCTGCCCCACAGCTTCATGTTTTGTCTCATCCTCGTGTGCAGCTTCCGAATTCATAACAGCAGTGAAACCCTGGCTGCATTAATAAAGCTTGTCAGCTAGATGCCAGCTGATATGTGAAGCGGTTGATTAGTCGAGATAAACGGTTGCCTTTATTAAATTAGCTTGGCTTTCACAGTATTGATACAGCAGCAACGTTTTCTTCTATTTGTTTGCTGGAAGTATTTCTTTCTGTGGTTTGGGGGCTCTTTGAGTGTTTTATTTCAGTCAGTGAAAATGGGTTGGGTGGGCTTTCCTGTAAACAAACATTTCGGTTAGTTGCGGTCGTCGTTCAAAAGCAAGCTAGCCGACAAACCCAGTTCACGGCAGACTTTCCGTTGCCCGTTTTCCAAGGCTTGGGATGTGGAAGATCGAAATTGAGCAAGGCAAGTTTGCAGACCTCCGCAAGCAGATCACACAAGATGAGAAGGAGCTCGACCAGCAGCGCCGAGAGCAAGCTGAAGGACGGCTTGAGAAACAGGAGGAGCGGGCCGTGATGCTGAAGCAGAAGTGCCTGGCTGAAGAGAGGTTAGCTTGGAGTCTGGGGGCTGCTGCATATGGGTGTGTTTGAAAGGTCCAGAAACAATGAGTCAGCAGGGCCGTACTGCCCAGGGGTACATATGGGGTCAAATGTCCCCGGGCTGTGGCCATTTAGTCACATGGGGAGTGGAAAATCACCTTCCACACCCTACGTCAGTGAGCCCTCTCGGAGCCCTCTCTGTGGGCACACGCACACAGAGTTCATCATGTGGGGGGCAGAAAATCATTCCCCCCCCCCACATCTAGACTGGCTTCGGCCACTGAGAACGACGTGCGCGCACCACGGTGAGCAGAGAGGACTCGGCTGACGGGCCTGGTGCTTGTGCTCCGGGGTGGCTGCTGCCCGGGGGGGGGAGGGAGAGGAGGCATAGATGCTAGAGAGGCACAGAGCGGTGCGTGTGGGACTTGCTGGAGGCTAGAGCAGGCTGGCCCCTGCTCGAGCGGGTGGGGCGGAGGAAGAGGGAGCTAATCGGTTTTTTCTAAACTAAAACCTCAGCATTCAGGTTAAATTGCTGGGTTGGCACTTTGAGATAAATAAGTGGGTTTTGGGTTGCAATTTGGGCACTCGGTCTCGAAAAGGTTTGCCATCACTGCCCTACGTTGTTTGGTCGTGGTGGGGGAGGGTGCCTGCCCAGGGGGGGCGGGGCGGAAAACTCAGATTTTGCACTGGGCTACATTTTCCCTAGATACCCCTCTGGCAGTCAGTCATGGAGTGCAGTGGGGTAGCCATAATGTGCATCAGATCTGGGTGCTGAATAACAGCTCAGGTCCAGGATTCCCTTTCCAGGATCACCTGAGCTTCAAGATTCTAGTGTTAGCATCTCAGTTTCAACTGTCTGCTGTCTCATCCTCTGACATGTGACCGGGCAGGAAAGACAAGAGGAAGCTGGCGTGAGAAATGAAGGCATATATAATCCATCTCAGAGAGTCATGCTCTGTTCTTGGGTATCTATACACAATCCTGACAAACTGAAACTTAGCTGACATCTTAAATCCCCAAGCAGAGATGACCAAAAAAAACCCCCTCTCCAATTGACTGATTGATTCCCAACTTGACAGTTACTTAATCAATAACCCAGTTGCTTTCAGATATTTGACTAGCAGCAAACAGAAGTTCTGTTGACAAGGAATTAAGGAGGTCCCACCATGGTCAAGAGGGGAGACCATGACTCCTATTTTTCAACCATGGTTCAGTAGTTAAGAGTGATGGACTCTGATCTAGAGGACAGGGTTTGATTCCCCGCTCCTCCACGTGTGCAGTGGACTCTAATCCAGTGAACTGGATTTGTTTCTCTGCTCCTCCACATGAAGCCAGCTGGGTGGCCTTGGGTCAGTCACAGTTCCCTCAAAACTCTCCCAGCCCCACCTACTTCACAAGGTGTCTGTTGCGAGGAGAGGAAGGGAAAGGAGCTTGTAGGCTGCTTTGAGACTCCTTATGGTTGGGAAAAGCAGGGTATAAATCCAAACTCCTCCTCCTACTCTTCTTCTTCATTTTATCTGTTTACAGAGAACAGCAGAAAGCCACTGAGGATTATGTGCAAAAGGTTTCCAAAGCTTTGGATGATGCTCAGAGGAACCGTGAAAAAGCTGTGCAGTTTCTGAAGTCCAGCTTGGCCAGGTCTTCCATTTCAACTTCTCCTTACCATTACATTTCAAAGAGGTATACATGAAATTAGAAGGCTGACACAAGAACATGAGAAGAGTGCTGCCGGATCAGATCAAAGGTCCTACTAGAGTAGCATCTAATTTCCGATAGTGGCTGACCTGATGCTCCCAGGAGCCACCTGAGGTTGTTAGTCTACACCAGCTGTTGTGCCACTCCACCCCCTCTCCGCAGTTGGTGTGCAAAAACATATTGTTTCTCAGCCTTGGAGGTCCTTCTTAACTATCATAGCTAATAGCAATTGATAATTCTACCCTCAATGTGTAACCTTTCCCAGTACTTGCTCCTGCTGGATTAGGCTCAGCCAGGAGTCATTTGGGTTGCATTCCCTTCCCAGGAGTGGTCATCCCCTGTTTGCCCCGAGTGTCCTGTGCTCAAAGCCTCTGAACCTGGAGGTTCTATTTTGCAATCATGACTGATGGCCACTGATAGATACATCCTCTATGAATTCGTCCAGTACCTCTCGATAGGCATTTAAGCCACTGACTTTGTGGCACTGAATTCCATAGGCAGAGAACTCGATGCTCGCTATGTGTTCCAGGCAGTATTTCTTTTCATCAGCCAGAATCTGGTGTCCATCAGCTAATTTGGGTTACTTCTGGTCTAATGTTACAGGGAAGAAAAAAAATTCTATCCTCCAAACCATGCTTAATATGAATCTGTGCCATACTTCATGCCCACTTAATCACTTTCTCCCTCCTAAATTAAAACGTCCCACATTCCTTTGAGATCCTTAACAACAGTAGAACCAAAACCATTGTTGAAAACATAGACAAATAAGCAAATAAGCCCTAACTGAAGCATCTTCTAAAGCCTGGCGATGAGCCTTCAGTGTGGATTGCCTTCAAGGTGGCCACACATCTCACTGGTCGTATCCTCTCCAAACAGCGTTCGCAAGAAAGAAGCAAGCGCGGAACAGGAACGCCAGGAGTACATGCAAAGAAGGATGGAAACCGTGCTGTCTCTGAAGAACAACATCACTTCAACTCGGGTGTGTTCCTTGATCCGAACTTATGGGATGTTGCAGTTGAACAAACAAGGGGAAAGAGAGAGCCAAGAAAAGGACCAGAATGTTGTCAGCGAGTCTTCCAACATTCTGAGCTGAGCTTGTGTCAAACGTATATGTTAAACCAGCTCAGCACATTTGCACATGAAAGATATTACTCCGCTGCTCACCCAGACTCAGCCGTCTGGGAATAAAGTTAAACAGTGCAAAGGCAGGTTCTCCTGCTTGTTCTGTTCCCTGAGAAAACTGTCAGCTTGTTCCTTCCTTCTGTTTCTCTCTGAAGAGAGAATATCCATTTCTGTTTTAGGCCTTCAGCGTAGTTAACACCTTCAGAATAAGTTGCCAGATTCTGTTCCAGGTTTTTTTCCCACCCAATGAACTCTGGTGTAGCGGTTAAGAGCAGGTGGATTCTAATCTGGAGAACCGGATTTGATTCTCATTCCTCCACTTGAGTGGCAGAGGCTTATCTGGTGAACCAGATTTGTTTCCTGCTCCTACATTCCTGCTGGTGACCTTGGGCCAGACACAGTTCTTTGGAACTCTCTCACCTACCTCACAAGGTGTCTGTTGTGCGGGGAGGAAGGGAAAGGAGCTTGTAAGCCACCTTGAGTCTCCTTACAGGAGAGAAAGGCAGGGTATAAATCCAAAACTCTTCTTCACTCGTCTTTTCTTTTTATTGTTCTTATGTAGGAAAATTTCCGAACACTCCAGGCCCGGAATAAAGCCCTTGAGCTGGAAGCCAAAGAGCAAGAGCAGAAAACAGAGAAGGCCATCCAGGCCCAGGGCCTCAATGTCAGGAGGGAGGTTTTGCTCCATAAACGGCAGGAAGAGTTTGAGAGACAGAACCGGTAAGTTTGTCCTTCACTTCTAGGAGACATCCAGTTGATGGATCAATTGACTGGGTCCATTTATGCACCTGTGGTCTCCTTCACATTAAGTGCATGTTCCCTTTGGGTTGGATTCTCGGTTGCACACCATTTCATGTTCGTGGTTACGCACCATCATGCATTCTTTGGAACTCGCCGTGCTCTCAGATCGGAGAATCTCCGTGGTTTCTGAAAGTTCTCAAGTGTGACATTCCTCTGTCTTTGCAGGGGAAGAGAAGGGAATTGGTTTTCTTGCTCCTTTCTGTCTTCCCCGCCCACTTCAGAAGGATTGAAAGGGCTGGGTTTTTTTTTCACACTGAAGGCCTGTTGCTGGAGCAATAGACCCTTGAATTTGACACAAAACTTGCATGGTCATGCAGGAATGTCAAAGTCACTTGTTACGAAGGCTGGATATGACATAAATGTGACTTGGTTGGGCTGGGCCTTAGTGGCCTACCTATGACTCCCCTTCAAAGGAAAGGCATCCAGACATTGAATGCTACTCCCATTAGTGTGCAAACTGCTATGGACAGTGTCAGTTCCCCACAAAGGCCTCAAAACCAAAGAGCACACTTTCAGCAAGACGCACATTCTCTTTTCATTCTTCATCTGACTTTTGAAAAATATTTGAGGGGCTTAATCTCTCAGGAAGCCCATCCCTTGCTCTGGCGGCATTGATGGATCTCAGAGTTTGCATAACGATTACTCTAAATGCAGGGAATTCATGGAACAGCAGAAAGCGAGGAAAATTGAAATCGTAGCTTCCATTTTGAAAGAGGAAGCTCATCTGGAGAAACTGAGGAAACAATCGCACCCGCAGAGACACAAAAAGCAGGGAAAGCTTTCTGATGAGATAAGGTGGCGCAGGAAAACATGGCGGTATATCGAGAACGCGTGTGCCGAGCCGGATGCAGTTGTTGCCCAGGTGAGCCACCGGCACAGAGAGGTAGATGGCTTTTAAGAGCTGGTCAATTAATGCCCTCCATATCCTCACTTGAAATGTCTTCAGTTTAGAGGATGGTGCAGGGAACAGCGAAGTGATGCCTAGAGTTTCCAGCTGTGGGTGGGGAAATACTTGATTTGGGGGTGGAGCCCAGGGAGGGCAGAGTTTGAGGAGGGACTTCAGCAGGATACACCATAGAGTCTACCAACCAAGCAGCCACTTTCTATTGCGTGGAGTTCAATGGTAATAGCAGGAGACTTCCAGGTGTTACCTGGAGATTGGCAACCCTAGCAACGCCAGGTCAGATCTGAGGCCTGGAGTACTTAGCAGTGTATATCTTCTTATCCCTCACGTTGTTTCCAAGCAACCGACCCATTTCTGCTGTTGTTAACACAATGTGTCGTCTCTCAGTATCACTGTCTAGTTAGTATTATTAACACTCCTAAACCTCATTGTTAATGGGATTGTAATTGGTGTTTCAAAATGGCCACCATTGGAGAAGTCTGTTTGACATTGGGCTTTTTGTCTTGCTGTAGAAATCCTGGCGCACACCTTCACCTTGCTCTTCTCCGGATGATACAGCTGGTGGTCCAAGAGAGCCTTCTTGTAAATCAGTTCAACAGATGACACCTGAAAGAAAAGATGAAGAAAAGGAGGAAGACTCGAGGGAGACTTTAGCAGAACCGGAGTTTACAGGACTTTGGGATCAAGAATGCGACATATCCAAGGTGAACACTTCTTTCACTTATGTTGATTCCCATTTTAATTATCAAAAGATCTTTCTCATTTTTCCCCTGCACGTTTTATCACGCAGAGGCAACGAAAATGACATGATACAGCCCAATCTTGTCAGATCTCAGAAGTCAAGCAAGGCCAATATTTGGAAGAGACAACTCCAAGGAAAATGCAGCCTTGTTGTAATGTTTTTATTATTCACCACCTTCAGAATCCTGAGTTGGGTGAAAAGGCAGCTTTAAAATGTTTTGAATAAATAAAGCACAAAAATGTATGTGGCTGCATCAAAATTCTTTCTGTACAGTGCTTTTACGACAGAGCACGTACATTCCTGTGCAGTTAAAAAGGAATGTCGATGCAATCATGCATAAAAACAATCCCAGATTTCTGTTTGCAGTGTTTTGCCAATGAATGTATGCAGCATATACAGCATTCTGCATAAAAGGTTGGAAATAGTAGAATGAAACAAAGGAGAATTCCTTATGCATCTGTTTCACCCTGGAAGCCACTCATTAAGATCTACAAAATCAGGATTAGGAGGAGGAATTCAGGCAAGGAGAGCTTGAGAAACATCCCTCCTCTCTTTCTGTTCAGGATAGGAACTCTCATTATAACACTGTCAGTTGAATGAGCTAAAGGCTGACGCTGTTCTCGAAAGCATTTAACTACAGGAAAAATTAGCCAGCCTAAGTCTTTGTTCAGATATTCGCCAAGACACATATCACTTCATGTTCGCCCGCTTGTCGGAGTGTTACAACCGAACATGACATTTTGCTGAGTTGGTGATGAAAATGATTTCAAGTGGAAAAAAGAAATCCTTTCCCACCCCACATTGGAGACGGCTAAGTGCCTCTCGAAGATTGTCGCTGTGCGATACCCAGAGGTTCAGATCACAAATAAATAATGTACATTCGCAAAGTGGGAGCTTCTGTTTTGTTCCATAGCGAAAAGCCTGCGTGGTTGTATTCTCCCAAGTCACATGCGGATTGGGGAAAGCGGCTGGGCAGCAGAGAGAAACAAAATTCGGTACACGGAGCAGTAACTGTTCTTCAGGTCTTGAAGGTGAAGCTAGATCCATCGCCTGACTAATGACAATTTTGAAGTTAAACAGTGCATGCTGGGGAGTTTTGCTACTGAATCACCCAGTGTTATCTTTAGTGTTAAAAGCTGCTTGGGATAGGGTTGCCAACCTCCAGGTAGTGGCTGGAGCTCTTCCACTATTACAACTGATCTCCGGGTGATAGAGATCAGTTCGCCAGGAGAAAATGACCACTATGGCATTAAACCCCACTGTAGTCCCTCCCCTTCTCAAACCCTGCCTTCCCCTGGCTTCACTCCCAAAACCTGCAGGTATTTTCCAACCTGGAGCGGGCAACTCTAGCTTAGAGAGGGTGAGTCAAGGCCGTGTCATTGGGGATTCCCCTATAGAAATTATACTTGCTGCTGCTAGCTCAGGTAGGGGGAGGAGTGGCCACTGTTGGGGACATGGCGAAGAAGAGAAGGCTAACCACCATTTCCTCCACCCCTTTGCTTCACTTCCACTCCCCCCTCCCCCAGGACAGGTGCTTTTTATCATGAAAGGCAACACAGGGACTCGTGATCATAAGCCCCCTTCCAAATGTTTAAGTTGGCTCTGAGATGAGTGATTTGGAGTTGCACCGTGGATGTTTTGATTTGAAACTGCACATGATTAAAAACCATGCGCATGTTCTGCAGTTCCATCTGTTGCCTCTTTCACGTGACCATCGCGAGGGCCCTGAAAGGTTATCCCAAGCAGCTTTGACTTGAAAAATAAATACATCGATCGAAGCTTTCCAGCTCCCCAAATAGCTTCAACACATCGCGCTCATGCCTACCCTGGCCCCTCATCATGTTTTCAATCTGTGCAGGTAGCAGATAGCAGAACGGATTCCAAACCTTTAGGTGCCAGTAAACTGGAGAAGGAAATCTTTGCTGAGAATTTGGAGAAGCTGCACAGAGGAGTGATTCAGAAACACCGAGTCTCTGGGCTTGAATTTAAGGGGTGCCCTTTCTATAGCAAGCCAAGCCTTATTCACTTCAAGGTTGGTGCACTTTTTACAGAAAGAAAATTTGATTAGTTCCTACTAAAAACCAGTCATGAAGCCTGCTGCTGATTAAAGAAAACATGTACTGATTTGTGGGGTCCTTTGTTCATTCTCATAAAATGTGCAACCGTCTGTATGCGCAGGGATTTTGGCAGACTCACTTTGGGCACTTTCATACGAGCAGAATCATGCACTTTCAATCCACTTTCACAATTGTTTGCAAGTGGATTTTGCTACTTTGCACAGTAAAATCCAGCTGCAGGGTGCATTGAAAGTGGATTGAAACTGCATTATTCTGCATGTGCGAAAGTGCCCCAAGATTCCTGATGTACGTTTTCATAACCTAACTTATAACCAAACTAGGTAAGGCATTAGAGATCCATGACTGGATAGTAGCTGCCAGGAGCCCAAATTAGATCAGAATTATAATGTATGTGGAAGGGAATTAAACCTTTCCCCGGCTCTCCTTTCCTGATACAAACAGCTCTAGTGTCAGTACTGCTTTCCATAATAGAAATGGCTTCTCTCCTTGCATCTGATATCCATGTCTTTTCCATTTCACCACAAATTGTTCTGGGAATGGACTTGAGGAAATTCATGTGCCTCATCCTGTCTGATTGCACATTTTTAAAATTCTGTAATCCATTTTGATTCTCACTTTCTCAGCAAGGAAAGTGAGCTATAAATAAAATAAATAAATAAAATTGGGAAGAAGAAGAGTTTGGATTTATATCCTCCCTTTCTCTCCTGTAAAGAAACTCAAAGGGGCTTACAATCTCCTTTCCCTTCCCCCCCCCCCCCACAACAAACACCTTGTGAGGTGGGTAGGGCTGAGAGAGCTCCGAAGAACTGAGATTAGCCCAAGGTCACCCAGCTGGCATGTGTTGGAGTGTGCAAGCTAATCTAGTTCACCAGATAGGCCTCCACAGCTCAAGTGGCAGAGAGCTGGGAATCAAACCTGGTTTTCCAGATTAGAGTGCAGCTCCTCTTAATCACTACACGACGCTGGGAAAATACTGATGGTGAAGAAAAGGTTAACTCTCCTCCCTCCACAATGCTGGGCTCCTGATCTAACACAGATTTCTTCACACCAACTACAGAAAGAAGTTTCATAAGACAGGAGAGCAGCTGGTGGATCTCCAGTGTCACATTGAATCTGGCCATTAAATTCATCTTTTAGTTAGCCTTCTCACCTAGATTAAAGGCATGGCCATTCTGTAGCATTCCTTAGCCTCATTTCTTCTACACCTCCTTCCCTTGGTCCTCCTGCTGGCTTCTGACAGTCTGTAGGACTAGAAAATAAAAATATGAGTAGTGTGGAAGAACATCCAATATTCAACAGAGCAAACCATGTTGAGGCACACAACATGTTGATACTATAAGGTGTCCTATAGGGATGAAGGAACTATATACTATATATTGTTTAATCATCAAATTAATTACCTATAACTCATATAGGACAGTTACTTCACAGTTGATAAAATTCTTAAATGTGAACAAATGTGTCCATGTAATTACTGAATAATTGCTAAATATTTGCATTTCTATTCTACTTGGTACATTTGAAAGTGTTGCTTTGATAAATTTGGAAATGTTGCCTTGGATTCTGTTCTTTTGAACCTTTCAGGCTTATCTGATGAGCCAGATGTGTTTCCATACTCCTACATTCCCACTGGGTGACCTTGGGCTAGTCACAGTTCTTTGGAACTCTCTCAGCCCCACCTACCTCACATGGTTCCTGTTGTGGGGAGAGGAAGGGAAAGGAGCTTGTAAGCCACCTTGAGTCTCCATACAGGAGAGAAAGGTGGGGGATAAATCCAAATTCATCTTCTTTATGATTGTTTGTACATCTGGACTTTAGCCTATATAGTTTGATTGCTGGGTTTATTGTTTAGCAATTATTCATTAGAATACATATATTTTATGGTTTGCTATTGTTTTTTATTTGAATTACATATACAGTGTATGGGGGTACCATTATCTTTTCAGTGCTTAGGGCCTCTAAAGGCCTTAATCCGGCCTTGAGTTTGGGGCTTAACTGTTGCTCATTGCCAGGGGCTTCACAGTAACCCCAAATTCCCTAGCTGTGCGGCAGCTTAAATAATACATTTGATTGTTTCCAGGACTTTGATATTGGTAAAACCTATAAAAAGAAGATGATTTTGATCAACGCCTTCTATAGCATTAACTACTGCAAGCTGGTGGGAGTCAGTGAACACCTCAAGGACTTTTTCACTGTTCAGTAAGTACACACAGCAGTAACTTGGTCTCTGCCCTGGGGAAGGGGGTGGAGTAAAGGTTTAGGAAACATGAAAGGAGGGTGAGAGGGAAAGCATGGAGGAAAGGGTGGTGCTCGGTAGGCTGACTGTGGGTGGAGGGAAAATGTCCTGGGCAAAGCTGTTCTTGCTGGCAAATCTGTCCCACTCGGGTGGCGAATCAAATTAAAGTCATGCTGGGTCTCACTTGTCATAGATAGAATGGAAAATGAAAGCGGGGCTCCAGAAAACACGTCTGTACAGATAATCTTGCTGCGCCGGACATTCGCCCTCGTTGCACAGACGGCACCTTGTGCATCATTCTCCAGGGATTTTTCAGGTCAAAATGGCAAGGCTGAGAAATAAAAAAAAACATCCCTTCAGAGTAGATCTATCAAGACGTGTGTGGTGGGCAAGGTCTTTTTATTGTACCCTCCCCCCAACTTGCGTGTGGGCATCTATTCTTGAGTCCAAACATGTAGCATATGTGCAAAATAACCTTGGCTTAGTTCACATGCAAATTTATTCTTTCGTTGCACATATTAACCAAGCACATGGCTGGCTTTCTTGACTCTGAGTCCTTTCCCCAAGAAGATTACAAGTTGTAGTAGATCTGTAGCCGGTGGTGGCTCATGTTAAGAACAGATCTGTGTGGATTGGACTCTGGTTCTCTTAATGCTCCATTATCATCTCAAGATGAAAGCTGCAAATTAACAGCTTATTACACCCAACCCAGCTTCAGCCAAGCAGTTCAGAAATTATGCAGTAAATCAAATGACGGCTTGGCTTTTTTTAAAAAAAAAAATTTAAACTGTCCTTTAAAATTCTCGATGAGGGATTTTCCTGCATAGCTAGCTTTGAGCACAAGGTATGAGGTTATATATCCTTAGCAAGTCTAAAAATAATCATAATGTCCATGTGTAGTTGGGTGGGAAGTTATCTGTTTTCTAAAGGCAGGAATATATAGCACTGAACTTGGGAGCCAATCATCAAAGTTCAGAATTCAGGGACATAATGAAGGATAACCACCACTGGACATGAACACAGCTTGCTGTCGCGCTCCCCCACTCCCCTTGATCCTTCTGCCTCCTTCCTCTTTTTGCACACCGAGCTGAATTTTAATATCAACTTTGTTTGTTTGGACTCTGGTTCACTGTGATGTGTTAATACAGGCAGCCCTGAGTTTGTTCGCTCCTCACAAGCTAAGATTCTAAACCAGGGGTCTCCAATGTAGTGCCCGTGGGCGCCAGGGGGCCCGTTGACACAGTGAATGGGGCCAGGTGAGGCTCTTTACACAGCATGGCTTCTGATTGGCTGCGCAGATTAAAATAACGTTGACTTGTTGGCGACGTTTGGTTTGTTTAAGTTGCTCCTCTTCTTCACTGCTCTTGGACTTTCTCTCTGTGAGAACGTGGCTCCACTTTCTGTGGCAGCCATTTTGGGATTGAGCCCATGACCCTGAGTCAGAATTCCGAACATGACTGCAGGCTGAAAATGGTTAGGTTCTAAACCTTGGCTTAATTTTTGTTTTGTTTTTTTTTAAGGCCAAGATCTTTCTTCTGTTTTTCTTCCTTGTGAGCAGTGCTCAAAGGTACCCTGCCTCTGAACATGGCAGTTCTATTTAGTCGTCATGATCAAAAGCCACTGACTGTTCTTTTTTCCTTTTAAAAGCTACATGGTGAACAGTCCTTGCCTCATCTTGTGATGGTGAATTCCATAAACTGATCATGTGGTGTGTTAAGAAGTATTTTTGTGCCCATGATAAAAATTAAAAAGAGAGCTCTCAAGCACTTATTGCATTCAAACAAAGACTGAAAGCCTGTAAAATGCTTCAGGTTTCAGTAATGTGTGCATATATTTAAATTCACAAGGCAATTAATCAGTTAAAAGGCAGATAATGAATCACATCAAACTCAGGTTGGCGGTTTTATTAAAAAATGTCTTCTGTTGGGAGAATTTTTATTTATTTTATCCATCTAAATAGCACATACATGGAAAGAAAAAGAAAAGATCCCGATCTAGTCCCCCCTCCCCCCTATAATAATAAGCGAAAAGAAAAGGGAAAAAACTCACCTACGCAAACACCTACACATGCATATGGTGACTTCCAGTTACCTCACTAAGGATCCAAGCATAAATCTAACTCCGTGCTTATAATTAGTTTTTATATTTTTTCACTTTTAGTCCTTCTTATACAGTTACCTTAATCCAAAGTGGTGTCTTCTGGAGGTGCTGTTATACAGTTGCAAGAATGAATTTTTGAACAGTGACTGAATTCTATGTTTCAATCGCCTTTACAGCTTTGACCCTCCGGGCCCCATGTCTGCCGGAATGTCATGCAAAGTTGGAGTAACCTTTAAACCAATGGTAAGAGTGATACAGAATGTGAAGAAACGGCACTTGCAAAAAATTTATAGCAAAAAAACCCCTGTTTGAATCACTTTGGTAATCTACAGAGGTCATATCCTCCATTCTCTCCTGACTGGAAAGTCAGGTGGTAATGATGGATTCATGTGACGTGGCCTTTTTTGTGGTAGCACCAAGACTGTGCAGTTCCCTTGCTCTGAGCCTTCAGGTGCTAGCAAAAAGTGGGGCTGTTTCTGAGAGCTTTTACTGGTTTGTCTGTGGAATTGTACATTAAGTGATGAAGCTCTCCTTTTGCAGGCAGATTTTCAGTAATTTGCTTCCTTATTGATGTTTATGCTGTTTGTTGTTCTTTGTTTTGTTCTTTTCAACATTGCTTGGAGATTAATTCTGCATAAGCCACATCACATTGTGGTGGGATACAAGTGAAATTAAATAAACTTATGAAAAACGTCAAAACAGATTCGTCACATCTGCTTCCCCCACCTTTTAGATAAATGAAGATCTCGAAGGAGAAGTCGCCTTTTTATCTCAGATTGGCTCCTTTTCAATCCCATTAAAATGTTCCACCAAGAAATGTGTGGTAAGTTTGGACCACAGAAATGAAGAAGGCATGTTTGTCTGAAGTGAGAGAAGATACTGACCTTTTTTGGTAAGCTGTGAGACACCAGTTGCTGAAGAATCAAGTAACAAGAAATGGAGGGATGCCATGGGTGCGTGAATCGGTGCATAGTGTCCTATTTCCAGGTTTCCTTTCCACCTGCAAAGGGTGGCCAAGACTCATGGCTCAGCTGCCCAAATGCCAAGCAGGGAAGGAGCTGTCCATCAGCACTAGCAAACTTGGCAAGGGTGTGTGGCCTGGAAGCTGGGGGCTGAGCTGCTAGGCAAAGCCAGCGTGGTGTAGCGGTTAAGAGCAGGTGGATTCTAATCTGGAGAACTGGGTTGGAATTCCCCACTCCTCCACCTGAGTGGCGGAGGCTTATCTGGTGAACCAGAGGCGTTCCCGCACTCCTACATTCCTGCTAGGTGACCTTGGGCTAGTCACAGTTCTTTGGAACTTGTAAGCCCCCTTGAGTCTCCTTATAGGAGAGAAAGGTGGGGTATAAATCCAAACTGTTACTCCTCCTCCTCCTCCTCCTCCTCCTCCTCCTCCTCCTCCTCCTCCTCCTTCTTCCTAACTGCACTTTCCATGTTCTAGGGAGGACATCCAAATATTTGCCAGTGCCAAGTCTGAGAGTATGGGACTGACCCAGGGTCACCTGGCAAATTTCCATGGCAGATTTGGGATTTGAACATGGGTTTCCCAGATCCTAGTCTGACGCCTTAACCACTACACCACACTGCCCTTTTATCCAGTAAAGTTCTGAAATAGGGTGCCTTGCATTCCCAGGTAAACATGCATCTTCTGGGTTCAGGTTTATGTCAGGCTGATTTTTGCCTTTGTTCTTGGTCCCAGTGGAAATCCAGATGTGGACAAATTCAGCTGGGATTAATCTAGCTCCCCAGTAAACTCTAGACCAGGGGTGTCCAACTCTGGCCTTCCAGATGTTCATGGACTACAATTTCCACTGGCCATTGCCCATGTTGGCTGGGGCTGATGGGAATCATAGTCCATGAACATCTGGAGGGCCAGAGTTGGACTCTCCTGCTCTAGAGCTCACTCCTGACTGGTGATCTTTGGACTTTCTTCTGGGGGTCTTGCCTCCCCATAGTTCCAGTGTGTGGGGGTCCTCATATGGTCCTAGGTGCATGTCTTGGGTGGGTCATAAAACACATCTTGAAAGAACTGGGTCATATACTGGCTCCGAGACCACGGTATGGCCTCTAGGATACAGAATGGTTTTCTTTCAATTAAGTCCTCACCATTATATCAGTTATTTCTTTTAAAGACTATCAGACACCAGCCCTACAAAAAGGCACGTAGGTGGTTCCATTTAAAAGTGCACTTGATTGTAACGCTTGAAGACAGTGCATTCAGAGAATTGTACCTAAAATTAGCTGTGCAATTGGAGGAAAAAATTATCTTAATTTCTTCGGCAGTTGACAATAAAAGTTTATGAACCGTTTTTTGCTTATCCATGGTTACCAGCCTTTGGAGAGTTTTTCAAAGCAGATATTCAGAGAAGGAGCTATAGTGCATTCATGTGTTAAGCTACTAGCTGCACTGTTCCGTCAAAGACAATAACTGCATGACAGTATTTACTTGGACAGGAGGCCAGGACAGTATCTCCATGAAACAGCAGGGTAGCATCATCTGGAGATTTGGGTACATGCTTACAACAGATCTTGAATTGAGTCCTGGAAGCAGTTTTGGGATGGGCAAGAGCCAACCAAGTTAATCATGACAAGATGGGGTTGCTACTGGTGGCTGGAAGGACTGACCCAGGATATGAGGTGTCTCCTGTTCTGGATAGGGTTGCGCTCCCCGGAAAAGAGCAGGTTCACTGCCCAAGGATGTTCCTGGCCCTGACTCTCTTGTTAGATAAGCAGGTGGCTGTGGCGTCTGGGATGACTTCCACTGGCTTTGGCTGATGAATCAGCTGGGGCCTTTCCTTAGTAGGAAAGCTCCTGCCATAGAGGTACATCCCCTGATAACAGCACGATGGATTACTGCAACGTGCTGCATGTGGGGCTGCCCCTGAAGAGTGTCTTGAAACTATAGTTGGTACCAAATGCTGCAACAAGAATGCTGTCTGGAGGGAGTTGCAGGGATCATATCTCCCCAGGCTCCAGTGGGGAATCAAAACCCGGTTCTCCAGATTGGAATCCACCTGCTCTTCACCACTACACCACACTGACTCTCGGCTTCACCCTGGCAAGTATTGGGGTGGGAGACCTCCAAGGAGTACCAGGGGCAAGTAATGGCAAACCACTTGCCTTGAAAACCCCACTGGCGATTGCCATAAGTCAGATGTGACTTGACAGACAAAAGAAAGGCTTCTTCACTGGTCTGTGTAACAAAATCTGTTTGCCTGTATTCCTTGCCGCTAATGTATTTTACTTCTGACCCACTGAAAAGCCTTTTCCTGTCCCCCACCCCAAAGGATGAGTTATTCCACTAAATGTTCTGGTTCCACCATCCCATTATATTAGCATAAGCAGCCTACAGAGCGGATGGGACTACCGGGGAGATTTCTATTTGAGAGCCGCCTTTGGTTTGCTGAGGCTTCCTTTCCATACCAAAGACGTTCCTTAAAATAATTTTTGTCCCTTTACTGTCAAACAAACCGTGACACATTCTCACCGTTTGGCACAAATTGCTTCTTGCTGGCTTTCCATCGCGCTGAATATCGTCAAGTTTAGAAATGTGCCCCCTGACTTGGCAGCAAATTGCCGGGAAATGAATTGCTTAATAAATCAGGAACTTGGATCTCCTATTTGTCACTAAGTGTCAAAGTCAGCGGTACAACAAACATTTCCCAATATCAAAATAGATAAATTCATAAACATAGGTGATGACCCAGTCTTGCAAAGTGCTGCCCCAATGCAGAGATCGAGTGTTGGTGACTTGGGAAGCCGGAAACTGACTTTGTTTCTGAAAGTCAGTAATTCAATAAATTATATCATTTTGGATGTACCATCAAAAGTGCTATATCATAACATTCCATGCTCAAGACAGGTGGATCCAGACTTCCCTTAGCATCACCTTTGCGTTGCCTGGATTGAGGGCAAATGTAATCCAGAGCAAGCTCAATAAATCCTTTCACCATGCCTGCTAGGAATCTAGTTCAAGACTTGCCCACCACAGCGGCTTTGGGGGGTGGGGGGAGCAGGTTGGGCTGCACCTGTCCTTCTGTCATTCCTAGGAGCAGTTGACTCTATATGAAAAACCAGGTTTGATTCCCCACTCCTCCACATGAGCAGTGGGCTTTAATCTGGAAAACTAGGTTCAATTCTCAGCTGCTCCACATAAACAAGTCACAGTTCTCTCACAACTCTCTCAGCCCCACCTGCCTCACAAAGTGTCTGTAGTGGGGAGAGGAAGGAAAAAGTGTAAGCAACTTTGAGACTCACAGGAGAGGAAAACAGGATATAAATCCAAATTCTTCAGGATAAATAAAAGCTCCTCCCCCTGCCCTTGATGCTTCCCATCCCATATTTTGCCCCATATTTCCCCCCGTATTTTGCAATGAAAATATAAAACCCACCTTGGCTAGAATGGCTATTGTAAACCTGCTTTCTTTTGTTCTCCCACACACCCACATTTAGAACCATTCACACATGAACAGATGTGGTATCAGAGGGGTTCCGTGTATTCTGTGGGTGTGTCACTCTGTCTCATTGTCTTCTGAAGTGACAGTAAGGAGTGTGAAACCTTGCGCTTGTAACGGTAGATGTTCATTTAACTGGCAGTTGGTGCCTATCTAGGACAGTGATAATTATGGTTTTTTCCTTCTTACAGCTGGCACTCGATAAGGAGCTCATTGACTTCGGCACTCATGTGGTGGGAGAGACAATTTCACGGACCATCACCTTGACGAACTCTGGAGCCTTGGCAACACGATTCCAACTCCGCAGATCAGCTGGCTCAGAGTCTGTGCACACGGGGATATCGCCCCCTTCCTTTGAGATACCGGTTAGTCCAAGGGCATCTATATTAGCTAGACTCAAGGGCACAGATTGGCAGATTTTAAAATAGCCTTTGATAATCAGTGTGTACAGGCGTACCGATAATGGCGACACGGGGTGACCCATCTCGCCAGGCGCAAAAAAAGGCAACATGGTTCTTTTTAAAACATCCATAAGATATTTTATTGTGCTGTGCAGAGGAGGAGGAGGAGGAGAGTTGGATTTATATCCCCCCTTTCTCTCCTATAGGAGACTCAAAGGGGCTTACAAACTCCTTTCCCTTCCCCCCCTCACAACAAACATCCTGTGAAGTAGGTGGGGCTGAAAGAGCTCCAAAGAACTGTGACTAGCCCAAGGTCACCCAGCTGGCATGTGTTGGGAGTGCCCAGGCTAATCACAATTCCCCAGATAAGCCTTCACAGCTCAGGCAGCAGAGCGTGGAATCAAACCCAGTTCCTCCAGATTAGAGTACACCTGCTCTTAACCACTGCACCACTACTGTCTGAAATTATTTCTGAAATAATTAATTGAAATAATTGAACTTTGGCTGTTGTTTTTTAACGTGTTTCAAAATTAGGTGAATGCACATTTGGCTGAAAAAACTTCCACTGGGAAACGTGTCAGCACTGGTATAGCTGGGTCTGATTCTGAGAAAGGGGTCATTTCTTTTATCCATTCTGAGGAAGTCGTACAGAATATCAGCCTCCCTGAAAGATCCAGAATAGATGTCTGCTCAACCATCAGCCGTTTCGGTAAGGTTCTGCTTAAGAAAGAGAAAGTGAATGCAAATTTTATTAATCCTGGGCCATTTATGCATTTGTGGTCTCCTCCTCAGTAAGCCTTGATTCCCTTCAGGGAAATCTCCCTGTAATGCACAGATTTTTCCCTCCCCCTCAATCACTGTACCTCAAAGGACCGAAGTTCTGCAGCTTTGAAGTCCTGGGGAAGCTCAATAACCTAACCAAACTTCCAGCCCTCTCAGCCGGTGTTTTCCTCTCCCTGTCTTTAGAATTCTGCAGCACTATATTCCACAAACCGCATTCACTAAAAATCAACAAAAATTGTGAAATACCGACCTTGCCTCAGAAAGAAATCCCCCCCCCCAAAATCGCTCTGGATTTTCATCTGGAAATTACAGAATTGTTCTTAATCTTCTCTCATCATCTCTACACCCACCTTTCAAAAGAAAAAAAAAGCCACATGACAAGTTTATTTATATAACCTGTAATTTTTGGAACAAAGTGACATGAAGGCAGCTTTCTTTCAAGATTTTTTTTGGGGGTGGGGGGGGGGAAACAAAGCCATTCTATTTGGTAATACAAGAATACAAGAAGAAGAAGAAACATAAATGCTTTCCCACCGTTTCCATCAAATACAATCTGTGATACAGTTACCATTTTGCAGTATTTTTAAAGGAAGGCAAAACAAAATCAGTGGATTTTGAATTTCAGAGTTTCTATAAACTCACTATGTGGCTTCCTAAAACCACCTTCTGTTAGCCTCCACCCTTGTGTCTCCAATATGAAAAGGGGCAGGGAAGTAATAACATTGACTTACCTTAAGAGTTGTTGTGAAGTTTTCAAGTTAATGTACAGGAGCACTCAAAGCGCTCAATAAATGCCAAATTATTATTTTCTTATTAGTAATGTTCAAACCAGCCCTGAAGCTCATAGGCTTGGCTTTTAAAAGGCCAGTGAAGGGTCACACTTTGTAAAGTGGCAAAGTGGTTCAATTGCAAATAACTTGCTAGGCGGAACTTAAGAAAGGGACAGCCTCTCTCTCTGCCGCCCTTCTGCTCACAGTCTGCAGCATGAGGTTAATGTTCCCTCCCGCTCAGGCTCGTGAGAATTGCTCAGATGATGTTTATGAATTTGCTGTGAACGTTCAAACTGCTGTATAAATGCTAAATAAATAGTATGGGAAGCAATCCACTATCACGTTCATAAGTTCCACTTCCTTTGGCACTGAGAGTGGAGTTAACATTTGGCTATATCAAATGTCTAAAGCTCGCTTTGAGCAAACTGAAATGAAACAGCAGAGCATGGATTGCTCTGATATCGCCAAGAGACTCCAACCCTGGCATCAGGTTCCTCTGTGGAACCCCGCTGATGAAGAACGTGCCTTGAACACTTTTGCACAGGTCAGCCGTGGGTTATGTTGACCTTATACAGACCAGAGAAGAAGTCCTCAGCACGCTGCACGTTACTGGTCCACGGTAATACCGATCCTTGTTTGTCTCCCTTCTAGAAAGAATCAGTGACATGTGGAGTGAAGTGGAAGTAACTGAAGACAATACACTGTTGACTCCAGTCACGAGCCATGTGGAACTAGCTGAAATTACATTGGGCAAGGTATTAAATGGATGGATGGGGGGCGGGGAGTAGCAAAGCTGTGAATTTTTGCGAACTTCTCAGTGTGTGAGGCGGGCAGCAGTCATTCTGACAAACGGTGAAAAGTTTCCGTTCCTTCCCTTGTCTTCACTGTATGTGCACATGTGAATGCATGTGGGCCTTGCGTGGTTGTGAATATGTCCCGCTGTATGGGTATGTTGATTCGCACCGGTTGTGTATGCCACAGTGTCTCCTCAGTAGATTATTCAGTACCAGGTATGCTACAGTCAACTGTCACTCACCTTTGTTGAAAAGCATCGCAACTAAGGTGACGCAAAGCTTCATCCGACAGTTGGATCCACGAGGGCCATTTCACACAAGCAGCAGCCTCACCTGTTGTTGTTTTTCAAATGAAACCTGTTATATGTGAATTGGCATTCAGTGCCCCAGATATTTTCCTTTACACTTTTTGGATCCCTGTCATTTCAGGAAAAAAAATTATAATTTTATTTATAGGCCCTCCTTTCCCATAATGAGCTCAGGGAGACTTACAATGATAGATTTATAATTAAAAGAAATCAATTCCAATCAATACTTCTTGATCTGGCCTTGAGGGATTTAGGCTACACTAGCGGGCCCGGCCACGCGTTGCTGTGGTTGAGTCTGGTGAAGTGGAAAAGAAAGAAAAGGGGAAGCGAACGGTTCGAACATGTGTCATTGCACAATGCTTGCAAGGGAGGGGAGGGGCAAGGGGCCCCTCACTCCCCTCCCTCTCTCCCGTTCCCTTGCATGGCAACCCGGCCGGTCCCTCCCAAAAGTTCCTCATCCTCTGCTATTAGGGTTGGAGTGGGCTTATGTCCAGATGGTAGGACCCTGTATCCCTTTCTACTCCATAAGGCAGTGGTTTTCCAGGAAGGCATGGTTGGTGCCCGGGTATCAGAGGGTGTTGTTTTGATGGCCAGCAGATGGCGCTGTTGTGGAACAGAACTGTGGTTCCAACTGTCACAGGTGTGGCATGTACACAATAACTGGCACAGTTGTGACATGTACACAACAGGAAGTGTGGAAACAGTATGGAAACCTGGCCGCACGCAAATGCGACGTTGTGTGAAAATTTCAAAGCAATCGGTCCAGTAGATTGGGAGATTACCTGTCAGCAGAAAAACGCACTGATAGATTTTTATATATATATAGATTTCCCTTTGGTCTTCATCTTCTGTAATGAATTGCTGAGATCGGGGTATATTCCTTGTCTTGTGTGGTCCTGCTTTTTTTTTTCAACTTTCTGGAGTCAGTTCTTTTTATTGTCTCCCTTCCCCAACTTACAGTACCTTCATAACAGAAGGAGACAAAGCAATAACTGGAAAAAAATGTTTTTAGAAAATGAAGGTTTTGTTTCTCTTACTTGCCATCCAGGTTACGGATGGTGATATTGGACCCTTCAGCAAAGTCAAACTTCATATTATTTTCACTCCAGCGGTTCCTGGTGATGTTAGTGCTGAGTTTGAGATAACCTTTAACAACCCAGACTGCAATCCTGTGAGTGTTTTTTCTTTCTTCCTTTTGGTCCTGGGCTCCCTTGTGTTCAAGGAGAATGGGCTTGAAAAGCCTCTTCTGTAAGGCCAGTATCAAGTAAGGGAACATGGGATTGAACACATGTGATTGAACACACATATGGGAACACATATGATTGAATTCAAATGTGTTTTCCAGTTATTATAAATATGCATACATTGTCTCCCCCTTGACTATTCTTGGCATTGCTTTGTGTTCAGTTACATTTCAGCGCTGTTGCCGTTTCTGTGGCTGTGCCGGTGTGGGTGCGCAATCCAGATGTTGACCTCAAAATCTGTATGTACGACAGGCTGTATCAGGACTGCATTGTTGTTCAGAGTAGGTGAGTGAGACTGCCACATCTCAAAAAGGATATTGACGAGATAGAAAAAGTGCAGAGAAGGGCAACGAGGATGATTGAGGGATTGGAGCACCTTCCTTATGAGGAGAGGCTGCAGTGTTTGGAACTCTTTAGTTTGGAGAGGAGACGTCTGAGGGGGGATATCATTGAAGTCTATAAAATTATGCATGGGGTAGAAAATGTTGACACAGATAAATTTTTCTCTCTTTCTCACATTGGTCGAATCCCCACTACCATCCCCACTACCATCTTAGCCAGGTTTAGAACCAGGTTTGAGGGATGACCTCCCCATTGCTTGCATGGCAGATTCCATTTCTCCCCGTTAATCCGCGTTCCAGCAGGAGCTGGTTGAAAGTTGCATAGACCCCATTAACACAGTTCAGAGCTGATCCAAGGGGAGGGATGAGGGTTGAAACCCTGACTCGTTTCCTGCCCTGGAGTGTGACATGGAATTCAGGCAACCAATCAGAGCTGCGATGCGCAATGCTCAGCCTTTCCTTTGGTTCTTCGCTTCTAGCTTTTGGCGATCGTGGCCAGCAGAAGGGGACACAAACGTGCTAAACAGTCAAACGCGGTAGCAGCTTTGAATTGTTAATGGTTTACACAGGTAACAGTGCATTAACTGGTTGCACAGTTAAACAGTTAAACGCTAAACTCTTTACACGCTGGTGTTTTTTTTTTTTATCATCACGCTCTTTACAATCGTAATGCTTTTCTCTGCAGTGGGAAAAGGTCCTTGCCCCCCATCAAGGCACGCCAGCTTAATCAGGGGAGACCGGGTGAAGCTAGCCTCACCTGGTGCAGTGGGGATTGCTAAGAGAGTTCTGCAAACGCGGAGTGTGTCTGCTGGGTGTGCCTCGCATGCCATGGTGGGGAGGGAGAAACTCCAATGAAGAGGACACAGTTTCACAATGAACAGGTTTGGATTTGCGTGCAAATTTCAAGTGGGGATTTGACCAACAGTAGAACCAGGGGGCATTCATTGAAAATGCTGGGGGGAAGAATTAGGATTAATAAAAGGAAACATTTTGAGACAGGGCTAGCCCGGGCTATCCAGGGCAGGGCAAGCATTATGTTCTCACTTGGGTAATTCTGAAATTATGACTTCGATTTCGTGTCATCCCTGCCTCAGCTCTCATCTCTTCCATTCATTGAGGCCCTTTCCGCACAGGCCAACAACCCCAGGATAAAGATGGGACAAAACCCGTTGTGGTGGGAACTTTGTATGGTTCCTGCCCCTAACGCGAGGCTGTCCCGTGTTTTCTCCCCAAAAATGGGTTATTCGAGAATCACGCTACTTGTGATTCTTTTGTTTAAGTGCATTTCCTGGTTTTTAAACAGCCCCACCTCGTGGCTGTGTAGTCTTGTGGGGCTGCAGGGACGTCTCGTGGAAGCACGAGACATCAGCATGGCTGTGGGGGCCATGCCGGCCCTCCCTCGTGGCTACAGAGGTGAGTCTCTTTTAAAAAGCCACGCCTCTGTGCGAAGGCGCCATGGCAGCCTGCATTGCCTCCGCGGGCTCCGGTCATTGCCTGCATGGAGATGTGTGAACGGGGCCAGAGGGAGAGCAGGTTCCTTTATCCTGCCTACAACCTGCTTTCCCTGTGCTTTCCCTCCCTCCCTTCCCTTGCACGCCACCCCTCCCCCTCCCTCCACCAGGTTGGGTGTGCCATGCCCAGATGCCGGGCCCCCTCCCTCCCTTCCCTTGCATGCCACCCCTCCCTCCCCTCCCTCCGCCAGGGTTGGTGGGCCATGTCCAGATGCCGGGCCCCCTCCATCCCTTCCCTTGCATGCCACCCCTCCCCCTCCCTTCGCCAGGGTGGGTGGGCCATGTCCAGATGCCGGGACCCCTCCCTCCCTTCCCTTGCATGCTAAGGCACACTCTCAGGGTGACCCTCAACTCCTCCTTTGTTGATATCAAGACAGTAAGAATTCATGTACTTCGCAGGGTTGTTTTGACAACTCCCAGAAGTGTCCTGAATACTTTGAGGTTCTACAGTATTATTCTTATAATTGTCATCCCTATTCCTGATACATAATTGGATTCTTAACCTTCACTGTTTCTACTTTTAAGATGGATTCACATGAGTGATTTAATGCTCTTCGCAGACTATTTGCACACCTGGTTTCTAGGTAGTTGTCCAGTTTTAAAGGCGTGTAGTTAATTGATTGTCTGGATCTTTTTTCATAGTCTATTTAGCTGAGTAACCAAATTTGCATGCCACAGAAAGCTCGATAGAGATGCATTCTTGGGGAGATGTAAGATACTGCAAGATAAAAAATAGAGTTTAATAAAAGGTCCCTGAAGGCTAACAGAGATCAAAATGTCACACAAACAACCAAAATAAGTGCAAAATAATCCTTGCGGAGGAGATCCTCGGCTGGCACTAAATCTAAGCACACCGGTGAGCTGCCGAATTGATTCCTGTCTTCCCCTCGGATGTCCTGATAGGTAGCATTTGGAAGATGGAGGGAGGGCTTCCCAGCTGCATGAAGCCTTGACTACAGGGTGCTTGGCTGCTTCCCGTCTTCCCTCTGATATAGATGGCAGCTGGACGCTTGATCTCCAGATACATCTACTAGGATTATAACATAACCCTCACCAAGGGTGGGCATGACTTTAAAACATTGCCTCTGAGCAGTGAACATCTGCCCTGTTGCAAGGCCTGGGCATTTCAATCTTCACTTTTGAGAGAGACGTGTGTCGTCTCCCATGGCCAGCAGCTGCCGGCTCCCGCTCTCTTTCAATCCACACATTCCGCTGGCGAGGCCGAGCGTTCCTATTTTTGTCCGCCTTTTCTTTCCTGCTGTTTTAAAGATCCTATTTAAATGCAAACAAATAGGATTGATTTTTATTTATTTCCTGTCCTCCTCCCTTTACTATTTCTGTCGGAAGGCATATATTCTGAACTCCTTACTAGAATTAGATACCGCTGAGATTCTTCACAGTTGGAAGGAAATGAGTAAAGCCGTTATCGCAGAAATTCAGCTTACAAATGTGACAAGCGTCAGGTTATGTAAGAGATTTTCCTGGGTCTAGATAACCCCCCCGCTCCCAGAGGCGAGATTAAAAGTACAGAGGCAGGGTAATTTTTCTATCGGATCAGCTGGATTCATCCTTCCAATGTAAATCTCAGGTTTTTGAGGTGTTCCTTTTTGGAAAGCTGTCAAATCGCATTGTCCAGAACTTGACCTGTGCCTTTAGTTTTAACAAGATGCCAATGCCTTTTCGGTTTTCTTTGTCGGCTGCCAACTGTGCCAGACAAGCTGCTCAGGTTGAATCCTTTCACAACTTCAGAATACTTTCCCAGATGTTTTGTTGTCTAAGAATTGGGTCTAACATTTCTGGAACTGAAATTTCTGAAGCCAATGCCAAAGCCAGAGCAAGATGAAAAGACAAAAGGGAAACCCAATCGCAAAAACATTAAGAAAACCCATTGCCTTTGCAGAATCAAAGAGTTGGAAGAAACCTCAAGGGCTATCAAGTCCAACCCCCTGCCATGCAGGAACACACAATCAAAGCACTCCTGACAGATGGCCATCCAGCCTCTCTTTAAAAACCTCCAATGAAGGAGACTCCACCACAATCGGAGGTAGTGCATTCCACTGTCTAGCAGCCCTTTCTGTCAGGAAGTTTTTCCTGATGTTTAGGTGGAATCTCTTTTCCTTCACCTTGAACCCATTACTCCTGGTCCTAGTCTCTGGAGCAGCAGAAAACAAGCTTGCTCCCTCACCAACATAACATCCCTTCAGATATCTTAACATGGCTATCATGTCACCTCTGAACCTTCTCTTCACCAAACTAAACATCCCCAGCTCCCTAAGTCTCTCCTCGTAGGGCATGGATTCATAGAAGTGTGAAAGCAGTTGTGTATCAGTCAGAGGGCAATGGGGTAGGGGAATGGAGGAGGGAATTTGACCTCCATGACCACCCAAAGCATGTAGGATCTGAAAGGAGAGATATTGGGATAAGCATCTTACAGGATGTACATGCCAACCCTGATTTCGGTGCCCACTACAACCCAGGATGCTATATCAGTTTCTTCAGATTATGAACCTTTGAAGCTATAAGTGTCTTGGCAGGAGGACTGGTTGGGATTGGAGGAATACTGCTCCTTCTGATCCTAATTACGGACAACTGTTCAAGCTGTGAGGGGGTCAGAGCCCTTAGTGGCTTATTGTATTTTAGAATGGGATTTGTATCAAAATTAGGATTGCGTGGGCCATGCTGTGAGCATTATCCAGTTTCTCCAACTCCCACACAGCATGGGAAGAGACAGCATTGTACTGCTGCGATTCAGGAACAGAGGAGCAAATTCCTGCTCTCCTCTCCTTCAATTTCAGTACTCAAAGCAATTGCAATATAGTGAAATTCAGAGCGACATTTCTCATCTAGACCCGCAGTTCAGTCATGTCATTGTGTTGTGCTATGGAACCCTCTGATTCCTTATGGTTCCCCCCTTGCAAAATTAATAATTGTAATCTCCCAGTCCTTAGTCCCCTCTGCTGCCACACTGCATTGCTCCATTTCTAATCTACCAGGGGAAAGGTAAGCAAAGAATCAAATCAAGTCTATCAGCAGAGTTGGCCAGCCAAAAGACTATTCAGGTCTTCCTGTCCTCCACAGAGCTACATCCGCCCTGCGCTTGAAGTTTGACGTCTGCAATGAATTGGCCAACCACATGGAACTGCTTCCAAAGACAGGCTACATTCAAGCCCATTCATCCTTCAGTGTGCAGCTGAAGTTCCTGCCAAAGTATGTTCCAAACCATTTCTCCATTCCATGGGTAGACCTAGTAGTGCCATTCTGGGACCAGCGAAGGCAGCCTCCCACCAAGGCCTGGCCCAACCAAGTCACATTTATGTCATATCCGGCCCTCACAACAAATGGGTTTGATACCTCTGTTCTAGAGCAACATTTGGTTATTGGTACTTTCTCCTGCATTGTGCCATGGCTTTCTCTAACAGCTCAATCTGCTCTATATGGGAAGAGGAAGCTCTGTGTGGGGTGGGGAATGTCACTTGGTCTATATTGCTATGTCCAGATGAGCCTGCAAAGGAGGGAAATGACCTGGATTCCCTGAGCACAGGGCAATCAGGGAGGGGGGAGTATTAATTATGTTGGCAGGAAAACATGTGTAAACACAACATAGACATGAAGTGGAGCATGAGTGGTGACCTGTCCTACATTGGTGGTGAAATATGCCATCAAGTCACAACCCACGTCTGGTGAATCTGAAGGCAAGAGACATTCAGAGGTAGTCTGCCGTTGCCTGCCTTGATGTGGCCACCCTGGGCTTCTTTGGTAGCCTCCTTCCCAAGTACTAACCAGGGCAGACCCTGGTTAGTTTCTGAGATCTGATGAAATTGCGTAGCCTGGGTCATCCAAAACAGGGCTTATCCTACATGAAATGGTCTATTCAAATGTTCCTCTGGTTACCATGAAAGGCTCGTGGCTCTTCTCCCTCTCAATTCTCATTCCTCTTGGCATATGGATGAGTTACCAAGTGCCCAGAAAGGAAATGGATTTGGATCACATCTCTTCCACCGATGCCTTCCCTGTGGTGTCTGCTGAAGCATGAAAAGTCTTCCCACAATCTTGCAAGCGCAGCCGAGGAGTGTTTGTCTCATTCTTTATCTCACACAAACATGCCTCCTAAATGCCATCCACAAACTACAAGGTCTACCCATGCAGGACATTTTTTAAGCCTTTGTAGGGGCACGTGGTTTGAGAGTACAGCCACGGGAAGGCAGACCAGACAAGCAGACTGAAATGTTTGTTCTAAAGACCTTGTTCATGTTTTAAAGAGGTGGACTAGAGTCTGAGGATTTATTGGGCCAGGTGAAACATCATTGGCCCCTGGAGTCACCTGACTACCCCTGAGTGCAATCCCTCCTCCTGGCTAGCATCCTTGAAGTCCCAAAATGGTACCCAGCTGCCAACAGCTCCCTCTTCTGGCAAGCTTTCAACATGGCACAGAGAGTCCCCAGCTCTGAGGGGGACGAAAAACTGCATGAGCGCAAAAGTAATTTTTATTGGAGGGGAAATATTGCTTCACGAAACCCAACTGGAATCCTGCTGGGCTTGCAGAGCTATTTGGGCACCAAAGCTTAGTGGCACAGCATTCGCTTGGCGTGAAAACCGTGTATTCGAATTCTGCCACTGCCCGGTAAAGGATCTTCAATAACAGGATTGGGAAATGTGTGAAGTCTTGAAGGAAGCAATAGTAAGATAGGTGCATCAATAGTCTGATTTTGTCAGGCAGCTTCATCTCTCAGGGGGGAGACTGAATCTGTTACTCAAGTTGCATACAGCAGTGTCTGTTCACTGCCAACTCCAGTTAAAGGGTTTTCCATGGGATGGACATTTCTTGGATGGACATTTCTCTTCCTGAAAGAGAGTTTGGATTTATATCCCACCTTTCTGTCCTGTAAGGAGACTCAAGGTGGCTTACAAGCTCCTTTCCCTTCCTCTCCCCACAACAGACACCTTGTGAGGCAGGTGGGGCTGAGACAGTTCCAAAGAACTGTGACTTGCCCAAGGTCACCAGCAAAAACACAATATCCCTGTCTGGTTCTAATACAAGATTAAAATCTCCATTTTAATGAAAATATTTAAAACATATATATCCTTAAACTTGTGCACTATACATGAGGTGGACAACAGATGAATCTGAAGCACAAACACTACTCCCCAAGGTCACCCAGCAGGAATGTAGGAGTGTGGAAACACATCTGGTTCACCAGGCAAAACTCAGGTGGAGGAGGGAGGAATCAAACCCGGTTCTCCAGCTTAGAATCCACCTGTTCTTAACCACTACACCACGCTGGCTCTCAACACCATAGAGGCCATAGACCATAGAGAGTCACTGCCAGGCGGAAGGCAACAGTGAGCCAGACAGACTCCATATAAACAGCTTTTCATATGCTGTTTGAATAAATTACCAGGGCTGTATTGCCGTATATTGCAAGCATGCCGTGGCTCCTTCCTCCGAGAATGCCTGCCCTATTGCAGAGACGGAGATTCTGTTGTTATGACAGTTCCCAGTCCCCAAACTTCAAATGTTGTGAAACACTGTTACAGTTTTGTCAAGTGGATAAAGGCGCACACAGCTTGGATTTTTTAAAAAAATGTTAATCTGCATTTGTGGATGTGTGTGCATGTGTTTTTTTTAAAAAAAAATGGGAGGAAAGCTTCAAAAAGGAGATTTGACGAGATTAAGGCAGTTCGGAGTCACGAAATAAGTCCCAGACTGGCTCACCACAAAGAGATCAGTTAAAGGGACGGGAATGGGGCATGGAAGGTTGAGAGAAGGATGCTGAGAAGAGCCAGGTGTTGAAAATGCTGAGCTGCTGGTACCTTTGTGGAAATGCTTTCCCAGCTCTGCTGTCCTTACAAGGCAGGCTGAGTTGCCATTAAATGGATGGCTCGGAAGCATTTCCCTAACAAACAAAGGCCCCTGTGTAGTCGCATCCAATGAAAAGATGGCCGTCTCATCAGGCTTTTGATAACGAGAAGATTTATTTATACAATCTATCACCCTTCTCTGAAATATCAGGCTTTTGCATAGCAATTTCACTGGTCTGGTCCAGTTCAAAGTGCCGTCATTGACGTCGAAAGACCTGAACAGCTTTGGAAAGGGATGAGTGAAGGACTGTGAGATGAGCCAGTGGTGTGACTTGCAAGCGTAAACACTTCCATATATTCAGTGAATCCTTAAGGTGGAAAGTGCCCTCAAGTCATAGTTGAGATATGGTAACCCTTTCCCCCCCCCCCCCCGGAGTTTTCAGGTGGTGTAACCTGCCTCTGCATAGCAACCCTGGACATCCTTGGCTGTCTCCCATCCAAATACCAGCCGGGGCCAACTCTACCATTCTTATACTTCTCTCAGAAATGTATGGTCTTAGAAAAAGAAACTTGAACATATGAAGCTAGTTTTAAGGGGTATCTGTGTTGCTCTGCTGTAGAATAGCTGTATTCAGGCCAGTAGCAACCTAGAGATGAACAAAATTGTCAGGGTATGAGCTTTGACTTTCAAAAGCTGATTCCTCAAAAGATGTGTTCTCTGAAGTGCTACCGAACTCAAATCTAGCAGTTGACTTTATGAAGTTGCCTCCTGTGAAGACTGTTGGTTCAGCTTGACCAGTATTGTCTATTCTAACTGTCACTAGCTCTCTCTCTCTCTCTCTCTCTCTCTCTCTCTCTCTCTCTCTCTCTCTCTCTCTCTGTGTGTGTGTGTGTGTGTGTGTGTGTGTGTGTGTGTGTGTGTGTGTGTGTGTGTGTGAGAGAGAGAGAGAGAGAGAGAGAGAGAGATATTCTTTTAACTACTAATGCTAGGGGTTTAATCTGGGATCAGACGTTCAACAAGGGACCCCATTTCTCTCATTCTTTATTACTGAGATCATGTTCCTTGGATACCCAGATTGGCCTTCATGGTATAATGGTTAAGCGTGGTGTAGTGGTTAAGAGCAGGTGGATTCTAATCAGGAGAACTGGGTTTGATTCTCCACTCCTCCATCTAAGTGGCAGAGGCTTATCTGATGAACCAGATGTTTCCGCCCTCCTACATTCCTGCTGAGTGACCTTGGGCCAGTCACAGTTCTTTGGAACATTCTCAGCTCCACCTACCTCACAAAGTGTCTGTTGTGGGGAGAGGAGGGGAAAGGAGCTTGTAAGCCACCTTGAGTCTCATTACAGGAGAGAAGGATGGGGTATAAATCCAAACTCTTCTTCTTCTTTTCGTTCGCCAGTTGAAGATTCTTCACTTATGACCTGTGGCTGATTTGAAAACCACACTACTTCAACATTTTTTTTGTCGTTCCAACTGTATTATGCATCCCATTGAGGAGGGGGTGGGAACTGCGTGACCTCCTGCATTCCAAGCAGATGACTGAGAGCAGAAGACTGGCAGATGAAACGTGGTCTCCATGGAGACATGGTGGTGGGGGAATGCCACCCCATGCTTTAGGTGCTCACAGATTATAAATAGGGAGAGAACTCTAAAAATGATACTGTGCATGGACTCATTTGGCTCCAACTCTCTATCTGGGCTTGTGCTGGCAAGAGGCTCTGGCATGCCTAAACCTACACCTCCCTTCTGCATGGCAGGTAACCAGGCTGACAGGGATGGCCTTCAACTTCTCCCGCACCCTCTTGTCTTTCTCTAGCTGCATGGCATTGCCGTCCCATTGATACTGACTCAGAGGAGCTGGTAATTAATTAACGTCAATGTCAAAAGGAACAGATTGCTCAAGATGGGTCTCTCATCTGTGCTCCCGGCTGCAGCTGGGCCCGAGGAAGCTTCCATACTGATTACAAAGCAACTTTCGAAAGCCCTATTTATAGCCATCAGTGTTTTGCTGGGGAGAGAGCAACATATCGGCTAATACTGTCTTAAAATGCTGGTAAATACAACATAGCCCCTTAATCAGCTCCTTTCATAATGCAAGCTGAAAACACTTATGGGGCATTAATGAGAATTACAGGCATAGAAATAGCAGGCAGGGCCCGTCAGTGTTCAGTTTTTGTAATTCCTGCTTGGGATTGGCACTGAAAAAATACAACCTTGCACAAAACGAATCCGGATTTGGACATTTTTTGCGTGGGCAAAATCTACCGGAGTGATTTTAACTGTGCCTTTTATATTTGTTGATGTTACAGGTTAGGCGGCAGTGGACAATGACGTCTGAAACCTGTTAATGGTTTTAAGACTGCTCCAGAGATTCTCCTCGTCCAAATTTTCTCCCCACATTTTTTTCTCCCCAATTGAAATTTTTATTAGTAGAACAATTTTACATCACAAAGTCCACATTTTCGAGTTATTGCTAAAATAGAACTAGTGCATTAGGAGAAGAGGAAGAAGGGGAGGGGGAGTTTGGATTTATACCCCTGCTTTCTCTCCTGTAAGGAGACTCAAGACTCAAGGTGGCTTACAAGCTCCCTTCACCGCCTCTCCCCACAACAGACACCTTGTGAGGCAGGTGGGGCTGAGAGAGTTCCGAAGAACTGTGACTAGCCCAAGGTCACCCAGCAGGAATGTAGGAGTGCGGAAACACCTCTGGTTCACCAGATAAGCCTCCGCCACTCAGGTGGAGGAATGGGGAATCAAACCCTGTTGTTTGAAAGTCCCTGTTGTTTTGCTTTGTGTTTCTTGCTTCTGAATCCACAGCGCACGTGCAGTTTGCTGCATATTTGAATTCCTTCAGTTTAAATATACAAATGATCTATCACACTCTCCCCCATTTTCCATCCACCCCTGCCTTTTGGCAAGGTGGCAACCTGGGGACCAGATGGTCGGCGCATGGCTGCCGTGAGAAGTTACTGTGGCTTTTCAGATACTGTTCCCTTGGTTGAGTCATTTGGAGCAATTGGCTCTGCAGGTACCTTTCCACAATGCACCTGCTCTCAGCTCCCATCATGCTGAGGCGTAGGTCGATTGAGGGCGGGCCTCCGTGGGCATGGATGGCCCAGCCTCCCATAAAATGGTCAGACTTTCTTTTGATCTCTTCCAACTCTTGTCAGTCATTTCAACAGGATATGATTTCATGGTGCGTTTAATCCACAGGCTCCTCCACAGTTGGAAATGCTGGTGATTTATAATTATAGAACAAAAGCAGTATATTCTGAGTTTTCTCATAAGCAGGACCTAACTGTTACCCAAAATGGTGAGAGTCTGTCCCTTTTAGAGTGGTGAATTAGTGAGGGCAGACTCTTGGCTTCGCGAAAGGTCAAGCAAGCTCTGGATATTTATTGTCTTTGTATACAGAAGTCAGCTTTTGCAAGAAATCCGCAGGCAAGTGAGGTAAAGTTTAACACTTTTATCAAAGCAGCAGACCACACACACACAGTTTTAGGATATAAGCAGTATTAAAGGGGATAGGAATTGGGGGAATTCTTAGTGGTAACACTGTACCAGATCCCGAAGTGGCTTTGGGTCTGTGAAGCAGAGTTCAGCGACCTGCACTGGGTTCCAAAGAAGTGGGGTAGAAAGCAGGTGCTAGGCAACAGCAAGCTCAGAAATACTGGGTGCTGGGAGAGGGGCTATTTTATAGGGGGGAAAATGGGCCCTATGGTGATGCTATTAGAGCCTTAATCTTCCTGGGGCAAAGGAGAGTCTTGCCTTTCCAGGGAAAGACAAGAGAGACATAAAATTTAAGTATTGAGATATTCGTCTAATGGGTTGAGCACTTGGTTTAAGTGGCTGATCTTGGAGTGTCCAAAAGGGGGAAGATATCTGATTAAATTACAGCTGTTAAACAATGAAAATGTAAATAAAGCATTCTTTAGAGAGAAATTAGTCAAAGGAAAAAGTCTGGACAAATTGTTTAGCAAGTCTTTTGTAGGGTGGCTAGTCCAGGGCTGGAGATGGGAATGCTTTCCAAGACAGAGGCATTAGGGTTTTTTTCTTAATCCCTTTAGGAAGAGTGTGAAACAGGTATTTTGCAAGGCAGATATGGGCAAGGGCAAGTCCAGACAAGATTTTACTGTCCTTGTGGGTACACTAGCCAATGCAGAGAACAGGCTCCGCATTTTGGCAAGGCAATACTAGTCACCTCAAGGGTTGACAGGATGGGTAGCAACACAGCTGTCTTAAAAACAGGGTTCTCCCAACCCACTGTGGTTCAGTCTGGTAATGTAACTGACTGCAAGCTGAAATCTGAGATGTTTAAAGGAGATTTGAATAATTAGGGAACACAGGGAGTCTTCTTTTGGGGTCCCGATGTTCTGTTTTGAACAGGGTACTGAGACAACATGTTTTCCAAATAATAGCCCTCTCTCTTTCCAGGACAATCCCTCTAAACAAGATAACTTTGTTTTGCATTCCTGTAATTCTCGTGTAGTTTAAACCCTCAAGGATTTTATTAGCTCCTTCAGAAATAAAGAGCTTAAAGACATCCTTAACATTGGATCCCTTTGATTTTGTCGTCTTAGGTGTCTAATGAATATGCATTACTTTCCTGTTTCAGGAAATCTCTTCCAGAAGATGCGGGAAAGTACTTTGACAAACAAACCAGAGTCTTGGAAGTCCCAATGACAATAGTTGTTTCAGATCAGGTCGGTGGTATTCAACTGCTCATCATGCTCACAAAAGTCTCTTATGCTGAGCCGGCCAGTTTGTTCTCTGGGCTCCTTCCTAAAACCGCTACCTAAAATCCTTCAGCCAGAGATGCTCATGATTAAACTGAGACTTTTTGCATGCAGGGCATGAATTAATTTGATTTGTTTATAAGCCACCTTTCTGCCATTGCGTTCAAGGTAGTTTACAACTCAAAGCGATGTTTCCAAAGTGATTTAACAGAAAAGAAAAAGAGGACAGAAAGAGAAGAGGGGAAATAAGCACATTTAGGTACTACTTCCTAGGTCATTTATTGCTGGTGGCCTGCTCATTAGTCACCTGGGAGGCAGTTCCCCACCTGCTGATCTGATGAGCAGGGCTGCACCCTTCTGAGCTGGGAATGACAGCTAGGCCTCACTTGCTAGGAGGACCAGCAGAGAAACACTGGCCCTCAGCAGCTTTTTGTCAGCACCAGCGGGAGTGAACTGGTGACCACCTCAACCTTGGAAAAGGTCAAGTCCCTTCTTGACACAAGGCCATTTTCCAAGGCAACAGGAGTTGAGTGAGCCAGGCTAGGCTCATAAGATTTCCCTGAGGGTTGTGGACTCATAGAGGACTGTGGATATATGTTTCCACAGTCCTCTCATCCCCTTGCCAATGAGCATTGGAGCATGCTGGCTGCTTGCCAAGAATGTGCAAAAAACTCTGTTACAATTTCTCACTTTCAGTACCTGCAAGCTCTGCCCCAGGACCAGGGTTTTTTCCTCCCTCCCTCTGGCCCTTCCTCCCTCTTTACGGTGCCTCTCCCCTGCCCTGGTCTCCAGATAAGCACAGTTGTGGGGAGTGGGACTTTCCACCTGCAGTCAGTCAAAACTGCAAAGCCACAATGTGGGAAGGAGCACTGTATATAGCAGCAAAAAGCAGGGAGTACGTAACAGGCTGGAGGGGAATGCCAAGTGAAAATCAAGGGCAATAAAGGGACAAGGAGTACCTGCTCATCCCAAATTCCAGAAAATAGGGACACTCTCAGGGCTTTGAGGAGAGGACCCACCGATGTCGGCCAGGGTTCTCACCCTGGGAATCTCTGTTTTTGTTTCAGAGGAAGCCAGTTCAATTCACCGTCCATGCGGTTGTCACCACCTCAGACCTGGAGATCGATCCAGCAGAAGTAGATTTTGGATACTGCTCTATCTACGAAGCAGTGCAGACCACAATCACACTCAAAAACAAATCTATTCTATCTCAGGAGTTTGGCTTTGTAGGACTCCCAGAGGTATGCAGTTGTTTCTTGGATAATAATTGTATTTATTATTTATGTAAAGAGACTGAATGATTGGGGTTTGCGTTCCCAGCAAAGCACACATGGTCCTTGAGAAGTCGCTGTCGAGAAGAGAATGAATTGCAATTGGCTTATGGGCATACGTGTGCAAAAGAGAGAACTGATCCCTCTGTAGTTCAGGTGGCAGGAAAAGGGGAAGACCCAACATGAGATGGATTGGCTCTATAAAGGCCATCGGTTTTCAAGGCCTGAGCAAGGCTGTTGATGATAGAACGTTTTGGAGGACATTGATTCAAAGGGTTGACATGAGTCAGGCGTGATTTAATGGCACTTAACACACGGAGAAATATGGTTGCTTCCTATCATTTGTTCGAGTCTGATGTCAAAGACTTCACTGTTCTTCCAGTCCAGCCTATTTAATGGAGTCAGGGGAAGTCACTCCAGAAAGTAGAAGTCCTGAGACTTGATTTGTAACTTCACATATACATGAAGACTTGTGGGTTCCTTGTTCTTGTTCCAATAGATTATGGCTATTTCTTGAATCATAGAATCATAGAGTTGGAAGAGACCCCACAGGTCATCAAGTCCAACCCCCTGCAATGCAGGAACACACAATCAAAGCACTCCTGGACAAGTGGCCATCCAACTTCAGTTTAAAAACCTCCAAAGAAGGAGACTCCACCACACCCTGAGGCAGTGAATTCCACTGTCGAACACTGCAAATTTACATTAACACACCATGCCCAGGAAAAGTTGTGCTCTGCAAACTATACATTTGGCAGATGGAGCACAAACATGCTTGATTTCTCAGAGGCTGCATCATATATTATGCATTTTTTCCTATTTTGTGTAATTTGTTTAGTGGGGGGTGTTTAGCCCTGGACCTGAGCATCCGTACACAATAGGACAAAGTGAACAAAGTGTTCTGGATTTCATATATCCAGTCCCCGTGTGACGTATCCCTTAACTCATTCATTTTCTTTTTTGCCTATCCTTAAAAAGTTTGTAGAAATTCAGCCCAATGATGGATTTGGAACTCTTCTCCCCCTTGAAAGTTTGAGCCTGGACATCATCTTCAAAGCCAACAAAGCAAAGGAATACAGCTTTGAGCTGACCTGCAAGACTGAGATCAATAGGTTGGTGCAGGAGTGCATGTAAATGGGGATTCTCAAGCACAATGGTATGGCGCGGAAGGAAGGTAGACTTCTCTCAAACCTGTGTTTATGCTTCCCAGGTCAGTAGCTGGACTGCCTTCTCAGGATAAGAGTTTTCTGGAGAAGCATTTTGAATGGGAAGGCATACTAAACTCCTCTACAGCCTGTTCCTATTAGGGGTAAAACCGAATCACCCCCAACCCCAAAAAAAAAAAGCTATATTGAGCCCTTTCTTTTGGGTGTCCCTTTACTGAAAAAAAACCCTAGAGTTAGAGTTTCGGGACAGAGCCAAAGTGCAATCTTGATCATATTTCAGCTTTTTTTTGGCTGGAGCTCAAGCTCCACCTCCCCACCCCTGCCACCATGGACTCCGTGGAAATGGTGGGGGGTAGGGGAAGAATATTTTTTTTTACTGAGTAAATTTTGGGTTTGGATTTTTAAAATCTGAAATATTCGAGTAAAAAGGCGAACAAAGCTGACTTTACTGAAAAATTCCCGGCTTTTAAAATCCGAACCCAAAATATACAGAATTTTTTTTTAATGAGCTCACCCCTAGTTGCTATTTAATTTAATGTATTTTAATTTATTTTAGATCCTTCTTTGCTGTCATTCCATCCCAAAAATGGATTTGTGGGGTATTCTATGAACACCATTTTAAGCATCACAGGAAACCAAACAATGCTCATGGGGTACTATGCAGTTCAGAATGAGCAGCAGGAATACTCTGCTGTTGGGGAAAGTAAGAAGTGGAATACCAGGCTTATACTATTGAGACCAGGGGTAGGCCAGAACCTGCAGTGGCTCTCAGAATCCACTCATCAGTTTTGGGAACTACAATTCCATCTGATCCACCTTACCAGCAGTTTACGGCCAATTGTAGTTCCATGTGGTAGAAACTGATGGAATCGCCTATGTTCCTGAACATCGGAAAGCCGCAGGTTCCCTATAACCCAAGACTATTCTAAGGCAACCAGGGCTGACTTTTGTGTTGGTGCACCCATTTCTGCTGCATTCTATCTTTAGACAATTCAAGCTGTTGTGCAAAGCCATCGGCGTCCACCCTCCTCTGGAGCTCTCGCATTCCTTGGTTCAGTTTTCCGCCACCGCTCTCAATGATGTGTCGACAGCCACCCTCTTTGTAATCAATAACCACGTCAGCCTCAATCAGTTCAGTCACGCCGTCCCAAGGATCGGCAAGGGAGACATTGCCCCCGTCGGACCCACTTCCTTCCAGTTCATCATCCCTGAAGGCTCTCCCATTACAATCATGCCATGTGTTGGAACAATTCTGCCTGGAAAGGTAAATTCTCTGGGTGCAGGCTGAAGATCCAGAAGGCAAGTGACAGGACATTGTAAGCCCCTTTGAGTAAACCCAGAAAGTGGGAATATAAATCCAAACAACAACAACAACAACAACTACTACTACTACTACTACTACTACTACTACTACTACTACTACTACTACTACTACTACTACTACTACTACTACTACTACTCTTCTTAACTAGCAACCATCACTAAAACTGGCAGCAGTGAATTCCATAGGTTGGTTGTGCAGAAAAGAGAGCATGAGTCTTGTTCTGTCTTTCTGAACTTCATTTCCTCACCCCAATCTACAGAGTGGGGTTAACAGCCTCAGCCTGACCTACAAGGTGCCTGTGGAAATTTCAGCAAGGCCTGCAGCCACCCTTTAGTTTCTCATTAAAGCAGATTTCTTTTTTTCCTCTTTTCTGTCTTTCAAAAAAACAACAGGTGGGGGGACTTTAAATCCAATTCAATTCAATAAGCCTTTATTGGCATATACACAATAGTATAAAAATACAGTTCCAGTTAAAAAGTGAATAGTAAAAAACTTCACGTTTGTCATACATTCAGTTTACAAACTTCTGACAAAAACTTTGCCACTATAAGGCAACAATGAAAATCCTGACAATTTAAAAGCGTAACTACTTTATCTGATTCAGTATAATCAATCATAGAGTCTAAGCCTTGGGATAACAGACTGGATCGGAGTTCTTGGTGTAATAAACAGTTCAGGAGAATGTGTGGGAGGAATCCAGCTGTCCTATGCTACAGGTACAGAACCTCTTATCGCTTAGAAGACCTTTAAGTCTTCCTCTATGTAGCGGACTTTAAATCCCACAACTAAGTAAGATTTTTAAAAAGGGAAGATGTATGCATGTAGACCAAAATATAACAGCAGCGGTGTCAGATCTAACACATGTATTTCTGTAAACAGTTTCCAAATTTGGAAAGGGGAGTCCATACGCAGTTGTCATCTATATGTCATGCGTTGATAAAGAAGCCTGCTATAATTCTAGCAGTGACAGCACTGTGTTCTCCAAATCATTCAACGCATGCCCTGCTGCTGAGCCTTCTAGAGGCACAGGTTGATTGATTGCAGGTCAAAGCAGGATGCTGAGTTAGATAGATTATTGGGTTGCTGCGGCAGGACTCAGTTTATGACAAACAGGGTTATCTGTCTAGAAAGAGGATAGATCTGGCCTCTGCAGTAGATTTTGTATTGTCTTTCTCCGTTTCCCAAATTGAGTGGTACCATCTCTGCCACCTCATTCTCATTGGGTCTCTGGTTCTTGTTCAATCCCAGAAGTGCTTGGTGGAAGTGTCCTTCCGCCCAGTGTTGGGCGAACAGCTGATCAAGCAAGAAGCAGTTGAAATGATGCGCCGGGCTGCTGAAATGAGGGTGCTGAGGGCCCGGGAGCTGGAATTCCAGGTATGTACACGTGTGTGTGTGTGTGTGTGTGTGTGTGTGTGTGTGTGTGTGTGTGTGTGTGTGTGTGTGTGTGTGTGTGTGTGTGTGTGTAAAAGAGTAATCTGTGCTTCTTCTGCCTTGCTTATTGCTAGAAGAAGAAGAGATTGGATTTATACCCCGCCTTTCTGACTTGTAAGGAGACTCAAAGGGGCTGACAAACTCCTTTCCCTTCCTCTCCCCATCATAGACACCTTGTGAGCTAGGTGGGGCTGGGAGAGTTCTGAGAGAACTGTGACTGGCCCAAGGTCACCCAACAGGCTTTGTGTGGAGGAGCGAGGAAACAATTCCAGTTCACCAGACAAGAGCCTGCCACTCAGGTGGAGGAGCAGGGAATCAAACCCGGTTCTCCAGATTAGAGTCCACCTGTTCTTATCTCCTTTGCCACCATGTTGAATCTCTAAGACTGGCTAAGATGCACAAGAAGACTTCCGTGGTGACTGGACCACTGGGGAGCTTCAGAAGGAAATGAGAATGGGGAGGGATGTCAGTAGAGCCATTCAGCTCTCTTGAGGTCTAAGCACATGCACATTAGCTGAAGTGTCAGGTTATGGAGTAGCAAGCATGAGGCACCAGACTAACCATTTAGCTGGGGCAGTAGAAGGAATCAACTGGAGTAGGTAGAAGTGCTCGGGGGCCTTGCTCAATCACATTGCGTGAATGCTTTGCTTCCCCTTCCCCTCCTTCTTTTCATGACAGAGGAAGAAAGAGGACTCCCTGGCTGGGCGCAGGAGACTTGGAAGCAGCTTCTATATTTGCCAACCTTCGAGGGAAAGATACAGCAAACACGCCCTGAAAGTGTTTGAGATACCCGAACCGGAAAACATCCTGGTCAGGTGAGGCCTTTCTCCGGTTCATGTATCTGCCACCTGTCCCGGTGTGGATGGATCCCGTCAGTCATGAGCCCACCTGTTTCATTGATAGGGTGCCACCCACAGCAAGGGTGACGCATAGTGGGGGGAAAGAGGAAAGTCACTAGGCAAGCAAGTAGAAAACAGGCTAACAGAGAGCTAAAGCAGATCTGGGTCTGCTTGCTGCCTGCACAGGAGACTTTTGGAACCCCGTGTGTCCTGCCACTGTTCCAGGGTGAGAAAAGCAATTTATAATAATAAAGATCACAGAACTGCAACAACTGCATTATGCCACGCATGAAAAGTTTGGAAGATCTAAAGCAACACCTTGATTTGGTCCCAGGACCTTAGGGTCTGGCTGTCTACTGCACTCATTGCTAGTAGCCATGTAAGAGCCACGTTGTGACTATTGATCAATATGGGGGCTCCTCCGAAGAGGAGCAGAGACAGCTGGACAGGGACAGGGCACCCCCAGACACTTTTCTTCCTTGTTTTCTATTATCATGTTTTGCTTAGCGGCTAATTTTCCAGAGTGGTTTTGAGGAGGAAGAATGGGAACAGCTTGGTCCTAAGGACAGGTGAGAAACGTAGGAAAGCAACAGGGGAGGAAGAGAGCCAGGCGCTTTGCAGGCCCCTCAGGCAGTGGTGGGATTCAGCCGGTTCGCACCACTTCAGCAGAACCGGTTGTTAAAATGGTGCTTGTAAACAACCAGTTGTTAAATTATTTGAATCCCACCACTGCCCTCAGGTATTCTGGGCCTGTCTCCAGGAAAGCCATCTGAATCCTCAGCAGGTGGCAGTTGGCTTACACAAGGCACCCAGACCCAGAGTCTAACTGGCAACCAGCGCAGATTCTTAAGGACAGATGTGTTCAGTTCTGGGCACTGCAGTTTAAGAAGGACATTGGCAAGCTGGAACGTGTCCAGAGGAGGGCAACCGAAATGGTCAAGGGTCTGGAATCCATGTTTAGTCTAAAGAAGTGAAGGTTAAGGGGGCACACAATAGCTATGTTTAAATATTTGAAGGGATGCCATGTCAAAGAGAGAGCAAACTTGTTTTCTGCTGCCTCAGAGACTAGGACATGGAGTCATGGACTCAAAGTGCAGGAAAAGAGATTCCACCTGAACATTTGGAAGAACTTCCTGACTGTCAGGACTGTTCAACAGTGGAATTCATTGCCTTGGAGAGTAGTGGAGTCTCCTTATTTGGAGGTTTTTAAGCAGAGGCTGGATGATCATATGTTGGGAGTGCTTTGATTGTGTGTTCCTGCATAGCAGGGGGTTGGACTGGATGGCCCTTGGGGTCTTTTCCATGATTCTATGTAATGTTAATGCACAGAGACCAATTTGATCAAAAGTCAGGATGCCTTATTCTGGACCAGTCTGTTCCTGAGCATTTTTCAAAGGCAACCCCCCACAGTACACATTTTGGGTTGACTTCAGGGATCCATGTAGACTCCCCGTGCTGGTCCAACTTCACACCAAGTTGCATCTCTTTTGCAACAGTTTCAGATGCATGAGAGTTGCTAAAGTTAGCAGAGGTATTATTGTATTGAACTGGCCACCTTATTAGTCCTGACGAGAACCAGAATTTCTGTGCGACTCATTCAACATCCCGAGGCCCCATGCACATGTTCCTTCTTCTAATCTGCCGTTGCGACAAACTGCAGTTCATGACAAACAGAGACTGCTTTGAAGCCCCTGAAGCTTAGTAAAGAGAGGTTTTGTGGCTCATGATTAAACTGTGAAAAGATGTGGCGGGGATATCTTCGCCCTGGTATCTTTTGATGCACAGTCCAAGGCCAGAGACTTCAACTGTCTAGCCCAGCGTGACATTGTGCATCAAAGCTCTGAACTTTGGTATTGTGTGTATGCATAGAAAAGCAGCCGTCGCCCACCCACATGTGCTCTTATGGCTCTGCCATAAATGAGAGGCAAAAAATTAAAACCTTCTCTGAACATCCTCTTTCAAACTAAGAAGGACTGATAAATAGGAGGAAAAATAAGCAAACAGAGGAGTGTTGGGAAGGAGGTCTTCTGCCTGGCAGATCTAATACTACACACACACAAGCCTTTATTGGCATATAAAACAGGACAAAATTTTTAAAACAAAACAAGGTTAAGAAATACAGTTAAAATTGCTAAAATTACTAATTTCCAGTATAAAATTTGCAACACTTTCACAAAAGAGCACATCAGAGCTGTTCAGGAGATTGGGTATCTTATAACACTCATGCCACTGAGAACATTGCAAGAAAATGGAATTCATGTATTTCATGTGTATCTTATTGTATTTAGGGCATAGAAACAAAGAATGGTCAAGTGTTTCAACCGTAGTCCTATCACATGAACAAACTCTTTTAGAACGTTCCATATTCTTAAATCTTCCCTCCAGCAGAGCTGATGGCAGCACATTACATCTTGCAGTAGCCAAGGTTCTCCTCTGGGTGGGATTAATCAGCAGACGAAGATATGATGCCATAATTCCACGCTCGCATGGGATTAATAATGTAGTCGGAGAACAGGTTGTCTTGGCAGCACGAGTCAAATTATGAAAATCAAGACCCAAGAGCCTATTCTTAACTAGTCTAATACAAGCCTTTCTCAAACTTTGTCAAAATATATCTCTACTTTCCCCTTCCAGTAAAGAATGCCAGTAATGCTGAGATGTGGATCAGAATGGTCTAATTATTGATTTTGTTGTTTTACCTAACTGACTTTTGTAAGCCACCCTGTGCCCGTATAGCCCATATTTAAACAAATAAACACATGAAAAGGAGGGTTTCCCAGGTCTAGCATCCTGTTTCCCACAATGCTCACCCAAGTGGTCTGAGCTCAGAGGCAGGATATAAATCCAGCGGTTCTTTCTTGATGTAACCAACAGCACCACCAAAGCATAAGAATAGCCCTTTCGGATCAGACTAAAGGTTCATTGTCCAGTATTCTGGAACACTTCTCCTTAAAAAAGAAGGCCAAGCAGTTTTGAAATCTGTTAGAGGGAGAGGGTGACCATTTGGGCAAGAAATGTTCCACAGGTTCTCCTAAAGGTGGTGAAAAGTCCTGTCAAGTTGCAACTGACTCACAGAGATTTTCAAGGCAAGACACAGAAGCATTTTGTCATAGCCTACCTCTTCATAGCTTCCCTGGACTGCCGTGGGGGGGGGGGGGGAGCAGCTCCCATCTAATTATTAACCAGGGCTGACCTTGCTTAGCCTCTGTGAGCTAAGAAGTCTGGACTAGCCTGAACCATCTTCAACAGAGCACGTGAAATGACTGTCTTCTCACTGTGAATGTGTGCTTTTGCCTTTCAAGTTCAGAAGAATATATTGCAGCTCATGTGAACCTGATCCGGAATTTCACGAAACAATTTGAGAGATATGTCATACCCTGCCTGGTGGCAAGTGGGGCTATAGATGAGAAGAAAGGACCCGAAAACTTGCAGTACAGGTACAGATGATGGGAGGCAGGGGAGAGGTCGTGCCTGTTTGTCCAGTCACATGTGTCCTAAGTCAAATTGACAAGCTGGAACGGGTCCAGAGGAGGGCAACCGAAATGGTCAAAGGTCTGGAGTCCATGCCCTATGAGGAGAGACTTAGGGAGCTGGGGATGTTTAGTCTGGTGAAGAGAAGGTTAAGAGATGACATGATAGCCCGGTTTAGATGTCATGTTGCTGAGGGAGCAAGCTTGTTTTCTGCGGCTCCAGAGACTAGGACTAGAGAGTATTAATGGAGTTCAAAGCCCGAAGGAAAAGGAGATTCCACCTAAAACTTATCAGGAAAACTTCTAGACTAGTAGGGCTGATTCGACAGTGGAATGCACTGCCTCAGAGTGTGGTGGAGTCTCCTTCTTTGGAGGTTTTTTAAAGATAGACTGGATGGGCTTTCATCCTGACAGGCAGCCATGGCCGGGTGGAAAGGATACACGCTGCGCCCAGAAGCTTAGTTCCCTACTTGCTCTGGCCCTGGTTCAGCTGCACCCCTGCCGTGAACCCCCCAGGGAGTTTCAACAGAGGAGCCGCTGTTGGGGGAGGGTGTGGCACCCAGGGTGAGCCTCGGGCACTGTTTTATGAAGCTATGCTCCTGGTGCCATCCAAGGTTTTTTGGTATGACACTCCATCACTGGGACCACAACTGCGGTTTGTTGTTGTTGTTGCTATCATCATTATTTTGTTTTGCATCCACAGTCCATATAATACCTTGTACTTGGAGCTGCATTGTCCTGCCATTGCGCCTTCTCTGCTGTTGATTTCGAACAATGGAAGAAGCACCTTCAACTTTGGCTGTGTGGCTGTGGGTATGAAACTTTTGGCAAGCAGGCTTCTCCTTTGGTTAGCTGTTGATTGTGCTAAGCTTGGTTATCGTATGGGTTTCTAGTCGGCATTTAAGTCCTTCTCTTCACAGGCAACCTTGTAAAAGGCTTGTATAAACTAGCACTGATCAAGTTCTTTCTACCCTGCAAGAGACTCTCCTTGTGGGATCTGGCTGCTGGAATCTGATGCTTCCCATCTCGGTTAAAAAGGAACACTTGGTACCCTGAAGCACAGCTGAAGTCAGCTACTGCTGATGAAACACAATCAAAGTTGATAGGGAAGAGAGTTTTAGAGGGGGAAAGAGGGGCGTAGGGCACATGACCTCACTCCCTCTTCTAGTTGCATGTGGCTTTAACCATGTTCTTATAAATAGGAGTCCTGAAAGTGATATGGGAAAGGGCACCCGGGGACAAAGCCTCCTCCAGACGCCCCCCATGGATCGCAGGGCCCTGCCCCCGTGGGTCACTGATCTTACACTGATTTGTTTATATGGATGCTTTTTTGCAAATGTGAAACTCTTTCATCCATCAGGGCACAGAATCAAGAAAGAAATCAGAATACAGAACATTTCTCAAGAACAACTACCTGTATCTTTTACTGAATCATTTCTTCTTTTCCTTTCCCTTTCCCCCAAGACCACATGCTGTTCTGTAGGAGGCGTCTTCATGGCTTCAGCGGCAGGATTCTTAGAAGACCTGCCCAAGTTTGCAATTTCTACTTGGGAAATAACGATAACAGAATAAAATAACATGGGGCGCTCACACAGCCATTGTATTATTGCAGGCTGTTCCGTACCACAGCCTTAATTGCACTGCAAATTTGCATTGGTTTGATGCCCATTTCCCCTAAAGAATCCAGGAAATTGTAGATCAGTGGAGGATACCAAGAATTCCCAGATTTCCAGACCTCCCGCCTTCCATGCAGAACGAGCTCCCAGAATTGCCTGCGGAGATGGAATGACAATTCCACCAGTTTGTGTCTGCGGCATGAATACACCCACACGGTGCATGTTCTCAGGATAGATTCAGCGCCTGCTGCTTCCCACATGTGAGCCCAGTCATAGAAGTTTGATAGAAGAGAACATTGTTGGCCAGATTTTTGTGGAAGGTTTCTCCCTCATCTGTCCATCACTCATTAAGCCACCTTGCCAAGCTGTTTGTGAATACTCGCATCTAGTAGACAGATGTCACCTGCATGGAAGGGCCAGGGAAAGATACATTTACAAACCAAAATGCCTGCGAGGAAGCCCCATTATACCCTGTTCCTTTCTGCACTCGGCAAGACGTCATAGTCTCTAGGTAACAGACTGTCAAAGCTGCCTCCTTTTTTTGGCAACGGTTGCTTTGGTTACCATTAAACTTGCATTTTCTTGAGCTGGAACTTCTCAGCTGGGATATTCCCTCTTGAGTCCCTTTGGGCCCTTCTGGTTGCTGAATCCCTTTCGTACGCTCGAGGAAGGAGAATCCAAACAGCTCGACATCTCGTTCTGTCCAGAGGAATGCAGAACGGTGAGAACGTCAACTCATTTTATTACATCCCCGCCCTTTTGGGTGACATACTCGAGTTCCCCACCCCATTTTTTATGAAGGCCTGATTTAGAAGTGATGTTGAGGGAGAAGTACTTACAACCATTACCTGTAGTTCCTCATCGTGGTACGTGTAAGCACACCAGCAGAATGTCTCCCCACTAGCAGGTGTGTTGACGACAGATATGCATGGGCCAGCTCATAAGGGTGCTTTAACATAATGGGGACCGCATGACATGATCGACCAAATTAGTTGCTTGCACCCAGGGGCAGGCAGACGTTCTCATCAGCAGGGGTATGGGGTAGTCAAGGCAGGCAAATGTCAAAGGCAAGGCACTATGAGAGTTGTTGATTCCCCAAACTGAACTGAAGCTATTCATAGGAATTAGTGCCTGCAGGCATCTACGGCTAGACCTTATCCTACATCCCACAAAGCCCCACAGTGGCATCTCAGACCTGATGAATAGAAGAATGGCCCTGGGCAGCCAACTGGGCACTGAACTAAACTCCCAGCTGGGCATTCTGTTTTCTTCAGTTCCTTGGAGTGGAGCTGAGGCCTAAGCCGTGGTGGCGGGCCTTTGGCACTCAGATGTTATAGTTCACCAGCATGGCCAATTGGCCATGCTGGCAGGGGCTGATGGGAATTGTAGTCCATAACATCTGGAGTGCCAAAGGTTCGCCATCACTGCCCTAAGCAATCTCCTTAGAGGACTGCTAAGCCTCCACAGTTTCAGACCCTGACTCATGGGCCATTTGAGCTTCTGACCCAGCATCCACAGTTGGCTCCATCTCTTCCAGTTGATCCTGGAAGTCAAGAGGGCTCAAGAACCATAGAGTCTGCGTAGGGGTAGCCACGCCTGCATTCTAGTCCTTCAAGGAGGACTCCTCAGGCCCAGCCCTGGCACCTGTGTTTTTTTCCTGTGGATTGTAGATGGGCAGTCCTGTGGAGACGGGTTGCATGGGTGTGTCGTCAAGTCACAGCTGACTTACAGTAACCCCACAGGTTTTTCAAAGCAAAAGAAGTTTAGAGGTGGTTTGCTATCACCTGCCTCTGTGAGGGCTGAGAGAGTTCTAAGAGAACTAAGAGAACTAAGACTTGCCCAGGATCACCCGGCAGACTTCATGTGGAGGAGTGGGGAATTGAACCCAGCTCTCCAGATTAGCATCCTCCTTACACTGCTGTTAACCAGAGCATTAGCAGAGCAGAGATTTTGAACCTGGGACCACATGCTCTTGTGTAATGGTCATCTCAGCCCATATCGTCTACCCTCAGGGGTCAAATGTCCCTGGGCTGCAGCCATTTAGTCACATGGGGGGCAGAAAGTCACCCCCACACCCCTCCTCCTTCCCCCCAGGGTCCATACACTGGCTTAAAAATATTGTTTGGTCGTGGTGGGGGAGTGACCGCCCATATGGAGGGGAGGGGCGAAAAATCAGATTTTGCAATGGGCTACATTTTCCCTAGATATGCTTCTGTCTACCATGACTAGAAGTCACAGAGATCATTCCCAGCTCTGGTGGCGGAGACCATAGAGCCATTGAGCCAGACACCTTCTGCAAACAAAGCCGGTCTCCTGCTACTGAGCAGCCACCCACCCATCTGTCCACCCAGGCCCATGTGGGCTCCCACAGAGAACAGAGTGGCACTTGCAAAGAAATGTGCTGCTAGCTGTGTGCTGCAATATACAATTAGCAGCTCAAGACATAGCCCAGCAGAAAGCTGAGTACTTCTGTCAGCTCTCCAGATGGGAACGGCTCCCTCTTGGTAGATGCAGTTTGATGAACGCCAGCGCCGTGTCAAAAGAGCCTCTAAAACCCATATCCAGTGGTGGGATTCAGCAGGTTTGCATCACTTCAGTGGAACCAGTTGTTAAAATGGGGCTTGTATACAACCAGTTGTTAAATTATTTGAATCCCACCACTGGAACCGGTTGTTAAATTATTTGAATCCTACCACTGCCCATACCCCCCTAAGGATCAAAAGAAGCCTACAGCCAGGCCCCCATGCTGCGCTAAGGCAGCCTAGAAAAAACGCTGCTTCTCCCTTTCCACGCGTTCCTCCTGACCAACACGAATCTCCTTCTCCATAGTTCTTTGAAATGCTGGAAATCCGAAGCGAGAAAGCTACCCTCTCCATCACTTTGATCGGCGAGGGGGTGATCCCTTCGATCCTTTGCTCGGTGGAAGGAGACGTGTTAAACCTGGGCTATGTCATCGCCAAGGAAACAGCCACTTCCACTTTTAAGGTAAATCCCAAGCACCCGGGGACCTTCAGGGGTGGCACAGCTTTCTTGATCCATCTCCAGACTGTGAGCTGCCCTTCGAAACCTGCACTTCCGCTCATTCTCGGGAGTCTTTAAAAGTTCAGAACAGAGGAGGAGAGTAAGTATGAGTTCGACTGATCTTTGCTTGCATGGAAACCGCATCACACGGAAACTCAGCTCCTATCATTCTTCTGAGCTTCCTTTCTAATCGTCCTCCTGATTGCTGAAGGTGTGACAGTCTTGGAAAAGGGCTGAAGGATAAGGCTAATGGGCTTGCAACTTTGACCCCTTGCAGATAGAGAACACTTCTTCCATAGACCTGAAATTCTCCATCCTTCTCGAGTCTCTCTCGCCGAACCGGGACAAGCAACAGCAAAAACCTCCAGCTTTCCTCACCTCTCAAGGGCAAATGGATTTTGTCGGTAAATGGTTGTTCTCAGTGTTTTCAGTCTTCAAATGTTGGTGGTCCTCCTTGACAGCCATGACATATGATGGTGACGATGGTGATGCCTTCGACCAGAGGTGTCATCTGGATATGCCATGAAGGTGACCTGGTTGGGCCAGGCCCTGGAGGAAAGGGTGGCTGCCTCACCTGGCCAAATATACTAGAGACAAAAACCAGCCACACACGGCTGGCTCTAGAATGGCTCTGTGTGTGGGGAGGGAGGGGCCTAAAGTGGCGAGCCCACAGCAGGGTGGGGGGGCTGCCTCAAGAGGGCTTATCAGCCCCGTGAGCCAGCCGAGGCAACTTCCTCTGACTCCCAATCTTGGACCGAGGAGGGAAGGCTTCTTCAGCTGGCTCGCAGGCCTGATGAGCCACCTCAAGTTGCTGGATTCGGCCCCTAGGCCACGTGTTTGACGCCCCACCTTAGCCTAATAGTTTGACTCAGGGTCCATCTTCCTTGGTATTGCCTACTCTGGCTGGCAGCAGCTCTCTAGCAGTGCAGTCCTGAGCAGGCAGAGGCCTTTCCTCCCTCTGCCAGCTGGTATCCAATTCGTCTCGCAGGTACACAGAACTACAGTGGCCTGAGCGTGTTCAGCGTCACCCCAGTCGAAGGCATTGTTGGGACCGGGAAGTCCCAAGAGTTCACCGTCACCTTCAGCCCTGACCATGAGAGCCTCTATTATTCCGACTGCCTAAAGATCATGCTCTTTGCCAAGGTGAGACCGCCTCGGGGTCTGCTTTATGTAGAGCTGAGCACCAGCAGGGAATTTGGGCAGATAACTGCTGGCGTGCGCTCCTTGGCTGTCTAAGTAGCAGCCATCTTTTGCTCTTCCCTTCCCCCGAAAACTTGGACTCCTCAGCTCTTCTCCCTCACTTGGGGACTACAGCAGGGTAGAGGTGTCCTCCAACCCACTAACACAGTGAAAGGGGAAAAGGTCTCTGAATTCACCTCCGTGAGGGGATGAAAGAACTCAGACTCTCTAGTCTTTATTATTTTAATCAAATTTCTATATCGCCAACGTGGTGTAGTGGTTAAGATCAGGTGCATTCTAATCTGGAGAAACAGGTTTGATTCCCCACTCCTCCACCTGAGTGGCAGAGGCTTATCTGGTGAACCAGATGTGTTTCCGCACTCCTACATTCCTTCTGGGCGACCTTGGGCTAGTCACAGTTCTTTGAAACTCTCTCAGCCCCACCTACCTCACAAGGTGTCTGTTGTGGAGAGAGGAAGGGAAAGGAGCTTGTAACCCAGTTTGAGTCTCCTTACAGGAGGGAAATGTGGGGTATAAATTCAAACTCCTTCTTCTTCTTTTGGGCTCAGGGCGGTTCACAACCACTTATAAAACAGCATCCGATACAATCATTATAAAACACAGGACTTGCCCCTGACTTCCCACCCTGAAGACCTCGGGTTCCTGAGACTCCAAAGGGCAGCATCCCATCTGCATGCCCTAAAAACAGTTCCAGCAAGGCTCTTGCAAAACTGTATCATCTTTCATGGTAAAAAGTGGCACCATCTGTGCTGAAGAGAGCAGTGTTGGGACTGAACCCCTCAAGCTGGCGCCGATGCAGGTGCCCTTCTGATTTGTTCATCGCGGCAGTAGAGCATCAACAATTGATGAGGAGTGCCATCTAGTGTTTGTTAGAGGCAGGGCCGAGCTACACCACCTGCAAAAGTACAGAGAGGTGGATGCCTTCCCTATGCAAAACCATCAAACAGCCCGAACTGCTTCTCCTGGATTTCCAAAATGTTTCAGAACTCTGCATGCCTAAGGGACGTGTGTCTTAAGCACAGTCAAGTCACTTCCAACATATTGCCACCCTATGAATTAATGTCCTTCCAGGTTAAAAGGTGACATGATAGCCATGTTTAGATATTTGAAGAAATGTTATGTTGGTGAGGGAGCAAGCTTGTTTTCTGCGGCTCCAGAGACTAGGACCAGGAGTGATGGGTTCAAGGTGAAGGAAAAGAGATTCCCCCTAAACATCAGAAGAAACTTCCTGACAGTCAGGGCTGTTTGACAGTGGAATGCACCTCCTGGGTGTGTAATGGAGTCTCCTTCTTTGGAGGTTTTTAAAGAGAGGCTGGATGGCCATCTGTTAGGAGTGCTTTGACTGTGTGTTCCTGCACAGGGGGGATGGACTTGATGACCCTTGGGGTCTCTTGCAATTCTATGATTCTATGAAAACATTCTGCCGTTAACCGCCTCGCAAACAGAAGCTGTGGTTTCCTGCACTGAGTTAATCCATCTCAAATGGGGTCTTCCTCTTGTCTTGCTGCCTTTAACTCTTCTTAGCATTACTGTCCTTTTTCAGTGAGTCTTGTCTCCTCATAATGTGACCAAAGTGTGATGGCCTCTTTTTAGTAATTTGAGCTTGTAGGCCCAGTTCAGGCTTGATTTGATCTAGAAGCCAGGGATTTGTCTTTTTGGTGGCCTGCGATATTCATGAAACTCCTCTTCGGCACTGCATTCAAAGGAATCTATTTTTTTCCAGTCAGCGTTCTTCATTGTCCAGCTTTCAGGTCCATAGATAATAATGGGAATACTATGGAATGAATTAGCTTGATCTTAGTCACAAGGGATACATCCTTACACTTAATGATGTGTACTGGCTCTTTTGAGACTGCCCTTCCCAGCCTAATTGCTTGGCTGCAATCTCTTTTTTGGTCAACAATGGAGCCAAAGAATAGAAAATCCTTGTTCCAAATTCTTCTTCGGCAACCTTAACGTTGTGACATTGTCCAGCAGTCATTGCTTTCTGTCTTCTTGATGTCCAGCCATAATCCTGCTTTTGCATTCTCCTCTAATTTTTGTCAGGAGTCATTTCAAGCCTTTACTGTTTTCTGCCAGCAATACTGGTGGTTAAGGTGCTATCTGCTTTCGACCACCTTCCTCTCCTTTAGGAAATCATCCGCACCATTCAGCTGAAAGGGTGCGCAAGGAACCACATGATGTTTGTGGAAGGAGGTGACCCACTGGACGTACCCATAGAATCACTGGCCATGACAACATCTCCGGTGGAAGCAGGTAACACTGTGCTTCTGGTTGGGCCCTTGCAACATAAACCCAATGGAAGTCAGTTTCATGTAGGCAGCTCAAGGCTGACTGAACCTTCTATCCTTCTGAGGTCAGTCAAGTGAGTACCTGACTTGCGGGGGGTAAAGTGTAGACCACTGGGGAAGGCAATGGCAAACCACCTTGTAAACATAGTCTGCCTAGTAAACGTTGTGATGTGGAAGTCACCTGATACACCCTTTCCCTTTAGAAGGCACATGCCCTGCAAGGAACAGGAAATGGCCCAATGAAGGAAACTTCAACCCAGTCCCAGTATGACTTCCCTGTAAAACTCTCCGTAGCTGGAGATCCTGCCACAGGGGTCATGCGAGCTCAAGGCTTTTACATGCTTCCAACTGTGACTGTGCGTTCACCACAATGACTGGATATGGTCGCGTGCTTCAATAACATGGGAATACCAGCACATGCTTGTTCACTGGAATCTGTGTCTCCTGCAGAAAGCGACAAGCTCACGAAACCCATCCTTCTGAAGCTGGAGTGCGTTCAGTCTGAGACCTTGGTGGTCCCAGCCGTCAGGGAGCTGAGAGTGGGCGGGATACGAACTGCCCAGTTTGCATCAAAGAAGGTACGGTAGCTCGCCTAATAAGCCCCCTCAAGGGGTTGGATCGAGCCCCTTGGAACCTTCATTCACACTTTTTAAAATTAAGTAGTCCTTTAATTGAAGCATAGAATTGAAATCACTGACATTAAAAGCATTATTGAAATTTCATCAAAAACAGCAGTAATTGTATAACCTCTGTTTCAATTGATGGGGCTTCTTTCAAGTTTGTCTTTGTGGCATGGGATGTTTGTTATTATTTTTGTCTTGGTACTTAGAATTCAGACTCAGCTGATCAGACATGTTATGCCTATTTAATGAGGACTTTTCAAGAAATGGTTTTTTTAAAGCTTCCCTAATGTTAAGCAATGAAATTATGAGAACTTATTCATTAAATTAAATTACAAGGGCTATTTTTACCATAGCATATATTGTCACAAAACTGAACAATATTAAGGTTTATGTCTAATATAAAGCATATATGATAGGTTGCGCCTGTTTTTAGAGGGTGCTCAGGAAAAGTGAGAAATTCTCTCCTTGGTTTCTGTCGATTTTAGCATCTTAAGACTGATTTGAAGAGTCTTATGAATGGGAGCAGATCAGATTGGGGCAGGCGGGGAAAGGACCCTGATGTTCATGTGGGTATGATTGTTTAAAATTCTCAGAGGCTTCTTCCACAACATCAAATGACTTGCACCAAATCCTTCTTTTCTGCAGATCATAGAATTCAACTGGGAAAGTCTGTCCGTTGTGCAGATGAAAGGATTCACCATCGACCCTGTGAAAGGAACGGTCGACCGCGGGCAAACCAAAGTCATTACTGTTTCTTGGATGCCCCCTGCTGGCTCAGATGTACATATCAGGTTTACAAAGCACAGAAGTGTGCGGTGGATTTGTGTGGTTTGTCTTGCACTCATCCGCTTCCACAAAGGGTCAGAAGTTCTGGCTGGGGGCAGGGGACAGGCCGTTTCAGGCTAAGTTTCCCACTAAGGATACAGTTCTGAAGTCTTAGCGTTAGTCTGTAGCAAATGTTTGTTTACAAATATGCAAGTCCGCAGGTTCTCAGACAGTCCCGAATCCTTCACTCTCATTTCTAAAAGCGGTGATGTGCACCCCTCTTCTGTCCTCCCCAGCGACTGCCAGACATTTGCACAACTCAGTTTGGTCCGCTCATTCGCTAGCAACTTTGCAAACTGTAAAACTATTTCCTTTTGCTTTCTCCTCCCGCAAGACAGTCTCCCAAAACCAACCCATTTTGGTCCAAAAAGAAAGTACAGGGAAGGAAGCTGTTGGTGTGCATGAAGTGAGATCTGGGCCATGCGGGGCTTACTACAGTTTCACAGGGCCTGTAAGACAGAGCTTTTATAACAGGCCTATGGTTGGGGACCGTGATGCTATCCAACTCGCTGGCCTCCTTTCCCCCTTCCCCTGCAGGTGTGGTGTATGAATGGTTACTGATTACTGTTCAGCTTTTTAGTCCTTTCCACACATGCAAAATAATCCACTTTCAATCCACTTGGAAGCTGTGCGGAATAGCAAAATCCACTTGCAAACAATTGTGAAAGTAAACTGAAAGTGCATTATTCTGCATGTGTGGAAGGGGTCTTTGACATTGTTTTATCTTCCTTTGCTAATATTAATGGCCCTGGGACATTGATGGGAATGTACTATTTATTGATGTTATTGTGGTAAGCCGCTCTGAACCTGTGTGTGCAAAGGGCAGCCTGTAAGCTAAATAAATAAATTCTGTTGGGGTGGGGGTCAGAATAGCCTTTACTTGGATAGTGTGCTTTTGATCCTCTTTCTGCCAAAGCTAGAGATCCTTTAACTGTAATTAAAATTCAGTAGTATTGAACTGACCTAGGCCCTATAAAAGGTCAGACGGGAGGGTAAGTATGCATTCCTGCTATTCATGCCCATTGGGATGTTTCTTCCGTGCTGGATCCAGGATAAAGGGAGGATTACGGTCTCCCTGAACACAAAAGGGTCAGGAGTCTATTGTATAGCTTGTTGCCTTCAAGCTGTTTATCTTTCTAGAGGGTAGGAGAGAAAGAAGAAAAGAGAAACATGGGGAAAAGAACCTGTCTTTGAACCCCCTTTCAGCTTTTTAAATGTCAAGTCATTTATGCACACGTGGTCTCCTCCTTCTCTTTGAGCTTACATTCCCGTATGTTTCGGTAATCAGTAATAATCTGTAATAATCTGTATCACTTATCGGTAATAATTGATAATAATCGGTTTCAGTAATCGGTAATAATCTGTTTCGGTATCGGTAATAATCAATTTTGGTACCGGTATTAATCGGTAAAAATCAAATTCAGTAATCAATAATAATTGGTTTTGGTAAATGGTAATAATCAGTAATAATCCATTTTGGTATCAGTAATAATCGGTAATAATCAGTTTTGGTAATTGGTAATAATCAGTAATAATCAGTTTCATTAATTGGTAATATTCGGTTTTATAATCGGTAATAATCGGTTTCAGTAATCGGTAAAAATCGGTAATAGTTGGTTCTGTATTGGTAATAATCAGTAATAATCAGATTTGATAATTGGTAATAATCGGTAATAATCAGTTTCATTAATCGGTAATGTTTGGTTTCAATAATCAGTAATCAACTTGGGGATGGGGCGGTATATAAGCTCAAAAAATAAATAAATAAATAAAATAATAATAGGTTTCAGTAATTGGTAATAATCGGTAATAATGGTACTGGTGTTGGTAATAATGTTAGTTTTAAATGTCGGTAATAATCGGTAATATAGTAATTTCAATGTCGATAATATGTCGTTTGCGGTACGTAGGTAATATCGTTTTCAGTAATCGGTAATAATCGGTTTCAGTAATCTGTAATAATCATTAATAATTGGTTTCATAAATCGGTAATATTCTGTTTTGGTAATCGGTTATCATCGGTAATAATTGGTTTCAGTAATCGGAAATAATCGGTAATAATCGGTTTCAGTAATTGGTAAAAATAGGTAATAATTGGTTTTGGTATCGGTAATAATCGGTAATAATCAAATTTGGTAAGTGGTAATAATCGATAATAATCGGTTTCATTAATCAGTAATATTCGGAATCGGTAATCATCAGTAATAATCAGTTTCAGTAATCGGTAATAATCGGTAATAATCGGTTTTGGTATTGGTAATAATCAGCAAGAATTTGTTTCAGTAATCGGTAATAATTGGTTTCGTAATCGGTAAAAATCGGTAATAATTGGTTTCAGTAATCTGTAAAAATTGGTAATAATTGGTTTTGGTATCGGCAATAATCAGTAGTAATCAGATTTGGTAATTGGTAATATTCGGTTTTGGTAATTGGTAATATTCGGATTTGGTAATTGGTAATATTCGGTTTTGGTAATCGGTAATCATTGGTAATAATCAGTTTCAGTAATCGGTAATAATCGGTAATAGTAGGTTTCAGTAATCAGTAATAATCGGTAATAATAGTTTTTGGTAACCGTAATGGTAATCCTAATGAGCAAATCAGAACTTCCCAGAAAGCTCTTTGCAGTTAAGCACTCAGAAGCACAGGAAACTGAATGTGCAAAATACAGTTAATGTGTGAACCAGGGTTCCCCAACATGAAGTCAAGTCCAACAGTACTTCCTCTTGGCACTCGCCAAGATTTTCAGGAAATGAATGGGGCCATTCTGAAACAGAACTTGTCATTGGCTTTCCTCTTTCAAATGAGGAATATTTCCACTGGAGAGTTAAGAGGAATGGTAAGCCGCTGGGTTTTCCTTAGCAAGTTTGTGGTTTCATTCTCCTTGATATTTTCCTTCTTCATAAAAGGTGTAAAGAGGGAAGCATTCCTCTCAGCTCTGCCTCTTGGGGCTACCATTTTGGGTTCAGCTCCACCCCCTGTAGCAGCCATTTTGGAGCAGTGTTCACCATCTCTCATAAAATTCCAAAGGGGCCCACATGCTCACAAAGGTTCCCCCATTATGTAGACAAAACCCTCCAGCAATTTCTCACATGCTGCTTCCTTTACGCCCCCCCCCACCCAATACCAGCTAGTTTCACTTCCATCCTATGGTGGCTATCTGCCAGGTGGCCCAGCTAGAATCCAGGGCATCTGAATTCCACAGCTCATATAGACAGTAAGGACGAAGGAAACAAAGCACAGTTGAGAGCCGGGATTCTTGGTAATACAAGGAGATTGGATATTCTAGGTTTATCCAGGTTTCATCCATGAGATTATTAATGGCAGAGGGCCTCTTAAAAGGATACATCGGATTGCTCACCACCACCAGTTTTGATTTTACCTCAAAGGTTTATATCTTGCCTTTCTGTCACAAAATGCGCATACGAGACAGTTCACAATGTCAGATTAAACTGGCCATTGTGGGTTTTCCAGGCTGCGTGGCCGTGGTCTAGTAGTTTTTGCGCCTAACGTTTCACCCGCCTCTATGGCTGCCCTCTTCAGAGGCATGTCGCGGCAAGGTGGGTTAGAGACAGCTGAAGCAAAATAAAATACTTCTTCACACAATCTGTAATTCAGTTGTGGAATTCACTATCACGGGATGTACTGTCAGGACCAAGCAAATCAGTACAGGATGGGTCCATTGATCGCTACTGGCTATAATGACTAAATGAAACCTTCATGGTCAGAGGCAGTATACCTTTGAAAACGATTATGGGATGGTGACAGTAGGGAGAGGCTTTGGCCCGTTGTGGTGGGCTGTGGCCGTTTTGCCAAACAGGCTGTCTGAGCATACGGGTCTCCAGAGGCGTAGCTCCAAGGGAGCCGGGGGGAGCACTCCGCACTGGGTGTGTGCCCCTGTGGGGGTGTGGCGAGGGTGTTCCAGGGGCATGGCAGGGGCGTTCCAGGGTGGGGGGTGGAGGACGCACTAGTGCACTGGGTGCTTTTCCCCCTTGCTATGCCTCTGTGGGTCTCTGATCTGATCCAAAAGAGCTTTTCCTGTGTCCTTATCCCTGATACACTCCTCTGTATTGCCTTTGCAGCCTACTCAGCTCATGACGGGAACAGCCACGCTGATCCTGAAAGGGGACGTTAAAGAAGTTTACAGTGTCTACTTCATAAGCCGGATTGTGATCAAGTGACTTCCCCCAGATGAGCAGCAGTTGAGATGCCTCGTCTCCAGAAAGACGGAAATCTATCGTTTTGAAAATGGGATCATCCTCACAAATGTCCCAAGAATATCCAGAACCAAAACAAGGGATCACAGATTTTTTTTGGAGGGGGACCAAACTCCAGGTAATTATACACATTCCTTCATGGCCATTAGCAAAATGTGGTCCTCAAAGACACAGTGCATAACAAGAAAAATGGCAGGGAGGTGGATTGAGTGGATTTGAATCCGGCAAGTCAGCCGTTGCAGAGTGCACAAGGAAACACAGCGCACCACACCACAAATGTATAAAACCCACAACTACTAGTCAACAGTACATGTTACATCCGCCTTGAAGAAGGCCTGTATGTTTGGAATAAAACTCTATATAGACAGAGACATTTTAAAATAGTTTGTACTTTTCCCAAAGCTGGTTGAAAAATTATTTTTAAAAGAAAAAGAAAACAGGAGATCTGTCATCTTTTGGTCTACCTTCCTACACAGGAGGGTCGGTCAGCTCTATGCCCAGTTCCTGGTATTTAGACGAGACCTGGCCAAGCCTATATTGCGGCCTGCCTTCAGTTGTCTTGATAAACCATGGTTTGTGCAACCAAGTCTGGTTAGCGTGCCAGAAATAAGTAATCAATCGCAGTTTGGGTGCAAATGCTGGTTTCTCTGCATCTTGCCTTCTCCCCTGTCACCCTATCAGGAAGGACACCTTTCCTGTACTGTTGTTTGTGTGGCCGGATAGCTGCACAGGGCAATGGTACACTGGTTGGTGAATTCATAAGTTAGAACAGGGGTAGGAAACCTTTAACACTCAACGAGCCATTTGGACCCGTTTTCCACGGGAAAAGAAAACACTTGGAGCCGCAAATAATTTTTTACATTTAAAATAAAGATAACACTATATATATAAGGTTTTTTTACCTTTTACTCCTCTCATTCTGAGAAGCGTATGGATGCGCTCGCCCTGCTGCCTGCAGGGCGGGCAAGGATGAAGCCGGCGGCTCGGCCTTGCCGGCCGCCGGGAAAGCGCCCGCCCCACTCCAACGGGGCAGGCAAGAGGGGAAGCCCGTGGCGCGGCCCAGCCGACCGTGGGCAGTTGGTGCACCTGCCCTGCTGCCTGCAGGGCGTGCAAGGATGGGGCCGGCAGCTCAGCTCGTGGAGCCACAGTGCAAGGGCAGAAGAGCCGCATGCGGCTCTCGAGCCGCAGGTTCCCTACCCCTGAGTTAGAAGAACATAGTGTGGTTAACAAACCAGCTACAAAGCCATGTCTGAAGCCCTGCTTCATTGCCAACCATGAAACCCTTGTTTTTCGAAGTGCCTGCAATTAGACTTACCAACTCTTCAAGGTTTGATCAGGCCACAGTTTGAATGCAGCCACTTCCAGAACACAGGCATTAGTACCCCAGAATCACATAAAGTTCCGGGTCTGAGCTGCATCCCCCAACACTAACTTCTTTAGTAACGGACAGCAACATGCATTTCTTTTTTGTATTTTTTCCCCTGGAAGTTCAGCTGATGAGGTTATTCAAGGCATTTTATAAACACATGTCAATCATTGTGAAGGGCAGAAAATTGCTGTTTATCTTTGTGGGCTGATCATCTGGCAGAACATTCCATCCTTGCCCTTGTGCCAATGAGATTTGTTCCCGGGTGATAATTGCACACCTCCGGTGGTGTAATAAAGGGCAATAATTATACTGCGAGAGCCTAAACTGCCCAGTGTGTAGCCTCCGCATGCAGATGCCGGGTAACCATCAGTTATTACTATAAATGTGGATTACGCAGGACATTTTGTAACGTCTGCACGTCTTTACACAGCATGCTGGTCGCATCAGCAGGAAGGGTGGCCCAATGCAAATCAGACACCAATCAGATTGTCTCGGATGATCCTCAAAGCGGGATTTTGTGTTTGAGTGTGTATAAATATTGTCACTAACTCTGAACTTGGCTCAAGGACGCGGACCAAAAATCCTGCACAATGGGGCCAAGTAAGAACGTAAGAACATAAGAACTAGCCTGCTGGATCAGACCAGAGTCCATCTAGTCCAGCACTCTACTACTCGCAGTGGCCCACCAGGTGCCTTTGGGAGCTCACATGCAGGATGTGAAAGCAATGGCCTTCTGCTGCTGCTGCTCCCGAGCACCTAGTAGGGAAAGGGGTGGTGTACAGAAAGGGGTGGTGTTCCTACCAATGCCTGAGTTTTACAGGGGAAAAATCCCCAAATTTTAAAAAGATGCACTTAAAAAAGCAGACATAAAGACAAGCATATATATCACAATGTCAAAACCCCAAATCCTGATTGGAATCTTGGGAGATCATGATTAGTATTATGGGGTTGCTTAGCAACCCCATGCACCCAAGTGGTGACATGGTATTTCCCCTCCTCACCAGTTGCTCACGGGTTCTTCCAAAGACCCACACTGACTCAAAACAATTTTTTAGGACAACTGTTCACTGAGAAGAAAATTAAGCCTATGTATTTAAATCCCACACTCTTTTCCATGAGCTCAGGGCTGCACATTTAGTTCTCCTCATCTGCTTGAATCCTCTTAACAACCACATAAGGTAAATTAGGCTGAAAGAGAATGACTGGGCCAGAGTTAACCAGCAAGCTTCATGGTCCAGTGGAGAACTGAACCGGTATCACCCTATTTTCAGTTTAGCATGCTGTCCACTACCCTGCAGTGATAATCTGAGCAGCAGACACCAAGCAAGTGAGATCAAGTAAAGCACAGCACACATTAGTCCGGGAAAATTGTGGTTTGGCTCATTTAACCCTCAAATCAGATGAACTGAACAAAAAAGAGAGAAGAAAGCAAGAGAGCCTGCAGCTGCTTCTTTGAAAATCCACGTTGGCATTTGCTATCGCTTCAGTGGTTGGAAACTACGCTTCTAGCTATTGGTTTGGCCGTGGGTGCAGGCGTGGCATGTTTATAAACATTCCAACTTCTCGGAGGTTGAAGCAAACTGTCGGCTTATCTAAGAGAGGGAGAGACAGGGCTGTGTGTTGCTGGTGAGAAATGTGTGTGCAATAAGAGCTTTGTGGGGTGGATGTTGTAAGTTTATGTTTGTGTGTATGAATGGAAGAGTGGGCAAGTTTGGAAGGGGAGTGGACCTTGAGAAGATTTGATCAAATCCTTACGTCAGTGAGGCTCTGCATACAGGATTAGAGGCCTGGGAAGGAAACAGAGGTGTTCTGGCCTAAACCAGAATGAAAGCAGGGAAGATCTGAAGATAAAAGAAAAGCCCTGATGCATTTAGGATAGGAATGGCAATGGCATATGGCTTTTAAAGAGCAGAATGGCATATAATATAGGCCAGGAGCCCCCAACCCTTTTCAGTCTAGGGACACCTTAGGAATCATGACACAGTGGGGTAGGTGCAACCACAAAATGGCTGCCACAGGAGGTGAAGCCAGTTACAAAATGGCGGCCATGGCTTACCTTCAGTCACACAGGGAAGATCCATGTGCTACGGTGGCAGCTGCTGGGATAGCATTTAGAAAACTGCACAGCCAATCAAATCTCCAGTGGCCCGTCAGGAGCCTTGCTGGACAGAAATGCCAGGAGACCCTGTCTACAAACACTTGGTGGACACCAGTAAATGTGCTGGCAGTTGCCATGGTTCCCACAAGCACAATGTTGGGGACCACGGATAACACCCCAAAGGAAGTGAGCGGAGGGGTTTGCCTGGAACGTTGGTTGCTAGGTAGGACTTAAAGCACCATTGAGGCCCAATCTCTCCAGGATAATTCTGAAGGGCCACTCCAAAGAGTAATCATGTCACCCCAGGAAAGAACTGTAAGTCGTACCCTGAAGGTGGAACGCACTTGCATGAATGAAGTTGTGGGCTAGTGAATTCAAGACACAAGGAAGGAAGACCAGGAGGCGCCAGAGAAGTTTGACGGAGTCAGACCCAACTGGAGAATCGGCTAGAAACAAGCTTATGTGATGTCACCTGATACAAATCTTTTCCATTCTTAAAAGAGCAGATTTGGGAAGCGAATTAGAAAATTCTTTTTCTTTTCTCATGGGGAAAAATAAGCTGTCGTTAATCACCTCAAGGATTACTACAGTTATATTCAAGTTTAGTAGAGCCTTAGAACACACGCACACACCCAAGCTTTTCAGAGTCACAGCTCTTTTCCTTATGCCTCAAAGGTAGTGGCATAGTGCCAATGGAGTGGGGGCATGATGCCCCAGGCAGCGCCGTGGTGGGGGCATGGCCGGACCGTGGGGGGGGGCGTTTTGGGGTGTTCTGTGGGTGGGGGCAGGCGGCGCCGCGGCAGGAGCACAGAGTGAGCTTTGCCTTTTGCCTCTGGAGAGTTTATACCCTAAAACTCTTGTTGGTTTGTAAGGTGCTACTGAACTAGAATGTAACTGCAGGCCGACAGCTACCATTTGAAACTGTCCTCAGGGGTTACTAGTTACTGTTCTGGATTTCAGTGTCAAGATTTTAGAGGAGAATTGCCAATATCCCTGTGGCAAAGTACTGGCTGCTTGGAATGTTGGGAGAAGAAGAGAAAGCGACAGTGCTGTTTTGCGAGCAGCTGTTGCAAGGCCAGCAGAACATCAGCCCATCCTGGGGCAGTGACGTCTGTAGGTTTATCATGCATTGCATCTGAAGGCATACTTTTGTCTATCCTGAATCTAATTTGGCTACTCCAAATCCTAATACAAAAATAGGAGGGGGAAAAACATCCACTTAGGGTCTAGATCAGTGAAACGGTATGAGCAATTTGCTAGCATTTTCGGCCCCACACCTCATGTTGAGATATGCACATCCAGATAGATGAAACACTACAAAAAAGCAATCTTGAAATTATGACTTTTGGGCATGGTATGTCATCGATGCACAGGAGCACATGTGAGCATCCTTCTCACAGCACATAACAAAGGACCTTGATGCAGTGTAAATACAATTGCCTCAAGTTGATTTTGTTTGGACTGTTTTCTTCAGTACCCACAGGTACATCAGTAACACAGAGGGTGGAACCAGGTACAAATACACTCAAATCTGTGGCAAGCGGGCAACCATCCCGTTCCAGAAATAATGTTAGCAATGCTAGTAAAACTGGAGTCATGGAATGCAGCAAAATGAGAAATTCCAGAATGGTAAAGGGTCAGAACAAGAAAAAATCTACTCTCCTCCTTGGTTATCATGTGGGCTTGTGGGTATGCGTATATTGGCTACTCAAAAAAAAGGCAACACAACAAAAATGTCAATCTTTGGATCCTGACTTTAGTTTTGCTTTTTCCTGGGTGCGTCTTACTCTGAGTCAATGTGGTGTAGTGGTTAAGAGTAGGTGGATTCTAATCTGGAGAACCGGGTTTGATTCCACACTCCTCCACCTGAGAGGCAGAGGCTTATCTGGTGAGTCAGATGTGTTTCCGCACTCCTACATTCCTGCTGGGTGATCTTGGACTAGTCACAGTTCTTCGGAACTCTCTCAGCCTCACCTGCCTTACAAGGTGTCTGTTGCAGGGAGAGGAAGGGAAAGGAGCTTGTAAGACACCTTGAATCTCCTTACAGGAGAGAAAAGTGGGGTATCAATCTAAACTCTTCTTCTTCTGAACACGTGACCCTTTTTTCTAGATGTAATACCTCTTTTTATTTTTTAAAAAACATGTGTAATAAAAGCCACACTGTTCAGTCTCTGTCCAGAGCACATTTGCCCGGTTGCATCAGAGGAGTTAATATCATATTAGATCAACAAGAAAAGATGTAAAAAGGGGAGGAAAAACAAATTAATTCCGGCCCCTTATCCTTGTCCTGTTAATCGCTAGCAGATCCTTGCAAGTGGATGTAAAACAGTGTTTCTTGAACTAGGCAGTATCCAGGGTCAGGCTTTACGTGCTTCGAGTAGAAGCATGGGACAGCTATATTTCCACAGAGCCCCTGGCTTTCCCTATCTCAAGATCACCATGGAAAAAGCCCCGTAGCACTGAACTGCTTTAGGGTGAGAGGTCACTGTTAGTATCAGCCTCTTGGCTGCATTCAAATCTCGATGGTATCTCCTATAATGGAACACAGGCACAAAAATCAGAGGTGTAATGTGGATTCGGAGTGTTTTGTAACCGTAAAGCTAATAATTGCAGGCTGGGCTTGGGAAGGAGGCCAGGACCTAGATAAAGTGGTGGAAATCAGCTGCCTAAGGAGGCAGAGGCGTATCTAGGAAAAATGTAGCCCAGTGCAAATTCTGAGTCCCCACCCACCCCAGTATGGGCTGCCGCCCTCCCCCACCATGACCAAACAATGTGTTTTTTTGCACCAGGTCTTGAAGTCAGTATATGGACCTGGGGGGGAATGAGGAGGGGTGTGGGGGTGATTTTCCACCACCCACATGACTAAATGGCTGCAGCCTGGGGGCATTTGACCCCATATGTCCCCCTGGGCCCCTGTAGGGAGGTGGTGAATTCCTCTTCACTGGTAATCTTCAAGTATCAGCTGGACACATTCTTTTCTTTGAGGTGCTTGTAACATATACAAGCACTTAGTCTTATACAGTGAATTGAGTGGCTGTCTCTCTCAAGCTCCCTGGGAGGACTTTCATGGCAGAGTGGTCTCCCAGATCCTAATCCAGCCCTCGAAGCACCATCCAGGCTCTGGAGCTGCATGTGTACCTTTGTCCCAGTAGCTTTGCAGCAATTTGAAATCTGTTTTGCTCCGAGTGCAGCCTTGCCTCATTAGGTCTGCACAGCACTTCCTCCATTCCACCATAACAGATTAAAAAACACAGAAATAAATGCTGGCAAATAAATCCTTATGCGGGGGGGGGGGGATCTGAACACGGCAAGAATGTAAAATATTAGGAATAAAGCACGCAACCGATCCTTATCGTTAAGGTCATTGGTGGCTTGGGGCAGGGACCTCTTCCCGTACTGAAGGGCCTTCTCCTTCACCGTCTAATCTGCTGGTTAAGATCCTAATTCCAAATGCTACTTCCCACTTCCCTGCAGAGGAGACACAGGCCGACTGCAACTAGAGAACTAGGGTATTTTCAGAAGTGGAATCTCCCCTTTGGAACCCCCTTGGTGGTTTTAATTTCTGATTCTAATACAGGTGGATTTTATCCATCGTATTCAACCCACTTTTCCACTCAGTATTGTCCACTACCCCTTGTTACTATGGCCTGTGTCCCACATGGTTTTTGCATACGCCGGTTCTGTGATTCCTGTTCAAACCTTTTCGGAGTTTTCTGGGGAAGCTGGATGGATCACATCTTCTGTGGTGATGGCATTTTGCTGTTAATTCTGAAGATTTGTTTTGACAGAAATCTGTAAATAAATGTACATTTAAAAAAATCTGTAGTTCTGTGAAGAATGCATTTTTTTGCCGTTTTTCTATCAATGCATGTAGTGTGTGTGAGTGTGCAAATAATCTGGAGAAATTAAAAACTGAGGTAAAGGGTGCTTGTTCTAATTCTGGAATGAATTTTAGAAATGTTCCTTGTTTATCCAGGATTAAACAAGTGGAACGTGGCACGTAGTGAAACTCCAGAGCAATATTGGACTGAAACCAAAGACATGCATTCATCCGTAGTGTAGTTTCCTCTGGATTTGAGAGCCATGGAGATTTGTGTGGGTGCTGTAACTTTTGTTTTACTTACAGATAAACAGATAAACTTAATGAAGCGAAATGCATACCTGTAAACTGATAACATAGCTGCTAATCCTGCATTGCAGCAGCACAAGACATGGATTCCTTTCTTCTTTAGTTGAGTAGCTAAAAATCTGTAGACTTTATGCATGCACTACATTCCCCAGGGCTATTTGCTTGTGGGTTTTTCCTTCAGTTTTTTTTGTTTACACCTAGCATTCTTGTGCTGCAGAGTATTCCTAGCTCAGCCAACTCACTTTGCCCACGCACCACTTCCTTATTCTCTCCATGCAACCTCTGTTTGGGGACACTACCTGCCGTCTGTGGTCTAGCATTAATTCACTAGATCATGTAAGTTTTATGCCAATTTCACCATGAAAATAAACAACAAACAGTCCTTTTGATCCTTCTGAAGTGATGGCCAGGAGAGTGGGAGAAACTGTTGTTGTGTGGGCCGGGGAAGGCAGGGAGGAATGAAAAAACCAAAGGAAGCTAAACACCTGGTGATCCCCTTCGCCCCCCCCCCGCCCCCCCTGCAAAGGGAAAGGGGAAAGTCACACTTTCAGAGCTTTCAGAAACCATGGATATTCTCTAATCTAAGAGCGTGGTGACTTCTGAAGAAAAGGGAAATATGTGCATATCCAAGAACCTAACCCAAACTGAATGTATTCTCAGGCCAAAAATGAACCCAAGTTCACTAATCACCTATCTCTAGATGGGAACAACAAACTGACTCCAAACTGTATCTCTGCTCTTTCCCATCAACTGGTGGCTGTCAACTTCCAACTTTTGATCAATGTTTCATTCCAGGGACTGGAGGGAGATTCCCAGCAATAAAGGCAAATCAATATGTTTTTATTAAACCCCTTACTCTCTCAATCCACAATCCAACAGTTGTAATGAAAACATGGGCAAAAGCACAATATGCAAAGTCAACTGGCTAAAAGGCAGGTGATTGATTACCTGCAGAAACAAAAAAACCACCTTGTAGTGAAGAATTAGGAATGAGGATTATGCAGTATATGTTACATAATACCATTTATTGGCTGAATACCAGCCCCGAGCTGTCCCAGTAGAGGTTGAAAGACTTGACTGAGCACTAGGAGTCAGCTTACTTTACAAAGGGCAGATATTCTGAATTGTCACTTCTACTCCTGCCCATATCCTGCCACGTAGGAAAGAGGGAAAACATTAGAATTATTTTCCAAGAATTTGCTGACAGAGCTCTCCACCCTACCCCATGTACTCACTGGAGCAGAGATCAGAGGTCTCACTCTGTTGAAATGTATAAAAGGAAAAACAAACGATGCAGGACATGCAAAGTATTTGATTAGGTAGGGGAAAAGGCAATAATGTCTTCCTTTCTTCTCCAAGTGTCATATTTTTAGAGTTCAATTCTGAACAGAATTAGCAGTCCTCTGCCATTTCCAAGTGAATGCCTGCCATGGATGGGGAATTCCACATTTTGCTGAAGGGAGACAGAAATCCTACATTCACAAACACGGAGGCAACAGTAAATCTGTTGCTCTTTCCCCCTCCCCCACCTGTTGGATATTTCTTTTTATAGATGTGTTGAGTTACTATTGAGCAATTCCCTTCTAGCCCCCAATTGGCTCCTGACCCCATGAAACAACAAGTTACACCAGGTTCCCTTTGTGTATAATAGGGGCTGATTTCTGGTTTGCTGCTTTTCTGTGGCTTAGCCGGAGCCACCTGTGGTTTTGGCTGCCAAGAGTGTGGAATAACTTTTGCTTTCAGTGAGCTGAGGTGTTTTGAGGAACTATCAGGCCATTAGGAAATTCAGTAACTGATGTGGGTTGATCTCCATGCTGAGAAATCTTAAATGCTTCAATTGCCAGTCATTCCCCCTTTCGACTCTTACGCGGCTTGGTTATGACTTCATTGTTAGTCAGAGGAAAGAAAGTAATAGCACTGTAAATTCCCACTGCTTTCCCAAGTGATATGCAGACAGGATTTAACTGGTTCCTTCCAGGTAGCAAGAGCAAACCACCCTGTCTTGGTCTGTCAAATCCTTTTCTTCAATTTGTTCCTTCCTCTATTTATCCTTCCCTCAGGGGAACAAAGTTTGGCCAGGGAATTTTGGGACTGTCTTAGCTTAGGTTAGCTTGATCTCAGCCATCTATGCACATGTGGTTTCCTTCACATTGAACATACATTCCCTAAGGGTATGATTCTCAGTTACACACACGTTCTCCTTCTTCTGAACTCACTATGCTTTCAGACCAGAGAATCCCCACAGTTTCGGACATCTGTTAAAGTGTGACTTTTTCTTTCCGTTTGCAGGGGAAGTGAAGGAGATCACAGTGCATCAAGCTTTCTTTGGTTTTCTCAGCCCCCCTTCCCCCTGCCTTCCCCTGCAATAGCAGTTTCTTCCACTCTTTGGGAAACCATTTCAAAATGATCAAAAAAAGCTTCATTTTAAAAATAATTAATGCTGAAGGTCTATTGCTGCAGAGACCCTTGAAATTGACATGGTATAGCAAAATAGCTCAGACCAAAGATGGCACCCCCCAAAAAAAAACTGATAGCAGACAACTTCCCCAAATGGAGGTTGCACGAAAAGAACAAGGCACCGGGGAAACTAGCAGAATGGCAAATGTCTTGGCAAGGGACACTTTGCAGAGGGAGAATCCCTGTAGAAACAAAAAACTGTGGGAAACCTCCACTGTGAACCAAACAGCTGTGGCGTAAACAGCGCATGCAGAAATGGCACTCTTCTGCATGATAACACAAGAATTGGGAAGTCTTAAATAACACTCAAAGGCAACAGATTAAAAACTATAACTTCCGCATATACAGGTGGAAGCGGAGAACAGCCACTGACATATGCTTTGATTCCCAAAGCAAACTTTTCAGAAGACTGGCCTGGAAAAAAGAGGTTGGATCTGTGTTGAAGAAAAACAACAGCTTGCACTTTTCTGCAACGTGGCTGCACAAGAGTAGATACGGTTCTATGACAGGAAGATCGAACATTTCTTTTAAAAGAGAGCCGTGGCTCACTGGCAGCAGATGTTGGACAGGAACAGGGGTTTATACTTAAAACTTAAACACAGAGCCAATCTTGCTGCCCTTAACTTTTGAGTTCCACCCATTTTCGACAAGCTTGTTATTCCTTGAAAGGGGCTGGAGAATGGACAACCAAGGGCTGGAGAGGACGCAGAACCAAAAGGCCGTAACAATAAATATCTATCTATATCATAAATGGCACTCAGCAGGGCTAGGAAGCCAAACAGGATTGGTACTTGGATGGGAGACCTCCAGTGAAGACCAGGATTGCTATGCAGAGGCAGGCGTTATACAAACCACCTCTGAACGTCTATTGTCTTCAAAACCTCATGAGGTGGAACTTCATGGGGTTGCCATGAGTTGGTACACTTTAGCTCAGCCTCTTCTGAATGTCCGGACATCAGGTTATGGGCTCTTTGGGTCTTGCCTGGTGACTAGAAAACAAAGACTTTGCAAGTGTGCAGAGTGTTATCTCAGTCTGGACAGAACACTAAGCAGTGGTTTATTTTAACTATGGCTGGTTTGATAAACTGGGATTTGCACCCCTATAATCCCCATGTGCCAACTTCTGATTTCCTTCCTAGTCTCTGTAGCTTGTGACGGCATAGCCCAGGAGCAAATAAAGATGCCTGGATTGCTACATCAATCAAAACTGTAGCAAAGTTGTGAATTGTGGTTAATTAACTTCAAGCCATGTTTACAGATCCTGGTTGGACAGACTGGAGCTAACCACAGTTTGAGGAGCGGCCCACGTTCAAGTGACCATGTCAACCATAGTTTGCTGAATTAAGTAATGGTTTTGTGTCATTTCTGAATTGAGCCAGGTGAATGTGAATGGGTCTAGGGCAGTGATGGCGAACCTTTTCGAGACCGAGTGCCCAAACTGCAGCCCAAAACCCACTTATTTATCGCAAAGTGCCAACACGACAATTTAACCTGAATACTGTGGTTTTAGTTAAGGAAAAATGATTGGCTCTGAGGCACACATTACTCGGGAGTAAGCTTGATGGTAGTCTGTGGCTTTGCTTTGAAGCAACCGTGCAACGCTTTGAACGGGTGAATCACGACCCTAGGAGGGTTTACTCAGAAGCAAGCCCCCCACACATTACAAACTCTGTTCGTGCGTGCCCACAGAGAGGGTTCTGAGTGCCACCTCTGGCACCTGTGCCATAGGTTCGCCACCACTGGTCTAGGGCCTTGTTCTTTCAAGCAGCAGAGTAGGGTCTCTACTATACTACTTCAGACTGCTGGTGTGAGCTTATAATCAAGTGAGCAAAAACACATAGGGGAAAAAACCCTCTTCATGTAGAAACATAGCATGTCAGGGAAAAGATCTATCCCAGACAGACAATCATCTAATTTGTTGTTTGTGCAAGTTAGACCTTAGACCAAGGCTTGAGGGTGGGGGACTGTGCTGCTGTTAAATTTTTCTTGAAGAGCCAAGATTCCATCAGGTACAAAGATAGCACCAATAATCCCATTTCCAGCCATCTTTTCCCTTCCGGGGTCATGACCTGTCTTGAATTGACCTGCTCCAATTATATGATGTCCTCATTTTACCCTCTCCTGTTAACATATGACTTCTGTTTGATTGGCACAATCCACCAATCTAGATGGAGGAAGTGAATCTCTTGCAATTATTATAATGTTCAACTGCTAGTGCAGAGGAATAGGAACACCTTGACACCTTCCCTCCCGCATAACCACCTCTTCTATTACCCTAGCCTTTTTTTCTGTTGGCACAGTAGAAAACAGAGCCAGTTAAATTGTTGACTCATGGTGAACAAGAAACCCATCTGCTCATTTGCAAACCAAACTCCAAACCAGCAAAGGGCTGTTTCTTCTTTGAAATTCTGCTTCTTAGCATCTCCTTTGCCCTAGTTTGTCCCTGTGAAGCAAAGAGGAAGTTATTGGGCTGAGGTGGGTTGAGAACTTGAACTAGTAATTATTAGAGGATGGCATTTCTTCCTCCTCCTTTCCACTTTCTCTGCCCCTCCGCCAAGTTGTATGACTGAGCAGAATTTGCCAGGCATAGAGAAGAATTTTAGATTAAATCCCACTTTTCTCAAGGAGTCTCAAAGTGGCTTACAAGCTCCTTCCCTTCCTCTCCCCACAACAGACACCTTGTGAGAGGTAGGTGGGGCTGAGAGAGGTCTGAGAGAGCAAGGAGTGAGGAATCAAACCCAGTTCTCCAGATTAGAATCTGCCTTTCTTAGCTGCTACAGCACACTGACTGTCCAGCATAGTAAGACTAAATGAACTTGGTTTTGGTGAGTATCAAATTCGTTGCTGATGATTCATGGATGCTTTGTTGTCATTTGACTGATCAAATGTTCAGCCCTTGAGCTGGAGCTACTGCATGTTGCAGTTCCCCATACCCACCAGTAGGTGTCAGTCTTGTAAACAGGTAGGCATAAGATGGTCCTGACCGTCACAGAGAGTTGTAGCCTGGATGGGGCCTGTGGGTAGGTACCCTGCCCCAACAACATTTTGCCCCACCAAAGAATATTTTTGAATGATTTGTGATAAAATTGCGTTGATTGTAGTTACACAGAACGTTGAGATTCCTCCCCAAACCTTGCCCTTCCTAGGTTCCACCTCACCCTCCTGGAATTTCCCAACCTGGAGATGGCAACACTAGATTCAGCTTTATTTTCTATTTCTGTACCGTTTTATCTAACTGTTTTTAGGAAGCGACCAGCTCCTCATTACATTTGTGCCCAAGAGCACAAAACAAACAAACAAAAACCCCATTTCCATTTGCAAAGAGTGTGTGCAGCGATAGGGCAGGATGAATTCTGATCCGATCAGCAAAAGTATGCCTGATGTGCAAAGAGGAGTCATCTGGACACAGGCCTACGTGATGTGCCGCAGGCCTGCTGCAGACAGGGCCTGCCCTGTTGTTATCCCTGAAGCTTTATTGGCCTCTCAGGATCTAACTACAACTGGGTTGTTTTTCACACCTGCTGTCAGTCAAAGCCCCCCCCCCTCCCACCTTAACAATCACTCAGATAAGCCAGCTGCCTCAAATCGCCTATCCTCCACAGACCCGAATTATGTTTGTTCTCTCACAAGCTGCTTCGCTCGCAAACTATGGAACCATCCAATGGAAACCAGATTGCCGGCTTCTCTGCTCAAGCTGGTTGCCAAACAAAGCTTCGGCTCAGAGAACGATCGGAGTGACTTGCAGAGCCAGCCCCAAACGAAAACGGCAGCATCGGTCTCGGGTAGCTCACCTAGCGACTGGATTGAAAATATTTATATTCTGGAGCCCTATTTAAAACTCTCTTAGCGAGGGATGCCAACTTCCAGGTTGGGCCTGGGGATCCCCCGGAATTACAGTTCACCCCCAGACTACAGAGATCAGCTCCCCTGGAGAAAATAGCTGTTTTGGAGGGTGGGCTCTTTGGCATTTGACCCCATCCTCCCCAGGTTCCACCCCCAAATCTCCAGGAGTTTTGCAACATGGATCTGGCAACCATAGTCATTTTTTCTACCCTGTCTCAGATAAAGATGTTAGTACGGTCAGTTGAGTTGCAGTGGTGGAGAAAATTGTATGCTTGGGCACTAGAATATTGTCCCGAATGAGAAAGACAGTTTTTGTACACTGCCTTTGTCAAAACCATTATTTTGTGCATTATTGAACATGGAAGTTTGATACAAGAGCATTTATAGTTCGTTGAACAACGATCACCCATGCAGAAATACAGCAGAGCTAGGGAAGCACTACGACCCAGGCGGAGCATTCTGCGACAAAGAAGATCCGGCATGTTGAGTTCTGTGGCAGAGGAATATACACTTTAGCAATATCTTTTTGTGAGAGAGTGTAGACATGTATATTCTGCTTTTTTCCCAAGCGATTGTGAATTAGGTACACGATAGTGTTATGAAAACTGGACTCCATGGAGAACCTGGTGGTTTTCACCTTGGCTCTGCCTCAAATGACAAAGAGTCCCTTCTGGCTCCACCCCCATAAATGCTTCATTCCTCCAGGACAAGAGTCAGTTTGCTTTTGATTGTGATGTTTCTTGACTGTTCTGGAATGTCTCTCTGCGCTTCATTGAGCAAAGAGAATTTCTGAAACTAGTCCTAGAATTGGATTGCACAGTTTGGGGAGGGGCTGAGGCTCAGAGATATAGCATCTGCTTGGTATGCACAAAGTTCCAGGCTCAGTCCTCGGAATACCGTGTTTCCCCGAAAATAAGACAGTGTCTTATATTAATTTTTGCTCCCAAAGATGCGCTATGTCTTATTTTCAGGGGATGTCTTATTTTTCTGTGTTCTGTATGTCGGGCATGCTTCCAAACAAAAACTTTGCTATGTCTTACTTTCGGGGGATGCCTTATATTTCGCACTTCAGCAAAACCTCTACTACGTCTTATTTTCAGGGGATGTCTTATACTCGGGGAAACAGGGTATCCAGCTAATGGGATCAGATGGTAGGTGATGTGAAAGAAAGGAAGAAGAGTTTGGATTTGTACCCCACCTTTCTCTCCTGTAAGGAGACTCAAAGCGGCTTACAAACTCCTTCCCTTCTTCTCCCCCACAGCAGACACCTTGTGAGGCAGGTGGGGCTGAGAGAGTTCTGAGAGAATTGTGACTGGCCCCAGGTCACCCAGCAGGCTTCATGTGGAGAAGCAGGGAATCAAACCCAGTTCTCCAGATTAGAGATTGCAGCTCTTGCGGAGGAGTGAGGAATCAAATCCAGTTCTCCAGATAAGAGCCCATTGTTCTTTACTACTACAATACAGCTGTAAGACAGCTCCATGTGTTCATACGGCTCAGCTCAGTTTATACATCACAGGAAGCTGCCCTACATTGAACATTAGAATATCAAAGCCAGTACTCTACCCAAACTGGCAGCAGTTCTCCATGGTGTCTGACGGAGATCTTTTCACATCACCTCCTGCCTGATCCTTCTTTCCAACTCAAGATGCCTGAGGCTGAACCAGGGACCTGCTGAATTTGAGGTAGATGCTCTCCCACGGACCCATGCGTCCCCCCAAAGTTATCTCAAAGTTATCAAAGCACGTATTTGCCTTGGGAGGAAAAACAACCTCTCGGACGGAATGTGTGACCGCTTCCAGCTCCTTTTGGCTGTATCTGACAGTTGCACATAGAATCCAGATGCTACACCGCATGCAAATGCAGGAAGACTTGCTGTTTGTTAGCAATGTTCTGTCAACCCGCAACTTTGCAAAGTACCTGTTTTTCTCGTCCCCACCATTCTAATCTGGGGAACCGGGCTTGATTCCCCCCCTCCTCCATCTGAGTGGCAGATGCTTATCTGGTGATCCAGATGTGTTCCCACACTCCTACATTCCTGCTGGGTCACCTTGGGCTAATCACAGTTCTCTCAGAACTCTCTCAGCTCACAAGGTGTCTGTTGCAGGAAGAGAAGGGAAAGGAGCTTGTAAGCCACCTTGAGTCTCCTTACAGGAGAGAAAGATGGGGTATAAATCCAAATTCCTCTTCTTCTTCATTATCAAACTAAGATCTACAGCTGTACTGAGTTCTCTCCAAAATGGAGGGCTGAGGGGTTGTGGTTCATTGGTCCCACTTTGGAAGCGAGACCGCACCACTCCCACACACGTGAAAAATGCCCGTTTAATCCACTTTCCATGCACTTCGCAACCGGAGTTTACGATGGGAAATTGCAAAGTTCACTTACAAACAATGGCTAAAGACTTTGGGAAATGGATTGTGAGTGTTTCAGCCAGCACAGAGAGGGGAGAGCTCCATTCATCCCTGAGTTCTGACACAGATCCACCAAACTTTGCTAACCTCGCCTGCCCTAAGGGAAATCTCTGAATCTTGTCATAAAAAGGGGCCTGACCCAAGATTCCTCTTGGGCCTTGCCTCTTCTATTGAGCAGCAGTGCTCTCTTCCAGAGGGATTTCTCAGCAGCCTTCGTAATCTCTCCTCTCCATCGGTGGGAGACTTTTGCTCCATTTACTAAACAATACCAGAGTTAATGGCTTCTGGGAAGGTACACACAGGAGAGAATATTAATGAGGTGTAGCCAGAAAAGTATCGGGTGCAGCCAGGACTAAAATAAACAAGGTGTAACACGTAAGCATCTTATCAGGGGCTTTCCGAGAGCCGGTGGTGTGCAGTGGAGCTGCAAGCAGAAGCGGAGGATTCGTTTTCGTTTCTTTTATTGTTGGTCCAGCTTCCTGAAAGACCAAGCTCTTGAGGCCTGCTGTTGAAGACCACTGGGGGCCATCAATACCTGCCTTGCTGACACCTTGCTTTCTTTTGATCAAGTTGTATCCCATCTACGTCATGACGTGACATCACCTCATGGGTCAGCAACGACCCGGCGTTTTCGCAGAAGGCTACCTTTATCCTTCGCTTCCTCCAAGAAGCTTGCAGAGAAAATTCCCTTCCCATTTTTATCCTCTCCTCAAGGCTGCCATCTCTGTGTTGGGAAATACTTGTAGATTTTAGAGATGGAGCCTGAGGAGGTGGGGTTTGGGGAATGAAGGGATTTCAGTGGGATATGATGTCATAGCGTCTGCCTTCTGAAGTTGCCATTTTCTTCAAGAGAACTAATCTCTGTCGCCGTGACCTAATTTGCTGTGAGAACAATTTGCCTGAGATCACTGCTAGGGGGGAGTTGAGCCAGAACCCACCAGTCATGATGTCACACTCCAATCCTACTGCTGCTGCTACTTATCATCATCATCATCATCATCATCATCATCATCATCATCATCATCACCTACCTCACAGGGTGTTTGTTGTGAGGGGGGAAGGGCAAGGAGATTGTAAGCCCCTTTGAGTCTCCTGCAGGAGAGAAAGGGGGGGATATAAATCCAAACTCTTCTTCTTCTTCTTCTTCTTCTTCATCATCATCATCATCATCATCATCATCATCATCATCATCACCACCCTCGAGATTGGTAGGGAACTGTCCTTTCCTTAGTCAGCAGGTGATTCCATTTGGTGTGTCCTGAGCAGCATTTTCTGTCTTGAGCGATGTTTTCAAGGACTTCTGCCAGGCAGAATCATCCTGCTATTTCTGTGCCTTGACCCGCATACCTATTTCTGGTTCATTGCGATATTTTAAGCGGATGAGGTAAAACATTGGCATCTTAGAGCCCAAGCTAGGGATCTGGGGAAGCTAATGAAGAGAGCCCTCCCAAGACTTCTTTTGGAGCGTACACAGAAGTGAACAGTGGCCAGATATGCCCTTCTCCCGCCTGGAAGAAACAGAGTCCACTGCTTCCAGCAACAGCGGGCAGAGCACAGCACAAATTGGCTAGTGTCTGTAACGTCACAAAGCTCCTTCTGCACCTGCACTCCCACTTTTCACAAAACTAGTAGTGGATTCCTCTGGAAATCAGAGCATGTCTACTTGTGTCAACGGACTTTGACTGGAATAACCATATAGGACTGCCTCGTAAACTAGGCGTTGAAATCAAGCATGAATGCGACACTTAGAATCAGGCAAGATGCTTGGGGTACGGAGACACAGCAGAAATCCTACTTGAAGCAACAACGCTTGGGCAAACAGGAAGTGGACATTAGATGTAAATATGCTCGATTCGAGTCCAGTAGTGCTTTCCCGAGTCCAACAAGGCTTTTAGAGGATCTTCCGGTTTCCCCACCCCCACCCCAATTTTGTTGACTGAAATGGTGACAGTGGGGGTTTTGCTCCATTTATCTGGCTCAGCAGGCCCTAAGGCAGGACACATAGAGTCAGAGAAGAGGGATGAAAATCCCCTACTGCTGCCATTGCCACTGGCGAAAACAGAAGGGGAAGGGGAAGGAAGTCCCATCTGCCCCCTTGCAGTGCTTCTTAGCAGTGCCAAATGAACAAACCAAGTGAATGAGCACTGCTTAAGGCGAGTTCCCTCAATGTACGTCTGGGTGTATCCTGCATTTTGGCCCTGAGCAGCCGGAAAGACAGATAGATTCTGTGGGAAGCCTTGAGGGGCTGTCCCCAGGTCTGTGATCTTCCTTTTTTGCCACAGCCACAGAAAAAGCAAGCCAAAAGCGTGATCAGTTGTTCACCTCGGAGGGTTGCCAAATGTGGCGCGGGGAATTCCTGAGGATTTGCCGTGGAGCCTAAGGAAAGTGGAATTTATTTATTCATTGAATTGATACCCCGCCAATTCTCCTGGAGGACTCAAGGCACCTTGCAGGTAAAAGCAATAAAACAATACAATACAATAAATAGGACAATACAATACAATATATAGATATAACATTATAAACTTTAAAAACAGATTACAAACATATGGCATTAAAAAATCTATCTATCTGGGGACATAAAAACAGACGCATGTGCCACATCCAGAAGAAGGATACAGTTGCCAACCTCCAGGTGAGAGCTGGAGATCTCCTGGAATTACAACTGACCTCCAGACTACATAACTCATTTATTTATTACTTCTGTGCTTAAAACATATATTGCATTTACCCTGGAGAAAATGGCTGCTTTGGAAGGTGGACTGCGAGGCCTTATACCTTGCCAAGGTACCTCGCCTTTCCAAACCTTACTCTCCCAGGCTGCACCTTGGTGGAATAGAAAGCCCCGCCCTCCAAAGCAGCCATTTTCTCTGGGGGGCCTGCTCTCTATTGTCTGGAGGTCGCTTGATGTTCATGCTGGCCCAGATGTTCATGGAGTACAATTCCCATCAGCCCCTGCCAGCATGGCCAATTGGCTGGTGGGAATTGTAGTCCATGAACATCTGAAGCACCAGAGGTTGGCCACCCCTGACTTAGGCCCTCCTGCCGGCATGACAGATGTTCATCCCCTTTGTTTCACATAAGAAAAGGAGGTGCAACAGTCAATATTAATAATAATAGAACTACCACTACTGCTGCACTCTGGCTATAACTAATATTTCAAATACGTATATCTATATACATGAGTTTATATCATTGTTCATATTTTTTATATTTCATTAGTTGTAAATACAATCATTTCTTGTCGACTACATCCAACAGGTAAGTTCAACTTATTTTTAACAATTATAACAAATAAATTCAGGGTCATCCGTATTAATTCAGGTATTTAGTTCATACTTAAGGATGCTGAATTGATGGGAGAGTATGAACTAAATACTTACCTGAATTAATACGGATGACCCTGAATTTATTTGTTATAATTGTTAAAAATAAGTTGAACATCCCCTTTGTTTGCCACCAGCTCAGATGAGGCTGACAGTGATATATCTCAAACAAAAAACTCTTTACATAGATATAAGCTAAGTATACAATAAGTAAGGGGTTAGCTAACCCCCAGGTTAGGTTATGCCTCATGAATACCTTCCATGGCCCCATCTGTAGATGGGTACATAAAGTGCTAGCTAGCCCCTTGCTTACTGCATGTAAAGAGTTTTTTTGTTTGAGATATAACATTGTAAGGGCATAAAAAATTATTGCTGTAGTAAAAATATCATTGTGAAGGCCATTATGCCTCTGTGTTTGTTATGCATTATTTAAGGAAACTGTGTTTCACAGTACTTGAGCCTTAAAGGTACAGAATAATCTTTTTGATAACTTTCAGGTGCCCTTATCCTTTTTTTTCTTGTGGACCTTCCTGGAGGTTGGCAGCCCTAATTCCCTCCCTCCGAGGCACGTGCCCCATGCGCAGCCTGAAATGTCTGATTTCCCCCTCCGCTCGCTGCCCTCTTTTGAAATAGCACCCGAGCGATCTGGCAGGCAGACCGGAATCCCAAGCAGCAGAACAGGTTTGGGGCATTTTGAGCTAGGGAGGCCTTTTACGGCAGGTTATTTTCCATGATGCCTTCTTGTGCTCCGTCACTCGCCTCTGCTGGCTCACCGTTCCCCAGCCCCCCACAATCGACGACAACTCCTGCATAATCCCATCGACAGCTTTACCACGGATGTGTAAAGTTATGTTGGGAGCTGAACAGTTGGACATCTGAAACACATGCATAGGGAGACCAAGGTCCCTTCCACACATGCAGAGGAATGCAGTTTCAATCCACTTTCACAATTGTTTACAAGTGGATTTGGCTATTCCACAGTACAATCCAGCTGCAAAGCGCATTGCAAGTGGATTGAAACTGCATTCTTCTGCATGTGCAGAAGGGGCCCAAGTGCTGTCCAGTGCTCCTCTTATCAGTACACTAAAAGTGCTCCTCTTATCAGTACACCAGTGCTCCTCTTATCAGTACACTAAAACAGAAGAAGAAGAAGAGTTTGGATTTATATCCCCCCTTTCTCTCCTGCAGGAGACTCAAACAATCTCCTCCTCCCCCCCCGCCACAACAAACACCCTGTGAGGTAGGTGGGGCTGAGAGAGCTTCGAGAAGCTGTGACTAGCCCAAGGTCACCCAGCTGGCGTGTGTGGGAGTGTACAGGCTAATCTGAATTACCCAGATAAACCTCCACAGCTCAGGCAGCAGAGCTGGGAATCAAACCCGGTTCCTCCAGATTAGATACACAAGCTCTTAACCTCCTACGCCACTGCTCCTACGCCACACCAATACACTATGCATGTGTGGCCCCCATCTGCAGATCAATTGTGAATTTCCCCTCTTGCACTTTATGATCATTATGTTACTATTTATAGGTTACCTTTCTTGCTGAGACTCAAGGTGCATTAAATAGCAAATGTCAAGTCTCATAGTGTTTGTTTATTTATTTATTCAGATTTGAGAACCCTCCCCCATGCTTGCGTGGGCGGATAGCCATTTGCAACATATTAAAATAGTCATACAAATTATCATATTTCCTTCCATCATGGTACCTTAAAAATAAAACCCAGTGGTGTGGGTTGGTCTCATTTAACCCCTGGTGCATTAAAACTTAAATGTCCATAAAATAAAAAAAGGGGACGGGAGAAAGGGTTGCCAGCTTTGAGTTAGGCAATATCTGGAGATTTAGGGGTGGGACCTAGAGAAGCCAGGGTTTTGGAGTGGGGATTGAAGTGCATTCCTTTCAGGGTGGATTCTTGGATCTGCACACATTTCCCCCCTCCCAAAATCACAGCACCTTAGATCAGAGAAGCTCTGCTGAAAAAGCAACTTTTCCTCCCCTTTTACAGGGTGTGGGAAGGAAAGGAAATTGTTCTCCCAAGTCCTGAGAATCTCCACTTGTCATGGATTAGTCAAAACAGATGAAACTAGCCTGTCTCATCTCATTGATGTGGTTGGACAGTTTTGTAAAGGCTCAACAGAGTGTATAAAAGGTGTAACCATACCAGACACACCTGAAAATGCTCAAGGAGGAAGATGCAAATTCATTTCTTTGACTCACCTGGGCTAAAAATAAAGCCACCAAAGATAAACACAGCAGAGTACACACATGTTAATATTTCCAGTTCATTCTTTAATGTCAGTTAACCCCTAGCTACCCAAACTTGGTTCTCCCATCGTGGTGAATTTGCTGATTTTCTTTGTTTGTAAACACTTGGCAACCAGTAACAAAATGGGGAAACTGGCTTTGTGTATTCAGGGAGCATGTTATTCACCTGCACCCATTTGCAATGGAGCTGGCAGCTCTTGTTTGCATGGGACTCTTGACCCAATCTATATGCCCAACAGAACGGGGTGGTACAGTCTTGAAATGGAATAGAGGAATGTACCACTTTGAACTGCAGGTGGAAACAACTTATTGCAACAGGAAACTCTTCATTAGGGAGAAAATATTTAGCTCCAATGTCTCTCTTCTATTCTTCTATTGTGTTTCCCCGAAAATAAGACAGTGTCTTTTATTAATTTTTGCTCCCAAAGATGTTCTATGTCTTATTTTCAGGGGATGTCTTATTTTTCTGTGTTCTGTTTGTCGGGCATGCTTCCAAACAAAAACTTTGCTACGTCTTACTTTCGGGGGATGCCTTATATTTCGCACTTCAGCAAAACCTCTACTATGTCTTATTTTCAGGGGATGTCTTATATTTGGGGAAACAGGGTACTTGTGGAAAACATTCTGCAAAAGGTATTTAAAAAACAACAATCCACCGTCTTGGGTTTGAAGTGGCATCGTTCATTCCACCATGGCTGGACTCTATATTTCATTCTACCAGCCATGCTAGGGGTCCCCAACTTTTTTAGGCCTGCGGGCACCTCTGGGATTCTAATAAAGGGTGGTGGATGCACCATAAAATAGCTGCCACGGGAGGCAAAGTCAGTACACACTGGAAACCCAATTGTGGCAGGGAAGGGGAAAGTTTTAAAAATACACTGGGAACGAGGAATGAGAGGATATAACCAACACTGGGGGGCGAGCAGCTACAACTAAATCAATGTTCAAGCAGCCAGTGACGAGGCATCTTCTCTGACATAATATAGCCTGTCCTCTCTGGCTTGATTTCTTCATTTGTTACTCTTATTCCTAGTTGTGATTCATTGATTGATACTGGAAGGAAGGAAGGAAGGAAGGAAGGAAGGAAGGAAGGAAGGAAGGAAGGAAGGAAGGAAGGAAGGAAGGAAGGAAGGAAGGAAGGAAGGAAGGAAGGAAGGAAGGAAGGAAGGAAGGAAGGAAGGAAGGAAGGAAGGAAGGAAGGAAGGAAGGAAGGAAGGAAGGAAGGAAGGAAGGAAGGAAGGAAGGAACTGAATCAATATTGTTATAATCTGCACAGCCAATCAGATCTCCAGTGGCCAACCAGAAGCCATAGTTCCACCTGGCCTCACCCACTCTCACGGGCCCCATGTTGGGGACCACTGAGCTATGCAGTTGGCTGTTGTTGCCTTGAAAGTGTTTGCTTTAGGGAGGAAAAGGGGTTCTGTTGTTGTTATTGTTGTTATTATTGCTTGGAGTTATTTAGTGGGTGATGCCTATATTGCTGGTCCTCTGCTCTGTTCCAGTTGTCAACTGGGGCCATGTGGGTTTGGCTTTCCCATGGCAGTTTAGACCAACACAGACCGGATCTTGGATCTTTATCACTGGGAAATCAGCAAAAGAAGTTCCAAGCCCTGCAGGAGAACCATTAACAGGTACAGCGTGGGCCCTTTGTGGGTTTGGAAGAACTATTTCTGCCCGTCTCACAGCCAATCTATGAAGAGGAAACCCTTATCGAATAAACTATTCTCTATGCTTCCTTGCCTAGAATAGCCCATTCAAAAGCAAGAAGCCATTAGAAGGTACATAACAGAATAGAAGTCATTACAATTGAACAATTCTTTACACACGCACCTTAAGGAACAGGTGGTTTTTCATTCACTGCAGCAAAAACAACCCATACTTGTGCAACCATGTGCTGTGTCAAGTATGAAATTTGGAACATGAAAAATGGAACAATAGAAGAGTTCAACATGGAGGGGAAGAGGCCAGGTAATTCACAACTCCTTGGGGAATTTGGTAAGGTGAAGAGAATGGAGGAGTGAACCCAGCCACATCTCCCTATACTGCCCTCGGAGACCCCTCTGTTCTGCAGAGGGGGATTTGTTGGTGGTCCAACGTTTCATGCCCCCAAGTTGGATTTTTATGCCATCTGTTGTATTTGTTTTAAATTTAGATTTTTTTAAAAAAAAATGTTTCTATTTATTGTATTTATTGTGTGTGTTTTTATTGTAAGCCGCTTCAGTCGCTAGAGATATGGTGGGATATAAATGCAAGAAATAAATAAAATAAATAAATAAAGTAAAGGTACAGTTTTCCCCTTCAGTCATGTTCGACCCTGGGGTACCACTGCAAGCGGTGATTTCATAGGCAAGCCGTTTTTGTGGGGTGGTTTGCCATTGCTTTCCCCGTAAAAAAAACCTACTTAATCAGATACATTACATTGTTGGGAACATACCCTGTTTCCCCGAATATAAGACATCCCAAAAAAATAAGACATAGTAGAGGTTTTGCTGAAGTGCAAAATATAAGGCATCCCCCAAAAGTAAGACACAGCAAAGTTTTTGTTTGGAAGTATGCCCGACGAACAGAACACAGAAAAATAAGACATCCCCTGAAAATAAGACATAGCGCATCTTTGAGAGCAAAATTTAATATAAGACTCTGGGCCTTTCCCCACTTCCCTTAAGCCCCGCGCTACTCGAGGAGAGTAGCGCGGGGTCCCTCGGCACTCCCCACTCCCCACTGCGGGGTCCCTCGGCACTCCCCACAGAGCTGCTGCTGTCACACCCCTCAGCGTGCAGCATCCCAGGCGCTCTTCTCAACGGTGCCTTTTGATGGCCCCACGCAGAGCGCGGGATCGTGGGGACAGCCGGACGCGCACCTGGGATGCTGCGCACTGAGAGCAGCGCGCGGCATAGAGGGGAAGGACGAAAGTGGGGAAAGGCCCACTGTCTTATATTTGGGGAAACACGGTATATATACATGCACAACCTCGAGGGAAGAACTGCATGCATAAAGGATCTCTCTGCAGAACTAAACTTGCCAGCTCTGAGTTTGGAAATAGCTGCATAGCTGGGGGGCGGAGCCTGGGGAAGGCGGGGTTTGCGGAGGGGAGGGACCTCAGGAAGATAGAATGCCAGAGAATCCATCCTCTAAAGCAATTATTTTCTCCGGGGAAACTGATCTGCATTGCCTGGAGATCAATAGTAATAGTGGGAGAACTCCAGGGATTTCCTGGAAGATGGCAACCATACACATTACCACAGTTCAGATTGGGAACTACTAGTTCCAAACGATGAACTGTCTCTTCAGAGTACAAGGAAGTACGATTTCCACTTTTGGCAAAGAACCCCAGTCTGTCTGGTGGATTTTTATTTCCTGCTGTTGTAATCAAATGGGGCCAATATTATTTTCGCCTGACCTGAGCAAACAATAATAACGCTGTCTCCTTTCAATTGTGTCCCCCCCATAGGCAAGAATGCAGGTCGGGATCAAATGGCTTGCTAATCTCGAAAAAGCAAACACACCGCCTCTTGGAAGCAGGCAGTACTTTTAAAGGTGTTTCGAGAGGCGGGTGAAGCTGCTGTATCGCCTTGCATGGCCTCGCTCAGGTCTCAAAGTTGTGCAATTCATTGCTTTCTTAAATGGAAACGATGCTTCATTAAGCTACTCGTCCCCCCTCCTCAATTTTTAAAATATGTTATCTCCCCTGAGCGACCAACATGCGTGTATAGTGGGAGGGGAGGGATCAGATGAACTCTTCCCTTCATAAAACTATTCCACAAGCGTTGTTTGGCCTAAGAATTCTGGACTCGGCAACGTCACGGTTTGTTCACTGCTGACCTCACTCATTTCAGAACACTAAGGCTTAATAATCTCTTCTGGTCTGTGGCAGGGCCGTATTACTTCAGTGTGTGGCTCATGGTGTGTGTGACTGAATGCTCTTTGATTTTAAAAATCCCCGCATGTAGAAAACTAGTTGGTTAGGGGAAAGGTTCCAGTATGCCTTTCTCTCCGAGAAGCTTGTTTTTTATGTGCGGGTGGTTTGTTTCCACAGAGAAATTTTCGACCAGATGAGTCCCAGACTAGCAGTTTGTAGCACCGTAACCCTGACAAATTTTAGCAGAATAGCCCAAACACATTCTAATTGGCAATTAAGTCGAAACGTTCTTTTAAATGCTCCCATCTTAATTGCTTCTAAATGGGAATATGGGAAACCTCTTTAGATAGCAGAGTTGTACAATTAATGAAATTAACAACAATACAAAGTAGATAAAATAATTAGGGTTTCTTCCTAGGATGCTGAGCTTGTAAAATAGGCAGCGCTGGAATGGGCTCGTGAGGAATTACTTTCGTTTATTCATTCATTTATTTAAAACAGTTCCATGCCACCTTTCTACCCAATTCAAAGTCACCAAGGCAAAGTCACCAAGGCAAGGGAGCCAAACATTAAATCACTCCAGACTTTAAAACACATTTAAAATACAAACAATACAGAATAAGTAAGGCAATTAAATAAACCATAATATAAACACAAAGACATAAAATATATACACATAGAAAACACACACAGTGTGGATGGCTAATAAGAGTTAGTGACGGCATACCAGTCTTCAAGGGCAGCCCCACACAAATCACATTGCAGTAGTCTAATCTAGATGTTACCTGAGCATGCACTACAGCAGCAAGATCTTTTCTGCCCAGGACCAGCTACAGCTGGCACACCAACCAACTATAAAAATTCAATTAAACCCAATGAAAATGTGTTAAATTGGTGCAGTTTGTTTTGAAATTATACAGTCGTCTTTGACTGCTAGTTTTATATTATGCAATTCTGTATTTCCTAGGCGCTGTTGCCCTGTCCCCTTTGTCTTTATCACCATGATAGCTCACCAGCCCAAGCTGGTGGAAAGTATCCCTTCCCACCGCTGGCCACCAGTTTGTACCAGAGCAGGTCTGGATACAGCAGCATCCCCCAAGCCTGCAACACAACGCATCCAAAACAGGAAATATTGTCGTTCCCAGGCCAGAATTTTCCCCCACTAGTAGTGCTTACGTATTTCAGGGATGACGTTTCAGGTTTTTAGCCCTCTTCTTTCCCACCATGGCCTCCAGGCACCTGCTCATGATTTTTACAGCCTCTCTAGGATCTGCTGAGAGGCAAGACGGATCAGATATGTTTTAAGATAGGCAGGTGTGCTGTTTGCGGAACATCCTTTGAATGCCTTTTGTACTTCCTACGAATGTGAAGTCTTCTAAACATTTCTTCTGTAGAGCAAAACATTTTGGCCCCAAATACTTTTTGGAAAACTTGTAGTACTTTGTTGGAACAAACAGAATGAGAAATCCAGGTGGGGCGTGGCTGGGAAACCATCTGTCAGTCCTGTGCATACCTCTATGAGTTCCATGATGAAAGAAAAGCCAAAAATAAGAATATGGATGATGATGTTAACCACCTAAGCAAAAAAGCAGAGTAGAAATGGTTCTGGTGGTTTTTCCGGGCTGTGTGGCCGTGGTCTGGTGGATCTTGTTCCTAACGTTTCGCCTCCATCTGTGGCTGGCATCTTCAGAGGTGTATCACAGAGGGAAGTCTGTTACCAGTCCACCAGACCACAGAAGTCCACCAGACCACAGTCACACAGCCCGGAAAACCCACCAGAACCAGTTGAATCCAGCCGTGAAAGCTTTCGACAATAGAGGAAGAGGAAGAGGAAGAGGAAGAGGAAGAGGAGGAGGAAGAGGAAGAGGAAGAGGAAGAGGAAGAAGAGGAGGAGGAGGAGGGGGAGGAGGAGGAGGAGGAGGAGATATCCCCCCTTTCTCTCCTTGTAGGAGACTCAAAGGGGCTTACAATCTCCTTGCCCTTCCCCCTTCACAACAAACACCCTGTGAGGTAGGTGGGGCTGAGAGAGCTCCGAGAAGCTGTGACTAGCTCAAGGTCACCCAGCTGGCGTGTGTGGGAGTGTACAGGCTAATCTAAATTCCCCAGATAAGCCTCCACAGCTCAGGCAGCTGTGGTTTGCCAGGTGTCAAATGAATGGGAGCCTTTCTCTATGTATGTGATCCGTGAATGTAGCGGATTTCATAGACTGTTGATGCCCAGGAGTCTGGAGAACTGAGGATCATTTCAGCAGTTTCTTGGCACCAAAATATCCTCCTCTCTGTTGCTTGGCAGAACATCACAGGCTGCTAGCAACCTTTCAGGGTTGGTTTTCAGATTAGTAGCCGTGTTGGTCTGCAGAAGTAGCAGAAGGAGAGTTTTGATTTATACCCTGCTTTTCTCAACTGTAAGGAGTCTCAAAGTGGCTTACAAACTCCTTTTCCCTTCCTCTTCCGGCAATGTGAGTTAGGTGGGGCTGGGAGAGGTCTGAGAGAACTGTGACTAACCCAAGGTCACCCAGCAGGCTCCGTGTGTAGGAGTGGGGAAACAAATCCAGTCCCCCAGATAAGACTCTGCTGCTCGTGTGGAGGAGTGGGAGATCAAACCCGGTGCTCCAGATTAGAGTCCACTGCCCTTTAACCATCACATCATGCTGGCTCTCGAACAGCAAGATTTGAGCAGCCAGTAGCACTCTTGAGACCAAAAAGATGTCTAAGGTATTTGTTTTTGACAGTCAAAAAAGGGAACTTTGAATCCAGACGCCTTATATTTTGGAAATCTGTTTGGTCATTCCTGTGCTTCGTGGCTGAAATACTGCCTTTCAGGGTTAATTTCCTATGTTGCACCAAAGCCGAGGCGTCCTTTGCTGGCATGACGAAGCACGGCCAGCCTTCCACCTGCAGATTCATCCTCACCTGGATGTCTCCGAGCCCTTTTGAGAACCTGCTTCCTCCACCAGAGCTCTTTGTCCCTGTGACTCAAGACAAGGACCAGCCCTGCCAGGTCAGCTGCTCCGGGATTCTCCTCCGCCCATGTGCACTGTGTTGCAATTTGCAAACCGGCAGCAGAGATGGGGGTGAACTCCTGGCTCTAAAAATACTCACTGAGGCAACTGGAAAAGATGAGCTCACATGGTTAGGTGCGGGGGGGGGGGGGGGGGAGTGCAGGCAGCTGGTTTGAGGTCACACACAGTCATGCTTCTAGCTCGCTAAGCATGAGTTGCTTTTTTTTGGCTCCAGATAGGGCAAAGGAAGCTAATGTTTCAAAGTGCAGTATGTACTGAATGTGGGTAAAATCTTTACACAACAGCCCAGCGAGGTAGGTCATTGTCCTCCATAAATGCAGATGTGGGGGCAGGAGAAGTCCAATGAAGCCTGATTACAGCTATCTTGTACAGGGGACCGTGTTTAAATTCCTAAATTCCAGAGGGTGGAAAAGTTGGCAATTGAAGAATTTGGCAGGTCAGAGACCTATCTAGGACAGAATCAGGTAGAACGTGGGAACGTGGCAGAAAGCGCTAGCAGGCTTAGCTGCTGAATGCATACGACAACCCTGCAGTGTAGCCCACTGCTGTACTGTTGCAGGGTTGAGGACAGGAGGTATGCCCAAGAGGCTTACAACAACTCTGCAATGTAGTCCACTGTTGCTGTCCCCAGAGCTGAGGCTGAGAGATTTGCTTAAGGCCCCTTCATCAGGAAGGAAAGTAGCACATTTGGGGGACCCTGGGGGGAAAAAAACTCTCACAAACTATTTTGGCTTTTGAAATAAGTGAAACGCCTTTACAAGGTTTGACTCTCAAAATGTGTTGTGTAAAAAAACCTGTGTAAGGCAATCTGCATATTAGATAATGGAAATTCCTGTACATACCATGGAAACATACACATTTTGAAAGATGCATATTCATTGCTCCAGTGTGAATAATTCTGGCAGCGATTAATATGCTATAATATGTTAGAGAATAAATTATTACAGAGCCCAGTGTTTTAAGTCTTAATTTGATACCAGATACACTGGTAGTCATGCATACATGGCTTGGTGGAACCGTTTCTGTCAAAATTACACTCTTTCCTTACTGCAAAGTTTGCAAAGAATAGTTTTTTAAAATGTACATTTTAAAAAACATTTTTTCCTCCTGTCTCCCAGATAACAAAAAGTTAAGATGCAGGTACTAAGATAGCGTAGAGTCCAGCAGTTTGTACCTTCGTAAATATTGCGTATTTTTGCAACTATCCTCATAGGAAACACAGCAATCTAAGCAGGTCTACTCAGTCTTACTCAGGTCTATTCAATGGGGCTTACTCCCAGGAAAATACCTTTAGGATTCCTCTGTAAGGCATTTATCCTTTTAAATTCCATAAATATGCCCATTAGTACAATCGTCCATGCCAAGTTGATACGAGGCTTATGTTAAAGCTCCAAAAATAAGTGTAGGACTAATAGGAAAGTCATTATTGTATATAAAGCAACATTTCATTTTTTAATTTTTTTACCTCCAAGGCTTTAACATTTCTGGAAGTTTTACATCTCTACTTTCTCTTCCCGTATCAAGCTTGGGATTTATGAATGGTGCTGGATGTAAAGAGGAAACTGTAGCTCAGGGTAGAAGGAATGGTAATGTGTGTCTGCTTGGGTGGCCAACCTCTGTGTGTGGTTTGGAGATTTCCTGTGATTACAACTGATTTCCAGACCTCAGAGATCAGTTTCCCTAGAGAAAATGACAGCTCTGGGAGGCGGGGGGGGGGGGGGTAGACTCTATGGAATCCTTCCCTCCCCTAGACTCTTCCCCCAAAATCTTTAGGCATTTCCCAAACTAGAGTGGGTAATGCTTGGGAAATGCCTAGAGCAGTGATGGTCAACCTTTTCAAGACCGTGCCCAAATTGCAACCTGGAACCCACTTATTTATCGCAAAGTGCCAGTGTGGCAATTTAACCTGAACAACCCCTTCGAGCAGGGGCCAGCCTGCTGTAGCCTCCAGTAAGTCACATGTGTGCCACTCTGCACCTCTCTAGGATCTCTGCCGCCTCTCCCCGCTCCACCCCCCTGAGCAGCAACCACCTGGAGCACAAGCACCAGGCCCACCAGCCGAGTCCTCCCTGCTTGCTGAGGTGCATGCACATCAAGTCCAGTGGCCCAGGCCAGCCTAGATGTGGGGGGGGGGGAATTTCCCCCCCACATGACGAACTTCCCTTGTTGCCGCACGCGTGCCCACAGAGAGGGCTCTGAGTGCCATCTCTGGGACCAGAGCCATAGGTTCGCTACCACTGGCCTAGAGACTTTGAGGTGGACCCTGGAGAGGAGGGGATTTGAAGAGCAGAAAGCCTCAGTAGGATATATTGGCATAGAGGGCATCCTCCGAAGTAGACATTTTCTGCCGGGGGGGGGGGGTTGGGTGGATTTCTATGGTCTAAAGCACAGGTGTCAAACTCGCGGCCCTCCAGATGTTATGGACTACAGTTCCCATCATCCCCTGCCAGCATGATGCTGGCAGGGGATGATGGGAACTGTAGTCCATAACATCTGGAGGGCCGCGAGTTTGACACCTGTGGTCTAAAGGCCTGTTGGGATTCCAAATCTCCAGGTCCCACCTTGAGGTTGGAAACTCTAAACTCTGCAATAGCACTTAATGGCTCCAGCCAAAAGCCCACCAAGGCTGAAGGAAAGGAGCAGCTACTTGTCTGGAAAGGAAGTGCAGCCAGAGGCAGAGGAAAGCAGGCAAATTCGGGGTTGCCAGCTCCAGGTTTGGAACTACCTGGGGATTTGGGGGTGGGGCCTAGGAAGGTGGGGTTTGAAAAGGAAAGGGACTTTAATGGGGCATAATGGTCCTAGTGGTGGTGAACCTATGGCACTCCAGATGTTCATGGACTACAATTCCCATCATCCCCTGCCAGCATGGCCAATTGGCTATGCTGGCAGGGGATGAGGGGAATTGTAGTCCATGAACCTCTGGAGTGCCATAGGTTCGCCACGACGGAGCATGTAGGTATGTAATGGGTCTCTGTTCCTCCCCTATTATCTATGTGATTTAATTTGGGCCCCCAGTGGGCGGAGTTTATTCTTATTTACATTTATTGGCATAATAACACAAGTTAAATACAGTTTTTAAAAAACCATTTATACACGTTTGTCAATAACAAGACAAAAATTCTTTAGTTACTGGCGAACCTTTGGCACTCCAGATGTTATGGACTACAATTCCCATCAGCCCCTGCCAGCATGGCCAATTGGCCATGCTGGCAGGGGCTGATTGGAATTGTAGTCCATAACATCTGGAGTGCCAAAGGTTCGCCACCACGGGTAGTGTGACAGGCACTTGCAAATACCATCACCAAACCGCGGCTGTGTCCCGTCTTTGCGCACGGGGCCTTCTCCAGCAAGGGGCGCGACCAGTGGTCTCTGGGGCGCCCCTTTGCCAGCCCGGCGTCCGCCCCTTGAATTTGGGCGGCGGGGGTGGGCGTGTCGCCTGCGGATTAGCCCAACCCCCTTTGGCTTTTTTCTCAATGGCGCAGCCAGGCAGGCGTGGGAAGGAGGCGAGGGTGGGCGGGGCTCCGGCTCAGCCAGACGGACGAGCCGCGCTTAAAAGCTCGGTGGAGCGAGCGGCGGACAAAGGGGGGATCCGTGGCTCGCTCGGGAAGGGAAGATCTCCGGGATCCGTGCCAGATCCTGCTCTTTCTCATGGCTGCCTTCCAGCGACGGTGCGCCCTGGCTTGCCAAGGGTTGCTCCTGGCCCTCTTGCAAGTGAGTCGAGGGGGGCTTTGTCTTGGCGATCCCCAACGGGGAGGGATGAAAGGGGTGCGGGGATCTCAGGAAAGGGGGGGTCCACATTCCCCCTTCGCCTTTGTTGGCTACCAGCTTTGACCTTGGGGACGTTTTGGGTCTCCGCCACCCAAGCTTGGGTCCCTTGGTCTCGCGGGGGGGGGGGGGCTCTCTTGCCTTCTCTCCCTCCCTCCTTCCCCTGCCCGGCCCTTTGTTCGAGCCTCTGCAGTCGGGTCATGCGCCCTGCAGCTTCGATGCGATTTGGGGAGGGCATCTTGGGTTGCTTTGGCCGGCGTCCAAAGGGAGATCCGGATCCTGAAAGGGCTGTGCGCAACACAAAAGGTGCAGCGACGCTTTGGTATTTGCTCTAAATGAGAGAGAGCAGCGTGTTTTTTCTTTGTTTTACAAAAATGCTCACAATCCTGGGCTTTTGAATATGGTATTACAGCGCTCGCTCGCCATAGAAGAAACCTGATGTGTTTCTACAGGGCTGGCTCGTGGTAGAAAATTCCAAGACCGTTTATAACTGCTAACTGTAATCCCATGAAGTAATTCCATTGAGTGTATTGGGCTTGCACAGGAGTAACTCTGCGCAGGGTTCTCGGTTTACGGGGTTTAAAAAAAAGCAGAATTTCGGGACATCATGCACAAAGGAGCTTTGCTTTGTGGGAGGGTGTAACCCTGCAGTGTCTCTTGATGGCTGGTGTGTTTGAAAGCGGGTGGGAATCTCCATCTTGGATTGACATGAAAGGGGTTCTTAAACGCAGGGAACAAATGAACTGGAATTCAGATTGGCTGTTCTGGGATCAAAACGCTTGCAAACGGCCTCTGTACTGGAGCAGTGCCGGAGAGACTCCAGCCTGACTCTGGATTTTTGGGGGAAGACGTCATTCTAGCTGCTATTCTAGGTGCGGGTATGTGTGGGCAGGTTAGTGCTCTGGATTTCGTGCCCAAGTCGATGGGGGTCTGGTTGCTTGAGCATCTGGCTTCAAATCCCCACGGCTATAAAGGCTGGACCAGTGACATGCTCACAAACTAGCCCACTTTGCAAGACTGTTGTGTGGACAGAAGAGGGGAGACTCTTGTATGCCACCTGCAGGGGTTCTTAAAGGAGGGGTAAGATAAGAATCAGATAGGAAGTCCTGGATTCATTAGCCTAGATTTGGAAACTGTGCAGGTCCTGAAAGGATTTGGGGGCACGCTTTCGGTGGCACGCCTTATGCTTTGGAAGGCAGAGAGATTGAACCTGTAAATTTGATTTATTGGCTGCACTGCAGCTCATTCTGGCATCTCTACGACCCACTGAAGTGTGTTCAATTTTCAAAGCAAGAGTGTGGTGGTCTCAAGATCTCTCCAGGAAAGGTGCAGCAAGTCTGGGATAAACGGTTCCAACCCAGGCACTCTTGTGTTAAGAACACGGGAAGCTCCTTGGTGGATCAGGTTCGGTAATCCAGCATGGCTGGCAAGAATCTCTGGAAGGTAATCCTTCCAAGTTTAGTCGGCAAACATTCTGCCTTCCCCAAACTGATACAAACAGCCAGCCATTTTAGGTCAAGGAGAAAAGAGGTGTGGGAATCTTTAAGAGGCCTGTTAGCCACGATGGCCAAAAATAAAACCTCCATGGTCAGGAATAGTATATCTTCAGCTCATAGTTGTTGTGGAGGAGTGGCTTATTTCTGTTGAAGCGCTGGGACCTTGCTTCTTCTCCTTCTGCTCTGTTCCTGTATTAAATGCTGTTGTTTCCTTTCCCCAGATCATGCCTACGACTGCCAACGTCCACTGTCACGGACACAGCGTCCAAGAGTAAGTAAGAAGCGCATTGTTTAAAAACCTTGAAAGCTATGCCCTGTTGCTTTGTTCACAGATCCAGGAGAATAGTGAGGTGGCTTAACAGGCTGCAGATGGAGAATCGCAGTTTGGAGGGTTTTGTATGAAAGGCTCTCGGCAGATAGAAAGTCAGCCCAAAGGGAAACACTTGCCCTGCAGAGCTAGTTTTCTATTTTCACAGATGCTTTTTAAAAAAAGGCAAACTTGGAATCGTATTAGCTGCAGTCTGAAGAAGAAGCCAGACTACCACCACCATCTGTTGCATGTGTGAACCAGGTCTAAAATGCGAATTCAAGTCATGCTCCAGCTGGAAACACATCTGGTGGTCTTAAGCAAGCGACTGTTCTCTGCCTGCAATGTCAAGATGTGTGGTTGTGGCCTGCTTCGTAGCTTAGAAGAAGAGTTTGGATGTATACCCCACCTTTCTCTCCTGTAAGGAGAGACTCAAGGTGGCTTACAAGGTGGCTTACAAGCAGCAGTGGCGTAGTGGCTAAGAGCAGTGGTTAAGAGCAGGTGCACTCTGATCTGGAGGAACCGGGTTTGATTCCCAGCTCTGCTGCTTGAGTTGGGGAGGCTTATCTGGGGAATTCAGATTAGCCTGTACACTCCCACACATGTCAGCTGGGTGACCTTGGGCTAGTCACAGCTCTATGGAGCTCTCTCAGCCCCACCTACCTTACAGGGTGTTTGTTGTGAGGGGAGAAGGGCAAGGAGATTGTAAGCCCCTTTGAGTCTCCTACAGGAGAGAAAGGGGGGATATAAATCCAAACTCTTCTTCTTCTTCCTCTCCCTTCCTCTCCCCACAACAGACACCTTCTGAAGTAGGTGGGGCTGAGAGAGGTCAGAGAGAACTGTGACTAGCCCAAGGTCACCCAGCAGGGATGTAGGAGCGCAGAAACACATCTGGTTCACCACTCAGGTGGAGGAGTGGGGAATCAAACCCAGTTCTCCAGAGTAGAATCCACCTCCTGTTAACCACTACACCACGCTGGGGTGAGGGTTTTGAACCTTTGAAATGCACAGCATAAATTCTGGACAGCTGATGCATTCATAAAGACCCTCCTTGATATTTCACATTTGGAACCTGGTACCATGTCCTGAGCTACTCTAACCCCTAACCCTAACCCTGAGCTACTCTGGACTCAGATAAAAACATAATAGAGCTTTATGGCTAAGATCCTGACTGGTTAATAGTTAACCAGGACTTCCAGTTGCATCTGGCGCTTCAGTTAGCCGGTTCCCTCTCAGCCGCCTCTTGCCATTTGCAGTGTGTATCTGAGCAGTATTGGCCTACCTTTTGGAATTCTTTCCTGTAAATAATTTTTCTTGAGTGGTACACACATATTGAGGATAGGCTGTAATTTAGTTGAGAAAATATTGTGAGAATCAAGTAATTTACCTTTTTTGGCTGATTGACAGAGGCGCATCTAGGGGAAATGTAGCCAGATGCAAAATCTGAGTTTTCCGCCCCAACCCCCCAATATGGGGGCCCGCTCTCCCCCACCACAACCAAACATTTTTTGCACCAGGTCTTGAAATCCGTGTATGGATCTGGTGGAAGGGAGGGAGGTGGGGGCGCCCCCCCACGTGATTAAATGGCCACAGCCCAGGGACATTTGACACCCCCCCATGTTCCCCTGGGCCAGTGTTTTCCAACCTTTTTGACGTCACGGTACCCTTGACCTCACTCTTCATATCTCACGGTACCCCTGCCATCCTCCCCCCACCTTCCCCTCCCAGAGTGAAGGGAAGCAAGGGGTGGGAAGTGGCTGCAGACCTTGCGGCAGGCCCTGCCCCCTGGGCCAGCTCCATATCCTTGCTGGTGCCAGTGGGAGACACCACAAAAGTGAGGGGGGCCGGTAGCGTTGCCGCAGTACCCCTGGGACATGCTCACGGAACCCGAGGGTACCATGGAACCCTGGTTGAGAATCGCTGCCCTGGGCAGTATGCCCCTGCTGATTGATATAATTGAGGAAAGCAGGTTTGGTGTGATCTCGAGACTCCCAGTATTTTGAAAAGGCACTGTTTCATTTTTAGCTAACCCAGCTTGACAAAATCAAGTTCTCCGTTTGGTCTGAGTGCCCTGTTGTTTCGAGCACCTTTTGCTGTAGTTGAGCTCAGCTTTCCAAAACGGGACATCTGCTTGTGTGCCTTTTCGGCCATCATGAGAAACTGCGTTCGTGCCCTGGGAGAAGTTGTGCAAATTCCTAGGCGAGTCAGCGTTGCAGAGAGATCTGTGCGAAGGGTCTCGACTTGTGCTTCAACGGTGTCCTTATTTCCCTTTGGTAGGTGTACGCAGCAAACCGGGAGCTGGACCAGCTTGTGGTATGTCTGGTAAGTTCAGTTTTGTCCTGTTGTGTCTTTACAAGTATCGCTTTTTTTGTGTGTTTTGAGGGAAGCGCATGACCTGTTGTGGCAACATTCATGCCTTCTTTCCGGCTGGTTAATCATCATAATGGATGACTGACCCTTCACATGTCAGAACATTCTCACATCTGTTTTTCTTGACTGAAGGAACGGCCCAAGTTTTTTAGTTCTCATGGTTGCAAGGATTATGCTTACGGCTGGGTAGGTTTTGAAGGAGCGAGAAAACAGAAGAACTTCTCAATAATGTTTCCAGAAGTTTGGGCTGAGGTCTTTAGTGTTCTGTAACTTATTTCCCTGCCCATCCCCAAATCTAGCAGGAAAAAAATAGGCAAAGTAATTTCTTCAAAGCTGCCCAGATTAGAAGAAGAAGAAGAGTTTGGATTTATATCCCACCTTTCTCTGCTGTAAGGAGACTCAAGGTGGCTGACAAGCTCCTTTCCCTTCTCCTCCCCCCACCCCCCGACAAACACCTTGTGAGGTAGGTGGGGCTGAGAGACTTCCCAAGCACTGTAACTAGCCCAAGGTCACCCAGCAGGAATGTCAGAGTGCAGAAACACCAGATAAGTCTCTGCCACTCAGGTGGAGGAGTGGGGAATCAAACCCAGTTCTCCAGATTAGAATCCACCTGCTCTTTACGATTACACCACATTGGCAAAACCAGAGGTTGTGCAGACTTCAGAAAATGCATTCAGGATCTGGCTGGGTTTCTTGCAGGACTTGGATCCACTAACGACAAAATGTCAATATTTATTTTCCCAGCGGCCAGTAGGCGACAGCTAAATATGGCTCTATACAACTGATGGCTTACAAAGCGGTCATAGATGACCTTGGGCATGTAGTGATTTGGTAAGATGGTTGTCTAGGTAGCTACAGACAGTGGCTCTGTGCTTGGACGTCTGCCTAGCATGCACAGAAGGTCCCTGGTTCAATCCCCACCACCTCGAGTTCTGAGATCTCCAGTTGGCTAGAAGAGCCAATGGGCCATAAGTTTCATATTTCATGCTACTGCTGGGGGAAAAATCCATAGCTCAATTCAGGGGTCTTCAAACTATGGCCCTCCAGATGTTCATAGACTACAATTCCCATGAGCCCTACCACTTGGCCATGCTGGCAGGGGCTGATGGAAATTGTAGTCCATGAACATCTGGAGGGCTATAGTTTGAAGACCCCTGGCTCAATTGGTAGGTCACCTACTCTGTGTACGGAAGGTCTGTGGTTCAATCCCTGGCATGTCCTGTTCAAACATCTTTGGCAGCAGGTCTTGGGAAGAATCTGTCCCAAACTCTGGAAGCTGCTGTCAACCTAATCAAATAATACTCAGGTGGAAAATCCAGTGATCTGACATCTGCTGTAAGGCAGTTTCTTACATAGATACCTGATGTGGTAAAATTTTGCAGGATGAAGAAGGAGAGTTTGGATTTATACCCCCACCTTTCTCTCCTGTAAGGAGACTCAAGGTGGCTTACAGGCTCCTTTCTTTTCCTCTTCCCACAATAGACACCATGTGAGTAGGTGGGACTGAGAGAGCTGGGGGAAAACTGTGACTAGCCCAAGGTCACCCAGCAGGAATGCAGGAGTGCAGAAACACATCTGGTTCACCAGATAAGCCTCTGCCACTCAGATGGAGGAGTGGGGAATCAAACCCGGTTCTCCAGATTAGAACCCCCCTGCTCTTTAAGCACCACACCACGCTGGCTCTTCTAGGAGGAGACCCTGGAGTCCTCAAGGTATCTTCGCATTCTCTAGGGGCTCTCTTGTCTCTGTTCACAATTCACTTCTGGAACTGGGAGATGTTCACGAACAGAGATGACTTTATGAGGTGACCAGATAAATTCCTGGAGGATGGGTGTATAAAACTCTAAATAGAAATTACTTGGACGAGCAGATATGGGGGAGGACTGTTGCCATGACGTCTTCTTTGAGATCTTCCCAGTAGCATCTCATTGACCATTCTTGGAGACAAGAAACTTGAGAAGGTGGACCACTGGTCTGAACTGAGAGAGCCAGTGTGGCGTGGTGGTTAAGAGCAGGTGGACCCTGTTCTGGAGAATGAAATCTGATTCCCCTCTCCTCCACGTGAGCAGTGGACTCTTATCTGGTGAACTGGATTTCTTTCCTCGCTCCTACACATGAAGACTATCAGGTGATTTTGGACCACTCACAGTTCTTCAGGACTCTCTCAGCCCCACCTACCTCACAAGGTGTCTGTTGTGGGAAAGGAGTTTGTACGCCTCTTTGAGTCTCCTTACAGGAGAGAAAGGGGGAAAGTAGACATCCAAACTCTTGTTCATCATCCAGCAGGCCTTTTCGGAAGTTCTTAACACCTTTTAGCTATCGGATGGCCTGTACTTCCGCATTCTTTCCCCACCCACACCTGTGACTCAAGAGCTCGCTGGGAATCAGTGGGTCACGTCCTGGCCTCTTTATTCCAGGTTCCCTGTCTGTCCAAATAAACATTATCTAACTTTGTTTAGGACAATGGATTGTATTGTGAACGGCTGTGATGTTCAAGGAACAGGGCTGCCTGCGACCTTCCCTTTCCTAAATTTCTTGCAAAGAACTCTGGGCTGTTTGGCATGGTCAGGGATGACATAATGTTTTCTCCACTACTGTTGCGTAGAATGTTTCATTATAACATTCCAGCCGAGCCGTGTCCTTATTTTGCAAAAAGGGGTGTCGACAAAGCAGCCAAGTTGGCCTTCTCCTGGTTTATTTTTAGGGTGTTCCAGCCACATAGTGGGGTGGGGTGCTGCTTTCAGTGACAGAAATTGCAAAACCCAGCTTCGACAGACGTGGTTGTATTCTTCCTGGACTGTTGATAGCCTGTAAAGGGGTGTGTGTGTTGCATAATGAGATATTCCCCTAAATGTTAACAAAATTGGGGGGAAAGCCCATATATAGAAAACTAGGTTCTAAGAAGAACGGTTCTAACTTGGTATTCATCATCATCATCATCATCATTATTATTATTATTATTATTATTATTATTATTATTATTATTATTATTTATATTTATAAACCGCCCTCCCCCGAATGGCTCAGGGCGGCGAACAAACAAATAGAGCACAAATACAATAATTTTTTTAAAAAAATAGTTATTAAATATGGCTCTATATGTTAAAATCGACCCCCATTAAAATGCAGCATTTATCAAAATTACCGATGGCGTCCTACTCGTAGTCCCCTAAGAAAAGAGGGGGGGAGGAAAGAAGAGGGAGGGGGAACAGCAGGGTCCACAGATTTTAGAAAGAGGGGGCGGGCATCAGCGGCCGGGCTCCCCAAAGGCCCGGTGGAACAGCTCCGTCTTGCAGGCCCTGCGAAATTCATTAAGATCCCGCAGGGCCCGCGTAGCTGGAGGTAGAGCGTTCCACCAGTCAGGGGCCAGAGCTGTAAAGGCTCTGGCCCAGGTGGAGGCCAGCCGCATCATTGAGGGGCCAGGGATCACCAGTAAATTTGGGTTGGTTGGCTCTCCGTCTTGGTAGGCCAGCTTATGATAAACCATGCCACACCTCCTTAATTTGAGCACTTTGCACACATGCACACATACGAGCGATATTGTGATATTGGTATAACAATTACCGCACCAGTGGCTTCCCCCCCACAATCTATGTATGTACTTTCCTGCGCTCACTGCCTACGCCAAACCTGTTCAGTCACGTAAAACCCAAGGAAGGACCAGACTCAAGGGCATGGCCTCGATTTCTCATTCTCCGCTGCCAAAAACGGCAGCCACGCCTTGAGAATTTTAAACAAGCCAAGCAAAAAGGACGTGGTAGAATTACGAAGTGTTTGTTGTGCAACCGTGCTCAGCGTAGCATCAGGAGAACGCTTAATCGCAGGCCTCGCTGAGAGTATTTGTTTTTCTTTTCAACATCCCTGGCGTCTCAGTGATTTTATTGCTCAACTTTATACTATGAGGGCTGGGTGATTTTCTTTTGTGATAAGCAGATGTTCCTAACTGGTATATATTGAGAGGGAGGAGAATAGAAGGCAGGTGAGGGATCTTGCCCCTTCAAAAGATTTTCTTTGGAGCCGTTGTGAGTAATGCAGGAAAATAATTGATCACTGCACAAGACAGAGTATGTGGTGAGTCTTCCACTGAGTTTTTCAAAAAACATTCTTGCTGCATGTGGTACAGCCTTTCCCCAAGTAACCATATGCTTACCATTCTTGTGCATCCACTCACTTGACTCCGGTTTTTTAGCTTACCCATTGGCAACACACCACCAGTCTCCAGTGTGGTGTAGTGGGACCAGTGGTGTAGTGGTGAAGTGGTTAAGAGCTGGTGGATTCTAATCTGGAGAAACGGGTTTGATTCCCCACTCCTCCACCTGAGTGGCAGAGGCTTATCTGGTGAACCAGGTGTGTTTCTGCACTCCTACATTCCTGCTGGGTGACCTTGGGCCAGTCACAGTTCTCTCAAAACTCTCTCAACCCCACCTACTTCACAAGGTGTTTGTTGTGGGGAGAGGAAGGGAAAGGAGCTTGTAAGCCACCTTGAGCCTCCTTACAGGAGAGAAAAGGTAGGTATAGATCCAAACTCTTCTTCCTCTCATGATGCCAGCAGCCACCTTTCAAATCATGCCCCCCCCCCCACCCTCCGACTTGATTTCTAGGTCTTTACATTGTTGGCTGCAACATGTTTGGGTCAGAGAGATTACCCGTGACTTTCGGTAGGCTGGTCTCAATCTGAAAGAAATAATGGGGCTATTAAGACTGGCCTATTTAATGGTATTTATTGGAGGGATTACTGAGGTACTTTGGACATAGAGCTCTATTTGTTTGCTGAGTCTTAACAACGGGATCTAGCAACGTGGGCTTCAGTGGTAATGTGGCCTTCCCCTTGTGTTCAGGCTTATCATGCTTAGCGTGTTCCTTCTGCTGATGTGCGGCATTGGGGCCAGCTGTGTGAAGTTCTGTTGCCGCAAGAAGAGGCCCCCGGTACAGACATTCCCGCCGCAAGCACATGACATCACTGCCATCCCCATAGACCATGACAGCACCGCCCACAGCACGGTTACATGTGAGTACCTTCTTTGTTGTCAAATGCTCTGTCCGGGTCCTGGTGTCAAACTAGCCCTGTTCCCCTACTCCCTTTCCCCAGAGAGCCAGTGTGGTGTAGTGGTTAAGAGCAGGTGGATTCTCATCTGGAGAACCGGGATTGATTCCCCTCTCCTCCACCTGAGTGGCAGAGGCTTATCTGGTGAGCCAGATGTGTTTCCGCACGCCTACATTCCCGCTGGGTGACCTTGGGCTAGTCACAGTTCTTTGGAACTTTCTCAGCCCCACCCACCTCACAAGGTGTCTGTTGTGGGGAGAGGAAGGGAAAGGAGCTCATAAGCCACCTTGAGTCTCCTTACAGGAGAGAAAAGTGGGGTATAAATCCAAACTCCTCCTCTTCCTCCTCCTCCATTGGAAAGTTTGACAATAGTTGTTCAATGAACTATAACGCTCTTGTATTGAAGTACTATGTTCAGCAATGCACGAAATAATGATTTTGACAAAGGCAGCACATAAAAATGAAGGGCTATATTCTAATGTGGAAATGTACAATTTTCTCAACCGTTGCATCCTAACTGACCGAACTAATAGTAGAGCACTGGGCAGATTTTTGGGAGATTAACAGCTCTTGTTCAGATGGCTAAATATTTATAACTAAGAGGGACTACCACCAGCAAGCTTGGCCCATTGGTTTTCATGCCCTGATCAAATAATTCCGAGAAGGTGGCATTTAGCTCTCCACCACTGAATGTGAGATGTTGGTGCAGGCCAACCCCTGATCTGATCAGTAGGGCTCTTATTACGGCAATCGAAACAGAGGAACAATTAGGAACGGTGCTTCAATCTAAGTTGACTGAACTAAACAGATGCATAAACTCCCTCCACCCTTTCTAACTGAAACTTAATACAGAAAGGGAAGAAGTGACCAGTACTTAGAAGACCAACACTAGCATGCAAATTGTGCAGGCTTTTGATACAAGCAGTTTCAAAATCTCATCAGAGTTAACTCCCGATGGAGACAGTGTTGTGTAATGGTTAGAGAGTTGGGATATAGTTGTGAAGGTCCCGGGTTCAGATTGTGTTTGCTCTGTGACCATGGGCCAGGTGTATTCTCTTAGCTTAAATTCCCTCGCTGAGTCATTTTGAGTTTAAACTGAGAAAGGTGAGAAATGTGTACACCACCCCTGAGTTCCTCCACTATAAGGGACTTTGACAGAACTATCATTGAGGAGACAGAGAGTTCTTGCGAGATGTTTGTCATGCTAATATATCCAATGAACATGCTCTTGTGCTTTCTCTCCGCAGCATACAGCTCCGTACAATATCCTCAGAGCATCCCTCTTCCTCTGTCCTTCAGGGAGATGGACAGAAGTCTTATGAGTCCTCCAGCATACAGCCTCTATGCCATAGAGCTGCCACCATCTTATGATGAGGCTATCCAAATGGCAAAGCCCTACATTGAGACTCCATCGGCTGGCCAGAAACTAGACAAGGATGCACCCCAGTCGGCAGCTCCGGGAGAACAAAACCAGGTCCAATTGGCAGCTCTGGAAGAGCAAAACCAGGTCCAGTCAGCAGCTCCGGAAGAACAAAACCAGGTCCAATTGGCAGCTCCAGAAGAGCAAAACCAGCCCCGGTCGGCAGCTCCAGGAGAGCCAAAACAGCCCCAATCAGCAACTCCAGAAGGACAAAACCAGCCCCAGTTGGCAACTCTAAAAGACCAAAACCAGGCCTCGTCGGTGGCTCCAGAAGAGCAAAACCAGCCCCAAACTTTGCCTGAGATGTCAAACAGCCCTGAGATGGTACATCCAGATTCACAGCTTCCAGAAACTTCCACGCAGGGACAGCCACAACTTTAGTCTCTTCCTGGGAGGCCAGAAGAGAGTGAAGTCACTGAACTTCTAATGGTATTAGAAGTGCAGCCATGTGTACATGGTTAGCCCAAAGAGAGACCCAGTTGTCTGCCTCATAGCAGTGATCCATTGTGTGGGCGAGCTGTCTCCTGTGGCCTTTGATAACCTTCTATTGCCGCTCCAAGGGCGCCGAGGAAAATGTTGTGACAGCTGGTTAAAAATACCCTCAGTGGGTGAGCAAGGGTTTGTGTCAATCTCCTCAAGGCTCAATGCGAAAGAACAATGCTGTTGTCTTTCGTGGCAGTGCTGAGAGGGTGGGAGCATGGGAGAGAGAGAAGAGCCGCTTCATCAAAAACAGTCTGAGGGAAGTGACACAAAATGGCTGCCGGCTGGCCCTCAACAGAAATGGACAGGGACTGTTTTCCCTCACGGTGGGATGAAAAGGAAAGAAACAAATACAAATTGACATCACCACCTTCTGAGAAGACTGAACTGTCCAGCAAATTGCTGGAGCACTTGCATTCGTTGCTATGTAACGACAAACTGCCTTGAAAGGAAATAACAGCTGGAATTGGATGTATGTGTCACAGATTTAAGTTGGACAATGATTTGAGGGAAGAAATCTAGCAATGCTTTGCTAGGCCTTCAAGAACATGTCATTTTCGTTGTATTTTTTTTTAAATAATAAAGCACACTTTTTCTACAAAACATAACACAGCACATCTTAATGTCATATGTAGCAAAGAAAACCCAGTTGCTCTTGTTCACCAGAGACAGCGCTAGGTTTCTAGTATCTAGGGCCGTGGTGGCGAACCTTTGGCACTCCAGATGTTATGGAGCCCCAATTGGCCATGCTGGCAGGGGCTGATGGGAATTCTAGTCCATAACATCTTGAGTGCCAAAGGTTCGCCACCACTGATCTAGGGCTTTTCAGCCATTCTCCATATTCTGTGTTCTGGAGACTTTTGTTGTGATTGGGTGCCTTTTCAAGTACAGTCCCGGGAACCCTATTTCTCATGCCTTATCCACATTTAAACCAACCTGTGTTATTGAGGCCAAACCACACATGACACTGGGGATCCTCAACCTGTAATTTAGCGATGAAAAGCCGTACAGGGGTGAGGCAATATGATTGAGGGCCACACCTGGGGTTCTTATCTTTTCCCTGCTCAAAGAGGCCTGTCTGGAGAGCTGTTTGGGTTTGGTTCTTTTCTCCTGGTTTCTCAATTCATCAAAACACCTGCATCCTGTCCTTCTACTGAGTTTAAATGATATATTGCAAGTTTCGATCATCAATCTCCGGTGTTCTGGTGTCGTTCGGCCCATAGTTTGTTGTGTGTATATTGATGTTGGGGATTTGACCCACTTGCTTTGGGAGATTTCAAGACTCACGAAGGCTAAAGAGCAGCAGGGGAGCTACTATTTGTGGTTGATGTTTTGTATTCGAAGCCTTCTCCTAAATGGGCTATAGGTCCGTGGTGGTGAACCTTTGGCACTCCAGATGTTATGGACTACAATTCCCATCATCCCCTGCCAGCATGGCCAATTGGCAGGGGCTGATGGGAATTGTAGTCTATAACTTCTGGAGTGCCAAAGGTTCGCCACCACTGCTATAGGTTTTTCTTAAGATTGGCGCTAATGAAGGCAACATTGACGGCAGAGTTTTACTGTTCTTTTTACCTTCTGCGGCAAAAGAGGAGCCAGCCAAATGAGGTCTACTTCAGGTAATACAGTTCTGCGTGAAGGCAGCGGTGAAGCTTTCTTCCACAACCCTCTGTTGGAAGCACATCACTGAGCATTGACTTGTCCAAGTCATGTTTCCACAACCCTACCAGGTGCACCAGGCAAATGTGGGCCAAAACGTTAAGGCTCTGCGTGAGACTTTCCCTGAGCCGAGCCAACTTTCCACATTCTTCACGACGACTTCCAGACTTTAACAGCCTAATGGAAAAGGTCATCTGAAAATATCATCAGTCACCCGTGAGCGGGTCCCTGTGACTGGTATAGCCTGTATTCAGGGCTTGTATTTTCCTGAGGGAACGCCAGTTTCAAATGGGGGCCTTAGCTGGTATGGCATGTTTTTGCTCCTCACAGATAAGGAGGAGAATTTTCTAATGCTCTCAGCAATTGCGTCAAGACAAGGAAAAAAAATATAAAATTCTGGTATTTTCCAGTGGCAATTATCCCGAGGGGCGCAACCCTTATGAACGTTTTATTTTGAGTCTCCTTTGTAGTGTCATCAGAAGCATTTAAAAAGACCTTTTGTGAGGAATTGTCTATAACACTGATTCCCCGCCCTCAGAATATTTTCAGACTTCCAGATGGAACCTTTACTCCACTTTAGCTTCCTAACTAGAGCATATTTTTAAAAGCTTCCCGGTGATGGCTACGTTCTTAATGGTTCTGATTGCAAGCTGTCTACGTTATCAGCACCCTTGTTCCCAAACATAACTTTGACTGGGGTGCTGTGTGGTTTCCGAGCTGTATGGCCGTGTTCTAGCAGCATACGGCCATACAGCTCGGAAGCCACACAGCACCCCAGTGATTCCGGCCGTGAAAGCCTTCGACAATACATAACTTTGGCCCCTTCCGCACACGCAAAATAATGCATTTTCAAACCACTTTTAAAACTGTTTGCAAGTGGATTTTGCCATTCCACACAGCTTCAAAGAGCATTGAAAGCAGTTTGAAAGTGCATTATTCTGCATGTGCGGAATGAGCCTTTGACTTTTTTGGGGGGGAAAGAATGCAGTCCAAGAGCATTAGCATGTCATCTCAAAGGATATCCACACGTTTTCCAGCTTTCCTCTGTGCCTGAAAAGGAAGGGAGGTATAGAAATAAAATATTTTTTTCCAACTGTTGTCCAGAACTGTTTGCCAGTCAAACCACTGCCAGAACCAACAACCATGCCATAAAAACCGATGTTAACACACGAACAAAGATTCAAAGGGCACAATGTAGAAAACTAAACTAAACTGGGTAGAGTTTCTTATAGGAACCGGTATGGCATGAAAACTGGAAAAAAGGGTGGAAGAAGGTGAAAGCTGGGGGGAACGCTGGAACAAGGTGTGTAGGACATTCTTGTATGTGGGAGCTCCATTGCCACCATACATGCCTCTGTGTTCACAGTGGTGGCCAAAGCAATGGGGCGAATCCTTGCTGTCTGAAAGCAGCCTTGGTCTCATTTTCCTTCAGGGATTTCAAAGAGCATTAGGAAACTCTCTCCGAAATACCCCAAGGATGACACAGGGATGTCAGGAAGTAGGCCATTCTGGGTATGGTGCTCCTGAGCTCTGGCCCCCTTTGGAGAAAGCACCAGTCCTGGGAATTTGTTGACTTTTATTGTAAAGGGAGAGCTGTCCCCAGTGTCTTCTGGATGCAGAGATCCAACAATCCCTTTCCCTCTGCTCTTTGCACATTTCTACGTGAGGCACGTTTTGCACGGAACCACAATGATGCAACAACTTAGAAGTCATTATGCAACAACTTAGAAGTCATTGTGGTTCCATGCAAAACGTACCTCACGTAGAGGACATCAGCGACAGCTCTCCCTTAACAATAAAATTCAATGAATTCTCAGGACTGGTACTTTCTCCATAGGGAGGCCAGAGTTATGGAGTGCCCCTCTCAGAACAGCCTACTTCCTGACACCCCTGTGTAAACAAACTTAAAAAGTTATCTCCAGTTTCCTCAGTGCTTGGATAACTGTGGGAATTTTCCTCGCAAGAGACATACCTGAACTACTGCTGGCTTTTAAGTGTTAAAAGGGAGAGAAGCCTTTCTTCCTTCTCTGTCCCCCCAAACTTTGGTGGTGGTTATTTACTTCATCGATAGCCCTTTGGTGGTACTGATAGTCTGCCTTATTCACTGAAGAGTCCAGGCAAGTTTACACAGTGTAAAGTGGTGCAATCAATATAGGATCACAGCAATCTGGGATGAGGCATATTATTCAATATGTAAAGTATTTAAATAATGCAGAAAAGGGTACCACATCCGCTTAAATAAGTCTGCAACATCAATTTCACTTGCAGAGATCAGTTTCTTTGTGGGGAGGAAGTGGTTGTTTTGGACAGGAAAGACTTTGAAAACATGAAGCTGCCTTTTACTAAAGCAGCAGCAGCGCAAAAAATGCACGAAATATAAACTCACCTGTAATGCATCAATCACAGCATCCAGGAAAAATGTGTTATAATTATACATCCATAAATGTGAAACTCGAGCAAGATGCACCACCGTGCTTTCAGTGACAACGTTAATTGAATAATGGAATGCAGTTTCAAAGGCACAGTCAGTGCTGTCCCACAACATATAGTTTTTGCGACTGGTTTGAGGAACACTTTACAGTTCGCCGTCCAGCTTGAAACTTCACTTGAAACAATTATGTTATCTGACTTTCTACAAGAATAGTCATCTGGCACAACCACAAGCCTTTGAAGTCTGTATTCGAGGTTCAGATTTTATCCAGAGGACTGACTAGCTCTGTGATTTTTTTGTTATTATCACTCCATTGAACGTTGTGGGACAACACTGAGCACGCAGTCGAAATTGCATTCCATTATTGAATTAATTTTGTCACTGAGAGTTGTCTGCCCAGAACAATGTCTGTCTAAGGCAGGGGTCTTCAAACTATGGCCCTCCAGATGTTCATAGACTACAATTCCCATGAGCCCTACCACTTGGCCATGCTGGCAGGGGCTGATGGGAATTGTAGTCCATGAACATCTGAAGGGTCATAGTTTGAAGACCCCTGGTCTAAGGTCTCAAATATATATATAGGGGTACAAATGTCACATTCCAGAGCAACCAGTCCTTACTGTGTTCCCACCCCCTCTTGATTCTCATTTGTGTTAAACATGCGTGTATTCGTTATGTGTGATCCTTGATGGTATGATACTGGGTGGGGAAAAGTCTCTCTTAATAATCACTCTTAACCAATGCTAAACTGCCCGCCAACTTGTTCTCCTGTTCCCAAAGTGCTAACTTGGACACAGGAACTATCTGAGCCACTCACCGGGGTTGTTTAAATATGTTTAACCCCAGTGCATTCTGGACATTGTAGTTGGATGAGAATTCTTTGTTGGGGGAAATTAACACATTTAAAATACAGTTCTAAGTCGGGAGGGACTGATTCTTAAACCAGTTTTAAGTCGGTAGTCTGGATACACCCAGAAAGATGTGTTCCCTTTACAACACAGCTTCTTGGTGCTTTTTCAAATGGTTGAGGGGTGGTGTGTGACTCAGAGACATAAGTACAGGGAAGACCTTTCTCAATAACAAGGCATTTCTCTTCCAACAGACTTTATTATGTCAGTTTAAAGGATTCACCGGTCATCATCGCCACAAACTCTGTGGAAAGAACACATATACCAAGAAGGTAAAAATCTATTTTTTTGTCTTCTCTTCCTCACCTCTTTTTCCTAAAAGCACTGACTGCTAAAATAACTGTGAGGGTCCCTGGAACAGGATACAGCATAAAGTATACAGTGACGTCACAGTGCGATACCAATACCTCCCTGTCTAACTGTGTTTGCTTATTAAAGACATCTGCTACAGCATATGCTCATTCCTCTGCCTCAGCTTCATGCCTTAGGGTACTGTAAGACAGAAGGGCCCAGTAGACCCTACTGGGTTTCTGCAGGTCACAGAAATTAGGAATGAGAGCCTGGTACACTTGGATGACTCGACTCCTTCTTGGTCTAACCAATCTTACAGGGTTGTTGTGGGATACAAGTGGAGAGAGCCCTATATGCCACCCTAAGTGGAAGGGCAGAGTAAGCATGGGATAAGACTGCAGGAACCCAAACGTTACTTGGATGGTTTAGGAGCCAATACACCTTCTGTAATATTAGAAGTGCCTGTCTAGGAATTATGACTGGTCTTCAGGCTACAAAGATCAGGCCCCCAGGAGAAAACAGCAGCTTCGGAGGGCAGAGTCTTTACAAAATCATAGCCCTGCCAAAATCCCCCCCCCCATCTGTAAATCCTGTCCTTGGGGGACCACCCCCAAATCTTCACACATTTCCCCAAGTGTCCTATGTTTCTTCCTGTAGCACTGACATTCAAAATGGCTTAGTCAGATGCTTGTATAAAAGAGGTTTCAGGCTGCCTGCTCAGGGCTGTCTCCGCCTTCCATCCTTCTGAGGTCAGTAAAATAAGTACCCTTTCCCTTTTTAATATAAAAAGAGAATTAGAAAGCTTGAAAGAGTGTCTTGTGCTGCCATCTGCTGAGAGAGCCGATGAATTGCGGGGTGCTTTCATCAGAAGAGGAGTTTGGATTTATAACCTGCTTTTCCCAACTCTTAACAAGTCTCAAAGCAGCTAACGAAGTCCTTCCCTTCCGCTCCCCACAACAGACACCTTGTGAGGTAGGTGGGGCTGAGAGAGTTCTGAGAGAACTCTGACTGACCCAAGGTCACTCAGCAGGCTTCATGTGTAAAAGCGAGGAAGCAAACTTGGTTCACCAGATTAGCCTGCCTCATTACCTTCCAGGAAAGGGGCCCTTTCTGCACGGATGCTTTAAAACGTTTTGAAGCAGGAAATAAAACATTTCCTCTGAGCAGTTTCACAGAGTTTTCACCCTAAAACGTTTTATTTCCAGCCTGGAAATGTTTTAAACGCATCCTCGAGAAAAACGATTCGTTCTCCAAAACGTTTTCAAAATGTTTTGACTCGCTGGGCGATCTCTTTAAGGCGTTTCCCATGCCTTTCTGTGTCCCTAGACTTCTTCCACGGCGCCATTTTTAGAGCTCTCTCCATTCTATCCCACCTATCTCACCTCTAGCACTTGTATTTTTTTTTTATTTGGGGGTGAAATCTATGAAGCGTTGATTACACGAGCTATGGCAAATCGCAGGACCAAGCACTGATACGCCAGATCCACAAAGAGGAGCAGCAGTGGCGTAGGAGGTTAAGAGCTCGTGTATCTAATCTGGAGGAACCGGGTTTGATTCCCAGCTCTGCCGCCTGAGCTGTGGAGGCTTATCTGGGGAATTCAGATTAGCCTGTACGCTCCCACACACGCCAGCTGGGTGACCTTGGGCTAGTCACAGCTTCTCGGAGCTCTCTCAGCCCCACCTACCTCACAGGGTGTTTGTTGTGAGGGGGGAAGGGCAAGGAGATTGTCAGCCCCTTTGAGTCTCCTGCAGGAGAGAAAGGGGGGATATAAATCCAAACTCTTCTTCTTCTTCTTCCTCTCCCTTCCTCTCCCCACAACAGACACCTTCTTCTTCTTCTTCTTAAAAATGGGGAAAAAATAACAAAATGGCGGCAGGAATCGTTTCAAGGAGACGAGCGCGGAATGATGGGGGCAGGGATCGAAAACGTTTTGCAAACGTTTTTGGTGACTTCTTTGGAAAGGGCTGAACTGTAGCATCAGCTGAAAGAAAATGCAAGTGGGTACCCAGGCATCTATGAGCACAGCTTCTACAGGCACAACTTGTATTTGCTCGATCACATTGCAAAGGACAGAAGAACAGTTTCTGATACCTTCATAATCTATGGTTCCGTCCCCGTCCTTGTCGGCTTCCTTCATCATCAGTTCAGCTTCCTGCTCGTTCAGTGGCTCTCCAGCGTTCATCAACACGTACCTAGTAGGCAGAGTTGGTACTGAATTCTGGTGCACAGCAGGGTGATGGTGGTCACAGGTGGTCACTAAATATAGCCCATCTAGGCCTTGTGGAAAGCCGTCCATTGCCAGGGCAACAGAGATTTTTGCCTGCTCTTGACCTGGATACACGTCTCTCTGTTGTAACTGACCTGGATACATGCCTCTCTCTGGTGTAATTGACCACTGCTTTCCCCTGCCTCTGTATAAACTCCCACAGCCAGACAACTTTGCTCTATGGAGAATTGCCTGTCAGCTTTTTGTGGACTAGACATCTTTATCTTCTTTGCCTTGTTCCTCTTTTTGCTTTCCTCCCATCCTGGCCCTTATTCTGGCTTTGCTCTCTGCCCCCTGTGTGCCTTTTTCCAGCTCCTAATCCCTCCGCGCCAAACCTGCAATCTACCAGCACCTCCCTTCTCTTCCACCTTTAGCCCCTTTTCTGGAATGGGCTGCAGCTTTCTATAATCTGTTTCCAAAAGAAGAAGGAGAAGGAGAGAGAGTTTGGAGTTATATCCTCCTTTCTTTCCTGTAAGGAGACTCCAAGGGGTTTACAATCTCCTTTCCCTCCGCCACCTCCCCCTGTGAAGTGAGTGGGGCTGAGAGAGCTCCAAAGAACTGTGACTAGCCCAAGATCACCCAGCTGGCATGTGTTGGAGTGCACAAGCTAATCTGGTTCCCCAGATAAGCCTCCACAGCTCAAGTGGCAGAGCGGGGAATCAAACCCGGTTCTCCAGATTAAAGTGCACCTGCTCTTAACTACTACACCACGCTGGTGTAGATGCTTCACTGGAAGCTCCTAAGTAAAGGAAACTCCTAAGTAAAGCCAACTCCTCTATATCGAACATGATAATTTACAATATGCTTGTCCTTGGCATGGAAGTACGATTTAGCTCTCCCAGCTCCACACTTTGGTGTCTTAACACAATCAAGACTGGATAGCCAGCTCATGAAGGCACCCCGACATACTCCGACCAATTCTCAGGTGTTGTTTCACTTACTTGAGTGTGTCCCACTCAATGTAGCCTTTGTGTTCTTTGTCAAAGACTTTGAAGGCTGCTCGGAGCTCTTCATCCTGATTTTTGGCCTTTTCGTGGTAAATTCCCATCAGGACCAGAAACGCATCACAGTTGAAAGTACCTTTGCCTGGAACAGTGGGCGGAGAAAGGAAGGCAAGACAGCTGATATGAGAACCAACAGATTGAGGGTTTTTTTTTTCAGTGCAGAGTTCCTACTTTGATAACCGCATATTTCATCCAGAGGAGCTCATCCATCTGGTTCCGGAGCAAAGCTTGATCCCAAAAGCTTACCGTCTTTGTCCGCATCTTTGGCCATCGTCGAGAGCTCTCTCTTGGTAGGATTGATTCCAATCAAGCTCATTAGCCTTTCCAGCTCGTCTGTTTTCACTAAGCCGTTCCCTTCTTCGTCAAACATCTCAAAGATGCCTTTGTACTCCGTGATCTGCTCCGGTGTCAGCGTCTCTGTCTGCACGGGAAAGAGGACATTTTCAGAGGAAGGGGGGAAACCACTGGAGCAACGAATGTCCCCACTCCTCCACCAGACCAGTGAAGTCTTATCTGGGAGCAGCGGGGGGGGGGGGGATAGTGGTTAAGAGCAGGTGCACTCTAATCTGGAGAACCGGGTTTGATTCCCTGCTCTGCCACTTGAGCTGTGGAGGCTTATCTGGGGAACCAGATTGACCTTGGGCTAGTCACAGCTTTTCAGAGCTCTCTCAGCCCCACCCACCTCACAGGGTGGTGGGGGGGGAGGGAAAGAGATTGTAAGCCCCTATGAGTCTCCTTACAGGAGAGAAAGGGGCGGGGAGTATAAATCCAAACTCCTCTTCTTATCTGGTGTACTGGATTTGTTTCCCCACTCCACCCCATGAAGCCAGCTGGATGACCTTGGGTTAGTCACAGTTCTCTCAGAACTCTCTCTGCCCCACCTACCTCATGAGAAGTCCCTTGTAGGGAGAGGAAGGGAAAAGACTTGGGGGGTGGGGTATAAATCCGGACTCTTCTTCATCGTGAGCACTAGAGGGCGCCATTGCACAGTCCACCAACACGCTGGACAGAGTTAGAATCCTTTACCCACCACACTGAATTTATTCAAAGGCATAAATATTTGCTTCAAGAAAAGGTGGCTTCCAGTTACTAATTGTAATTGTTCCTTTGCATCACCAAAGGGGAGGGATTTTTATTACCCTAATCTTCCCTTTGCTGGAATACTTTTCTTTCTTTTTCTTTTCTTTTTTTGCAACTTCTCTTTCTGGGAAAAGGTTCTCCAGAACAGCAGGCTGAGAACCTATTTACCAGTAGAGGTTACAGGCAGGAAAGCCACCTCAACTCTTATACCCACGTCTCTCTTTTTTCCTTCTGATGCTTTGAGGAAATGGTTTTGAAGTGCCCCTGCCATGCGCACACACACAATAAACCGGAGAGGCGCCTGGCCTTTAATTGCCCTGAACGGTGGTTGATTTCAATGTCATCTGAAAACAGGGGGAAAGGAGTTGTTTGGGAAAGGAAGGAAGGGAGTCGTTACCACAGCAACTGAGAACCTGTGTGGTTTGTATTAATGATGGTGATTGGCACTCCAGGGAGAAAGAAGCTGGTGACATCAGCTCCCCGCTTGAGGAAGTGTTGGGACAATTGAAAAGGAGCTTGATAAATGCGCTTGATAAAGAGGCACTGTTAACTCTTGCTCTGGAGTCAACAGGACTCCGAAGAGCCAAACGTTGACTAGATGCTGTCGAAGGCTTTCACGGCTGGATTCGACTGGTTGTGGTGGGTTTTCTGGGCTGTGTGGCCGTGGTCTGGTAGATCTTGTTCCTAACATTTTGCCTGCATCGTGACAGGGAACTTACTTATCTTACAATTCTTTGGACTCATCCATCTTGAACATATTGAGATAGAGCCCTCTTACAGGCAAGCACCCCCAGCCAATTATTTAGCGACTGCTAAGGTTGTTTTCCAGTCCTCATCTATGGGCGTTTCCCCACTCACCCCGATCCCCCCCCTATGCCACGCGCTGCTCTCAGTGCGCTGCATCCCTGGTGCGCGCCCGGGCATCCCCACGACCCCGCGCTCTGCGCAGGGTCATCAAAAGGCGCTCTTTACAAGAGCGCCAGGGATGCCGCGCGCTGAGGGGGCGCGACAGCGGCAGCGTCGGGGTGGCTGCGCTGTCGCTGCCCCTGCCATGGGGAGTGCCTCGGGACCCCGCGCCACTTGAGGAGAGTAGCGCGGGGCTTAAGGTAAGTGGGGAAAGGCCCTATGAGGGGAAGCAGGATAATTTTTTGAGATGATAAATCCACACAGCCTTTTGAGAGGGGGAATAGACACTGTCCTCTCCAGTCATCCCAAGGAACAAGTCTTCATCATCCCTCATCCATGAGTCTTTTCAGGTATTTCAAGCGCACGAGGTTGTCTTTCCACAGTGTTGACTTTTTCCACAACAAACGGACCCATTTCCTTCAAACTTTCCTCACAAGGCCGGCTTTTCAGACCAACCATTTTCACCACATTCTCCTGAACCTGTTCCATTCAGTCTACAACCTTCTTTAAGTATCATACTTATAATTCAGCACCGTACTTCAATGCCATACTTCTATTATTGCAGTCTAAAAAAATCACATCAGCCTTTTTTGCCACTGCAGCACATTTCAGAATCACACTCCACTTGCAATTGACTGCATTCCTGGGATCCTTTTTCATATATGCTGCTCCCAGGCCAGGTATTTTCTCCATCCTATTCCTGATTCTTTTGCTTCAATGTAGAACTCTGCATTTTGTCTATTGATTTTGATCGTATTCGTAATCAGGGCTTTCCAACCTTTCATGGCCATTTCGAATTTTTTAAATTCTGTCTTTGTCATCTCCCCACTTTATGTCACATGAAGATTTTGTAAGGATCCCTTCAAACTCTTTATCTCAAACCTGTTTTGCAAAAATGTACCGTCTCTTCATGCGAAGGCTCCAGAAAACCGCGAGTGACAGAGTCATTCCCCCTTCCTCTCTGGATTCTTATTTTCCCAACATCTTTTTTTTTTTTGGTATGATCGTAATTTCATCTTGTGGCAGTGAGTTCTAAAGGATAAATAGGGATGACTTTCCCCCACATTCTAGGACTAGAATCCCTCTACCCTTGACGCTTAGTGGACATCTCTCTCTGGCTGGAGAGATGGCCAAAATCCACACCCTTGGTCTCTGGAAAGATTGAGAGGAAAGGAGAAGAACTCACCATTTTTGCCTTGTGTCCCAGCCTCTCTGAGAAGAGGGTCTTGAGCTGCTGGTAATGGGGCTGAGCACACAGATAGTGCGTGAAGTCTCTCTCTTTTACAGCCAGAAAAGCATGCTCAGCTCTTGGTACCCCAGGGGATGACAATCTTGGAAACCTTTTATGGAAGAGGAGGCGGACAACCCTATTCTGGGAGGAATCTTATTGCTGAAGAAACACCTGCTATATTCTTGAAGCCACTGGCTCAGTTTCCAAAGGAGACGGCTTCTAATTGCTGTTATTATTGATAATAAATATTGCAGGATGGCATCAACTGGATTACTGCATTGGGATCCACTTGGGGCTGCCTTTGGAGACTCTCTGGAATTTTGAACCGGGACAAAATGGCTTCTGAAAGGTTCACGGCAGGAGGGGGTAAGCTCCAGAGAAGATATTCTGCCAATCATTCTTTAGCGGCTGCCGGCTTATTCAGGGCACAGTTTGTTTACGGTGCTTACCTGGTAACGTCATGAACATCTTAAACCATATTTGAAGAACTGCCTCCTTCCGTACAGGCCAGCCCCTGTAGTTAGACCTGCATAGCCCCATTTGCTTTTTGTCTGAGCGAGGTCTCTTCTGTGGTGGTGCCCTGTATATAAAATATTCTGATGCTAGTTGTTCATCTGTCGCCTGATTCGTTCTCTTTCAGCTGCAGAACTCGCTTTTGCAAAAGTCTTTCTCACCCACCTCCCAGCACACACATGCCTTTGCAGATTTTGCTAAAGAACTATATTTCTGCATCTAATATTTCTGAATACAAAATTTTAATGGGTTGCTGACATTCTTTTTTATTTATGTAAAGTCCCATTATGCATGGAGTGTTTTCCTCTGGACTCTCTGCTGCACAGTGGAGGTCTCCTCACATTTCTCTGCTTAGCGTGGCATAGTAGTTAAGAGCAGGTGCACTCTAATCTGGAGAACCAGGTTCGATTCCCTGCTCTGCCACTTGAGCTATGGAGGCTTATCTGGTGAACCAGATTAGCTTGTGCACTCCAACACATGCCAGCTGAATGACCTTGGGCTAGTCACAGTTCTTCGGAATTCTCTCAGCCCCACCTGCCTCACAAGGTGTCTCCTGTGGGGAGGGGAAGGGAACAGAGCTTGTAAGCCACCTTGAGTCTCCTTACAGGAGAGAAAGGTGGGATAAAAATCCAAACTCTCCTTCTTCTTCTTCTTCTTCTTCTCCTCCTTCTTTTCTTCTTCTTCTTCTTGTTCTTCTTTCTTCTCCTTCTTCTTTTCTTCTTGTTCTTCTTCTTGTTCTTTCTTCTTTTTTCTTCTTTTTTTCTTTTCTTCTTCTTCTTTTCTTCTTCTTCTTTTCTTCTTCTTCTTTTCTTCTTCTCTTCTTCTCTTCTTCTTCTTCTTCTACGTGAGGAGGTGCTCCACTGCCTACTGTGCAGGTTGCCTGCCCCCACTTCCGGGTCATTCCCAGTCATCGCAAGTTTGCCAGCTTTGCTTTTAAAGCCCTTTAAACGTTTATATTGATATTTCTGTGTTATATCGATATTTTTGTGCTTTTCGGAAAAGCCGGCCACAGATCCCCAGAAATGCCCACAAGGAACAGGGAAGGGGAGAAAGAAGGAGCAGAGCCCCCAAAGTGAGGGAAAATATGGGGGTTTCCCTGCTCTCACTAACTGTGGGCTTTCAGGATTTGTGGCGTCATAACACAGAGCACATTAGTACAGAAACCTCTGTCCTGAAGGAAATGTTCCATTGCTGCAGGGCAGAACAACAGAAGGAAAGGAATTTAAGCTTGGTGAAGAAAATGTGCTTGTTTATTTGTGGCAAAGGTATATATTCTGCATTGGTTAGACCTCACCTAGAGTACTGTGTTCAGTTCTGGGCACTGCAATTCAAGAAGGATATTGACAAGCTGGAATGGGTCCAGTGGAGGGCAACCAAAATGGTCGAAGGTCTGGAATCCATGCCCTATGAGGAGATACTTGGGGAGCTGGGGGTGTTTAGTTTGGTGAAGAGAAGGTTAAGAGGTGGGCAACCAAAATGGTCAAAGGTCTGGAGTCCATGCCCTACGAGGAGATACTTGGGGAGCTGGGGGTGTTTAGTTTGGTGAAGAGAAGGTTAAGAGGTGACATGATAGCCATGTTCAGATATTTGAAGGGATGTCGTGTTGGTGAGGGAGCAAGCTTGTTTTCTGCTGCTCCAGAGACTAGGACCGGGAGTCATGGGTTCAAGGAGAAGGAAAAGCAATTCCACCTAAACATCAGGGAAAACTTCCTGACAGTAAGGGCTGTTTGACAGTGGAATACACTGCCTCAGAGTGTGGTGGAGTCTCCTTCTTTGGAGGTTTTTAAACAGAGGCTGGATGGCCATCTGTCAGCAGTGCTTTGATTATGTGTTCCTGCATGGCAGGGGGTCGGGCTTAATGGTCCTCGGGGTCTCTTCCTACGCCTATGCCATGTTTGGGACTATATTTAAATGTGGAAGCATACCGTTTTCTCAGCTACTGCACCTCAACTGACCAAATCAACATCATTATGTGGAACAGAGGATAGATGTTAGACTCATGGGGGCTTTGGGCTCCGGTCCAGTGTAGACGAACCCCTTCTGCACTTTGTGCCTGAAGTCCATTGTGAAAACAACCCCCTCTCCTCACTTAAGTGGCTGCAAAATCGATAGGCTTTCAGGGAAGGCGCACCTGTTGCCATCCCAGAGGGATTTACTCGTATTTGGCAGGCCAGGTGGACGACAGTCCCTAGAGTCGAGCTTTTGCAAGCTGCATGCCAAATAAGGGGAACGGGCAGAGGGCAAATGTATTTAGAACACAGTCAAGGGGACTGAAAGCTATTTTATCTTGCCGGGGTCTGGGGAGGGTGTAAAATAATAAGCCTGAGGTTGCTCTGGGGAGAGAGTGTGAATGGCTAATGGGGTCATTTTTCACTCAGAGGCACCGGGGGCCTTAGATCTGTTAATATTACGGACTCAATAATTGCTTAAGGCAGTCCCCATGAAATGTTGCTGCGCCCGCGGGGAGCAGCCCAAAGAGGAGGAGATTTAGAGAGAGGAAAAAATGGGAAAGCAATTAGATTTTGCGGGAGGAGGACGAGCGCGCCAGGAGCAGGTATGCCACTGTGACGCAAGTCGAGGGCCAACCTCCTCCCTGATTTATTTTTAAAAAGGAGCAAAGCAGAGCTGCAAAGCACAGCCGCCAGATGAGCCAAATCCGACCCGGCCTCGCGGGACCCTCGGCTCCGCAGCGCTGGCTTCGCACACAGCGTGATGCGCTGAAGACGCTTGGCAAAGCCGCGACAGATGAGTTGCCAGCTGAGCATCCAGTCGCACAGGAAAGCGTTCCACCTGCATTCTGCAATCTGCAACAATCTCTCCTGCAGAGACTCAAAGGGGGGGGAAAGGCGCTTGTTTGTTTGGCGGAAGGTAGGCTAGGCCTGGAAACAAAGGCATAGCATTGGTCCCTAGTCAATGGTGTCAAACTTGCGGCCCTCCAGATGTTATGGACTACAGTTCCCATCATCCCCCGCCAGCATCATGCCAGCAGGGGATGATGGGAACTGTAGTCCATAACATGTGCCCCAGGTTATGCCCAGCTTAAAAGAAGCTGCCTCTGCTGCAGCATGAGAATTGGCACCAAGTGGTGCGCTTGTGCGTTTAAACACACGTGCAGAAGAGGAAGATTGCATCTGTTGGGCCTCTCCCTGTGAGCTTAAATTTCTGCATCCACAGAAAGGGTGAGGGGATGACCCCTGAATTCAGTTCCAGCCACTCATGGTAACAGTCACATTTTGAAAGGCACTGCCGTCTCCCTCATCCAAACAAGTTGTCTGGTACAGGTGTCCAGAAATCAGGATTCTCCCTGGCAAACAGGGATTGGGCCGGGACAGTTGTTGTTGTTGTTGTTGTTGTTGTTGTTGTTGTTGTTGTTGTTGTTGTTGTTGTTGTTGTTGTTGTTGTTGTTGTTGTTGTTGTTGTTGTTGTTTATATTTATAAACCGCCCTCCCCCGAAGGGCTCAGGGCGGCGTTACCGGCAGAGGTGGGATCCAGCAGGTTCTCACAGGTTCCCGAGAGTAGGTTACTAATTATTTGTGTGTGCCGAGAGGGGGTTACTAATTGGTGAGTTTGCCACGTGATTTTTGCCTTTGTTATGCCCCTCCTCTCAGCAGTAGCACGCTGAACTTGAAGCAGTCTAGCAGGAGGTGCACCAGCATGTGTGGCAGCCTGCGCCTGCGTGCATTCATTTCCCGCCCAAGGACCGGCGCAGCGGCTGCGTCCTTGCCACAGCCCCACCCAGGAATGCCCCGTCCCGGAATGCCCGGCCACGCCCCCGTTGTGCCAGCCCCATTGGCGCTACGCCACAGTTTGAATCCCACCACCATGGGAACCTGTTACTAAAATTTTTGGATCCCACCACTGGTTACTGGGAAATTTGGCCTGTCCTTGATAAGCAAGTACATTAAAATAAAGATCGTCAGCGTCTCTCGACTAGGGCTACCGATTCTGGGTTGGGAAATTCCTGCAGATTTGGGGGTAAGGTCTAGGGAGGATGGGATTTCGAAAGGGACCTCAGCGAGATAAGATGCCACCAGGCATAGCAGCCATTTTCTCAAAGCGAACTGTTCTTTGTAGTCCAGAGATCAGTTATAATTCTGGTAGATCTTCACGCGGAGGCCGGCAGCCCTATTCCTGGCCAATTGTTCCTGATGATGATGGTGAAGGAGGAGGAGGAGCAAAGGGAGGAGGAGTATAGATTTAAACCTCACCTTTCTCTCCTGTAAAAAGACTCAAGGCGGCTCACCAACTCCTTTCCCTTCCTCTCCCCACAACAGACACGTGAAGTTGGTGGGCCTGGGAGAGTTCAGAGGGAACTGTGACTAGCCCAGGGTCACCCAGCAGGAATGTAGGAGTGCAGAAACACATCTGGTTCATCAGATAAGACTCCACCACTGAGGTGGAGGAGTGGGGAATCAAACCCGGTTCTCCAGATTAGAATCCACCTGCTCTTAACCACTACACCATGCTGGCTCGCTGATGTTAAAAAAAGCATCATTCTTCCATGTTCTAGTCTCGCGTCGGCTATGCAAACGGCCATTTGGTTTCCATTTTCCTCCAGCAAGGAACACGGTTATTGCCAATATCCAAAACAGCAACTGCTGGGACCAGAGACCTGGGACTTCGCTCCGTCTTGGCTGCGGCTTGCCTTCTCCAGAACGGCTGCTCAGCTCCCCTGCTCCGGCTTTTAATTGCTTTCCAGATGCAATCTCCCCCTCACCTCTTTAAGAGGCCTGCTGCAGGCAAGTTCTGGGCCATTTCGCGGACTCCAAGCAACCCTTTGTGCCAGCAGAGGTGTTTGAGTAAAATTGCTTTGTGCACAGAGTGGGAGGGTGCATACACTCACACACACACATATATACAACTCCCTGCTTGCATCTAGGCTAAAAATAGCTGCCTCTCACACAGAGATTTTTCACAGCCTCGGTCTCCGTCTTCTCCTGCTCTGGCTGGTTGGAAGGGGTCAGTCCTTGGGGGTTTTATCTTCTGAACTCCGGGCGGGTGAACATCTTATCCCCAGAAGACTGCCCGGTTCTGTTTCTGAAGCCCATTGGTACTCATGGGGAAACAGTTTTGAATAAGTGTATGGGAGGTCATCACAATGGGGTAGGGGATGCGTAGGAAGCCTGATCCAAGCAGGGGAGGCCGCAGGCTTTGGGGAGGGGGTCAGAGCAAGACGGCCTCTCCCGTGCACTCTTCCACAAAGCAAGACCCCTTCACTTTGCATCGTACACCAGGAAAGAAAGATACGCTACCAGTTCCCAGGTCATAAGGGGCTGCTGAATTAAAAATATTGCTTAATGGCCCCTCTTTCTGGGGGGAGGGATGATGCTGCAGGGGTTCAAACCTGTCTCCGCATGTCTAAATCCAGCCGTGCTGTGCTTGTAGGCGCCCGCCCACCTGGAAGAAGGAGCAAAGCATGAATTTTTCATGTTCCTTCGAGCCCCGTGGATAACCTGCGACACTCAACCTCCGTTACAGGCACCTCTCCCAGCACAAAACGTGAAGCACAAAATGGGAAGGCTTCTTCCGTGGCCTCGTGACTCTTTGCCACCAGCTTCTGGGACAAGGTCCCCTTCCTGGGAGGACACAATGGGTCAAGTGTTGCTTGTCATTATGCGGAGACAGTGTAGTGATTAAGAGCAGGGGAAATTCTAATCTGGGGAACCGGGTTTGATTCCCCACTCCTCCACCTGAGTGGCGGAGGCTTATCTGGTGAACCAGATGTGTTTGCACACTCCTACATTCCTGCTGGGTGACCTTGAATGAGTCACAGATTCTCTCTGAACTCTCTCAGCCCCACCTGTCTCACAAGGTGTCTGTTGTGGGGAGAGGAGGGGAAAGGAGCTTGTAAGCCACCTTGAGTCTCCTTACAGAAGAGAAAGGTGGGGAATAAATCCAAATACTACTACTACTACTACTACTACTCTCCTCCTGCTCCTGCTCCTGCTCCTGCTCCTGCTCCTGCTCCTGCTCCTGCTCCTGCTCCTGCTCCTGCTCCTGCTCCTGCTCCTGCTCCTGCTCCTCCTCCTCCTTCTTCTTCTTCTTCTTCTTCTTCTTCTTCTTCTTCTTCTTCTTCTTCTTCTTCTTCTTCTTCTTCTTCTTCTTCTTCTTCTTCTTCTTCTTCTTCTTCTTCTTCTTCTTCTTCTTCTTCTTCTTCTTCTTCTTCTTCTTCTTCTTCTTCATTTTTCTCCCAGCCTCATTCAGGTGCTAGAAATAACTAGACTGAGATGAAAATAACCAAAGCCGCAGGGCAGAAAAGTGCGGTGGAGGGATCAAATCTACCAATTTGCCTGCCCTGTTTCGATAGTAAAACTATCGATATCCAAATGGCAATATTTTGGCATCTTTCTTCCCAGAGACTTTGGCTTGCTGACCCCCTCCCTCCTTCCTACATTTGGCAAGAGGGCCTGATCCTATGGTCATTTTTAACTGCCCTTGGCCATTCTGAGCAGATAGTTGGAGGGGGTGACCTTTCAGATCTTAATTTTTAAAATCCAAATGTTGTGTTTCATTTTGCTGTTCGTTTATGAAGCATTTAGTGGTGGAAGCCTCGGCTGAAAGGAAACATAATGCACGTTCGTGAGTTCCAAAGCACCATTTGTGTGCTCTTGACGTCATGAAAGCAATTCCTTCGCAGCTCACCCCTGCTGACCCTTCTGCGTCCACAAGATGGCATCCAGAGTTACTCCATTATGTACAGGTAAGGCAAATCTCTTGAAAAGATGGCAATTCTCCCTGCAACAGAAGATGCTGATAAGGTGCATCTTTCTTCACCTGGCTCTGCAGTTTTGGAGGGAGGGGGCGGGAATCCACATGGGGATTCGAATCTAGCCCTCCTCAATCGTAGCCTGGCCCTTCACCTTCCTGTGAGAGCCAGCGTGGTGTAGTGGTTAAGAGCCAGGTGGATTCTAATCTGGAGAACCGGGTTTGATTCCCCACTCCTCCACCTGAGTGACAGAGTCTTATCTGGGGAACCAGATGTGTTTCTGCACTGCTACATTCAGTTCTCTCAGAACTCTCTCAGCCCCACCTACCTCACAAGGTGTCTGTTGTGGGGAGAGGAAGGGAAGGAGCTTGTAAGCCATGAGTCTCCTTACAGGAAAGAAAGGTGGGGTATAAATCCAAACTACTACTACTACTACTCTTCTATTGTTTTGTGCATTTTTCTCCCAGCCTCATTCAGATACTAGAAATAACTATTCTGAGATGAAAATAGCCAAAGCCACAGGGCAGAAAAATGGGGTGGAGGGTTTCCCAACTCAGAACTGGGACCCCTATTGCCGATTCTGATGGGAGCTCAGTTAGAGAACCTAGTTCTTCCTGCAGAACTAAGGTTCCCAATATTCCCTGGTGGGAGAGAATATTAGCTGAACCCTGTACCTGGAGGTACGCCTTAGCATCTTGAGAAGGCCTCGCTTCCCATCTGTAGATCTAGCGCTGATACGGCACCTACCATGTTCCTGTTTAGTGCAGCCGGGTGTCAAATGGCGGCCACAGACAGATCCCTGGGGAACGTAGAACCCCAGGGATAATAAATCACCCTGTTCACTGTCAGAAGGGCTGTTTATAAACTGTTGCAGGATTTTTTTCTCCCCTCCACCTCCTCTTGCACCATCCTTGCATCATCTTGTCGCTATGATCCTGGCCGCACGGGAGTGTTGCGATTCAGGAGGACGCCTGCTTGTTTATTCCCCTCTGAGAGAAGTGGGTGAGGGAAATTGATGATGGCGAGCGAAGAGAAATCCCAGAACCCAGAGCAAAAAGATTCAGCTGTTTTATCATTCCGACGAGGCTCTGAAACGGCCGCAGAAAAATATATCTCAGACCCATAAAACCCGGGCAAGATGCGTGGTGTGGGCCAGCCCTGTGACTTTATTCCTTTCTTGCTAATATTAAATTTGCTCTACTGTTTTAGCTTTCTACAATGTCTTGGCCCAGCCGGAATGACCTACGTTCAGCAGCGACCGTGCACCTGAGAATCCCGGTGTCAATTTTTCACCCAAGGAGAAGGAGAAAATATACTGGGGGAAGAAGTTGGAGGGAGTGGCATTTAACCGTTCGACGATCAACTGGGTTTCTCCCTGGATGGCTTTCCTTGTGCGTTTTAGCACCAAATGGGGAAAATGAGCTAGGGGTCCCAGCAGGGTTAGGGTTAGGGTTAGGGTTAGAGTGACAGGGGAGGGGTAAATGCCCTGTCTTCCCCTCACCAACTGCTTCTCCGCTGCAAATTGTGCCCTCCCAAAACACTAGGAAAAAGGCAATCGACTAGGAAATGACACCCCTGCCTCACGCAACTGAGCATGCTTCCGCTGCTATCCCTTAATAAATAATAAATAGTGCCCACACAGGGGCCAGCAAATGTCACAGATCTGCGCGGGGCTCAGCTGTGGATCCGCTGGCTGCTGCTTATCAGAGTTGGGAGGAACACAATTACACTGAGGCGGCTCGAGTACGCTTGGGGCTGGGCACGCAGTTTTCTTTTCTTTGGAGCACCCTCGAGGCATAGGGTGCCAATTAAATTTAGGAACTCTCACAAGGCCCACCACCTGCCTCACAGGGTGTCTGTTGTGGGGAGAGGAAGGGAACGGAACTTGTAAGCCACCTTGAGTCTCCTTGCAGGAGAGAAAGGTGGGGTATAAATCCAAAATCATAATCTTCTTCTTCGATGCAGGCAAAACATGCAAGCGGCTCATTGCAGTGCCCCTTGAACACTTCTTCCTGCAACAGCCGCTTGCACACACAATTTATAGAAAGGGAAATGTAGAAGGGGATTGGGAAGGCTTATTCCGGCTGATATATTGACTGTTGGTTTATTCTCTCCTTTGTGTGTGGGTGTTTACCTGGAAGTGAGAGGGCTGGAATCAACCTGTCAATCTTTATTACAGTCCTAGACCATCATCATCATTGCCTTCAGATCCATTATGCTACGTGGCATATCGGGCAACAAGTGCTCTCCAGCATTTCTGGCCTTGGGCGAGTGTTTCATAGACCAGAATAAGGTAAATAAGGCACAATTAGAAGTGTGGTGTAGGGGTTATGAGCAGGTGGATTCTAATCTAGAGAACCGAGTTTGATTCCCCACTCCTCCACCTGAGTGGCAGAGGCTTATCTGATCTGGTGAACCAGATGTGTTCCTGCACTCCTACATTCCTGCTGGGTGACCTTGGGCTAGTCACAGTTCTTCGGAACTCTCTCAGTCCCACCAACCTCACAAGGTGTCTGTTGTGGGGAGAGGAAGGGAAGGGAACTCATAGACATCCCCATAGACCATGACAGCACCGCCCACAGCACTGTTACATGTGAGTACTTTCTTTGTTGTCAAATGCTCTGTCCGGGTCCTGGTGTCAAACTAGCCCTGTTCCCCTGCTCCCTTTCCCTAGAGAGCCAGTGTGGTGTAGTGGTTAAGAGCAGGTGGATTCTAACCCGGAGAACCAGGATTGATTCCCCTCTCCTCCACCTGAGTGGCAGAGGCTTATCTGGTGAGCCAGATGTGTTTCCGCATGCCTACATTCCTGCTGGGTGACCTTGGGCTAGTCACAGTTCTTCGGAACTTTCTCAGCCCCACCCCACTGTCTGTTGTGGGGAGAGGAAGGGAAAGGAGCTCGTAAGCCACCTTGAGTCTCCTTGCAGGAGAGAAAGGTGGGGGATAAATCCAAAATCATAATCTTCTTCTTCGATGCAGGCAAAACATTCCGAGCATAAACTACCAGACCATGGCCCCGCAGCCCGGAAAACCCAAAACACTGAGCAAAGAGGATGCTCAGGTGAGAATTTAGAAGGGAGGGCCACGTGTTCCGCGCGATGAGAAGGACAACTGATAGTCTTTGTGACTTTGCTTCATATCAACAATAGATGCACACAGATGTCACAGGCCAGCCAGCCACAGAAATTGTTTTGCAATGCAGATCCATCCTCTGGTACCAGCACTGCAAATGCCTCCGGAGGCACAATGGTCTTTACGCCAAGCTGGATTTGCATGAAACACACCAATCACGTCTTGCCTACAGGGCAGGCGTCAAAGCTGGTTGGGTACCTGGCCTGCCGTGGGTTGGAATAGAGCAGTGATGGCGAACCTTTTCAAGACCAAGTGCCCAAATTGCAACCCAAAACCCACTTATTAATCACAAAGTGCCAACACGGCAGTTTAACCTGACTACTTAGGTTTTAGTTTAGAAAAAATGGCTGGTTCTGAGGCGTGCGTTACTCAGGAGTAAGCTTGGTGGTAGTCGGTGGCTTTGCTTTGAAGCAACCGTGCAACTCTTCCAACGGGTGAATCACGACCCTAGGAGGGTTTACTCAGAAGCAAGCCCCATTGCCAGCAACCGAGCTTACTCCCAGGTAGAGGATCGTGCTTTAGTTCTTCACATGAAAATCAGTGGGGTTTAACAGTGCTTAACAGGGTTACCTACACTGCTTTTCCAAAACTAGGTCTTAGGTTTAATGCTAATAATTGAGCACAGCAGCCCAGGCCAGCCTAGATGGGGAGGGGGCACTCTGTTTGCGCGTGCCCACAGAGAGGGCTCTGAGTGCACCTCTGGCACCCGTGCCATAGGTTCGCCACCACTGGAATAGAGCTTCCTCTTTTTTTTCCCTGTTTCCCTGTTGTCCGGATAAAGGAGAAAACTCGAGCCATTCTTGAGAGACAATTTGCATTGCCAGACATGGGAGTCTAATGATCTTTTGTGTTGAAGCTGTTTACAAATGCTGACTGCGGAACTGGGCTGCATTGAATGGTTTGGGGAGCAGTCAGGGGAGAGTGGCCAGGGGCATAATGAGGCAAACTGGATCCCTGGGCAAAACCTGTTGGATGCCCCCCCCCCCCACCACCACCACCACCACCATGGGCGGCCACTCCACCACGACCAATTTTTTTTTTTGCACCAGGACATTGGTGGCAGCAGGAGTGCATTTTTAGACATATCAGCACCAAAATTTCAGCGTATCATCAGGAGACTGTCCTCATGCTACCCCCCAAGTTTGGTGAGGTTTGGCTCAAGGAGTCCAAAGTTATGGACTCCCAAAGGGGGTGCCCCATCCTCTATTGTTTCCAATGGGAGCTAATAGGAGATGGGGGCTACAGTTTTGAGGGTCCACCCTGAAACAGCATCACTTTCAAGGTTTAATCTGGGGACCTCAGATACTCTTTTTAAATCCATGCCGAAGGGGTTGGATTCAAAAGGAGAATCTGGGGAAATTTGGGGGGTGCCTGCTGTCAGGTGTCAATCGTTAAGCTAGCATCACCAAACTTTCAGGGTATCTTTAGGAGACTCTCCTGATGATACCACCCAGATTTGGTGAAGTTTGGTTCAGGGGGTCCAAAGTTAATCTTCTATTAGCTCCCATTGGAAACAATGGGGGATGGGGCACCCCTTTTGGGAGTGCATAACTTTGGATCCCCTGAACCAACGTTCACCAAACCTGGATGGTGTCAGCAGGAGACTCTCCTGATGATACCACCTAGGTTTAGTGAAGTTTGATTCAGGGGGTCCAAAGATATGGACTCTCAAAAGGGTAGCCCCATCTACTATTACCTCCCATTGGAAACAATGGGGGATGGGGCACCCCTTTGAGGGTCCATAACTTTGGACCCCCTGAACCAAACTTCACCAAACTTGACTGGTATCACCTGTCACCTGACAATAGCCTGACATTTTGGTGTCACTAGCCTAAAAATTGCACCCCCTGCAGGCCATAAACCAAAAAAACACTTTAAAATACAAAAAAAACCACAAACGGGGGCGGAGTTTCGGACATGCAGTGGGGGGGGGTTGAACCCAAGAACCCCCCTTACCTACGTCCTTGATTATTACCGATAACTGATACCGATTATTACCGATTACCGAAACCGATTATTACCGAAACCGATTATTACCGATTACCAAAACCGATTATTACCGATTATTACCAAAACTAATTATTACCGATTACCAAAACATACAGGAATGTAAGCTCAAAGTCACAATCTCAAAACTTTCATGGTCTCATCAGGAGACTGCCCTGATGATACCCGCCAGGTTTGATGAAGGTTGGCTCAGGGGATCCAAAGTTATGGACTCCCAAAAGGGGTGCCCCATCCAATGTTTCCAATGGGAGCTAGTAGAAGATTAACTTTGGACCCCCTGAACCAAACTTCACCAAACTGGCGAGAAAAATGGGACATATATATACACAATAGTTCATCTTTGCTTACATGCTTTTATGCCTGAAGAAGAAGAAGAGTTTGGATTTATACCCCGCTTTTCTCACCTTAGCTTTAAAAGGGGCTTGGACAGATTTATGGAGGAGAAGTGGATCTATGGCTACCAATCTTGATCCTCCTTGATCTCAGATTGCAAATGCCTTAGCAGACCAGGTGCTCAGAAGCAGCAGCAGCAGCAGAAGGCCATTGCTTTCACCTCCTGCATGTGAGCTCCCAAAGGCACCTGGTGGGCCACCGCGAGTAGCAGAATGCTGGACTAGATGGACTCTGGTCTGATCCAGCTGGCTAGTTCTTATGTTCTTATGTAAGAGACTCAAAGGAACTTGCAAACTCCTTTCCCTTCCTCTCCCCACAACAGACACCTTGGGAGGTAGGTGGGGCTGAGAGAGTTCGGAGAGAACTATGACTAGCTCAAGGTCACCCAGCAGGCTTCATGTGCAGAAGAGGGGAAAGAAATCCAGTTCACCAGAGAAGAGTTCACCACTCAAGTGGAGGAGTGGGGAATCAAACCCGGTTCTCCAGATTAGAGTTTACTGCACTTAACCATTGCACCATGCCATTGAACACAGCGCTTAAACCGCTTTCCATCTTTGCTGTTTAAAGTCCACTCACTCCTCTCCAAAGAGAAGACCCCCACCTAAATTCATAAACTGCTTCTGCCCCGTCTTGCTTTCGCAGTTAGGACTCTCAGTCATATGAAATCCTTTTCCTAATAACCATTTTAATGACTCCCACTGGAATCTTGTCCAGCCTTTTAGCTAATGATCTTGGCTCGCTATGCAACAGTGTTTTCTCTCTCTCTCTCTCTTGGTCTGTTCCCCAGAGCAATGGCTTAGGAGTTTTTGCTCTGTGTATGTTTTGTTGCATGGAAACATCCCTTTTACAAGTTCATTTTTAAAGTAACAGGTGCTCACTGGAGAGGCCTCTACAGAAAGGGGCTCCCTTGCTGACAAGGCCAACCAGGACTGAGCTGTAATCAGATCCGGGGAGGAGGACATGGGGAAACAACTCATGCTGTTTGGAAGGATGACCTGTGGGGTGGAGGGGAGGGGAAGGAGAGCTGCCATGTTGTTGTGCTTGTCCTTGAACTAGGAGAAGCAGAAGAGTTGGTTTTTATACCCTGCTTTTGTCCACCTTTAAGGAATCTCAAAGCATATTATTATTATTATTATTATTATTATTATTATTATTATTATTATTATTATTATTATTATTATTATTAATTGGGTTTATAGACCGCCCTCCCCCAGAGGGCTCAGGGCGGTGAACAACATGTAAGTAGAGCACAATATCAAGTTAAAAACCAGTAAATATAAATTAGTACGGCTCTAATAAAAATAAACCCTACCCCATTAAAATACTACATTATTAAAATTACATTAATATAAGATGGCACCTGCTGTCAACTCCCCCAAAAACCCCTAGGGGAGGGCGGTAGGATCCGCTAGATGTTATAAAAGAAGACCTCTTCCCTTCCTCTCCCCACAACAGACACCTTGTGAGGTAGGTGGGGCTTCCTGTCACCCAGTAGGAATGTAGGAGTGAGGAAACCAAATCCAGTTCACCAGATAAGAGTCCACTGCTCTTAACCAGTACACCAAGCCATGAGGAACTTGTGACAGATCAGTGTGTGTATTGAATGGCTAAACAGGCAGTACTGAGAAGGCTGGCCTAATCGAGCTCTGTGCTACAAAAAAATAAAATAAAATGGCAGCAGTGATGCCATCGATGGGATACAGTGGTGGCGAACCTATGGCACTCCAGATGGTCATGGACTACAATTTCCATCAGCCCCTGCCAGGATACACCCTTCAACAATTCAGAGGCGAAAATAGAGACTCCCCTGCAACCCCCTTCTTTTCATACCACATGTCACTGAAACAATGGTTCTTTTGACTAAAATATAGGCCAGAAAAATATAGTTGTCTCCCAGTATATCGGCAACAGTTCAAAATATTCTTTGGCACTTGTCCATTTGTGAAATGGGGAGCTGTGTGCTGTGTGGTAATGTGCACGCATTGCTGTTCGTGCACAATAGCCACTGGGAGATGCCACTGCTAGAAAGTCTGGGGAGGGCTTTGAACCCTGAAGAACCGCAGTTCTAGCAATCAGTGTTATCCAAATGCTGACAAGGCAACCTTTGGGCATACAGCAGAGAAAAACTGGGAACGGGAAAAGCTAATGGCTGTGAAAATCAGTACACGCAGTGGACATTTCTGCACCAAACTCAAACTTATACAAGATACAGTTATCATTCCGCCGCAAGAGGTGATAATACCATCTTGCCAAGCTCATTTAGCACCTCCATGTGAAAGGAGGCCATTACCACAATTGAGCTCTAATTAGATAGCAGCAAACTCCCGGATAAATTCTAATTTGGCGATTTTGTGCTAAAGTCTTCCTTTAAGGTTATTCTGCCGAATAGCAAAGGCTTTCGGGTTGGCGGCGGAGAGCCCCGGAATGTATGTATCTTCGCACACTCCCTGTGGCTGCTATTTAGCAATTAAAAATTGCGCTGGAGATCCATTGCTCTCATTTGACCCTGAGTTTGGATGAATGGATGATTTTTCCCCCCCTGGTGAACTCTCCTATAAATGTAGGGGACCCTTCTGTAGGTGCTGACGGCTATTTTGATCTGGGATGGCATATCATCAGACAGTTATGTTCGTCTGATACATCTGAAGAAGAAGAAGAAGAGTTTGGATTTATATCCCCCCTTTCTCTCCTGCAGGAGACTCAAAGGGGCTGACAATCTCCTTGCCCTTCCCCCCTCACAACAAACACCCTGTGAGGTAGGTGGGGCTGAGAGAGCTCCGAGAAGCTGTGACCTAGCCAGGTCACCCAGCTGGCGTGTGTGGGAGTGTACAGGCTAATCTGAATTCCCCAGATAAGCCTCCACAGCTCAGGCGGCAGAGCTGGGAATCAAACCCGGTTCCTCCAGATTAGATACACGAGCTCTTAACCTCCTACGCCACTGCTGCTCCTGTAAGCAGAAGAGTAAATGTCTCGGCTTCGCAGCCTGTGGAAGACCTCTCAGAATCAATCTGGTGTACAAACGATCCCGGGAACTCTGTGGCATAAAGAAGTACGAATGAAGCTGCTCATACTGAATGAGACCATCAGTTCATCAAGGTCAGAGGTAGGGAACCTGCGGCTCGAGAGCCGCATGCGGCTCTTCTGCCCTTGCACTGTGGCTCCATGAGCCGAGCCACCAGCCCCATCCTTGCCCGCCCTGCAGGCAGCAGGGTGGGCGCACCAACTGCCCATGGTCGGCTGGGCCGCGTAACTGTCCCCTCTCCACCCGCCCCGTTGGAACTAGGGCGGGAGCTCCCAGGAAGGCCAGGTAAGGGCGAGGCCGGACCTCATCCTTGCCCGCCCTGCAGGTGCATCCATGCGCTTCTCAGAATGAGCAGAGTAAAAGGTAAAAAACACCTATATATATAGTGTTATCTTTATTTTAAATGTCAAAAATTATTTGCGGCTCTGTGGAAAATGGGTCCAAATGGCTCTTTGAGTGTTAAAGGTTCCCTACCCCTGATCAAGGTCAATATTGGCCCTTTCCACACAGACACTTTAAAACGTTTTGCGGCAGGAAGTGAAACATTTCCTCCAAGGAATTCCACATACTTTTTACTCCAAAATGTGTGGGGGTTTTTCCAGCCTGAAAACATTTCAAATGCGTCCTCAAGAACAGCAACTCTTTCACGGAAATGTTTTGAAAAAAATCTTCATTTGCTGTGTGTGTGTTTAACAAGCTAATGCTCCGTGCTTGGGGAAAGAAAAGATGCCAAATGCATTGTAAAGTGCGATCACTTAGTGAGTACCCCTCAGACTTTGCGCTTTAGTGATGACGTCCATTTCACAGACGGGGAAATAGCAAAAAAGCGGACTAGGCAGGAACAAAAGGAGAAAAAGAGCAACTGAGTCCAGGCACTGCTTTTCCAAAATGCTCAGTCCTCGCCGCTGGACTTAGAAGCTCTTATGACTGCGATGCTGTTCCTAATCTTGTAAATTTCCTCTTCTTGGAAGGTATTTAAAATAACCCTTTTGTTCCGCGAGAAGCAGTTGAGCCAAAGGGGCAGGGGGCGGGGAGAGGGACGTGGAATTTAAGAATGTAACTAAGGAGACTGAATTAGTTACTCCCAGCCCTTTTCTTCTGTCTGTGCTTGCGGAATACTTTTCATCGCCGAGAATTAGACTGTGAACAAATATTTCCAATTTTTTTTAAAAAAAGAAAGAAACCTTGCACGCTAAGAACATAAACTCTATAATCTGCTCTCTGGAGCTCCTCAGAAAGCATGATGCATAGGTTTATTTGGCAGAGCTGCTGACCATAATGTTTAAAAGCCAGAGGCCTTTAGACGCAGGCTGGAGGGGTTTTTTTAAAGCCTAGCACTAGAAAAGAAAGAAAAGAACGCCATGTGCGTGCCATTGTGGCTGACAGGCATCATGTACCTGGGCATGTAGCAATTTCTTCCAGCCACACCTACACCTCAGCGTGAGGCTTGCGGATTGCTAAGCATGCAAATAGGCATGAGGTGAGAAAGGAAGGGCATACTGCCGGTTGACGTCACAAAGACTCAATAAGGCCTGAGGGAACAGAGCTATTCCCTTACAGAATTGTCTTGGGGGGGGGGGAGAGAAGCATTTAGGGGGCCCCACAGATAGAAGGCTACAGATTTCCTAAACAAAATTGAGCGGTTTTGCATCCCTGTCAGTTATCCAGTGATATTTCTGTACGCAGAGTTTTTCTGCAGGCAAAGATGGAATTGCAGACAGGTGGCACATTTATTTTTCCTGGCTGGCCAGAACATATTTGCATTTATGTAAAAGGCTTTTCGAGATGCCCCTCAAATCAAATGGACCAGGACTGGAAGAGGACGCTGTTGTGAAGTGCCTTTCCCCAACTCTCCCATTTTTGGTTCGAAATCACTGCCCCTTTTCATGATCTTCAATTCAGGAATTATTTTCCCTGGCTAATGTTGACAACAGAACTTAACTGACACACAACTATCTCAGCCCAAACAAAACAGAACGAGACTATTACCCTGACTATTCACACATAGTTCCTGTTTCGTTATTGGCACCTTGTTTTTCTAATCAAATTATTCACAAAACAGTTTACGTAAAACAGGGTAAAACCATGAGAAGGTCAGGTAAGATTAAAACTATGGTTCTTTTCCCTTGTAGGAGAAAAACACTGATATTTTGGGTGGGGATGACTTGACCAGGAAACTGGGGTGAGCGAAAAGGTTTTAATAACCTCCATCTTAATCATAGACCCAGCAGCTATATTCTGTATATAATTTCTTTAAAGGGCTGGGAATAAGGGTCACAGCGCTGCAGAAGGCAACTGGGTCTTTTACAGCACCAAGCGATTCTTTTAACCAAATGCTGAATCTGGAAACTTCTGAATGCAATGCGTGTGCTCGGCAGATCAATTACAGCACCTCTCCCGTTGCTTTGCTCATGATCTTCACAGTCGCGGGCAGAAATGAACCTCTAGCTTGCCAGTTTGGCTGACGTAGCCAACTACGGTTCGAGGACACAACTAACCGGCTTGGTACGTGTGGAGGGATGATGGTTAAAAATAAACAGATGGTTTTTTAAATCATTTCTGCGTACACACAGCTGACCTTCAGTCATGCAATGAAGATCTTTGTTCTATGGCGCCTGTTGCTGTTTTACAAAATCTTCACTGCCAATCAGATCTCCAAGGGCCAATCACAATGGGCAAAAATCTCCCTTTGGCCCCACCCACTTTCTCAGAACACTTGACGGGAACCAGAAAAGATGACTGTGGGCTTTGGTGGGATCTGGGGTTCCACATTGGGGATCCTTGGACTAAACCAAGTGGGAGGGAATTGTTATGTTCTCGTACACAGGGTTATTAAAACCGTCCTGAAAAAATCCCACTGGACCAATGACTTGGGGGGGGGGGGTCACCTTCCATCCAAGCCACCTTGACCCCATGTGATGGGTGGGCACAATCTGCTACAAGCCCGCTGCCCTGGCTCTATGAAGCACAGGGAAGGGGATATCTGTGCTAGCATGCAGCAAAAGTCTGGACCAGCCTTTTAAGCTCACAGCCACAGTTACCCTGGAGGTTGCGAGGTGGGTAACAGCAAACCCAAATATAGAATCCAGTTTAGTCGCAAATTAAAATAATGAAGAGACCCCAAATCAACAGGAACTCCATAGTCCATACTGCAACCAGCATAATTTCCCCTCCGCCTCCAAAACCAGCCCAAAGAGGAAATAAAGATCATGCAGTATCCTTGCAAGATACTCCAGACCTGGTATTTATACTTGACAGCTTCCCAGACTGGCAGGGTGCGAAGAGCGCCTGTGTTTTCCTCACACACAAAAAATCATTTATCAATAATTCATGCCCTCTTTCTGGCAGCTTTCGAGACACAAAGGATTCGCCTGCCTTGTCCAGCAGCACCAAAACAGAGCGAGAGAGACAGGCCGAGGGAAGGGCAGATGAAGTCATCCCAACCTTTATTTTTGAGTCTTAATAAGATAACCTATGCATCATTTGTATGGTGAGGTTGAGTCATAGAAAAAAAGCAAGTGGACGAAGATATGTTTTTGTTCGAGGCATTAGTCCAAAAGTTTCATTATGAATATGTGTTTGAAAAGGACTGTGTTGCATACGACAGGCTTGATTCCCCCCCAAGGAAAATATGTTTACTGGCAGGGGTATACGTAAGCTTCACCATAGTGTCCACCCGGAGCTCCCAGAAGGAGAAGAGTTTGGATTTATACCCCCCTCCCTTCTCTCCTGTAAGGAGACTCAAAGGGGCTTAGAATCTCCTTTCCCTCCTCCCCCAACAAACACCCTGCGAGGTAGGTGGGACTGAGAGCTCTGAAGAACTGTGACTAGCCCAAGGTCACCCAGTTGGCGTGTGTTGGAGTACACAGGCTAATCTAGTTCACCAGATAAGCCTCCACAGCTCAAGTGGCAGAGCGGGGAGTCAAACCCGGTTCTCCAGATTAGGGTGCACCTGCTCTTAGCCTCTACGCCACTGCTGCTCTCAGAAGCCATTTAAAATTGTGAAAACTATTTGGGGGAGGCTTTATCCCTTTTCTATTTGTGTCATGGTCCCGATCCAAGCTGGTCCTTGCTCACCAAGCCTGGAAAACGCTACTATAGAAATGCACACAATCTGGTTAGATTCACACTTCCTGCCTTCTGAGTTTGGGTACAGTCAGCGATGTGTGATAGCCAAGAGACTGCTGGGAAGGATACTGGTTCAAATCTTGTCTCGGTCATAGATTCACTAAGTTGCCTTTGGCAGTCCGGCTGTCTGTGCCACACCATCAGTGGTGGGATTCAGCCGGTTCGCACTACTTCGGCAGAACCGGTTGTTAAAATGATGCTTGTAAACAACCAGTTGTTCAATTATTTGAATTCCACCACTGCACACTATGTCTTTTGAAATATAGGCATAGCAACATTGGCCCACCTCACAGGGCCATTCTAAGGATTATAAAACGCTCTGAACAACAAAAAAAACCTGATATAAATATTTCCATAATCAGTAATTCATAGCTGCAAGCGGAAGAGTTCTCGGGTCAGAAGCAACCGTGGTTATAACATCCAAATTAGGTCGAAAGACAAACAGCCGAAGAGTATCTAGGGCAGTGGGGGTGAACCTTTGGCACTCCAGATGTTATGGACTACAATTCCCATCAGCCCCTGCCAGCATGGCCAATTGGTTCGCCACCACGGATCTAGGGAAAATGTAGCCAGGTGCAAAATCTGAGTTTTCCACCCCGCCCCCCATGGGCAGCCACCCTCCCCCCACCATGACCAAACCACTATTTTAGCACCAGGTCTTGAAGTCAGTGTAAGGACCCAGGGGTGGGGGGAGGGGCGTGGGGGCGATTTTCCACCCCCCACGTGACTAAATGGCCTCAGTCCAGGGACATTTGACCCCATATATCCCCCTGGGCGGTACGCCCCTGACAAACAGTGGCTTGTTTTCTTCTGCAGATCTGGATTACACGGTGGCACAAACCACCTGATTCAGCTATCATGACTTCGATTAGTTCGAAACCAGGAATGAGTGGGGCACGCGATCCCAAGGAATGTCTGGTCTATTACCCAAAAGTCCCCTGAAAGCAGGCAGATTCTTAGACGCTGGACTTGACAATAAGCACTCAATTTCTGCAGTTGCAAACTGCTGTAATGGGATTAGAGAAAGTGCAGGGCTCTAATGATGTTCCATCCAATTATTCTGCGTCTCTCATGCTGATCTCCTGTAACTGAAATCTGTCTCGTATAAAAAGCCCACAATGCTGCTCATACTCTCCTGCATTTATCCCTGTGTTATGCTGACCACCAAACTGTATCTTCAGGCAGTGGTTTCCAATCTTATTGAACCTGTGGGCACATCTGTAACTTTGAGAATGGGAGTTAAGGATCTCCATAAAATGGTGGCCATGGGGGATGGAATTAATTGTCAAATGGCTGCTATGTGGTCCCAGTAAACACACTGCTGGGTGCTGTGACACTCTTGGGTATCATGTCTGGGATGACTGTCTCAAGGCATATCTGCATTGGTGGTGATGGAAAGTGGTGCCAACTCACAGCTGACTTATAGCAACTCGGTAGGGTTTTCAAGGTAAGAGAGGAACAGAAGTGATTTGGTAGTTAAGGTCAGTGGATTCTAATCCGGCGAACCGGGTTTGATTCCCCACTTCTTCACATGAGTTGCAGTCTCTTTATCTGGTGAATTGAATTTGTTTCCCTGCTCCTCCACATGAAGCCTGCTGGGTGACCTTGAGCTAGTCATAGTTCTCTCAGAACTCTCTTGGCTCCACCTACCTCCCAAGGTGTCTGTTGTGGGGAGAAGAAGGGAAAGGAGTTTGTAAGCCACTTGAGACTCCTTAAAGCAGCAGTGGCGTAGGAAGTTAAGAGCTCGTGTATCTAATCTGGAGGAACCGGGTTTGATTCCCAGCTCTGCCACCTGAGCTGCGGAGGCTTATCTGGGGAATTCAGATTAGCCTGTACACTCCCACACACGCCAGCTGGGTGACCTTGGGCTAGTCACAGCTTCTCGGAGCTCTCTCAGCCCCACCTACCTCACAGGGTGTTTGTTGTGAGGGGGGAAGGGCAAGGAGATTGTCAGCCCCTTTGAGTCTCCTGCAGGAGAGAAAGGGGGGATATAAATCCAAACTCCTCCTCCTCCTCCTCCTCCTCCTTCTTCTAAAAATAGAGAAAAGCGGAGTATAAATCCAAACACTTATTTCTCTCGTTATTTTGTTGCATTTTTTGGATATTTCCCACTGTCTATAGAGCCTTCTGGATGCTGTTTGTAAATACATCGTAGGCATAACGACATAACGTATACACAATCTGATCACTGATGAGAAATCACTTCCTGAAATTTGGGCCTGGGTAGATGCTCAAAAAATACTTTTTGAAATTGTTCTGTAAATGTTCTTCCTCTGCATGCACGCTTTTACGACTGGTTTCCTATCTTATTTGAAAACATTGCTGGCTAAAGCAATAATGAATAAAGCATTAGAAAAACAATTAATTAAAACACACATACAAATCACAGCCTGGTTTCTGAAATGGGGGAGAAAGGGGAAAATTCATAATTATCACGTTTCAGCTTCTGTTTAATTTTTTGTGTGTCTGTTGGGTAACCTTTTAATTTCACTATTATTCAGCGCTATCTCATGCTGGTTCTGCATTTGTATTATTTTTTAAACTTACATTTCTGCTACGACGAAAGGGGGGATTATTTTAAAATACACACAGAATCTCCTCAAGGGTAGTTTCTGTGAAGGAAGATTCCTAATTAAAGCTGTTTGTCGGGTAGCCTTTATATCAAATATATCTATGGAGTTTAATTGAGCTGTCTTATGCTGCTTATGTTTTTTAATGTTGCCTGTTGAAATTGTAATAAAAGTTAAATGCATACAGGAAAAAAGTCAACACACAGTCTGGGTTCTCTGAGGAAGGGAGATATTTGAAATTGTTTCACTGCATTGAGTAACAGACACACACAAGCGTATATAGATTTGACGCCTTATGTTGGTTATGTTTTACAATGTTTGTTGAAGTGTGGAAAACTTAGGTTAAAATACAGCCACATACAGTGGGGGGAAATTACAAGCCTGTTTTCTGTGAAGAGGGAAGGGTTAAGTATATTTTCCTATGGTGTGATCTGTCTGATGTTGCATACATTTCTCAAGTTGCTTGTCCAAACTGTAGCAAAGTGTAGAAAAATTGGAAAATTCATTCAGAAGTGGGGGGAAAAAAATCACCTTACATACTTAATCAGTCTAATACCATTTAAATCAATGAACTTAAACCACAGTAACTCTGCATCAGATTGGCCTGTGCATTACAGTTGTTCCATTGTGTTGGGTAATCTTTATACGGAGTCCATATAGCTTTAAGTGACCTATACTTTGTATTTTTCATGGTGCTTGCCGAGCCCTCTGGGGGAGGGCGGTATATAAAACTAACTAACTAAAACAACAACAACAACAATAATAAAACTGTAATTAAGTTTGGAATAAACAATTTAAAATAAATGCCATGGAGGGCTGAGGGAGAAATCATCCCAGAGGCCAGTTTCTGGGATGAAAGACTAATCTTATATGCAATCCTATTTAGAGTTACTCAGTGGTGGGATTCAAATAATTTAACAACTGGTTGTTTACAAGCACCATTTTAACAACCGGTTCTGCCGAAGTGGTGCGAACCTGCTGAATCCCACCACTGGAGGTACTCCATCATAACCCAATGGGAGTAACTCTGCATAGGATCGCAATGTCTGTTGCCCAGCATATTGCTTACCTTTAGGTATAAGATATGTACACCAGTTAATCCGTTTTATGCTGCATATGGGGGGGAGGGGAGCAGGAAATCACCCCAGAACTTGCTTTCTAGAAGTGGGGAAGATTCTTAGTTATTTCCCTGCATTGTGGATAAGAATGTGTGTGTGTGTATAATATGTATAATAATATAAATATAATAACATATACACCTGTACACATACACACAAATATGTGTGTGTATGTATGTATGTATGTATGTATGTATGTATGTATGTATATACATACACATACACACACATACATACATATATATGCACATACATACACATATACATATATATCAGGGGTAGGGAACCTGCGGCTCGAGAGCCGCATGCGGCTCTTCTGCCCTTGCACTGCGGCTCCACGAGCCGAGCCGCTGGCCCCAAACTTGCCCGCCCTGCAGGCAGCAGGGCGGGTGCACCAACTGCCCACAGCCAGCTGGGCCACGCCGTGGGCTTCCCCTCTTGCCTGCCCCGTTGGAGCGGGGTGGGCGCTTTCCCGGCGGCCGGTGAGGCCGAGCTGCTGGCCCCATCCTTGCCCGCCCTGCAAGCAGCAGGGCAGACGCATCCATGCGCTTCTCAGAATGAGTGGAGTAAAAGGTAAAAAAAACCCAATATATACAGTGTTATCTTTATTTTAAATGTCAAAAATTATTTGTGGCTCCAGGTGTTTTCTTTTCCCATGGAAAACAGGTCCAAATGGCTCTTTGAGTGTTAAAGGTTCCCTACCCCTGATATATATACACGCACACACACACATACATATATACACATACACATACATACATACACACACATATATATATACATATATATATACACACATACACATATAGACATATATACATACATATATATACGTACATATATATATATATACATATATATACATACACACACATATATATACATACATATAAATACATACATACATATATATATACATACACACATATATACACACACACACACACAAACACACACATGTATATATATGTACATATTCTTACCCATAATGCAAGGAAATAACTAAACCAAACTAAGAATCTTCCCATTTGTAGAAATATATGTACATACATATATATATGTGCATGAATATGAGTAATACTGCATATACAATAATAGTACTATTATATATGTAAGAATATAATAATACTATTATTATATATGTAGCATATACCATGTGGTATATGATATTAATAAATTCTTACCCACAATGCAAGGAGATAAGGAAGAATAACTAAGAAATTTCCTATCATAGAAATATATGTAGATCTGAACTGAACCGCTGCTTGTATTTCCCCACGTTGTTTGCCTAAACGGAATACAAAGAGGCTGGGGAATAAACTTAAATGCCATGCAGAGGGGGGGGGGGGCACCAAAAATCGCCTCGCCTCCTGCTTTCCGTTCGGAGGGGGCAAAAGTGTCCTACTAATCTCATTTCACTGTACTATGCAGTGATATTCATGGTGAGGACTGAGCCGGGTTTTATGCAGCTGGGGGTGGGAGGGAGGAGTTGGACTCTCTCTCTCTCTCACACACACACACACACACACACACACCCCTGTGTGGCTAAAGAGAAAGGGGAGGGGGATTAAAATACAAAAAAATACAAAATAATTAAAATACAAAATAATAATAATAATAATAACCGCCTCACAGACTGCTGGGGTTTTTTTTGGGGGGGGGGGGGTGCTGCAGAGGCCGGCCGGCCGGGGGCGGGGCGGCGCGCGGGGTTTCCCGCCCGGGCCGCAGGGGCGGGGAGTCGCGCGCAGGGCGGGCCGGCGAGGGAAGGGTGGAAGGAAGGAAGGAAGCGGGCGGGCGCCTCCTCCTCCTCCTCCTCCTCCTCGCCTGCCGCGCCCAGCTCAGCCGAGGCTCCGCTTTCCCCATGGCCGCGGGCGGGAGCTGAGCGGCCAACCCCGACGACCATTTTCTTTTCTAAACAGACTTCGCCCCCCCTCCTCCTCCTCCTCAAATTTATTTCTCTTTTAGAAAAAAAACGCGCCCGCCCGAGCGTCTCCTGAGAGACCCTCCACGCCGCAGCCACAGACGCCGCCGCCGCCGCCGCCCTCGTTTTTCGGGGGACCTCTCCTCCCCTCCCCCCCCCTTCGAGAGGCGACGGAGCGGCTTCCGGGGACGACGACGAGGGCCGCCAGCCGCCCGTGCCCCCCACCCCCGCCGCCTTCCAGCCTCGCCTGCCCCGCGGCCCAGCGAGAAGAGGAGGAGCAGCGGCGGCGGCGCTTCGGCGGGTCGCCCGGGGTGGGGGCAGCAAAGCCCGGCCTGCCTGGGTGGGGGCCGCGGTGAAGGAGCAGCGGCCGGCGAGGAAGGTGAGAGGGGCGAGGGGGGGGGGAGCAGCAAGCACACACCAAGAGGGGGGTCCTAATCCTCTCCCCAACAGGCCCTATTCACCCCTGTGGATGTTCCCCCTTCCTTTTTGGGGGGTGGGGGGGAGATCAGCTTCTCCCTTCTCAACCTTTCATGGCTGCCTCCTTCCCTCGAGTGCTATCCCACTTTCCCCTCCTCCTCCATGCCTCAGTTTCCCCTTTTTCTTGCCCCCTCCCATATTTGCTTCCCAGGTGGCCCAAGGCTCGCTTTGGGGAGGTTCCCCCAACTTATTTTGCACGCCTGGAGCCCCACAGTTCCCCCCCCCCACCTTTTGCCTTCCTGAGATTCTACACTTTCTGCCTCAACTCCCCCCCCCTTTCTGCTTTTGACACCTTTTCCTGCAAATCCTTGGTAGTTGCTCCTCAGTTGACCTCGCATGTAGTCAGACACGGCCCCACGCACAAACCCACCCCCTTTGGTAGTTAGAGCTGGCCCCAGCTTCCCTTTTAACTCCCCCCAATCCACCTTTTTGTTTTCCCTAGATTTTACCTTTTCTGCCTCAAGTCCCTCCCTTCTGCTTTTCATCCAACTGCCTTTCTCCACAAATCATGGGTAGTTACTCCGCAGTTGACCTCTCATATGGTCAGATGCCACCCCACCCACAAACCCACTCTCTTTGGTTTACTGGAGAGGGAGAGGATTAAAGCAGGCCCTATACAAGCCTACAGGAAAAGGGGGTTGGCTGCCCCAGCTAACCCCTTTTTCAGACTTTTAACCCCCTTTTCCTGTAGGTTTCTGTAGGCCCTGCTTTCAATCCTCTCCAGTAAACACTTCCCTCTTCCCTTTTGTGCATCAACCCCCTTACAAATATGCAACTTCCCCCTTTCTTCCTTTAAGTCCCTTGTAAGCTTTCCTCACAAGTTATTTTCCCCAGAATCTTTGTGTAGCTGCTCTGATGTCTGCCCCATGACTTCTCCAGGAATGCTTTGCATATTTCCCTCATTCTTCTCGTATAATCTTTATAACTGCCCTGCAGGTCTTTTTCTCCTTCTACACCGCTATAGCTGCTCCCAGTTTTCTGTTTTAGCCTCCACATACATCACCGCCCCCACCTTCCTTTCCTCTCCCACCCCCGCAGCCTCCTCTCTGCCCCAGTCTCCTTTTTTACCATGTTATTTTTCTTTTCGGTTGCTTCTTCCCTCTCTCACATCCCCTTTTCTTCCATTTCACTTGTCATTTCATCATCACCTCATTCTCAGCTTCTTTCATACATTCTTCCTCTGTTTCTTTCTTGTTCCCCGTGCCTAAAATTCTGTTCCTTTCTCCTCCATCCATCATACCTTCTTGTGTGTCTCCCCCCACCCTCCGCTGCTTTCAACCATCCTTCCCCATTACTGTCCTTCAGCTTTCCTCTCTCTTTAATACCCCTTTCCCACCCCATCTGTTTTAAATCCCGAGCTCTGTACTCTCCCCTCCATTTTCCTGTTCTTTTACAGTTCTGTCTTGCTCACCCCCCCCCCACCCCACCCTCAGCTCCTTGCCTTTCCAAGTATAGGAGACGTGCCCAGCCCTCCCTGAGGGCTGCTGACACAGGGAAATCAAGAAATAATCATTTCGAGCTTTGCTTTTATTGTCTCTTGTGTTCTACACAACAGAAAACATGGGTGGGGGGGAGTGGTGTTTCTGCGTAGCTGCTAGGATGAGGTGGGTTTTTTAAAATATTCTTGTGTGTGTGTTGGACAAGTGGAAAAAGGCAGCCGGGTCCAGAGAGAAGATGCTTAGGGGAGATTTTCCAGAGAGTGCTGTTGTGTGTGTGTGGCTGGTACTGTAATGGTGGAAAATTGATTGGGTGGGGGAGAGACAAACAGGGTGAGACTGCTTTAGGCAGTTCTTTGCCAAAAGAAGGTTGTTATGGGAGCTGAGAAGGTGGGATCTTGGTGGCTTTCTTCTCACCATGGGGGAGGGATGGGGGAAGAGATTTGTACTTTTGTCATAGCTGAGAAATTGGCCTAGCTTGTTCGTGGATCCTCCATTTAATAAGTGTTGTATAATTCTGTTGTTAATAGCTAAGCACAGGGCGTACAGTGACTGCCGGAGAATGAGAAAGCGTTCGACAACAATTTTTGTTTAAAAATATGCCTCCCAGTTTAAGGAAAACAGTGTCTTTTCACGAAGCCTACCTGAATTTTTGAAATAGATCATAAGGAGGCGAAAGGGGTGTGGATACTAACATGTGTGTGAGTGAAAGCATGAATAAATCTAATTTCACATTACGACTGGAAGAAAATTAAAATGATATAGAGGTTATCCTGGGCTATCAATTTATCATTTGAGAATATCAGCTAAAATTTAACTAGTGTGGGTTTTTAAAAAAAAATCATGATTGCCTTAGCAAAACCACTTATAGGGACATATTTTATGTAAGACCTGCTTCCTCTGGCTGCTTTTTTTTTCTTTTTTCATTTAGTCCCGCCTTGAAACAAGTAATTGCTGCTTTATTTAACGGTTCACTCCACCCATGCTTTTGAATCCGGGTTTTAGGAAAAGATCATAAAGCCAGTAACAAAATGCATTATGCCTTTTCAACTTGGCTGTTTGTATTGTGTGGAGCTGTAGGAGGTTTGCTGCATATCTTAAGGCTTTCTTCCTTAACATCATTTTGCACATTGAGGCACAATTCTATAGATGGTTGTGTGAAATTCACCTTAGAAGACAGGAGGTAAAAAATAAGATCTTAAATCTGTGAAGCATTCCCCTCCACCCTTGTACTGTTTTGGGGGCTGAATAGTGCAGTTGTCTTGGTGGCTACAGATTATGGAGGGCATGCTTGTTTCTGTCTCTTCCCCCCCCCCCCCCCACGCTTCCCCACGGAGAATGAATGGATCTTTTTGTGCCAGGGCCCGGTAGCTGTAACAAGATGGCGTTTGCAGTGAGACACAACTCTTCGTTTTCAACTCATCATCATTGCCTCACCAAACTAGATCTTTTTGTGTTTTTTAGAATCCTTTCCTGACTTCAATCATATTTTTTATTCATTTGATCTGTTTTGTTAAGGCTGTGGGGGGCGGGGGGCGGTGGCAGATGTCCTCTGTTATAGATGTCTCTGTGTTTTCATTTTTAAATCTTGGATGCTTCTCAGTCCTGAGGTAAAGCCTGGGTGGGTGGAGTAAGTAGTTTTATTGAAATTTTTGCAAAGGCCATGACTAGATAAAGCAACAGCTGAGATAATTTTGACTTCTCGAAGCCCTCCTTGTAACTAAGTTTAGGATCATTTTACTTTGCACTGTGTTATTGGGATTGATTTTCTTCCATGGCACAGCTTACATAAATCTTATTTGTAAAACTGTTTCATCTGTCAGTTTGATCACATGTGACCTCTGTGTGATGGAAAGGAAATGCTGTCCTGTTCCAAAGCCCTCCCATCTGTTTGTGGTGGTTTCTGCAGCACCATTTGACTTGAATTTGTTTAGTTATATTTCAGCTGTCACAAAGCAAAACCCTTTTCCTAAAATCCGGTTTAAGCCCAGTGTTTTATGGAAAAACATATCTGTTTTAAACATATCTGTTTTAATTGTTTATTATGGAGGCCTATACAGTCTGACAAGGTTTTTCATGTTGGGTTAACTGTTTTTCAACATGAATTTACTAATTTATACCCCAGTTCACTTCCTGTTTGGGGCTGAAGTACTAAAAACTTCACACTTGCCTGATTCAAAGCATGTTAAATTGGAAGGGAACTGTTGATTTCAATGCAACAAACACATATTTGGGTATGTACCTCCAGTCTTACTGATTCTGGTGGCTTTCACTCTAGTAACCTAAACCTTGTGTTTGGAGATACTAAAATTCATCTTAGTGGATTAAAAGTTATGTTGTTAGAATTATTATACTATTTTATAGATATTATTAAAATTTGAGTTACTGGCTGGATTTTTTGCTCCATGTATGCACAACGATAATAAATATTTTAAAAACCTATCAGTATTCTCAAATTATTTAATCAAGTTATTAGGACTTCCTATTAGGACTTCCAAATCTTCTATTATAAGTCAGAATTAGTACACCATAACCATTAACTATTTCTTCTTTAGTTTTGTATTGGGCATCAGACTTATTTGTTTCAGGACTGCATTTTTTCCTCATGCCCTCTCCTTTATGCTTTATAAATAATGTGCACACAAAATCAAGTAACCACGGAGCAAATGCAGTTGACTAGCATTTGTTTTGTTTGTGTTGATTGTTTTTTGTGCATGTGCCAGTAAAGTACAAATTTCACATATCACATATTCCTTTCTTTGTCCTTTGTGTTGTAAGAGCAGGTGCTAAAATAACCTAAGGGCCTTAGGCACAGACTGTGATCAGTGGTGTATGATTCCTTGCAGCTGCTCCTTGAGTGTGTGGAAGGCATCCAGTCATGATACTACAAGAGTCTAGTATGAGCAACACATTGTTAATCCAGTGGAAAAGTTTGAACTTTGAAGGTGGTCACACTGTTGTATAGGGACATTAGCTGATTCTGTAGTTCTTGCCCTTGTGTAGAATATATTATCAGCTCAAACTTGAAACTTAATTTAGTGTGGAGCTAGCCTTTAGACTTTGTCTTTTAGTTGTCACAAAACAGTTAAAATGAGCATTTGATGCAAATAGTACTAACTTTACTAAAACTAAATTAGGATCTGAATAAAGAGTTGCCACCAACTGTTGCAGAAATATTGTGTTTTTGGTTGTAGTAGTGGTAAGAAATTTCTTTCTTTCTGTTTCTTGATATTCTAGTACAGAGGTGTTCCAACTCTGGCCCTCCAGATGTTTATGGACTATGATTACCAGCAGCTAGGGACTGATGGGAATCATCGTCCATGAACATCTGGAGAGCCAGAGTTGGACACCCCTGTGCTTGGAGGTAATGTTGGGTCATTAAAAGAGCAACTAGCTGGGTCATTAAAAGAGCAACAGAAGGTACTGTTATGATTTCTAGAAACTTAGAAGTAAATAATGCCTCTAATCGGTGATCTGTCGTAAAAGCAGTACTAACATCTTGTCAGGTTGGTTTTAGGGGTTTCACCTTAATAGTTCCACTGATTTCATTAATACTTTGGCAGTACATGTGATATGTGGTGTTCTTGTGTCTGTCTTCTTCCTCTTGAATGGGAAGAACAGAATAAATGTGAATGCTGCTATTAACTGAGAACTTTGAATGGAATAATCACACTTAATGCTAAAAATGACTGTAGATGCTGCTTCCTGTATATTATTGGCTTATGTTTCAAGCCCTGAATTGGATTAAATTCTTACTGTCCATGGATTTTGGCTCTGCATTAGTGGATTGGTAATTGATAGTCTCAGTTTTAATATCCAGATGTAGCCATATGGCATTCCATATTTTTTTGAGACGGCCATTAACACTACTAGCTTGACCTCAAAACAGTAATGAAATAAACCAGGCTATAGGTGGTTCAGTTAGTCCTGGGGGAAAAATTTTTTTAGTGTTGCCTCCCTACTCCAGTGACATGAAAAAGGGGTTTCATTGTCAGATTAAGTCATTTGGGATATTGATCTTTTTTTAAGTGGCTGAGATTTGTTACTTTTAATGTCAATGTTTTACATTTGTGAAAGGCATTGAAACGGCTTTTGTCGCATCCCAAAAGGTGTATTGTCAAACACAAAGGGTCAAGCCTTGATAGAGGCCTAGCAAGAGGGAAGGACTGACTAGTAGCCAGCAGTGCAGACAAAGTGAAGTTCTAGTGATTCACACAAGCTTTGTGGGACATTATAGGCCAGTGATGGCGAACCTATGGCACGGGTGCCAGAGGCGGCACTCAGAGCCCTCTCTGTGGGCACGCACAAATAGAGTCGCCCCCCTCCCACATCTAGGCTGGCCTGGGCCGCTGGGCTCGATTATTAGCATTAAACCTAAGACCTAGTTTTGGGGAATCAGTGTAGGTAACCCTGTTAAGCGCTGTTAAACCCCCTGATTTTCATACGAAGAATTAAACCACGATCCTTTACCTGGGAGTAAGCTCGGTTGCTGGCAATGGGGCTTGCTTCTGAGTAAACCCTCCTAGGATCGTGATTCACCCATTGGAAGAGCTGCACAGTTGCTTCAAAGCAAAGTCACCAACTATCACCAAGCTTACTCCTGAGTAACACACACCTACCGAATTAGCGTTTTCCTAAACTAAAACCTCAGTATTCAGGTTAAATTGCCATGTTGGCACTTTGTGATAAATAAGTGGGGGGTTTGGAGTTTGCAATTTGGGCACTCGGTCTCGAAAAGGTTCACCATCACTGTTATAGGCCCTAGGGCAGTGATGGCCCGGGCGAGAATGCCCCAAATTGCAACCCAAACCGGCCCCATTTATTTATTGCAGAAGAATGCCAACACTGAACTAACCTGATTACTGAGGTTTTAGTTTAGGAAAAAATAGTTGGCTCCGTAAAGCAAGCTACTGGGGGAGTAACAGATGACAATCAGCTCGGCTTTAGCTTTGAAGCTAACGCTAACTGCTTTCCAGCGGGTGAATCACGACCCTTTAGGAGAGATTTACTCGAAGCAAGCCCCATTACTCCTGTCAACTTACAACCAGGTAATGGTTCAGACTATCTTTAGTTCTTGGCATGAAAATCGGTGAGGGTTTAACTTTAAGGAGTTACCTACACCTTCCTAAAACTAGGTCTTAATATAATAATTGAGCCCAGCGACAAACTTCAGCCTAGATGATATGTAAGGGCGACTCTGTTTCAACGTTAACCCACAGAGGAAAAGAACTCTGAGTGCCACCTCTGGCACCTGTGCCATAGGTTCGCCACCACTGCCCTAGGGGAAATTTAAAGGAATTGCATTGAAGATAAGGAGCAGAAGTCCGATCCCAGCACACATGAATAGAATGGGAAGAGAATGGGAATGGGAAAAGGAGAGATTGGGGAAAGGAACAGGTACTTAAAGGGAAAGTGAGTTGGATGGAGAGGAAGAAAACCTTTAAATGCTAGCATTTGAAGTTACAGAAGCCTGTGAGATTGTTTCTGTGATCAGAGCAACACTAATTATATGTCTGAGTGGCAATCCCTGTGTAGAATACCCATAGGGGTTGTTTGAATTGTGAGTCTATCCCTGGCTTTTTCTTTTGGTCAGATGTCAGTTCCAGGAGATTCACAGGTTGCTTATGCTTGCAGAGAACTCTGCCTTCTGCTCAGTTTGAAAATAAAACTCCAGTTTTATGTTTAATGCCAACCCTGGGGCTGGGGGGTAACAAACAAAATATTTCGAATTTAAGGCACCAGCATCAAATTTGTAGGTGTCTTGGTAACCAAGTAGTTGGGCTTCTTTTGGTCTTGCATGAGAGGTCAAAGCTCTCAATGAGACTCTGCCCCACAAAGACCCAAAAGTTATGCATATTCTTCCAGTCTAGACTTTTTGTTTGTTTTAAGATCATGCTTTAAGATTGAGTACATGACAGCTAACAAGTAACAAACCTAAAATTCTCAATTTTGAAATTTTGCGATGCACTTAAACTAGTGTTGAAAAATTTTGGAGAACCAACCATGTGTAATATTTGGATTGTCCATTTGAATTTTATAATGTAATTTATTCTTGGCTTATCTAAGGGGTAATTAAGATGTGTTGGCAATTTGCTGTGTGTATTGTTCCCATTCCCCCCACCCCCACCCCAACCTATTGTCATTTTAGCACTGTTTTTGCAAGTCTGGTAGAAAAATAATAGTGCTATCCTAAACTGAAGGCTGTGTGTGTTTATTTCTGACCTCATAGATTTGTGTTTACTTCTGACCTCATAGGGTTCTTAAGGTAGAAGACATTCAGAGGTGAACTGTGGTTGGCTGACTTCGTGTAGGTATCCTAGGATTTCTTGATGGTCTCCCATCCAAATACTAACCAAGACCAACCCTGCGCTTCAGAGGTCTGATGAGGGCATGCTGAGTTGTAACTTTCTAAATCCACCAATTTCAGTGTATTTATAAAGGACTTAATTTGTTTCAGGATAGTACTGTTAAAAGAGGGCTGTCTAATGCCAGTCTGAAACTATTAGTTTCCTTGGGTTTAGATTAGAGTGTAGGATTGCACTTTTAAGCTTGCTACAGTGGAGACCTGTGATTCTTTACAGGCCAACTGATTATTGTGGCTACTTTGTTGCATTGTTTTTTTGGTGTTAGAAATAGACGATTTTTTCAGCTACACAGACAATAAAGGGAATTTTGTAATAGTAAAAACAATGGCTAGTACAGTTCCAAAATATGCATTTTATTCCTTAATTTTGATTGTTCAGTGTTTTGTATAGAGCAGAAAGGCTAGAAGTTCCTAATGGTGATGCACAACTAGAAATTAATCAACACTTGAGTAGTCCTTGGAGCTAAACAGCGCAGTAAAATTTAATCTTATTGACAAATTAGGTACCATTTTAAAAAATATTCTGTTTTCTCCCCCCAACGCCAGCTTACTTCAGTAATAATATCAGTAACATGGGCAATGCCCTTTTTTTTTCCTTAGCTGTAATCTGAACTGGGGAAATAGATGTGAATGTTTAGTAGTTTGTGCATAATGTGGGTATCTTTTTTAAAAAAAAAACCAGGCCCAGAGGAGTATAGAAGAACAAAATAAGCATTTCTGCAAATTAATTGCACATTCACAGTTTAGATACAGTATGGCTTGTTTACGTGTATCCTAGTAAAAATAAAATGCTGACCCGAGGCAAATGGAAAAGATGATTTTGCAAAAAGTGAAGGACCACACCCATGTAAACCTTCATCTGATATTCATCACTGTTCTAGTATCTTGCCTTACTTATTTCTTGTATTTGTTCATAGGCCTAATAAAAAGAGCAAGAAAACTTTGCATTGATTGCCTTTCCATTGTCAGAAAAATAATTTCTGGTTTTAAACCTTAGTTCTCTCCAGAGCTGCCTTCTGATTTCCCATCTCCCCCCTCCCCCCACTGGCCTTTCTTAACACTATTCTATCAGTTCAGCATGAAAGAGCATTTCCCCATTCCTTTAACTGTAGATCTTGATGACCAGGGCCTATGAAAAGAGATGTCTGCTGTCCAAAGCAATAAGGCAGGGGCTCAAGCCAGACTCTTTTACAAATGGTGATGTTAGTGTTGTTCTAAACCCAGGCAGCTGGAGCAAGATTCTTGTTTTTCTGCTAAGATGATCCCTTTCATAGGTGTCAAACTCACGCCCTCCAGATGTTATGGACTACAGTTCCCATCATCCCTGGCAGGGGATGATGGGAACTGTAGTCCATGCCATCTGGAGGGTCGCATCATGCTGGCAGGGGATGATGGGAACTGTAGTCCATAACATCTGGAGGGGCGCAAGTTTGACACCTGTGTGAGTTGGTTTGCTGCAGTAAATGACGGAAAGGTTGTGTTGTCCCTATTAATTCAGTACTTCAGTTCTCTGATGACTTGGTACTGTTTGGGATGCGGTCTCTCTTTGATGTTTGTCAAACTTGAGCAAGCGCTGTTAAGCTATCTGTCAGAAAGGGAAATCAGTTGATCTAAACCAGGTAGTGGTAGCTGCTCAAATTCCAGTGTCTGCTCATAAGTAGACTTTCTGAGCTTAAGAGTACATCCACCACTACTGTGCATGTTCACATTCCAGTTGGGGAGACCCGTGTAGCAGCCCGCAAATAGCTTTTCTAAAAAGGAATCCCTCTGTGTGCCTCCTGAGGGGAAAACATGAGATTTTATGTAGATAACATGTGGAGCTTACCTGGCTTATGGTAGGTTGTTCCCAGATCCGAACTGTCTATTCACTTACTAGAAATCTCCTAAATGCTCTTTATTTCTTACACCGCCTCCTCCATCAGACTTGTGGAAATCTTGTTTTGTGTGTTGTTATGATATTCTGCCATTCCTACTTTGAAGAATCCAAACCAAGGCGCAGACGCACTTACTAGAGAAAAGAAAGTTGAGAGCTTTGTGGAGAGAGCAGGCTTTTCTTTTTCCCCTTAGAGAAGAATTTTTTACTTTGCATTCTAATTACAAGTTAGCTGTTTAGGAGGCTCAATTTAAATGACCAGAAGTAATTTTCGATGCATTCTTGGAATTACTCGTATTTTTTTTCTCAGAGGCCTGTGGGAACACTAAAATTATCTGAACGCTCCCCTTCCCCCCACGCTTGAGGTGGGAGTGAAAGGACAAAAGTAACTCTGACCATTAGGGACTTTTCACTTTCAGATGTTTGTTAGTTGCATTGTCTTTTAAATGCAAACTTAAAAACAGCATCAGGTATAGAAAGGGGGTGGGTAAAATGAACTAAGATTAGATATTGGATTTTCAAAAGGGGTTTTCAGTTAACCAGTCAAACAAAAGTAAAGCGTTTTAGCATTAGCTTTATTAAGAAAAAAAATTTTTAGTCATCGCCAGTTACGTTTATGTTAACTACAATAACATATTGGTTAACGTGGTAAAATGAAATTAACGTTCAGAAGACATTTAAATGTATTTATTATAGTTTTAAAGCACTGTTGGGCAAAGTTTTTGTCAAATTGAACGAATGACTCACTGATTTGTTCAGCTTTTCATCTAAACTGTAGGGTCAGTTACAAAATTTTGTAAAAAGTTCCAGCAGAAATAAAACAATGTTGTATAAGTATTATAAAAGCCAACCTATGAAGGCAAAGGCACTAAACAGGCTGAAGGCAAATTTTTCCAGTTTGGAAATGCCTACAGGTATAATAAATAATGCTGTCATGCTGCTTGATCTCCTCTCCCACCCCATGCTCCAGGACTTGGAGTAAGCATAGCTCACTACTGAGAAGAGAAGGTTAAGGGATGGTAGCCATGTTTAAATATCTGAAGGGATGTCATGTTGAAGATGGAGCAAGCTTGTTTTCTGCTGCTCCAGAGTCTAGGACCAGGAGTAATGGGTTCAAGGTACAGGAAAAGAGATTCCACCTAAACATTATGAAGAACTTCCTGGCAGTCAGGGCTGTTTGACAGTGAAATACGCTGCCTCAGAGAGTGGTGGAGTCTCCTTCTTTGGAGGTTTTTAAAGAGAGGCTGGGTGTCAAGGGTGCTTTGATTGTGTGTTCCTGCACTGCACTGGACTTCCAACTCTATGAGTCTATTCCATAATTCTATTGTCCCTGCCAAGAAACAGCACCGTAATGAAGTAGAAACGTAAGCTGTCTCCTGCACTGTGGCATATTTCACAATACTTGATGGCAGTCAGTTAGGCAATGACCTGGCAGTGTTTGCTTGGTCAGTTCATCAGCATGCCAACCCAAAAACGACTTTATCATTTTATTGTGAAACTCTGATTTATTTATTTTTTTGATCTCTGAGTTGTTTTAAATGTGTATAATATTGCAGCCACATTTTAGAAAAATGTCATATTGGGCATCAAAAATAAGTGTGGGGGGACGGCGGCTGGAAGAATTGGCCTGTAGTCTATCACTAATCTTTAGAAATAGAAATTTGTGCACTAGTAACCCCTGTGGTGTTCTGATTTGCTGGCTCTGGCTTAGTTTAGATCAGGGGTCAGCAACCTTTACCACCCAGAGAGCCATTTGGACCCGTTTTCCACGGCCCTGAAGAACTACCGAGCCGGAGAGGTGGCTCCGCATGGAGCCACCTCCAGTTTGTCCCTTCCACTCACCTTTCCTGGAGGGACACGCCCATGCTACCCTCCAACCTCCAGGCCATGTGGAGCCGCAGTATAGGGCTGAAAGAGCCGCATGCGGCTCCGGAGCTGCAGGTTGCAGACCCCTGGTTTAGATTATTTGCGATAGCACCTTTCTGCCTGCGTAGGGGCACTCAGGGCATTTTATAAAAATGCGAAGTGCAATTTAAATACATTGGGCCTCTCTACCCACCAACTGTGCAGTGAATTTATGAGTGGAAGCAGTGAAGAAGCCTGTCAGTCCAAAAGGAGAATTAGAACAGTAGAAGCAGTCAGTAGATTTAAAACAAAACAGACAAAAAAACAAGTAATCAAATAGCCAGTTCTTAATACAAAGGAACGGGAAAAGTTGTAAAACAATCCACAGCATTGCAGAGTAACATCTTCTTTGACCCTTGAGGTATCAGCCAGAAGATAGCACACTGAGGGAGAAGACACAAGGGCTTGTAGGCCAGCCACTGCCTTTCACCGTTAGGATTATTCAAATGGCACAGCATTTGTCGCGGCTGGCGTGATGGTCTCCAGGGACAAGAATTTGCTGACTGTGAGGAGGAGGTGCCAGTCTGAACAAAGAGCAACAATTCATTTAATGTTTATAGGAAATTAATGAGGTGCAGGTTACTAATTCCTAGATTTGAATGTCGTTTACCGGGCATATTGCCTCACCAATCATCAAACTCGCTTCTTATCATTTCTGCCTGCTCCCCCGTTGATTTATTAAAATCTGGTAAGTTATGTTCACAAGACTTGATGCAAAAGCGGCCCATAAACTTCATCCTTACTTTACACAAAATTGAGATGCAGTTACTTTATTCTTAAACTCCCCACAATGGCTTTAGGGAAAGGTTGTAAAATATACTTAAATGATTCTGCAAGCCATCTAAAGATTGTTAAAAAACCTTGGTAGATCTTGTATCTTTATGACGGCTGTAGCAAAGTCTGACCAATCTTGTGGGTCTGTTGCTCTCATGAACACATCCTCTTGCCGAGTTGTGTAGCAGCTCTTTAGCACATCCTGAGCTTAAAGGACTTCATTCTGATCATAAACTTCATTTTCTTCCATTGACTTTTGAGATTCTGGCAGCCAATAAGCAGGATAAATGCGTTGCTCTACTGTCAGTCGTAAGGAGCTTTGAAGACCCAGTGAGAAGTGGACGTCAGTAGTGGGTGGGCAAAGGATTTCAGCAGACTTAAGAGCAAAGTCTGCATCGTAGCATAAGTTGAGTAGGAAGAACCTAACAGCAGTTGCTCCATTGTCAGTGGGACCCTGTCATCTTGAACATAGGTGGGGGCTGATAAATAACATTGGTTGGCCCTGGCTCCCCTTAGGTTGGGCTCAGAGTTCACTGATTTCCCAGGACAGAGATCCCTAACCTGAGAAGTAGAGTTCTTCGTTATTAGAAGAATGTGTTTGAAATACAGCCATGCAGGGCTTTTCCCTTCTTTGGATTCTGGGATATGATTGGGCAGTAGTGTAAAACTGCCTGTGTGAACGACAGTAGTGCCTAGTGCTGCTACTCCACTCAACGTTTAAATAACTGAAGTGGGGCAAAACCTGTGAAGCATAAAACATTGTTGCTGCAAGACACCTGGATAATATATTCGTGGCCAGCGATTTCTTCCCATTATAAGAAAGCCTGTGAACGTCCCCAGGTGGTATATTATGGTCCTCCTTATTGAAGTGATCTCTGTGTTGGAGGCTGAGGTGTCAAACTCGCGGCCCTCCAGATGTTATGGACTGCAGGTTCCATCATCAGCATGGTGCTGGCAGGGGATGATGGGAACTGTAGTCCATAACATCTGGAGGGCCGCGAGTTTGACACCTAGCATAAGTAACAGACTTGGCTTTCTTGGGATCAACACTAGCACAGATGTCACCAGCAGTGTGGTGCCAGTTCTAGGAGCTCTGCCAGCTGATGCTGGCTCAGACAGGGAGCCTTTAATGTCGGACCAAGTCTTGCAGGGTGCTTTCTTTGACATCAGCTAGGGAACAGTTATTTATTATCTAATATACTACAGTGATAGACAAAATGCCAGTCAAAGTACAGTTGCCCCTGTGGCAGCAGACATTGATAAGCAAATTATTATCTTCTTGTAAAATCCTCATAAAACTTTCAGCATGAGGTCACTTTGCGGAGTGAAAAATCTTTGCAGGTTGAAAATGGCGCTGCTTCAAAATGTTAACTAACATTTAAGGCATACTAGAAGAAAATTGATTTGGTGTGACATGTAATACGCTGTGCTCACTTAATTTCGACAATGAATTTGCTGCTGGTCACCTTAAAACATTTCTTCATATTCTCATGTGAACAGTGGCCCATATAACAAGCCACTTCTCACACTGATCTGTGTGCATTTTCACGAGTTGCTCTTGTGTTTGCAAATCCTAGAAAACATGTTGGCAGAACTATAAGGTACGGGTTTCCATAACTGCTGTAGATTTGTCCATAGATTTGTAGCTAGTAATTAATTGTCTTGTGGCCTTGGTTAGAATTCTGTTTGGAAGAGATCTGCAGTCTTCGCCCTTTTTTTTGAAGCTTGCCTTGCTTTCGGCACAACAATGCATGTGTTATAATTGTTCAGAACATTTCTGATGCAGATGCTTAGGAAGTATTAAGCCAAAGCTGCCCTCAGCACGACTGCTGCTTTGTACTAGACACACGAAGAGTGAGCTGAAAGGGTGGTTGTCGGTCAGTAGCGTGCTCTGAGAATAAGTGAAGGCCTGTATCCTCGGTACTTGCTATTTTAATGTTGATAGGAACTAATATGTCAGTTGTATCATTCTGGGGACATAATTTAGTTGTGTGTATACACTTGATGCTGAAGGGGGTCAGATCTCTCCGTTGATACAAACAAGATGCAGGTTGTATTTACCTGTTGGCAACTGGTCAAACCAGTCTTAGTTTACATTCCACATCCTTCTTATTCTTTGGCTCTTCTTTCCATATTCTATTGGTCAGGACTGGATGAATATTTCAGAGACCCAGATGCCAATGTGATGTAGTGGTTAAGAGTGACAGACTCTGGTTTGGAGAACCGGTTTCGATTCCGCATTCCTCCACACGACGCCTGCTGGGTGACCTGGGGCCACTCACCTTCTCTCAGAACTCTCCCACCCCTCGTGGAAGCATGCAGTGGCAAACCACCTCCGAACATCTCTTGCCTTGAAAACCCTACGAGGTCGCCGTAGGTCAGCTGTGACTTGACGGCCCATGCAGACACACCAGATGCCAGCATCACACCATGTTGCGCTCTGGGATTTCTCCACCGTGCTTGCCTATATTTAACAGGATGACGGTTATATTAATGTATAAAAATGTCGCTTCTAAATGCAGTGTAGATTACATTAAGGCAGCTAATTTAATACCTGTTTTCCACATTTTCAGAATTACTTTAGCAGATGACCAAAGCATTACCTTATGATTATTGCTTAAAAGGAGAAGATAACGGTGCCGGTACAGTGCAGTGTTGAATTTGGATTGGGGAAACTTCCCTCCTATCCCTTGCATGCCACCCCTCACTCACTCCCCTTTCCTTGCATGCCACCCCTCCCTCCCTCAATTACATTGATCTAGGAATGCATCTCAATCAACTAGATACAACCCTGACAAATCCCACCTGAGCCTTGGAGCTCACTTTGGGGACTGTGGGGAAATCACTGTCCTATATCCTAACCTGCCTCACAGGACTGTTAAACTAAATACAAATGCATAGTATTGTGAGCTATCTCCTGTACAGAATATGTAGGAGGTGATTGTCAAGCCCCAGCATCCTCTGGGGTGCCCTTCCCTCCAGCCTCAGACAGGGCATCTGGGTGCAGCTGCATTTCAGCAGCCTTTTCCCAAGGCTAACAGGCCCCAAGTCAGACACAGCTACACGGGAACATCCTCCCTGGCCGTCCAGGCCACCACCCTTTTTATTCCCTCCCCTCAACCTGGGCTCTGCCCCCAGCCCTTCCCCCCTGCCAGCGAGGCGTAGTATTTAAGAGCAGATGCACTCTAATCTGGAGAGCCAGATTTGATTCCCCGCTCTGCCACTTGAGCTGCGGAGGCTTATCTGATGAACCAGGTTATTTTGTGCACTCCCAACACACACACCCTGGGTGGCCTTGGGCTAGTCACAGTTCTTCGGAGCTCTCTCAGCCCCACCCACCTCACAGGGTATTTGTTGGGCGGGGGCAGGGAAAGGAGATTGTAAACCTCTTTGAGTCTCCTTACTCCAAAAATATAAATCCAAACTCCTCCTCCTCTTCTTCTTCTCCACCTCCTCCTCTTCCTTCAGAGCTTTTAAGGGCCCTCATCCAGCCCACTTTCTCTCTTTCCTTCCCTTCCTTCCCAGCCAGGCTGGACCCAGCCTTTTCCTTTTTACAGCACCAAAAGGGCAGAGGCCTCAGGTGGGCTCCTGGCCCTGCTCCTGGCCCTTTTTCTGAGGGCCAGGGGTTCTGGTGCAGCATTGGGCCATGCCCGGCCATGGCTCAGCCTGCCTTACAAGCCTCTTTTGTTGCTGTCCGGCCTTTAGAGCCCAGGCAACCTCTGACCCAGGGCAGGGCCCCTCTCCGCAAAGGAACTGTCCACTGCCACCGCCTGACACCCTGTGTGCCCCTGGGGCCTAGGTAAGTCTTTCTCCTGTGACTTCTTCTGAGCCCTCTCTGGGTTAAGAGTCCATGGGTTGTGGTCTTGGGCCGCGATTTGTCGTATGCTATCAAAAAAAAGCACTCTTCCAAGTTTGTACAGAAGAGTAAACTCAAACTGATTCATCCTCATACAATTCAATAAAGATTTTAATCGGAAACACAATTGTTGCTTCTAAACGTGTGTGATTGTGAGGTCCAACGGGGTCAGTGTTTTTTCTCCCCCCAGTTTGTTCCGTGGTTCATTAAACGTCATTAGCCTGGTTACTTGGGGACGGGGCAGTGAAAAGAAGCACGAGCACCTTAAAAGTTATTTTGTTCGGTACTTAAAGATTAAATGGGATGGTTACGTGCTGTGTGAGGATCTCTGGGAGTTCAAAATGTCTGGGAACCTTTGCAAAAACAAAATGTCCATTCTTTTATTTGGAGTTAGCTGTACAGAACTCTTATTCACACAAGTCCAGCTTGTAAGCCAGTGGCTATGCAGTGGGACCCAAGAACTGGAAAAGCATGAATATCCTGGGCCGGAATTAAATTCTTAGCTGTGCTATGTAAAGAAACTATCAGTGTTCTGCCTGCCTTTACATTCTCTTCTCAGTGCCTGCTGCTTAGTTTTTCCCAAAATAAGTGCAGACTGATCCTTTCCTTGCTGAAATTTTCAGGTCTTTTAAACAGTCTAAGAGTACAGGCTTCTGGCTATGCTAGAAAGCCACTGAATCAAATAGTACATTTCAAAATCAGTTGGCCTGTTTGTAATGCAAATAGTAATGCAGTGGAGGAAGAGAGTTTCCTTAATGTACCAGAGCACAAGAAGCTGATGCGCTGATGCTTTGTTGACTTCTGTATTAAGTTTCAGGAGTAGCTGCTACCATGTAAATTGTTCGCCTGGTAGGCATGTCCACAAAGCACGGCTGCATCACAGGAAGCCAAGTGGATGGAAACGCCTGCTCTCAACAGGAAGTTACTTGCACAGTTTGCCAGATGCGAGACTGTTTGCCGTAATGTCTTGTTTCCTTTCCTAGTTTGCATTTGGATTGAAAAGAAAGAAAATGCTTACGTTACAAAATGCGTTATTCCCAAAGTTAAGAGTGGACTGTAATAAACCCCCAACGCAATCAAGAAGATCATTGCAGTTTCTGTAAACTTGCAAAAAATCTAGATTTCACCACATTGTTCTGTGTGATTTAACTGTTTATCACAGAACCCTTCATTAGCCACTTTTAAAAAATGTATTTTCCAGTCCCAAATTCTCAGGGTGTGTAATAAAAGCAGCCACCCACAACATAATTTGAGCCAAATTTGATCCTCACCAAATCCTGATTTAACTCTAAGCCCCAATGGCCAGTCCGGATATGTTGGATTTAAACTGTTTAAGATTTTTTGAGAAGTTGGCTCTAACCCAGTACCTCCCCCTCCACTTTTAAATTCCGAGAAAGCGCATTGGCATTTTTCTCCATCCATCTTCATGTGCTGTTCTCAAGATAAACATGGGAGTATGTGGCCTAGTAAGTAAAACATGTTCAGTGATTTCATTTGTATTGATAACGCAGATTGCCGCTGCATGATTTAGAGCATAGGTGTCAAACTCGCAGCCCTCCAGATGTTATGGACTACAATTCCCATCATCCCCTGCCAGGATGATGCTGGCAAGGGATGATGGGAACTGTGGTCCATAACATCTGGAGGGCTGCAAGTTTGACACCTATGATTTAGAGCAAGTTAAGCATGAAACTTGTCTTAATAGACATGCTGAACTCTTCAGGCACAGCTTCTGTTTCCAAAGACTGTACTCAGATAGCCAGTATAGCCTAAAACCATTGCTGCCTGAAGTTGTGCTTGTCACACACGTCCTTTTGTATAGGTGTGCTCTAATAACACAAGGTCAAGTACTCACTCCTGTTTCAGCAATGGAGCCCAACCCAGATGCGAGTGGGGGGGGGGGGATCATCCCATGGAGGCCGTGCAAGGCCGCACTGGCAGATTTGCCCTCCCCAGGGCACTTAACCTGGTGGAGGGGCAAACACACTGTCAGGGGGGCCACTGAGTCCCTCTGAGATGCCCGGAGGCAACGCTGAGTGCTGCATCAACACTCCCGCTCTGTTGCCAGACCTGTTGGTGTGGTGGGGGTGTTCCCAGGGGGTGGAGCCAACATTAGTCATCTTCTAGCCTAGGTTTGCGGGGAAATGCACAGTGGCTCAGGCATTGGATTAATGCCACCCTTCGGCGGTAAGTCCATTGTGCTCTATGGAGCGTTTTCCAGCAACAGGGAGGATTTGTTTTCTTTTGTGCACAGTTTTCCTCCATCCCCCTGCTGCCAGAAAGCCCTCTGGAGGCAGCCGAGTGGGTCCACAGTGGTTCTGTCCCTGGCCACCCGGGACTCTGGTTTGGACTACTGAGCCCTGAAGAGCAGGAAATTGACTCCTTCGCACTGAATCTGAGGGACCTTTAAAACGGCAGAATTCAGATGGGTTGGAGACATCCCTCATTTCTGGTCTGGAAACAAAAGCAGCCTTTCTCTTATCTCCCTTCCGTGTCCAAAAAAACAACCTCTACGCAGTGGTTGCATAAACACAGGATGTCTCATTTCATCATCTCGTAAGAACAGATCTCTTCAGTCTGGCTTCCTAAAACATCACAATTCACATCTTTTCTGACTATAGTAATCCTGGCGAGAAAAGGATTGTATGTAATTTAGGCCCTCAGCTACAGTTTTTTGCTATCAGATGTTCATTCCCATGCTAGAATTCTTTCTTGCGTACTCGCCTCTCCAGCAATTATGTCACTTCATGTCTGAGTGTCATATGTGCTTAAAACTACAGCGCCCTGTCAGGCTTGCATCTTTGAATAATTTTCATAACAGCCTGTTGTCAAATGACAAGGGTCCTGCATTTCGTTATTGGGCTGCAGCTCAAATGCTCCTTCCACCTGAAGGCGTTAAGTGCACACCGCTTAACAGTCGTTCATCCTTGTGGGTGGAGAGAGCACGCTTTCCAGCAGCGGTAATTTGTCAGGCACCAGCCTGATCCATTGTGAGCTCAGCCATTTGCAGCCTGCATTTACAAGGCTGAACTGATCCAGTCATTAGAAGGAAGGGTTCTCTCCGCTGTGCCTTCAGGGAATAAAGCGATGCTAAATGGATATGCGTGGATGTTTAATCGGGACACATACTGCAGTAGGTAGGAAAAGTTTGGTTATCATCACCATCATCCGTGATTTGGTTGGACACTAGTATTACTAAACCTGTTTTCCTTTTTTTTTTTTTTCATGTACACACAATGTTGAGGCTGGATTCAGGTTTAGAATTTAAATTCCCAATTATCTGTTTTCATGATTAGGTGGAAAAATGACCTGATGGATTCTTACCAGGAATGGTCCTTCTCCTCTGAAGACAGGAGGACATCTTGCTTGGGTGGTTCCCACCGCTTCCTTCAAGCAGGCAGGAACAAATTATTTCCACTTCCTGTTTCCTGTGGTGGGAGTCGCCTTTCCTCAGTTCGGGTAACTCCCAATAGCAGTTCTACAACTGGACTAGAACTAACTGCAACTGGTGTAAAGCTAGGAAAATCATGTCTCAGGGGCAAGAAGCAGAAAACTGAAGGAATACAGAGATTATGACTTTGGGAGGGCTAAGATGTCCTCAGAGGAGAAGGACCGTTCATGGTGAGTATGTCCGTTCTCTCTCTGAGGCAGGAAGACATCTTGCTTGGGACCTTCCAGAGCAGTGTTTTTGATGGGTGGGCCATCATCCATATGTCTGCTACATGTCGCAGCACTCTTTGTCTGAAGGCTGTGTCTGCTGAATTATGTATGTGATTTGTAATGTTTAACGATGTAGAGTCTGTTGACTAGTTTGGAGCTCGTATATTTCTTCCACTTAAACATGTTTAGCCAAGGCCACATTAGTATCTGAAAATGTGACTGAATTCTAGTGTGACCAAGTAATGGTTGTGAAGCTTCAGTTATCCACATCTTCTGAGTGGAGCTTATGGAGGCCAGGAACATCTGCTTCCTCTCATCCGGTGGGCTAATGGAACCAAAAGGAAGTCTGACTTACTAATGAGGCCAGTTTTGATGATAATGACTCGACTGCCCTCCTGCTATCAAGATTGTGCCACAACTCTCCATAGGATATACAGGATTGGAACAGAACAATTTTCCTGGTCGATGTGCAAACTGGACAGTGCGTTGGTTTGAAGGTAGGATCAGACCACCTGGCTATTTGTCCTTGGGATGTGCACAAACTCGGTTGATGGAGGGATATTCCAGATCCCACCTCCTTCTGACAGAGATAATTGCAACTAGGAATAATGTCTTCATCTGAAGCTGCTTTAAAGAGATGTCCTTTATAGATTCAAATGGATGTCTGTAAGTGCAGATAAAACCACATGTACATTCTAGGTCTGAAAAAAGGTGGACTGGAGGAGGATTTACCTGACAAGCTCCTTTCAGAATCTTGAATGTGAGGTGCTGCGAACATCGTACTCTCTGGTCATGTGGCAAACAGTGGTAAGTGCTGCCACCTGTCTTCTTAGCACGGATCCTTTGAACCCTCTGCATGATCGTCCTTGCAAGAACTCCAAGATTAATGAAATATCAAGTTTCAGAAAGTTGGTCTTCTTTCTTTGACACCACCTGGGAAGGGCTTCCCAGGGATGGTGCAAAATGTAATTGGTGGACAGACAGTGGGATGTCAGAATCAGAAAAAATAGCTGAGACCTAGGAACCTTTAGTGCTCAACTCCCAGGCCGTCAGCCTGACCCACTGAGGTTACAGTTGAAAAACTGGGACCTGAGTCAATGTGTCTGGTTCTGTTGGTATAATTAGGAGGGGAAGGACTGCTAGTTCTTTGAGGCTGACGAATCCAGGGACAGCAAGGCCAGCAGGAGGACAGCATGATGAATTGCTGGAAGATTGTGGACCAGCCACAAATTTAAGGAGAAGGTATTGGTAATCCTTAGCTTTGGGAAAAAACACCCTCAGATTGTTTAGGAATCTCTATCGGGGGAACTCCTCTACATCTGATAGAATCCTCCTCCTCTCTATCATCACCCTCACCTTGAGACATACTGTGACTGCCCTGCTGAAGGGAATCTCTTCTGCGCTTTCTGTGTCCCCTCCCCCCCCGCCTTTTCCTTAGCATTTTGATTGACTGTGTGGCGGCCCTCTCTGTATGATGGTCACTATTGTTGTCTAGTAGGGAGGGGCTAGATAAAGAGGGGTGTCTGGCTGTAGCGTCAGAGCTGCGACTCTGGTGTAAGGAGGCAATCCCCTAAATCCACCCCAGCCTCCCCTGAGAAACTGTTATTGGAGGATCAGGTTCTGAATTCTGTACCCTGTTAGTACTGGCATAATTCAGTTTTGAGCATTCGCAGACTGGCTCTTGTTCCTCAGGTGGCTGGGAAGAAGAAGAGTTTGGATTTATATCCCCCCTTTCTCTCCTGCAAGGAGACTCAAAGGGGCTTACAATCTCCTTTCCCTTCCCCCCTCCCCACAACAAACACCCTGTGAGCTGGGTGGGGCTGAGAGAGCTCTGAAGAACTGTGACTAGCCCAAGGTCACCCAGCAGACATGTGTTGGAGTGCACAAGCTAATCTGGTCCACCAGATAAGCCTCCACAGCTCAAGTGGCAGAGCGGGGAAATCAAACCTGGTTCTCCAGATTAGAGTCACCTGCTCTTAGCCACTACACCACGCTGGACCTCTCTACATGCACTTTGTCTCTTCCTTTAGCATTGCAAACTTGATAGTGGAGAGACCAGAGCTGTTTGCCTTGTGTGGTGGTGGGTAGGATGAGATGCGATTCTGAGGCCACGTTGCCCCTTATTAACGAAACTCATTTTAAGAATTAGGACCAGATGTCTGTGGCAGTCCATGACATTTATCTGAACAAGTGCTTAGTACCTTAGGAGTTGATAGCTATAATACCAAGTGATTTTGGCAGAAATAGTTGACATTCTGCCCGTTGTTTAAATTGCACTTTGCATCTGGCGTAATTGATTTTGCTTCTTTTAGTAATTTGAAGCCTGTTCAGGGCACTGAAAATTCATCTCTGACCCTTGGGAATCTTACCGAACCTCTTTTCTACTTTCAAGATTTTATTAGGCATTGCCTACGTATTTGAAAGCTCCAGCAGCACAAGAAGGTAGAAACTTGGTTTTTTGTTTTTTAAGGGAAGTAAGATTCTAAGGATGCTGAATTCAAATTTCCCAAATTCACTAGTTCAAACAGTGTTTGTGTAATCAATAGATTGTACTACATCCAGGATAAAGGGAATGGTGTGGAGTTTAGATTGTAGTGAATGGCACCCACAGCTATATTTTGCAGTATTAAATCTATATCCTTGCCTGTTGCTGTGTATTATTCCGAATATTCTTTCAGCAGACGAGTAGAAGACCTTGATGTGGTTCCTAGATACTATTGCAAAATGGATGGATAATTTAAATGAATAGTTTCATTCTTCATTTTGCTCTGAGAGTTAGAGTATTTACTGTAGGTTTACACTGACTTATGAGTGTCCCAGCTGGAACAGAGTTGTTGACCAAGCAGTTTATAACAGATTGTTTCCAGTCGTTTGATTTTTAAATGCATAATCTTTTGTTGTTGTTGTTTATAATGGAAAGAAAAGCCCTGCTACTGGAATTTTGCTTTCTAAGCTCTTCTGAACCGTCGTCAGCTCTGTGATTCATTTGGTCTAGTAATGCACTGATTCAGTAAAATGTTGAACATACAGCATCTTCATACTACATAGTCTATCTTCTGCATTATTGTGGTTTTCTTCTTTGGACTTCAGGGCAGGGTCCCTAGTTTTCCCCTTTGCCTGTTTCCTCCCAGTGAGATAGAGTAACTGACCCAAGTTCTCCAGCTTTTTAAAAAAAATAAAAAACAAAAGTTGATATGGGATATCTTTCCTGAGAGACATCTCTGCTTCAAAAATCTGATGCAGATGTGGCATGATTGTTTAACTTTGAGGGTGTAAACAGGCATGTGGATAAGGGGGAACCAGTGGACATTGTCTACTTGGATTTCCAAAAGGCATTTGACAAAGTTCCTCACCAGAGACTATTGAGAAAACTCAGCAATCAAGGAATAAGAGAGGAAGTCCTCCTATGGATTAAAAACTGGTTGAGAAACAGGAAGCAAAGAGTGGGTGTAAATGGGAAGTTCTCACAATGGAGAGATGTCGGGAGTGGTGTCCCCCAAGGATCCATTTTGGGACCAGTGCTCTTTAACCTATTCATAAATGACCTGGAAGTAGGGGTGGGTAGCGTGGTGGCCAAGTTTGCAGATGATACCAAATTATGTAGGGTGGTGAGAACCGCAAAGGATTGCGAAGAGCTCCAAGCGGACCTTGATAAATTGCTTTCACCTCCTGCATGTGAGCTCCCAAAGGCACCTGGTGGGCCACTGCGAGTAGCAGAGAGCTGGACTAGATGGACTCTGGTCTGATCCAGCTGGCTTGTTCTTATGTTCTTATGTTCTAACTTAACACCAAGGGATGAGTTTACAGTGGCTACCAATGTCCAGGATGTATATGTGACCGTTTTCTTTGACTAATCTCTTTGATGTCCAATGTCAGCAGCTAGGCATACCTACATTTGCATCCTTGGAATAAACCTCTGAATGAAGTCCTTATTCTAGGGGTGTCTAACTCATTTATTATGAGGTCCAGATATGACATAAATGTGACTTGGTCGCTGGGCCACATGTTTTGACACCCTTGCCTTATTCTGTGTCTTTTTCCTGAATGACCAACTGATAATGAGGAGAGAAGGAACAGGAATCAGGGAGACAGGCTAATACTGGATGTATTTCAGTGGTATTAACTATTCCTTGTCAACCTGTCCCATTCTTTCCACTTCTCTGCCTAGTTTGCCTGTCTGGCTGACTTCTCAGTTGGCATCTAGCTCAGGAGATTCTTGGGACAGGAACCTGTTCATCTTTCATTAATGCTTAACATCCCTCGTGAGCCAAATGATGTGCAGAAGCAGTGCTGCCTCAAGAGAAGGTAGACAGTCTGAAATTGGAAAAGCAGACCCTGATGTTGGTTGTGGCAGCTGAGCAGGTGATGGAATCATAGAATCATAGTTAGAAGAGACCCCAAGGGCCATCAAGTCCAACCCCCTGTAATGCAGGAACACACAATCAAAGCACTGCTGACAGATGGCCATCCAGCCTCTGTTTAAAAACCTCCAAAGAGGGAGACTCCACCACACTCCAAGGCAGTGAATTCCACTGTTGAACAGCTGTGACAGTCAGAAAGTTCTTGCTAATGTTTAGGCGGAATCTCTGTTTCTGCACCTTGAATCCATTATTCCATGTCCTTGTCACAGCATCCCCTTCATCTGCCAAGTATATTAACTTGCATAACTAAAGGGAACCTCCATGTTCAGGGGCAGTAAACCTCTGAATACCAGAGCCAAGAGTCAACATCAGGGGAAGACCTGGGCCTCTATGCCACTTTGTTGGACCTCCAGAGGAACGTTGGCCACTGTATGATACAGGATACTGACTGAATGGACTGCTGTCTGACCCAGCTGGGCTCTTCTTATGTTCTTGGTGACTGACTAGACTCTTCAGCTTTCTGTAAAACCAACAAAAAAAACTCCTTCTGTTGAAGCTGTACATTGCATCAAGGAAGAAATAAGGCTGAGGTTCACCAGAGACTTACCTGCTAGATGCCTAGCATCATGTGGCAGCCCAGGTGTGCTCCATCAAATGCTGAGCTGGACAGACCTTGATGCCACTTATGGATAAGCAAACATCCATACTTTGATTCATTGAATGATCATTTTGATCCCTGGTCATAAATTATAACGGTTGATACCCTGCAGGGGCCACTCCTGCATTCTAAATATCCATAAGCCTGGCAGATCAGGGGATTCAGATTTTAAAAGAAAAGAGTAGACCAAAAAGGGACTGAAGCCAGCCCGCTTCCCACCATGCCGGATGCCTCCTTGTGTGCTGACTGACCCTTTTATTGTAGAAACCACGCTCTACACTGAACAGTCTGGAGCTGGCATGCCAAATTTTGCCAAGCGTTTGTCTTTTGAGAAGGGTGCCGTCTGAAAGCGAGTGGAGATATTCAAAGAAAATCTGAACCACATTGTGTGTTGGTTTCTTTACAATGCAAAAAAGAGCTTGAATGCGGTCTGAATGTGTGTGTGCAGCTTTAGGGTGTGGCTTTCGTTTTGATTCCTTTCCAGTTTTCATTAGTAATCATGAGCATTACTTTGTCTTCATTTCATGCAGGCTTCCTTCCTCTAGTGCGCTCTCTCTCTCTCTCTCTCTCTCTCTCTCTCTCTCTCTCTCTCTCTCTCTCTCTCTCTCTTTTAAAGGAGAAAGGTATGGAGATGACTCTGCAGTGTGAGCTGGAGAAAAAGCATACTGTTTTATTTTTGCAACAATAAGTGGGTTAGTGAAGGCTTGAAGCTTGTATCAGTCAAACGCTTAGTCATCTCCTTGTACTGGAACTAAAATGGCATTTTCCCCTTGCTTTTTCTTCCACCTCTCCTCAAACAAATTCTTGTATTTATCTCTAGGTGTAATGCTGCTTAGCAATATATCAGCTCCTAAAAATGCTGCATTACATAAACACCGTAAATGTGAGGCACTTACAGTCGCTGACCAGAGTTTATGAATATTCAGGGACTTAATTTCTACAGTGACACTTAACAATGGTGGAATGATATCAGCAACACTGACCTTCCCATGTCGGAAACAAGCTGGCATATCCAGCCAGTTAGAATGGCACAATGGCTAGTAGTAGAAATCAATTCGAACCTTACGGCAGCTGCTCTTGAGCAAGCTGCCGCCTTTCGGCCTCTTTCTTCCCCATCTCCTTTTTGGGGAGATAATGCTGGCCTTATATTATAATTGATCTAACATGTGTGAAACATTGAAAAAATGTTCTGTACAAAATCGAAGTGTTAAAAAACAGTGTGGTTTCCAGAGGGCATCTCTTTCTGGTACCCTGCTCCATTCTGCTGTGGGTTGGGTCCGACCGGCTTATTCACTGAACCTTACGCATCTTTCTAATGGGCTTCTGGTTTATGTGGTTTTTGTCTGTGCAGGCCCTGGGATCCCAAATATTGCCCTGTTAGTATCAGACTAGACTCCACGCTTCCTTTTTCACCAAAGGGAAGGTCTGGGTTGAATCCAACCCTATATGTTTTTAATCACGGGCCAACGAGCATGATGTATCTAACTTGGTTTCTTTAGGAGGGAACAAAGTGCTTCAATCCAGTTGCATCTAATGGACTCCTTAAGGTTGTCTGTATACTGGACTTTTCTCAAAAGTGGACATTAGCTTCCAGGAAAAGTGCCCAGGAGAGTCGAAGCTTCCCCCCACCCCCCACCCCCCAAACTCAAGATACCAAACAACAAAACACCTTTCCTTTGTCTTAAAAAGTGATCATACTTTGTTCCTCAATTTAAAATATCCCCTTAAAACTACTATTGTAGATCTTATTCTGTGTAGTACTATCACATGAAAACTTAGGAAGGTTCTTTTTAAAAAACCCAATTGGAATGTTTCTGCTGCTTCACTATCATTATTCATAGCTTGTTTTTCAAGCTTATTTTTCTCTTTGCTAGTGGTAAACAAAAGTTAGGTGCTCTGATTAATTGGCCTTTCTGTTCACTGGAGGGTTGTGTGTTGTTGAGAAGGCAAGCTCTAGAGACTTGGGCCATTAAGAGAGAACTCGATCTCCAGGAAAATTGGTGTTGGATATTTAAAAAAAAACATTGTCTTTTATTGTGGTACATTTCAGAAATTCATATGGCTTTATGAGGTTCAGGGAATGTTGGGCAGTGTTTTTCAAACTCTGTCTAGAGCTAGCCTATAAGGTTTTTTTATGCATATGGTATTGTCTCTACTGCAGGGTTGCTTTCTGAGGGTTAGACTTGTATTTCAGAAATTCTTGGTGGATTGCCCTGTTTCCCCGAAAATAAGATCTACCCCAAATATAAGCCCTAGTGTGATTTTTTGGGATTTTTGGAGGATGCTTGAAATATAAGCCCTACTCCAAAAATAAGCCCTAGTTACAGATTCCCTGGTGCAGCTGATCTGGTCACATGAGGGGTACAAAATCATGGGGAAAAAATAAGACATCCCCTGAAAATAAGCCCTAATGCATCTTCTGGAGCAAAAATTAATATAAGACCCTGTTTTATTTTCGTGGAAACATGGCAGTTTAGTCACAACAAACACAGTCATAACAAAGATTGTGCTCACTGCAATCCCCAAACTGCTCTCTTGATAAGATGTGATGGGGAGAACCCTGCACCCTTAAACGGATGAAGCATCAGTACTAAATTGCAAGTGGCCAGAAGTAATTCTCAAAGCAAATAGTGAGCTGTGATTTCAAGGTCTCTAAAACATCATAACTCTCTCAGACGGCTGCCTTTTTAACGGGAGAGCTGAAGTCACAGTACTGCCTAGCTTCTCTCTGTTCCCCATAATATGTTGCTGGCAAAGCAAAATGTAAGCGTAGTTCCTGCTCACAATTTGGAAAGTGGCTAGTGGTTTTCCATGACGTGACTCAGTTCTTACATCATGCAAAATGGTGACCCTGGCTCAGCTTTTCAAAATGCAAGAAAACTACGGTCTAGAGCAGGGGTAGGGAACCTTTAACACTCAAAGAGCCATTTGGACCCATTTGCCACAGGAAAAGAAAACACTTGGAGCCGCAAATAATTTTTGACATTTAAAATAAAGATAACGCTATATATATAGGGGTTTTTTTACCTTTTACTCCGCTCATTCTGAGAAGCGCATGGATGCGCCCGCCCGCAAGGATGAAGCCAGCGGCTTGGCCTCACCGGCCGCCGGGAAAGCGCCCGTCCCGCTCCAACGGGGCGGGCGAGAGGGGAAGCCCGCGGTGCGGCCCAGCCAACCGTGGGCAGTTGGTGCGCCCGCTCTGCTGCCTGCAGGGCGGGCAAGGATGGGGCCGGCGGCTCGGCTTGTGGAGCCACAGTGCAAGGGCAGAAGAGCCGCATGCGGCTCTCAAGCCGCAGGTTCCCTACCACTGGTCTAGAGCCGCTTCCCCTTTCCATCTCCTTAGCTGTCTGCCCTCTAGATCAGGGGTCTGCAACCTGCGGCTCACCAGATGTGCATGGACTACAAATCCCATCATTGGGATGGGATTTGTAGTCCATGCACATCTGGAGAGCCGCAGGTTGCAGACCCCTGATTTAGTTGCACATTGGAGCAATAGCTGTAATGATGGCAGGTTTAATTTGGGCACTGTGCCAAGCAGTAGTTCGTTAGTAAACTTTTATCAGCTGATTCCAAACCATCGGTCGTGGTAATGATTTACTGGCCAGTTCCAAACCGTGGTTTGTCAATTCAGCCATCACTCATGGTGACTCTTCCTCAATAGTTGCTTGATGTGATTATGAATTGGCCATATCTTCAAGCCCTGCAGGACACAATTCAAAGGCCTATGATTTTGGATGCCAGTATTTGAGCCTTATTGCTGGCCAGAAAAACTTCTCTAAATTTCTGGTTAATTATATCCTTATACTGGACTCCTTTAAGGAAAGGCAGGGCAGAAATGGCTACCAATTCAACCAGTGTGGTATAGTGGTTAAGAGCAACGGGCTCTTATCTGATGAACTGGATTTGTTTCCCCGCTTCTCCACCTAAAGCCTAATGGGTAACCATGGGCTAGTCACTGTTCTCTCCAAACTCTCAGCCCCACCTACTTCACGAGGTGTCTGTTGTGGAGAGAGGAAGGGAAAGGAGTTTGTAAGCCATTTCGAGGCTCCTAACAATTGAGAAAAACGGGCTATAAATCCAAACTTATTATCTTCAAACAGTGAAGCCTAAAGTGGGAAATTCAACAAGGTTACCGTATTTTATTATTTATTTGGTTGATTGGTTGGTTTTTGAACTGCGTTTCCCCTTTCAGGCTCAAGACAGTTTCGAAACATAAACATTGTTTTGTATACAGTAAACACATAAATACAACGTAGTAAATCAATTAAAACCATGTAATTTCTTCATAAATCCCTATGGCAATGATATATCTGGTTAAAAGATCTAATTAGAGGGTTGGAGGGGGTCAAAGGGGTGCAAAGGTCTGAGGTAGCAACCATCGCCACCTCGTCCGTATGCCTGGTGGAACAGCTCAGCTCTGTCTTACAGGCCCTGTGAAACTAACTGCACCAGATCCTGCAGGGCCCTGGTCTCACCCAACATAATGTTCCACCAGATTGGGGCCAGGACCAAAAAGGCCCTGTTCAAGGCAAGCCGGACTCCCACTGGGCCAAAGACCACAAATAAATTCTTTCTTGAAGAAGTAAGTGTCCTTTGGGGGATGTAGTGGAAAGGCAATCCCGTAAGTATGTTGGCCCCAGGCTGCTTAGGGCTTTGTACCTTAGTACTAAAAATGGACAAACATTATAAAATGTTGGGACAGTGTTCCATACTCTGCTTAACCCTTCCTTCCTTCCTTTCAATCAGAGGTGGAAGTATTTATGTAGCACATATTCCATCCAGGTTTAATGCCTTTCTCATGGAATGTAGTTTGTCTATTTTTAGTCTACCGGCCAGAGGTAACAAATTCTAGCAAGATTCTCAGATTCAGTGCTAGACTTGGGGCTGCCTCCATATACTTACTGGTGTATGTGACCCTTAGTACCATGATTGTGATAAGGTAACAACCAGCATTTTCTCAACACTGATTGTGAGCTCTTTCTGCAAATAGAGGGTGTTTATGAGAGAATATTAACTAGTAACAGAATGGGCAATAACTGTTATCACTTACCAATGCAAGTAGCTAATTTTAGTTCAACGTGCAGGACCACTGTGCCTTGCTAAGACTGGGGTTTCCATACGTCTCCTCTTTTTAATATTGCTTACATTGATTCTCAACGTGACGGATGTGTAAAGCCTCCATCAAGTGATTTTATGATGGTGGAGAAGATGTCCCACTTAACTCAATTACTTGTGGCTTTGTCCTTCGTTCTTCTAAAATCGGTGGGCATTCCAGTCTAGCAGGGACTGACATGTAAACCCATGCTTGCAAAAGTGTCTTTGTTGCCTTGTCTTTCAAACTCAGGACAGTACTTCTGTTAGTATTATGGGATATGCAGAAGAGCCCTGAGCTGTGACTTGAATGCTGTGAGATGTTTTGGGAGTAGGGTTAATTTGGGGGGGGGGGGTGTCTTATTGCGGTGTCTGTATTGTGTGGAGAACCAGCTTGTTTGGAATATGCTTCCACAGGAGATGGTGATGGCCACTAACCTGGATAGCTTTAAAAAGGGCTGGGACAGATTTATGGAGGAGAAGTCGATCTATGGCTACCAATCTTGATCCTCCTTGATCTCAGATTGCAAATGCCTTAGCAGACCAGGTGCTCAGGAGCAGCAGCAGCAGAAGGCCATTGCTTTCACATCCTGCACGTGAGCTCCCAAAGGCACCTGGTGGGCCACTGCGAGTAGCAGAGTGCTGGACTAGATGGACTCTGGTCTGATCCAGCAGGCTAGTTCTTATATTCTTATGTTCTTATTGCACAGGGTCCCCAATTTCTGTGTACTCTAGCAACGAACCTGCCCTCCTGCTAAAAAGTGCAAAATAATTCAAGACGCTTTCCTGCTGAGTGGAGTTTTCTTCCTGTCATGCTTCATCTAGACAGTTCCCATTTTTAACATAATGGATAATCTGTGATTGGAGAGGAATATTTGATGCAGAGCCTAGCTGAACTACCCTTGCCGCCCCCCGCCGCCGCCCCCCCCAATCTGCCTTATGGATTCATCAGTAGCTGTAGCTATAGAAGGCACTTAATGTGCATCTGTGCTTTCATAATGGGTGCAGAGCTTCTATATGTTCTTTTGCTCCCCACAATTATAGTTAACCTTTCCAGCTCCCATCTTTTCACGAGGGCATCTGCAGCAAGATGTCTTTTAATTTCACTTCCCCCCCCCCCCTTGAAGTGAGATTCAGTTAATTCTTGAGAAGCTGGAGCATGCTTGAATATTCACCTGCGTACGGATCAGTATTTGCAGGATCTAATTGTGGAAAGAGAGCCTGCATGATGTAGTGCTTAAGGTGTTGGACCAGGATCTGGGAAACCCAAGTTTGAATCCCCGCTCTGCCATGGAAAATTTCTGGGTGATCTTTGGCCAGCCACACACTCTCAGCCTCGGAAAGTAGTTGGATGGGAGCCCTCCAAGGAATACCAGGGGTGTGACATGGAGACATGCTGTGGCAAACCACCACTGAGCCGCTGTTGCCTTGAAAACCCTACGGATAGCCATAAGTCAGCTGTGACTTGACAAAAAAAAGTGTGGCAATGTCCTAGTGCTGAGTCAAACAACTTCCAACAAAAGTGCTGTGTTGGTTTTGTTTTTGAAAAATGCATGGTCGTAACTAACTGGCCTGCAATCGAAACCACCCCTTAACTCTGTTCTTCTCCTTGGTCCCCGTTTCATCTCTTCATTCTAACCCTCCCCTCCTCAAGACACATACACACTCAAAATGGCCTTATTTGGGCCATTTTTACTTCCTGCCTTCCTTTTTCTAACCTTCCATTTTTTAAATTCTGTTCTTTCGCCTTTCCTAGTCTGGTACTTCCAGCCATCTTTCCCTAAGCTCTTCTGCCTGTTCTGCACCCCCCCCCCCCTTGCCAGATCAGGATAGCTCAGTCAGCAATAACTGTAGAATCTTCTTGCCCTGCTGTGACATTGCGTAGTCCCTGCCAGAAAGTCCATCACCTTTGCTGTAACAAAATCCCTTCTTACATTGCAGTGTAGGTTTCTGTAGTCTCTGCGGATGCAAGAGTTAGACGCTCACGGTTAGAGGGTGGGCATTGTCCAGCTAGATTGCCTTGAGTGAAAAACTCTTCCCTCATTGCATTGTGGCAGCTTTGAACTTTGTCCGGGCAGGTAACTTAGATCAGGAAAATGGACAAAACCTTTTTGGACATTTATACCAATAAGTGAAATCTGAACTGAAATTGGGAATTCAGAGTTCTCGCCTACATGCTAATACTCACAGTGCCCTTCTAACTTGCAGCTGTTTCATCAAATAGCTCATGTTGGAACACTTGACACAACCCAGTAATTTGGAGGACTGGAATGTACGCAGCAGGCCCTTTCAACACGATCGGAAAAACCAAAGGAATTAAAAAGTACATCTTTGTTCACAGACAATCCCTCTTATAACTTGGGGGAGTGGGGAGAACTCCATTACTCAAGTAACTCTCTTTAGAATCGAAGTAGAAGCAAAAGCTTTTGCAACTGGGAACACGTTTCCAGAGAGAGTCCTCCGCTGAGAAATGAGGCCCCTTATAGAGCAGAAATGTCACAATTACGTGTTCTGTAAAGACGGCTTCTTTTGAGAAACAGGCCGAACTGAGATATCGTCACGTTCCTTCTGACATGTAATCTACCGAACATTGCAGGAGTTCTCCCTCTGGTGGTAGGACTGTCTGCTTTAAGATGCGCTCTTCACCCGGCCGATGTGGGCAGTGACATAATTTCTTCGGGGGTTTTGTGTGTTTCTAAGGAAGTTTCGCACAGATGTTAACACTCATGCCTGCATTAGTCACTGGCAGCCTACACATGCTTTCCCGCACACACGCACAACACATACAAAACTTTTCTAGAGATTTTTTTTTCCAACGTAGCTTTTATTTACCACAGGTGACCAGACAAGCAGCTGTGTATGAGGGTCACTTTTAGTGCTGTATGTAGGTATCTGCTCGTTCTTTGGATCTCCCTCGTTCATTTTTATGTCACCCTTTCTCAGTGGAGTTCAGCATGGTATATGCAGTGTTTTTCGTTATCTCTAGGCAACAGTCCCTGTGAGGTAGGTTAGGCTGAGAGAGCAGCTGACCCAAGATTTTTATTTCTTTTCTTTTATTGGATTTATGCCCCACCCATTCCTGGCCAAGGTCAGGTTCAGGGCGGCTTACAATAAAATTAAAAACACAATCAATTACTTAGAATCATAGAATTGGAAGAGACCCCAAGAGCCATCAAGTCCAACCCCCTGGATTGCAGGAACACACAATCAAAGCGCTCCTGACAGATGGCCATCCAGCTTCTCTTTAAAAACCTCCAAAGAAGGAGACTCCACCACACTCCGAGGTAGTACATTCCACTGTCGAACAGCCCTCACTGTCCGGAAGTTTTCCCTGATGTTTAGGTGGAATCTCTTTTCCTTCACCTTGAACCCATCACTCCTGGTCCTAGTCTCTGGAGCAGCAGAAAACAAGCTTGCTCCCTCACCAACATGACATCCCTTCAAATATCTAAACATGGCTATCATGTCACCTCTTAACCTTCTCTTCATCAAACTAAACATCCCCAGCTCCCTAAGTCTCTCCTTGTGGGGCATGGATTCCAGACCTTTGACCATTTTAAAACAAATTAAACTTTAAAACCCCATATTTACAACAGCACACTATTCATTACAATCTAGCCTTTAAAAACCCATTCCATCCCCTATCTTGATAGGAACTTTTCTCGATTTGTCAGGAGAGGAAAGGGGGCACAAATTGGTAGTGCATAATTTGTGGACTACCCATCAGTCTTCATGGCTGTGGGTTGTTTGAGCATAGGCCTCGCTAGGCATGGCACATTGACCAGTGCTTCTACTGGATGGTGGAGACCGTCTTGCTGGGTGTTCTCTACCTTCAATCAGAGAGGCAGGAAAGATGCTTTGGTCACTTCCTGTAGTCAGGCTGCCACCATCTTAGCCCCAGTATCTTTCCTGCCTCGTCAGGGAGTGCAGCTTCCAACCACCATATACTCGGGGCCTCGCTTACCTACTGTGCTGAGGGCAAAGGAAGATTCCTCTCTTATTTTCAGAGAATGCGGCGAAGGGAAGGTTTACAGCTTGTACAGTGTGAGGAGGAACCACCAGGCGGTCGATTCAGTGGCTGTATTTGAGGGTTTGAGTTGTGCTTGTTGTGTATTGGCAGTACGTTCTGAGGAACGCCGTTCTGTTTGATTTCTGCTCTCAAACTTTCCCCTGGAAGGTTCCCTAAAGTGGATTACGTAAAACAGTGCAGTTATATTGGGGATTCTCCCATCCTCTCTGACAACATATAATTGTTCCAGACGGCAATCCCCCCAGGTGATGCCTAGCGTTTGCCATTATCTTTCATTCATATTCATTCTGTCTCTCTCCCCCCACCAAATAACTATTAATGCTCTTCTCTATCAGCACTCTCAAATAAGACTTTGTGTAGAGCATCCCTGTGTTAGCACTAATGGACCCTATAAACTTCTTTATGGAGACTTGGCCTTGTTTCTGTTTTTCAGTTATGCTGCACCTAATGTAGTAAAATGATGTTTCCAATTCAAAGTTTGACCAGGATCCAGAAATCTGGATAATATTATTTTTTGCCTGATCATGGGCTAGTGTTCTTCTGTAAGATAATGTTAAATAACTAGTTTATTGGGCTCCCATCAGAGCCTTCTGGGGTAAAGGTACTCCTTTGTATAAAGAAGTTGGGCACTGTTTGATCGTTCCTTTTCTCATTCAGCTCCTTATTCTTTCCCTCAGCTATGTAGTCATCCACAGCCTCATCTCACCCCACCTTTCTGCCCTAATTTCTGCATTTGTGCCCTTGGTCTTTGCTTTTTCAGAAAATCTGGGGTCTCCAACTCTCCAGTAACTGCTCTCATTGGTTCCCCACTCTTCCACCTGAGTGGCAGAGGCTTATCTGGTGAACCAGATGTGTTTCCGCACTCCTACATTCCTGCTGGGTGACCTTGGGCTAGTCACAGTTCTTTGGAACTCTCTCAGCCCCACCTGCCTCACAAGGTGTCTGTTGTGGGGAGAGGAAGGGAAAGGAGCTTGTAAGTCACCTTGAGTCTCCTTACAGGAGAGAAAGGTGGGATATAAATCCAAACTCTTCTTCCTCTAGAGTGCGCTACTTGACTTCTCCATCTGATCTTTTCTCAAAGCACATGGAGATGCCCTTTCTCCTCTCACAGTGTCTACTACCTTCTTCTGTTCTCTTGCACAGGTTCAAGGTACTGAAGGAAGTAAAGTATACCCTTTTCAACAAAAAGAACTAAGTAGAATTGTAACTTCCATCCACCACGTGCTGGATCGTCCAGGTGGGGCAGACTGAAACAAAGACGGTCCAGCACATGGCGGATGGAAGTTACAATTCTACTTAGTTCTTTTTGTTGAAAAAAGGTATACAAGTTCCAATGTTTTATTTCCATGGACCTTCTCCGCAGCTTCACTAAGTCAGACATCTTATTCTTCCCTTCCTTCCCACTTCTCCCTTTGTTCAGGTTTATGCTATAAACTGCTGAGGAAGAGGGTCCTCTTTTTCACACACATGGTCTACTGTGTTGTGCATTAAGAATGCCGTAGCTTTCTTTGAATGCTTTAGTTGAGGCCCCGTTGCTGTTGACCTCCACCCTTTGGAGGAATCACTTGAAGCTGAAGTCTCAAATCCAAATAACTTCCAAGTCTCAAATCCAAATAACTTCAGAAACCTTGACTCCAGAGTCCTGGTTTTAAAAGCAACCACTGGAGGAAATATCAAACCGCTTTCCTGCTGTCCATCATTCTACGAGAGCTCTCCAAAATTTATTTTAAGAAAATGTATGTTGCCTTTGTAGAGCACATGGGGTCGTTCTTCCAGAGCACCTGTACTGGGTGCTTATAACATGGCCTCATGCCCATGGCAACTGCAGCCCAACAGCTGTATATGGAGGCCTACAAACAAGCTCGATAAACAATCTGTCGCAGCTGAGTTATGGCAACCCAGTAGGTTTTTCAAGGCAAGAAACTTAGGCTCATTCCACACATGCAGAATAATGCACTTTCAAACTGCTTTCAGTGCTCTTTGAAGCTGGGCGGAATAGCAAAATCCACTTGCAAACAGTTGTGAAAGTGGTTTGAAAATGCATTATTTTGCATGTGCGGAAGGGGCCTAACAGAAGTGGTTTGCCATTGCCTGCCTCTGCTTAGTGACCCTCCCGTCGAAGTACTAACCAGGGCCAACCCTTCTTAGCTTCCAAGATCCACTGAGATCAGGCTGACCTGGGCCATCCGGGCCAGGGCTGCCGTCAGATAATTGCTGCAAATAACCTTGATGATTTTAAGAACAGGCCTTTTGGAAAATCAGAAACCAAGTGGAAGTTGTGAAAGCACCACAGTGCTGTTTCAACTGTTAAATCTATCTACCAAGACATCTGGATGAAAGCCAACTGTACAGATGGCTGTTGGTGTAAGTAACGTCCCCAAATCCTCCAATCTTCCGCCTCCAGAAAAAGAGATGACAAAACTAAAGCCAAGATTTCCATGCTTCTGTCGCTGTGCAAAGCCGGTTGTTTCTGGGGCAGAATTTATTTCTGCTATAGGTGGTTGTTCTCTCCGTCCTGCAGTTTTTTTCCACTGTTTACCAGAAAGTATGGAAGAATAAGTCAAACCGGTTCGTGTCATTCTCCTTGATGGTATTTAAACATCTATATAAACAAGAGATTTGGTTTCCCCTCCCCCCAATTTGTGGTGTGTGGGGTTTTTTTGCTTCTTTTATGGACTGCAAGGGTATATTTTTAAAGAGCTGTAGTTCATCTAGTCTTCATTTTTTTTCTTTGTAAGGCCCCCTTCAACACATTAAGATACAGAAAAGTGAGCGAAAGACCAACCTCTTCTTTTGAAAGAGATAGAAAGTAGCTAACATCTTTTCTGTTGAAAGGTATGGTTTTGACCTCACACCTGATTTGATTATTGAATAAACCAATATAACACTTTTTGACAAGGACTTGAATCAGGTATGAAGCTCCCTAGATGACCTTGGGCCATAAAGTTCTTGTGAGGATAAACCATGTGCCTCTGAGCTTATGGAAAGAAAGGGAGGGCAAAATACAACAATCTGCTTTAATTTCTTCCATTCTTTTTGAAGCTTTCTTCCCCCCCACCTCCTTCCTCAGAAAAGGACACCATGAATTAACTTACATTTTCTGGATATCGGAGTTCACCCATTTTTCTGATGTTTGCAAAGATGGCTGCAAAACTCTTTGAGTTGCATTCTGAATTCCTTAGAACTGGGACAGGCACATTAATTTGAACATTTATTATTGGACCAGTCTACTAAGGCCAGTGTGGTGTGATGGTTAAAAGTGGCGGGTTCTAATCTGGAGAACTGACTTTGATTGCCCACTCCTCCACTTGAAGCCTGCTGGGTGACCTTGGGTCAGTCACAGTTCTCTCCGAACATTCTTGGCCCATGCAAAGACAGGAATGGCCGCCCACCTCTAAACCCCTTCTTGCCTTGAAAACCTCCAAATCAGCTGTGACTTGACATCACTTTCCACCATCAACACGACACAAAGCCAAGGGTGTCCTCCTGTAAGTGGCATCTGAATTCCTTTATATGAAAACCAAAGCACTTGGGAGGGTCCCCTTCCTTCTCAGCTTTGCAGAAGCAGATACCCCGTGCTTTTCTGTATAACTATATTTGAAAACTTCTTTTCCAGCGTGGGCGTGATCGTTGTCTCGTAATTTCACTCGAAACAAAACTTGTAACTGAAGCTGCTGTTCCGGTTAGGGTTGCAGGATGATAATATTGTTAGTGGTCTATCAATACGAAACAGGTTATTTAAATCTTATAATTATTTATAGCTAACTTGAGTATTGTGATTAGCATAAGGGTTTTGGGGAGTTGTATTCAATTATTTTTTGTTAAATTGGGGGAGGGAAACACACTTCAAGAGAATATGTGATTGATTTTAGATGCTCAGACACTGCAGTTTAGTGGATGGAAAATACCTGCCCAGGGACATGGAGACTTGTATTCAGATCTTTTACATATTATCAATTTGGAGCTTTAACATACTGACCCAAGTTTCTTTTTCTTTCAGCAGTTACATGGTTGACTGTAGAAGTTGGCTTTCCACTGTACTGAGAGAAAATGTAAGTTTGGAAAACCTTGAGTGTTGAACTACAGAGAACACTAAACATGCTTTGAATTGTCTGTCTGTAAGCAGGGGTGGCTAACCTATGGCGCTCCAGATGTTCATGGACTACAATTCCCATCAGCCCCTGTCAGCATGGCCAATTGGCTGTGGCTGGCAGCGGCTGATGGGAATTGTAGTCCATGAACATCTGGAGCGCCATAGGTTGGCCACCTCTGGAATAGGGCATGGACATTACTGAAAATGTGGTGTTCGTTATAACACTTCCTTCCTTGAACTCTAAAGTTCTGCCCAAACTGGCTTTTGCTAAGATGCAAATTTTTTTTTATGTACTGAAATCTTACTGGATAATGTGCAACTGCTTTAAAGACACAGGAAGGGTGAAGACAAGCACAACTTCATTTAATCCGGATTGAGACTAGGGACGGGTACCTCCCCCCCCTCCCCCCCCTGTATTTTTTGGGTTTAATAGTCCTGGTTGAATCGTTTGGGTTGAATAGTCCCGGAAATTTTTGAAAACCCCTAAAATAGTCGAATCCCCATAATGACCCTTTTCAGGAATTCAACATTTTTCAAGTCTGTTAAACCCAAACCTGACAAATTCCAGCTGCCTCCAAACTCCACATGGGATTCAGAGGTGTAGGCGGTTCACACCTAAATGCTCAGCTGAGCCAAGCCCAGAATCCAGCTCTGCATTGCTTGCCACCTCCGAGCCCCTGTGGAGTTCAGAGGCAGCAGTGGCACAGAGCTGAATGCTGCCTGCAAGCCCACGTGGGTTTCAGCAGCTGCACCGAGCTGGACACTGACCCCAGCCAAGCCCAGTGTTCAGCTTTGCATCACTTGCTGCCACCAAGACAGAGTTCTTTTTAAAAATGGCAGCGGGGCCAAAGTGGCTGAAATAATGCTGAAAAATTCGGCATTATTCATGGGCCACTTTTCATCTCCCTTGAATCACCGCCATCTTTTTTTCAGGATAAACCCCTGAAAAATACCAATATATTTCAAAGTGGTGGGGGCGGAGAGGCTGGTTTGGCTTTGCCAAATGCACACCCCTAGTTGGGACAAGACAATTGCAGTGCTCGTAAAGACTTCTGGGTAGCCTCAGCGCCAGCAGTTAGCATTGGCCAATGCTGCTGTCTGTAGTCCAAGCCTGGCCTCAGCCTCACCCTGCCAAAGAATGTTCCATTGCAACAGAAGCTTGGAGCTTGTTCAAACATTACAGTGAGCTGAGAGAGCAGAGAGCACAAGTGATGTGACTTGGCATTTTCACTTTTCACCACAAGCGCATGGGGCTGGTGCCCACCTCCTTCCTTTGGTGGAGAGAGGAGCAAGGAAAGACAAAAAAAATGCAGTAAAAAGAGAGAAACTGTGAGTTGCTTGTGCACTGAGCCTTGCCGCTAAGCGTTGCAACAGTGCAAGAAGCTCTAAGGCGAGGCCTGATTTCCTCTTTGCTGGGTCACGGATTTTAAAAATAAACGAGCGAAGGTTCCAAATCACAGTGTTGGGTGTTTCATGGCAGGAAGTGGTATTGTAGCTTGGTAGTTCAGTCCTGAAGGGTCATACTAGCCTCCTTACTGTGCATTTCTAAATGTACTTGCATTCTTTTAAGCGCATTCACTTCCGCACACATAAGAAGATGTAACTCTTGTTTGGGATTGCATTGTCAGTATCCTAATCATGTTCATACCAAGGAATGGTGTGTATGTCCTTGCACATTTGTGAAGATATAGCAGATATTGGCCTTTTGTGCAGTTTTGGTGACGCGCCAGCATTTTGCATGCTTGTGCTTTGTGCGGGAGTTGCTTTTGCGATGGACTCTAATCTGGTAAAATGGATTTGATTCCCCATGCCTCTACACAAAGCCTGCTGGGTGACCTAGGGCTAGTCACAGTTCTCTCAGAACTCTCTCAGCCCCACCTGCCTCAGAAGGTGTCTGTTGTGGGGAAAGGAAGGGAAGGAGTTTGTAAGTCACTTTGAAAAGTGGGATATAAATCCAGTGGGATATACGGTAAATCCAGACTCTTATTCTTCTACATTTGCTGCTGTTCAACTGTGTTAGCCATGTATCACTAAGAGGATTTACAATGGGGCAGTAGATTCTTCTTTGTCCTGGGACAGCTTGAGGTTAAATGGTACTTTTAAATGCAGAACCAAATTTCTTCCCCTATCGCCTATGAAAGATCACAAATTGCTTTTCAGACAGATGGTTATCCAGAGTATAAAGCAATCGTGTCTCTTGTGGGACTAAAGGCATCCCAGGAGCTGGGTTGCCTGGGAATTTGAGGCATTTTCCAGCTTTCTGGTATTGTAATGTGGGTGATATTTCTTCCTAAAATAGACCCTCTTGCATAAGTAGGCAACCTCTTCTGAACATAAATCTTCTTCCACCCCCACCCCCATCTGATGCTTTTGCATCACAGCCTTGCCTGCCAGGCCTACCTACTTCTGGCAGTAAGACCGTCAACCACACAATTGAGGAGAAGTAGAAGAAGAGTTGGATTTATATCCCCCCTTTCTCTCCTGAAAGGAGATGTAGGGTGGTGGGGATTCCTTAGGGGAGAATTGAGTGTTCCCTGCTTCATGTTATTGATTAGAAGGAAGTGGTAGAATAAAACCAGACAAGTTAATCTAAAATCTGGTGATCTTCTGTTCCTTGAAGATGAGAGGGATAGAAATGTGTGCATGCTGTTCTACTCTCTAGGTCCCAGAGAACTATTATTGGGCTTGTACTCTGAGGGAAGCTTGGGTTATCATTTCCTTCTGCTGGACTATTATTATTATTATTATTATAATTAATTAATTAATTAATTAATTAATTTTAATAGACCGCCCTACCCCCGAAGGGCTCAGGGCGGTTTACAAAACAATCAGCATTTAAATACAGCAAATAGTTTCAATTAAAACAATAAATAAATTAAACATTAATGAGACAGGGTGGAGTTGAAACACTTGTTAGATAGGCCAAAATCATGCAAATAACATTTTCTGCATTGACTTTGGGGACTGTGCTATGACTGCTTGTGATACTAAGGAGGTAGGGAAGGCAACTTACTTTTAGACAAGTGCATATAGCTTCAAAACTCTTGTATGTTTGGAATTGCCCGTTGACACTGTGTCCCCTGGTTTTTAAATTCCTTATCATATCGGTTTGAGAAAGAGCAAAAGGTCTCAGAGGGGTAAGAGCCATCAACCATGGCCAAGGCTGTGTATCTGCTACAGTCAGATGAGGTCATGATAATCATGAGTCCAACTTTTGTTGGGAAAGGGTGGGGGTTAAAAATAAAATAAATAAAATAATTGAGATTCTTGGCCTTTATTTAGAAACATTCTGTATATTAAAAATATAATCTCTTTTACTCTTAAAACTGTAGGAAAAGCATACAGTACCACCTATTTATGAAAACATCTGCATTAGTTTCTCAAGTTACGTGTTCCTCTCTCCTGCAAGATAAAATACACACAAAATATGAAACCATAGATCGTAGAAAATTGTGTATTTTTTGTAATCTGACTGTGTTAATTACCCTTTTTAAAGTGTGTTGTCTGACAACTTCCTGAAGTTTGTCATTCCAAACACAACAAACTGTTCTACTGGAGGCGGAAGGACGTGGAGAGCTTCTCCTTCAACCTCAGGAATTAAAGGACTGAGCAGATTTCCTGGGGTAATAGACAGAAATATATCATCTTTCTTTGCTTTCCCCACTACAAGCAAAATCAGAATATGTTATGTGAAACAGAAGGAGCTATATACTTTTGCATACTAGATACAGCTCACAGAATTGAGTTTCTCTTGGTTGACGTTGGAAGTATTGTGGAGCAAAAGTTTATTTTTTTAATGCAAAACATAAACAGCATTTACTTTGATTTAAGCATCTATGTTTCTTTCCTTTAGTCCTTAGAGTTTCATGTATGTTCGGGTAGTGTGTCAACAGTCAACATCAACATTTTGTTTTCTCTTCTTCATTTCCAGATTCTTGAGCAACTGAGGGGTGTCGGAGAAGTACACCTTTAGCACGGAAAGATGAGCGAACTCGACCAGCTACGCCAGGAGGCGGAGCAACTGAAAAACCAAATCAGAGTATGTAATCCCAGCAGGATGGTCTGAATATTTCACCTAGGTTGCTGTACTCTTTAAGTAACAGTGTGCATGCAACTGCTGACGTTTTACAACTTCCAGGTTTTTCTTTCATTGCCTGTCTTGAGCGGCCTTCAGTGTTCATTTGTCCTTACTATTTTGGTGGAGGAAGAAAAGCCTGTAACATGTACAGTGATTTACAGTCTTGAGGCATACAGCCTAAAACACTTGATTTCATAGGATGGCTTGCATAAAATCATAGAGTTGGAAGAAACCACAAGGGCCATCAAGCCCAACCCCCTGCCACGCAGGAAGACATAACCAAAGTTCCCTTGACAGACGGGCCATCCAGTCTCTGTTTAAAAACCTCCGAAAAAGAAGTGTCCACCGCTCTACGAGGCAGTGTATTCCACTGCCGAACAGCTCTTACTGTCACAAAGTTCTTCCTAATGTTTAGGTGGCATCTCTTTTTCCTGTATCTATTACTCCTGGTCCTAGTCTCTGGAGCAACAGGCTTGTTCCCTCTTCAACATGACATCCCTTCAAATATCTAAACATGGCTATCATATCATCCCTTAACCTTCTCTTCTCCAGAGTAAACCGACCTAGCTCCCTAAGCCTCTCCTCATAAGTTGGCATGGAATCCAGAATCTGTTCTTTTTTCCCCCTACGTTCCCCATCTTGTCTGCCATTTTCCCCAAAATCTCTTTCTCAGTCTGTTGCCTATTGCGCTATAGAGGGGTGAAAAAATGATTCGAATCCACCCCTTGCGTAAGGTTAACATTACAGGACTCTGAGACTACGTCAGGCTAGATTTTAGCTTTGTAGACTGGTGATCATAACTAAGAGATTGTCTTCTCTTTTTATTTGGAACGGTGTCACAGGAACGGGCATGAGTAAGCCTTACTAGTCCCACTCTGCAGTTTCGTGCATATGACTGTTGTATTTAAATGTAGATCCACTTTTAAAAACATTATCATGAGCTAGTGCAGCTTTTTTTGTGAAGGAGTTACCTCACTAACATGGCAGAAGGTAGGTTGATGCTTATTTCTTGCAGTCGAGGCACACAATAAAAACGTTCAGTGTAAATAAATTTGATTTCTTTGCTCCTAGCCAGAACCTGTACAAACAATAAAACTAGGTCATCTTGTCAAATTAGCGTTAAAGTTGTAGGTCACATAAAACGCTGTGTATTTATGCTTGTCTTAACTGTGTGGCATATCGCTGTACTACCCCATGTAAGAAATAAATTTTGAAAGGGTTGGCTTCAGTTTAGATCCCTCGACATTGTTGGCAATCGCAATAGTGTACATTAACTTGGAAGAACATCTGACCTAGCAGACTTTCTGTAAATAAAAAGCCTTTGTAATGAAGTAGTCTGGACCTCATCAAACTGAATTTTAGCTTTCAGAATTGGTGATAATAAATATCTCCATGTTAAAATTTAAAATGCAAGCATTTCCTATACCTATATTTAAAAACAACCAACAAAAATGCCTTTTGGGTGTGTAGACGACTGGGAAAGGCAATGGCAAAACCACCCCATAAATATGATCTACCTAGTAAACGTTGTGATGTGACATCACCCCACCTGCACAGAGGTGCTTGCACAGGGAGACTACCTTTACCTATTTTTTAAAGTACTTGCTGCTAGTCTGTATGCAAAGAGAAGAAGGGCTCTACACAACCTGCCTCTCTTTGCACACACAGAAAGCCAAACACTGGGCAAAGAGCATTCCTTTTTAACAAAGGCAGGACTCCCTTTCCTGTCATGTTACTTCTTGTTACATATGTGCAACTCAGTGGGTTCCTTGTTTCTACCTGGGCATTGAAGGTGGGTCTCAAGTCTGGAAGTGTTGAAGATCACTGAGACGTAAATTATGAAGGCTTTTAAAAAAAACGTTCCTTGTTCAATGTAAAATGTTGCTGATAAGGACTGGAGGAGACCTAGAGCGATTTGTTGCAGGAGCCCTGAGCAGAGGGGTCTCAGGAGTGAAAGGCTGTTTGTCTGTGAAGCTAAATAAAGCCATCCTCTCACCATTATGACCTTGAGTATATCCTCAGAAAACAAGCCTATGTAATTATTGTAATATCGTCCTGTTCTCCCTCCCCCCCCCCCCTTTGTAAGCGAAATAATGTAAGCGAAATAGCTTAATGTGAAATCCATTCCTATAAATGATGATTGCGGAACATGCCACAAATTATCCAGCCATTGTATACATAACTGGCTAAAGAAATTAATATCTGTGTCTTCCGGCCTTCATTAATTTTAAATTTCTTTAAACATAATGAAAGGTTTTGGCTCCAGCGGGGAGATTTTCTGAATTTTGCTTTCCTGTGTGGCTGTCTGTTTAAAGTAAGAACAAATACACGGCACAGCTTGAAGTATATTGAGAAGAGAGTAAAGTACAGTGAGGTTATTGAGCTGGATTTTTTTTTCCACTTCCTTGTCTAATCAGGAGATGACCTATGCAAATTTAACTGCAAAACACAATTCATAGAGGATGCCTCCTGGGCAAGCACCTATGAACTTAAGGGTCAAGGAAGTTAGGTGCTGGGAAGTTCACTCTGTGCGGTGCCTGTTGTGTCTCTGTGTGGTCCACCTTGTTCATTCCTCTGCAATTTTCTGCTGCATTTGTCCCGACATCCCACCTGTCTGTGGAGGTGCTTTATATCAGGGAAAGAAAGTGACATTCATAGAGATGCAATAAAGGTAATGATTACCTGAGCCACTGTGGTTTGCACCATTTTGTCACATTTATCTTAGTCTCTTGACAAATAACAAAATCTGTTCTTTTACAGTCAAGGCAGATGCGATTTGATTATTTCTCCCTATTTTTTCCCCTTTGGGAAATCATTCCCATAGAGTGGAGTTAAAAGAATCACAATTGGAAGAAGAGGCCAAAAAATACTGTTGAGTTGTCACATAGAAAACTGTGTTTATATCCGGGGATATATGGTTCAAACAAAGAGTCTGGCAGCCAAGGACTGATAAAACAGACCCTTTTCAAAAACAGAGGAAACATTTGAATTTATACCCCACTTTTCTCTACTATCAGGAGTCTCAAAGCAGCTTATGAGTTCCTGTCCTTCCCCTCCCCACAACAGAAGCCTTGTGAGGTAGGTGGGGCAGAACTGTGACTGTCCGAGGACCAGTAGGCTTCATATGTAGGAACAGGGAAACAAACCTGGTTTGCCAGATTAGAGTCCGCTGCTCACGTGGAGGAGCGTGGAAACAAACTTGGTTCTCCAGCTTAGAGTCTACTGCTCTTATTACACCCACACTGGCTTTCCCGTACTGAGTGCGATGTCCTTCCATGATAGTTGCACACAGGTCATGTAGCACCTAGTATGTTTTAGTCGTGTGTGTGTGTTGGACTGAAGAAACCCAGATCCGGATACCCACTCATGCATTTGCCCTCAGCTTAACCTTCCTCACTGGGTGGTTGTGAAAATGGAACAGAGAAGGGGGAAGCCTCTTTGTGTCTTGGGGTGTGTGTGTTGAGGGGACGGTCGTAGGTAAAAATGCAATAAGCACCTTGTGCTTGAACTTCTGCATGTCATCCTCTGTCCAAGCGCATGTTCACTAGAGGATTGTGAAGGATAAATATGCTGAGAATTTCCAAACGTGACTGCCCATATCACTACAGGGCAGAGGTGTCCAGCTGTGGCGCTTCAGATGTTCATGGACTACAATTCCCATCAGCCCCTGCTGGCATGGCCAGTTGATCATGCTAGCAGGGGCTAATGGGAATTGTAGTCCATGAACATCTGAAGCGCCACAGCTGGACACCCCTGCCATAGGGTGTCCTGTAAGGTTATCTGCAGAAGATCACATATTTGCATGTATACTTCATATGCAGCGCATGACAAGAAAGATAGAATACTGAATTGTGCTCTATTTAAAGTGTATGAAAGTCTGCAGTGGGACTCCCCGGTGGCTGCAGCTGGCTGCCCATAATAACGAGACACAGTTTGGGAAGGGGACTAATTTATTGTATATAAAATATTGTATAAATAAGGACAGCACAGCTTTATGTACTTGGCCGTGTTTGGATCTGTGCCCAGAGAAAGGGGTTTCACACAGAGATTATTCTGCTTAGCCGTTGTGAGATTTTAACGTCGTACGTTTTTTGTAATTGTATTTCATCCTAAAATAATTTGGTAGAGTTGGCTGAGAAATGCAACTTGGCAATAGTTTTCGGACACCTAAAGGCACTGTGGGAACAAGGGCGGTCCTTCCCTATGCTTTCTTCTTCTAGGATGTGTTTTCTAAGGGGAAAAGGGGAAAGGAACCTTTCAAAATGTTCTGTCTTAGAAAGAGAGAGACGGGATTTAAAATATTGTGTTAGGCTTTCCACTGCTCTTCCAAAAGACGTGCTATCAACTGTTTAAGATTATATGGTAAGGGGACACAGGTCTAGAGAATGTTCCTTTTTTTAACTTATGATAACTTGGTTTACTGCAATGCTCATAACTTCCATTTCCAATGGTTAGTTTCTTGTAGCTATGAAAATGGGAGCAGGGTTGTGGAGGGGGTGCGGGCAGAGCTGTGAGAGAAACGTCAACAGGTGGTTGTTCCATTTCTACTCCTGGTGGATTGTCAGCTGTAGCAAAAGGTGTCCTCTCCAGAGATGCCCTCACACTTCTTGTTGATTTTCTATCACTGATCTCAAATGGTTGTAGAAAAAGGAACATCGGGCTTCATTTTTTTATCACCTTTTTTGTAGCTGTTTTTTAAATGTCAATTTTCTACTCTCTGACATGGTCTCTCTTAACTTTCCTCTTTTCTCCAGGATGCCAGGAAAGCTTGCGCTGACGCTACGCTGGCCCAGGTAAATAGCATTACCTGCTATTTAAGGAAGATGTTCATTATTTTTGAGGGTACACTTGTTCACTTTTTTTCAAGGGACAGGTCTGGAGGTATTGCAGGCTCCCCTTCTTGCATTCTCTCAGCAGCTAGAAGTGGTGCCTACACATTAATAAACTACTCAAGCCAGCTTCATTTACTCCTGAGTAGCATCTGGTTCACACATGCAGGAGAACAAAGAGTAATGTTAGCTGGCTCCTGAGGTGCTAGAATTCTCCATTCTCTTTGTTGACCTTCTGAACTGTGGTTTGTAGGGTATTTTGTTGGCCTTATGAACTGTAGCTTGTAGGGTATTTTCTACCTAAAGTTGTATGGCCATGTGTGAGAAAGAATTGCCATGCCAGCAGCTGCAGCTGTGAATTCAACCTCCAAAACTTTTCTCGGGTTTGAGCCACGAGGCCTTTTTTGCATTCTGTTCTATGGGAAATAGTCATCTTTGGCAGACTTACAGAAAATTGCAGAATGAATAGTTTCCATACTTTATATATGCTCATAATAAAGACTAGCGAAGGGGAGCATCTAAGAGCCACACTGCACAAGTCTAGGGGAGAGAGTCAATTCTGTAGGAATTCAAAATCCTGAAAGGTGTCTGAGCCTCAGTAAGCTGCCTTGATAGATTCCAAGAGGAAGCAGGGATTCTTTGCCCGCGTGCTTTAGCTAAATAGTTTCGTTACACGGAGACAGAACAAATATGCAGACATTGAAAAAGCGGGATGTGTGTGAGAGAGTAAGAGAAACTTTCCAGAATTCCACTGCAGCGTGCCAAGCAAACAAACTTCAACACTGTTTAGCCATATGATGAGAAATATTTTTGTAGGCCACGTCCTTTGGCCAGAGCTCCTCCTACAAACTCTACATACTTTACGCAACAAAGAATGCTGTGGCAATTTTAAAGGCTTTATTGTGGCATAGGCTTTCATGGGCCGGAGGCCACTTACGTCAAATGCATGATTCGGGAGCATCAGTGGGGAATGGTAGTGGGTGAAGGACAGAGAAAATTGTCTTTAGGAAGTAAAGCCAAAAGGCTGAGCGCTGCAGGGGATGTGTTTTGCAGAGCACAAATGAAAACGAAGACCTGCTCTGAAGAGTTAACCAATAGGAACGGTTATATATGCCTTACACTGAATCAAACTCAGGTTGAGTTTGAGTACCATGTCTATGGTACTTTTTCCAGAACACTCTTGTCCCTTATACAGTCCGCCATTCCATCTCTGTTGTCCATACTGACTGGGGCAAGACTTCTTAAAGCGTGGCAGTTTTTATCTCTCTTTACCAAATTACCATCAGATCATTGGAATTAAATTAGGTTGTGTGGGTTTTTTTTAAAAAAAACATCCGTTATCAACCAGACCAGAAGTTTCTCCGCATTGTACCGTGGAGAGGAACACATCTTACTGTGACGTGCCTCTGAAGATGCCAGCCACAGGCGCAATTGAAACGTTAGGTGCTAAAGCCACCAGACCGTGGCCACACAGCCTGGAAAAGCCACAACAACGAAACCTTCATTTCAATAGTTACATCATAGCTAGTTGACTACTAGAGAAAAGCATCCTTATAGCTGCTTGAATTTGCCTGTTTGGGGATAAGGGTTGTAGCAGGGGAAAATGTTATTTTTATTGGGAGGGGGGGATTGTAATAGCAGTTAAAAATGTCCTCAGTTAGGAGATTTTTTTTGGTGTCATTTAACCATAATACAACATGTACATGTATTGACCTTCCTTCCAGATCACAGCCAACATTGATCCAGTGGGTCGTATTCAGATGCGCACTAGGAGAACACTGCGGGGACACTTGGCTAAAATTTATGCAATGCACTGGGGGACTGATTCCAGGTGAGGTGTGGGGAGGGGGTCTCTACTGCAAGAACTGCCAGTGTCTGTTTTTATATCCTGCCCTTTTGGCAGAGGGTTCAGGGCAACTTTTGTGGTTCCTGTTCTTTCTTTACCGTAACCGTCTTACGGGCAGATCAAAAAGTGAATTTGAGGGACGTGATTAGAGGGGAAACATACAGGTGGTGTTCCTGGACCTGTGGCGTGTGTTCAGGATAACTCTTCCCCTGAAACTCTTGCTCTTCCCCTATTTTTATTCATTTATTATTTATCTCTTTTTTCAGTGGCTGTTATAGAATAGCGTAAACACACGACTTGTCCTTGCCTCAAGTAGTTTACAGTCTGGATTTAGACATGGAGGAGTAGGAGAGGCCAGAGGGAAGGTTTTGAGTTTCCTTGTCTCCGCTGTAAAAGGGAAGAGAGATTATGTCCATTTTTGTGCAAAGACAGTGGCAGTGACTTCATAGGAAATGTCATAATCCAAGCTCCTACTCCAGAGCTGAGGGAATTTAGCAATCAGTTTTCTCTCTCTTCCCCCCCCCCTCCATTTTCTCCTCTATTGGCAGCACAAGTGAAATTTAGCTTCAGATATGCACTACTGCCCTTTTCTCATTGCACGAGAGAGAGAGAGAGAGAGAGATGTGGTAACAGAAGAATTCTAAAGCTAGATTGGGCTTGTGGCAGCTCTTGAAATTATTTTCTGCATTCCTGACAGTTCTAACCAGAGTTTTCAGCAAGGTCTGAACAATGTAAATGTATGACGTCGGCTGCCATAATATAATCCATTCCCCCCATAAGATTTTTTTTATTATATTAATGTTTTTTCCCTACAGTATAATCCAACCATTTGCATATAGCTTTGCTCTCCCCGTTTGGATTTTCTCCTCTTCGATTCATTTTGTGAATTTGTCTGCTTCCGATGGAATCGTCAGAAATTACTGGAGGGAGTCTTTTTAATCTAATGAAAGCAAACTGATTAATCCACTTGAGCTTGTTTATACAAGTTAAATAATCTGTACTCCAGTTAAGCATCTTACCAAATCCTCAGTCTGTATACCCTTAAGTCAAGAAGAGATCAGGTCTGGGTATTCAGGTGAGCCAGAAGTGCAGCCGCATTGGACTTCCAGCGTAATTCGGTTTGTCACATGCTGCCGCTTGGTCTGCTATCTCCCCGTTTTGACCCACTGAGTTGGGGTAGATCTGGGGTTGGGATCCTGGCTCAGCTGTAAATTCACGGAGCAGACTCAGTGGTGTGAATCCAACCATCAGTTTGCAGAGGTTTTTTCTCACGCTCCTTTCCTCGGGGTGTGGGAGAACAGGCGGGCAGGTCAGTGGGCTGAAGACAGAAGAGTCAAAGGGATGGAACTGACCCCTTTCCTCAGTGAATGTGGAACAGTTTTAATCCCGCGTCCTTTCATGCTGCATCCCCCCCACCAAGGGAATGATTCTTCCATGGGTTCCGAAGGAGTTGCAGGAACAGAGAAAAGTGCACCTTAACTCTATGCCCTGTTCATGGAATGGTAGGATACCTGCCCTGTCACATTTCCCCCTTTTGTAGATCGGGGACTCCCGATTCCTTAGTGTAAAGAGGACACCCCAAAATACAGGCATACGAATGATGAAAAGCAATACATGCCGACATCGTTAGAGAGGTGGTCTTCTTGGAACGAATACTTTGTCTTTTGTGCACATCCAGGGTTTTGTTTTCTTTATCTCAACACCTGCGTCTTTCTCCCCCCACCTGCAGGCTTCTCGTTAGCGCATCACAGGACGGCAAGCTTATCATTTGGGACAGCTACACCACAAACAAGGTGAGTGCAGTTGGCGTACTCCGGCTGGTTAATTGCAGGTGGACTAGAAGAAGACAAATGAACCAAAGGCAGGATACTTTGCAAATGGGTCTTTGAATGCACCTTGCAAGGAAGGCCGTGGAGAGGACGCGCTTAAGATGATTGAAGGGGTGACTCAAGCTTAGCTTCTTTGGGAGATGAGGCAATAGAAGGGAAACAAGAAAAGCACAGGTCCCACCCCCAGATTGTTTTTAAATGATTTTTTGAAAATCAGTCGCATCTTCATGGACTACCTCACAGGGTGTTTGTTGTGAGTGGGGAAGGGAAAGGAGCTTGTTAGCCCCATTGAGTCTCCTTGCAGGAGAGAAAGGAGGGGATATAAATCCAACTCTTCTTCTTCTTCATTGTGCAGAACAGGGCTAACTCTTGCGTGCATCCCAATGTTGGGAGGGTCTTTACTTTTTTCTCTGGTGCCTTGTACATACTTCTGGCCAGCTTTGTGAAAAGTGATGGGGGTTCCCCCCCCTTCCCCAAAGCTTCTCCAAAGCAAGCGAGCGCAGTTTACGTGCCCCAGAGGAGATCAGCCATTTGAGGCTGGCAAACCCCCTCCACTAAAAGGAAGTCCTCAATAGACTGGAAACTCCCTGCCCCTGATCTAATCAGAGGCCATTATTTCTGTTTCTCCTTTTGCGCGTGCACGCTCCTTCCCCGTTCCGTGTGTTTCGTCAGTCGAGAGCATTCATCAAATCCAGGAAATTGGACGACGGTTCTGCAATAACCAGAATGTAGATTTAGATTAGTATTTTCATAAGTCTCTGAATAGATTACACGTACAAAGTCAAGTCTAAAAATATCTCTTGAGTGGCACTGCCGTAGCTAAGCAGCCTTGCAGTTGTGCAGGGTGTGATGTCGGTCTTCACAGAAAAGGTGCCTTTCGGAACCCGTCCTTTCGTAGTGATGCAACACGAGCAACCATTTTGGGGCACTCTGTTAGCTGCCAGCTAAATGTTCTCTACTGATTATAAAAAGCTGCATTTTTTTTAAACAATGGAGCACATAAACGATTGGCAGCTGAAAACCCACACGTGCTGCTTTCTCTAATCCCTGATCGACAGAACATAAAGAACATTATTTTGTAACTGTCCTCTGGATGTACCTGCAGCATCCCCAGTTTGAGTGCTTGTGAATGTGAAACAGGAGGAGGCTGAGAACGAGAGGAGAAGGAATAATGAGAAAAGCAGAACTTCTAAGGTCAGGAGATATTAGTCCTTATGCTTCCAAGGAGACTTTGAACTTCTGTTGATTAAGCAGCAGCAAACTTTCCTGTGTCAGAAAGTTATTTTGATTTCGGAAAAGTTCGTTGCGGTACATCAAAGAAGAAAAAGTTCTTCTAGGTGCGCCCGAAACCTCACACATGTGTGGATCCCACTGTAGGTTCTTGGGATATAGCAGGAAATTCTTTGTAGCTGCTGAAGGGCACATTATGAAACAGTTGTGTGAGAGTCAAATTGATAAACCCATTTATAATATTGAGGGTATTTTTTTAAAGCGCTTGGTTTTATGGTGTTGCCCTCTCTAATTATACCGTATTGTAAGCCTCAGGGGCCATCTGTTTCTTTCTAGGTTGAAGCTGCCTCCCTTCTCATATGAGGTGTGTTTTGTAAGCTCTGCTCTCTTAGCTTGGTAGCAAAAATAGTCTGCCTTTATGCTGTTCAGTCTTTAAAGGAACATCCATAGATCGTGGATCTGGTGAGATCCTAGTTTGAATCTCCACTTGTGCTAGTCACACTCTCTCAACCCGTGAGGATAAAATGGAGGAGAGGAGAATGATGTAAACTGTATTATGGAAATGTATTGTCGAAGGCTTTCACAGAACCAGTCGAAGGCTTTCACAAACCCACCAGAACCAGTTGTATTGTCGAAGGCTTTCACAGCTGGGACGAACTGGTTGTTGTGGGTTTTCTGGGCTGTGCAGTCATGGCCACGCAGCAAAAACTACCAGACCATGGCCACACAGCCCAGAAAAACAACAACAGCGGTAATGATATAAACTCCTTTGGATCCTCATTAGGTGAAAAGGTAGGGCATTAACAAGTTAACCCATTAAGCATAAATTCAATAATCAGTATAACAACTTTAAGGTGGATTTGCATTATTATTTCCATAAAGCAGATGGATTCAAGCTTGGACTCACTTCGAAGCATGTTCCTGGCAGATATAAGATCTGAATTAGGGACTTTTCTCATTCACACTTTAGTCTTAGTGACGATGTTATCTCCAGTCACGCACATAACAAAAACAGGAGTAAGACGAGTTGCGTACAGCTTGCAACCACAGAAAGCTCATCTCTGCTCTAAACGAAGGCTTAAAGATCTATGATTAACCCGCTCTGTGTGCAGCTGGAGCTGGAACACTCCCAGCTGCCTGGGCTTCTAAAAATTTCATGCTTGCGTCTAGGAATGGAGACATTTCCCCTGAGCTGTAGAACTGATTCTGGCTCCAAAAATATGATATTGCCTGGAATTTTTGGATTGTTCTAAAGACTCGTTACGATGACAAGAACATCCAGCTAGTTCCTGGATGTTGTGAGAGTGCGCCCTTCCCTTTGTCCTTTTTGCATGCCACATGATAACTAAGGCATTGGCGTGCGATTCTTTTTGTGACATGGGGCCTAATCATTCGGGGGTGTGAAACTGTGGCCCTCCAGATATTTATAAACTACAGTTCCCATCATCCCCTGCCAGCATGGCTAATTGCTCATGTTGGCAGGGGCTGGTAGCATTTGTAGTCTGTGAACATCTGGAGGGCCAAAGTTTCATTCCTATGCGTTAGATCATCCAGCCTTCTTGGCTTTGTCCTCTCAACCCCTGCCCCTTCCAATTGAGCGTTAAAAGAAGAGTTTGGATTTATATCCTGCCTTTCTCTCCTGTAAGAAGTCTGTCGAGAAGTTTTACAAACTCCTTTCCCTTCCTTTCCCTGCAACAACAGGCGAGGCTGAGAGAGTTCTGTGAGAACTGTGACCAGCCCAAGGCCACCCAGCAGACTTCATGTATAGGGGTGGGTGAACAAACCCAGTTCACCAGATAAGAGTCTGGCGCTCCTGTGGAGGTGCAGAGAATCAAACCCGGCCATCCAAATGAAAGCCCGTCGGCTCTTAACCACTACATCACACTGGCTCTCAAAAAAAACAGGAGGTTGATTGTGCTATAGATCATAAGAAGAATACATTACCTAACCCTGGGACAAAACAAACCTTAGATCTGAATCATCACCAGGTCAAGGGTTAATCCCAAGCCAGAGGCTATCTCCCGGGGGAAGGGGGGTGCGATGCACTGGGCGCACGCCCCTATGGGGGTGTGGCGAGGGCGTGACAATGCAGAGGACGCACCAGTGCACTGGGCACTTTCCCCCCTTGCCACACCTCTGTCCCAAGCAGTGTGATATCTGAAGAAGAGTGTCCAGGCGATGCCCTTCTAATTATCGTGGGACATGTTCTGTTCTCCAGCTCCTATTCAGTTTCACCCAATCTCTCCAAATGTTGTGGACTACAGTTCCCATCATCCCCTGCCAGCATGATGCTGTTTGACACCTGTGCAACTGAAAACCTTCTTGCGTGGGCTTTGGCCAGTGGCTTAGATCCGCCAGGCCACGAGGGCTGCTCTCCTTCATAGTGCCCAGAACTGACTTCCTTGGGCAGCCATATCCCTTTGCCTTGTGGTGTGGCCACCTGGGGCCCAGGATCCCAGCGAAATGCCCAGCTGAACGTCTGTTCTTCCTTCTCCAGGTCCATGCCATCCCTCTGCGTTCATCCTGGGTCATGACCTGTGCGTACGCTCCATCTGGAAACTACGTGGCCTGTGGTGGTCTCGATAACATCTGCTCCATCTACAACCTGAAAACACGCGAGGGCAACGTACGTGTCAGCCGTGAACTGGCTGGCCATACAGGTGAGTGTCGTCTTCCGACAGCCCTCGAGATGCTCTCGTCCATCCGGCTTTAAAACAAAAGACCAAGTAATCCAGGTGGAAGCAGTGTCTCTTTCTCTGTTTCCTCTTGGAAGCTTCCAAGTTCTTGACAGTTCTTATCTTAACGTCTTCATGCATGAAAGGAGTACGCAGATAATTCCTCATCTTCTTGGGTTGATTGAATAATGTTTCAATGGGTGAGGAGGACCCCTCTTCCCTTCTTGTTCTGTTTCTCTCTAGATAGGCCTCCGAAGCAGCTTAATAAATCTTAAAATCAATGTGTAAGTGAAACTGTAAAAGCACTAACATTTCAGTTCAGCACATGTTTGCACACACTCGTACGGCAGTTCTCTACCTTTTAAGTTCTTTCTTAGATCTCTGCTTTTGTTTGGTTGTAGTTCAGTGCTTGGCAACCTGTTTGCAGTCTTGTGGTGCATGGAGGCAGCCTCCATCCAATCAGTGTTATTCAATGCATCTGTAGCAGACGGTTGCCACTTTGAGGAGCTCATGAAGGGGAAAGTGCTCTTCCGCTTTTCTTGGTATTTGTATTTATGTACCACTTCTGATGGGAGAACACAAAGCGAGAGCTTGCAAACAGCCATTGGCCTGGCGGGTCAGAACTTCCTGTGCTCTGTAGGTGCATAGGTTCACCTCATGCTGGTTCATACATCATGAGCCAGCATGGTGTAGTGGTTAAGAGCAGGTGGATTCTAATCTGGAGAACCGGGTTTGATTCCCCACTTCTCCACCTGAGTGGCAGAGGCTTATCTGGTGAACCAGATGTGTTTCTGCACTCCTACATCCCTACTAGGTGACCTTGGGCTAGTCAGATTTCTCTCAGAACTCTCTCAGCCCCACCTACCTCACAAGGGGTCTGTTGTGGGGAGAGGAAGGGGAAGGACTGGAGCTTCTAAGCCGCTTTGAGTCTTCTTACAGGAGAGCAAGTGGGATATAAATCCAAATCTTCTTCTATCGCAACTACCTGAAAGAGAATTCAGTGGCTTTTGAAGGGTTTTTTGGCTGGATAACTTAACTATATTTCATAGGAGTGCCTTGAGCAGTCTGCTTGAATGACCAATTCCAGCCAACCGGTCTATCACAGAGATTGTGTTATGTGCTGTACTGCAGATGCAAGACACTGTTGGAAGGGGCTGTTACACTCTGCTCGCCTGCAGATCTTAACTTTTGCCAAACTGGCTATATTTACTGTTCTGTTCAACGTTTGATTTTTGAGCAGTAGCATGTGAATGGCCAGCATGAGTAGCTCCCCTCCGTCTTTGTAGTGGCTCCGTAAATCTTTATCTTCACTTCCCCAAACGTGACAGAGCCCCTTGAAAGGAGTCAGCTGTTGCCAAGCGCAGTGCTGCGTAAACTGAAAATAATCCTGCCCTGTAAACAACATTTCAGGGACTGAAGCATTTCCTTCCTTTGCCATCCAGTGCCCAATCCTGTTTGTCCATGACTTTAAATCTTGATTTATGCCCCCGTGATGCTTTTAAGTAAACCCAGGGGCTAAATTTCACTGCAGTCAGCATTCTGAGAGCACTAATAGAAATGAGTTGGGCTCTGGCTCAACTGCATGGCCATAGAACCATCATGGTGAGATCTTAAGGTATACATGTGTGTTCCTGTTAAAAAGTGTGTCAGATGGGTGCCAATTTCACTGTCACGGTTTCTCTCAAAGAATCCTGGGAGATGTGGTTTGGCTGAGACAGCTGAAAACATATTAGGTGTCCTTAGTTCCTGTCACTGAGAGATCATTCCATGGACAGAGGAGATGACTATGAAATGACTTCCAAGTTCGTAGGGTTGAGATTATTTTCGGAATGCAGCTAGGCTCAGGGAGGGAGGGAGACAGCGCCGGATCTGCTCAGGGATGCCTGCGTCTTGCAGGCAACCAGCTTCCCACATTATGGACTCCTGTCTGGATCTAGCTCCATTTGAGAGTTTACCTCAATCTATTGGACCATCACAGAGAGGGCAGGAAACAGTCAGGAATCTGTCCCCCCTTCCGTTGTTCTTGAACCCTGCTTCAGTTGAGAACGCCCTTCCCAAACGGTGCCTTTGTTTGAAACTCTGTTGTATTATATTTTGGATGGGGAACCAATTTTTGGCTGGAGAGCAGGGAAGAAAGTCAACCGAGAAGCAGCCAATTTATTATGTTGAGTATATCTTTGTGTTCGCTGAGACAGCCTGTGACATTCAGCAGTGCCCCTGCCGCTTTCCATTTGCTCCTGGATTTAGTAGCAGTACGTCAGAAGAGCAGCAGGAAAGAATTGGCTCAGAAGAAGTCCCGTCTTGCAAATTTTGCAACCCCTAGAGCACTGCTTCATCTCTACGCTTGCCTTTTGTCTCCGCAAAAGAACAAAATCTCGAGGTGCGGCCAAGCCCAGAGACCTCTTCCTCCAGAGGCTGCCAGCTTGGCTCCGGAAAAACCTTTAGCAGTTCTTAAGAGGAAACCTCAGGCGGGCTCTGTGTCTTGCTGGCTTTCCGCCGCGGCGAGGCTTTACTGATACAGACTAAAGGGAACCCTCTGAAAACGGCTCGCAGAGGGGAACTCAGGTTACTCAGCAATGAATAGTTATTTATAATCCAGCAAAGCCAGAGCTCCCAATCTAATGAAATGAATAACAAATGTATTAAGCCATATTGTAGCATGGTGCTAGTTCTTGATTTTTTAAAAACAAAAGTGAATTTACAGGAGCTTGAATATGCAGATGCTGATACACCGCTGGAACTGATTCTTGGTGGCTGTGATAACCCTGGCAAATGAGCAACTATAAAAGTCTTTTTGAAGCTAGAGAGAGAGAGTGTGTGTGTGTATTGCCAGCAAATCATATCGGACATAGCGACTCCTGTTGGGTTTTTCAAGGCAAGAGACATTCAGGAGTTTTTTCTATTGTCTGTCTTCATAGCCCTGGTATTCCTTGGTTGTCTCCCATCCAAATACTACCAGGGCTGACCCAGCTTAGCTTCCAAGATCAGACTAGCTCTGACCGGCCTGGTCTATCAAGGTCAGGGAAATATAATAGCCTTTATATGTGTGTTGGTGGGGGCATTATTTGTTTGGAGAGTGGGCAGTGGGTGAAAGCATTCTGACCCAGGATGATAATCTTGCAAGGAGGTCCCTTCTCCCTGCACCCCTCCCCCCCCCCCCCAAAAAAAAAAAAACAGGTACAAAAGACAGGATGAAATGACTAGTGGGCTTTAAAAAAACCTGGGTCTTAACAGATTACACAGCAATGGCGAAGATGATCCCTTTGGTACATAATACACCATCTGCAGAATATGAAAGAAAATGGAATGTCTTTTTAGACTTCATGAACCAAAGATTCAGATAACCTTGGACAACAAGGACTACATTTAGAAGAACAAAATGTGTTTAGGTCATACTCAGAATTTAAGAGACTGCAAGTTCAAACATTAATAGTTGTAAGCAAGCTTCATGTACTACCTTATTTTTGTACAAATAAAAAGTTTAAAATAATGTTTGCATGTGCATGTCTCTGGTACGAAGATATAAGCGGAAATGGGCAGAACTACCAAGATCCAATCTAACAAACATTGGGGCAGAACGTAATTTTCTCTGAAAACAATCTTGTATGTTCAGGCAACGAGGACCCCTGTTTACCTGAGTAGAAAGTCAGAAATGCTGACAGCCTCGGGCCGCTCGTATGCCACACTGCAGAGTTCTCTACCTCTGTACTACCTAAAGCAGGTTGAGCCATTCGAGCCGTTCACCTGCTTGAATTGCCCTCTCTGTTTGTGGTGGATATCCTCACCCCAAAACTGTGGTGGTCGAGGTGGAGAAGGGGGGAAGCAGCTAATTGTTCTAGCAGCGGCCGCGTTATGTGGCCGTCCTTTACCCTTTCGGCTTGTGAATTCTAAGCATCAATTGTACCGTTCTTTTTTCAGTATATTAATCACTGTCCTGTAACGCATTAAGGTGCCTCAGACCAATTTGCCAAAGGAAAGGCAGGCAGTTAATAATCCAACTCACTGGGTGCGAGCAGAATAGGGATTGGCCATGTTTTTGAGATCCGTGTGGCTCATTTCCCACCCACCCCCCTCTTGTCTCCCCATTCCAGGCTATTTGTCATGTTGCCGTTTCGTGGATGACAACCAGATCGTTACCAGCTCCGGAGATACCACTTGGTAAGGCTAGGCCGGCAGCAGTTCTATTGAGAGGGACTTGTGCTTTCATATTATGAAGCAAAACCTTCCCTGACACCAGTGCTGGTGTAAATCTGCATTGCGTGAGGGGCTCGTGCAGAATGTCCTTCAGGGCCCATGATTGGAGGTCAATGCCGCATAATGTCTTGGCAGTTGCCAGCCCACTTCAAGTGGCGGCTGAGGTTCGATCCACAAATTCAGCAGAAGGAAGCAGGAATTGGGGGCAGGAAGAGTCCTAAAGTTGTCAGCTAGACCAGTGCTTCTTGCTGTGGGTCTAAGGCAGGGGTGTCCAACTCTGGCGCCCCAGATGGTCCTGAACTACGATTCCCATCAGCCCCTGCCAGCATGACCAACTTGTTTGGCCTCTATAACATGTTTGGTTTCTGTTTGGCCTCTATGCCAAACAGTTTCTGACATGTTTGGTTTCTGTTTGGCCTCTAGGAGCAGCAGTAGCGTAGGAGGCTAAGAGCTCGTGTATCTAATCTGGAGGAACCGGGTTTGATTCTCAGCTCTGCCGCTTGAGTTGTGGAGGCTTATCTGGGGAATTCAGATCACCCTGTACACTCCCACACACGCCAGCTGGGTGACCTGGGGCTAGTCACAGCTTCTCGGAGCCCCCTCAGCCCCACCTATCTCACAGGGTGTTTGTTGTGAGTGGGGAAGGGCAAGGAGATTGTAAGCCCCTTTGAGTCTCCTGCAGGAGAGAAAGGGGGGATATAAATCCAAACTTTTCTTCTTCTTCTTCTATGATGTAGACTGCATAATTTTCATTTATTTTATTTTTTTAAAATCCTACCCTTCCTCCCAAAGAGCTCAGGCAGTATGCGTTAATCAACCACCCCACCCCACCCCGCCATACACACATACAATTGCAATAAACTTGTCAAGTAAAGCCAGCTAGAAGTTGCTGACGGGCCCAGGTCCACCTCTAGAGTTTTATTTCTAGTATAGTGGCTGAAAAGCTGAGTTGTGAGCTACAAAGTCTCCAGTTCATTGTCCCTCTGATTCAGCTGTAGCTCCTCGCAAGATGGTCCCCCGATGTCCGGTCTTATTTCCCTGTTCAGACTGTACTCCTTTGACTGCAAATGAAGGCTCAGGTGGTGGTGGATTCTCCACCAACCCCTTGGAAATCATTCTGCAGTTCAGAAACTAGCAAAGCACAGAGGTTGGCTGTTACATAGACTTCTCCCGACGTGCTAATTTTTTATGTGGAAGAAGGATTCTTTTGTCTGCGCGTGCTAATTATTATAATCCGGGGGTCGTCTTCTCAGGTTGTTGCTTTTCTTTTAACCCTTCCACTCTTAGCGCCCTGTGGGACATAGAAACTGGCCAACAAACCACCACGTTTACTGGTCACACTGGAGATGTTATGAGCCTGTCCCTCGCTCCTGATTCCAAGTGTTTCGTTTCTGGTGCCTGCGATGCCTCCGCAAAGCTGTGGGATGTCCGAGAAGGGATGTGCCGGCAAACCTTCACCGGCCATGAGTCCGACATCAACGCCATATGTGTACGTAGGAAGTTTTTTGGGTGGGGGAAATGGAATTTCAAGGGCGCTTGCCCTTCTGTTCATGGCGGACACATGCTCATTATGAAGGGCTTCTTGAGGGGAGAGCAGATAGCTTTGCAACTATTGTCAAAACCTCTTTATGAGTTCTCGAAGGCTTTCACTGCCAGATTCAACTGGTTGTGGCGGGTTTTCCAGGCTGTGTGGCCGTGGTGTGGTGGATCTTGTTCCTAACGTTTCACCTGCATCTGTGGCTGGCATCTGTAACAGACTTCCCTCTGTGATACACCTCTGAAGATGCCAGCCACAGATGCAGGCGATACGTTAGGAACAAGATCCACCACACCACGGCCACACAGCCCGGAAAACCTACCACAACCTCTTTATGCACTTAAGTACAGTCAAACCACTTTTACACCCAAAAGGCTAATGCACTTGTCCCAAGACAATGATAATTTTCCAATCTTTATAATTCAGATACAGAAATGCTTCCCCTAATCTTTCACCAAAATAAATCATTCAAACTTACAAAAGACTGCAATGTTTACAATGCAAAGAAATCTTTTTAGTTGTTTAAACAAAAAAATCATACCAACTTACACATTTGTTTATCACCAATCATCCACTATATTGTGGCTTGGGCAATCTTTTTTTATTATTATTATTTAAACAATAAAACTTAACAACATGCACATTATTTTGGCTTGGGCTAACCAAACTCTGGTAGATTTGGTCTTGGAAATCCTTTAGTAAGGCCCAATACCTAAGAATTAGAGAAGCATGTTAATTTTGTATGATTTTCAAAATGATATGAACAAATAAAATTATTACTCACTTAGCTAGGTGTGGCCTACCTATGGTGCTCCAGATGTTCATGGAGTACAATTCCCATCAGCCCCTGCCAGCACGACCAATTGGCTGATGGGAATTGTAGTCCATGAATATCTGGAGCACCATAGGTTGACTACCCCTGACTTAGGCGCTCCCGCAGGCATGACAGATGTTCATCCCCTTTGTTTCCCTCCAGTTCTTCCCCAACGGAAATGCGTTTGCCACCGGCTCAGATGATGCTACCTGCCGGCTCTTCGATCTCCGTGCCGACCAGGAGCTAATGGTTTATTCCCATGACAACATCATCTGTGGCATCACCTCTGTAGCGTTCTCCAAGAGTGGGCGGCTCCTCCTAGCTGGCTACGATGACTTCAACTGCAATGTGTGGGACACGCTCAAAGCTGACAGAGCAGGTAAGTCGTGAGTCGCTTGGAGGCCGGGGGCTGCAGAGGAGTGGTCCTTGACCCCAGCAGTCCAAAGGAAGGAGGGTCAAGGGGAACGCAAGAATGGAAGGGGCCAGGTGGGCAGGCAGCACAGACCCGAGACCCGAGCTGGCACAGTCAGAAAAATCACACGGTGCAGCTCATGCTGTGCTGCATCACTTCAGCAGGGGAAAGGAACCGCATCCATGTAACACCGTTATTTACTGAGATGGATCTGTTCATGACTGATGATGGTCCAGGGGGGGCGGGGTTTGAAGGGGGAGTACAACATGCTAGATATAAACACCCATATAACGGGCTAAAGTTATACCAAATGGAAATCTTAATGACCCTGCACTTGTCTTTTCGAGCGCTAATTGCCGTTCAGATTTTTAAAAGCTGGGCTGAGGGTTGATTGTACAGATTTGCATGCGTGGGCTCCGTTGGTTCAGATGGATGCTTTTTTGATATTCATGAGGTAACGTGGTGGGAAAAGGCAGGAGAAAGAGCCGCATGGAACGCTTTGGGTCTGTGGAGGCCTCTGTGTGGGACAACCAGTTTCTGGTAAACTAGACACCCCGTCCTGAGGCACCCAATTTTGCTTTTCCCTCGCATGCACGAGGACTAGAAGTCAGCGTATTGGAGCCTTCTTCTCAAGGAAATCAAATTTCTGTACAGAGTAGGGATAGTCTTAAATTTAAGCAGTGCAGCAGCATAGCATTATTTTGACTCATTCTTCTCGGTTTCTCTCAAATCAGACCAGATCCCTGTGTGTTTGCATGTGCGTGGGTGTGCGGGGCACATGCAGCTAAGTATGCACACATGTTCCGTGTCATGTACATCACAAGGCCTGCAGCTTTCCAGCTTTATTAAGAACCCAAGCACCTGCGTGATATTACTGTGTCAGTATTTCCTCGAGATGACTCAGGCAGCGAGTCGGCCGCTGTGCTGTTCGGCGCTTCTTAAAGCTGTTTAGTATTCCTCTGGACATTGACACCACTTCTTTTTTTTTAAAGGCGGCGGTTAACTGACATCTGGTAATGATTCGTAGCTGCTGATTTTATAATCCTAAATACTTTGCTTAGCACATTTCCCCTCCTCTGAATAGCAATTATTTATGCTTACCGATAAACGTTACAAATACATTTCAAAGCTTTTGCCTCTTGTGTACTAATGTGACACACAACTTGGCAAGGATTTGCTATCCTCACGAGGAGGAAAGCCGAAGAGTTTCACAGTCACAGAATCCATGCCCATGAAATTGAGAGAATTGTACTTGTCTTGTTTGGTATTTCTGATCTACTTTTTCCACCATCATGAATGAGAGATGGAGGAAGCTTGGGAGCAGAGTTACTAATTCCCAAAGGAATTCTTATTCATCAGTCATTCTTTTATGAAGAGGAAAACAGATTCTTTTTTAAAAAATCAGTGCCAAGTGTGGGACTGTATATTTAAAACCACCAGTCAGGAATTTTGGGGTGAGGAAAGAAGAGCTAGAAGACCAAAGCTAGAAAAGTGACCCTTAAAAAATGAGATGCTATTGACGATCAGGGTTGCACAAGTTACAACCGTTCCTTTTCCAAACCGTTCCTTTGATCTTTTTTGCTTTCTTCAGTATCCTGACTGATCATACTAAGTAGTCAAAAAGGCTGCTTATTTTCCCTTCTGCTTGGCTCGTAAACACACCAGTGATGATTATGTGACGCATTTGCATCTCCCCATCCCCAACTGTGCAGCGACATAAATTTTTCAAGATGCTATCAGCCCCCTTGTAGTTGAACATTTTGGCTCTGGAGCTCAAGAAGCGTAGAGTTTTTTATTGCTTGAAGTGTGGAGGCTGCTGGCTCGGATTGGAGCCTTCCTTGACATTTCAGTGGCTCTAATGGATTACAGAGTGGCACAATGTTGTCGTTGCGCTATTCATATTTTATATGGAAAGTCTGTAATAACACTTCCCAAAAACTTGGCAAAGGAACTGTTAAAACGGTGGCCTCCAAGCTTGCTGTTGGATGTAAGTGTGTATTTGGGGATACCTTTTAAACCATACCCTGATAGCTTCGTCCTGAGTATGCCAGCTAGATAGAATGCTGAGTGGCAGATGCCATTTGCACCTCCGGTTACCCCCAGCTGAAAGCATTGTGCCTGCTCCAATGGGCTTGCGGAGTTACTGTTGCTCAAGAACTTTTCTGTGAGTTTAATCACAGACACAACTTAAGCATTCTAGAAGCTGTGGGGTTTACTCTTTGAAGTTAACAGGGAAGCTTTTGTACATGAAGAAACTTTTCAGCTACCTGTAAAAGAACCCTCGAGCTCAGAATTAAACAGGTGCATCTTCATGTAACCAGCCAAAAGCACTTTTTAAATCCCAGCAGCCTTGAGGAGGGAACCGGAAATCCCAATGTCTGTTCCTGATTGCCCTCTGAATCTTTCTGGTAACAGTGGTTGCGTCAGAACTTAGCAGCTCTTGAAACAATTGCCCTTCTGTTTCTCATCTCTTTCTACTCCCTTTCCTTTTCTGACTTCCAGGTGTCCTAGCTGGCCACGACAATCGTGTCAGTTGCTTAGGCGTGACTGACGACGGCATGGCCGTGGCCACAGGATCGTGGGACAGCTTCCTCAAGATCTGGAACTAAAGTCTGTAGGTATTTTGAACAGACGGGTGGGTGAGGGGCATTATTGCACGGACTGGCAAGATCTAGAACAGGCCTCCCCAACCCGTTTCCGATTGCACAACGGCCATCACTTCCTGCACACACGTTCACTGTTCCTCCTCCCCCTCCTTGACCCTTCAGTCCTTGCTCCTGTGCAGCCTTTTGGAGAAGCTTGTGCGGGGCCACCCCAAACAAGCCTCCCCTTCCAGTCTGCAGAGGACGATGCTGAACTCCCGTGGCTGTGCCTTGTACTTTTACCTGCATGTGAATGTCCACCTGGAGTTTTAGAAAAGTTTTGAAAAAGTTTTGTCAGTGAGAGGCGACAAGAAAGTGACACCTCTTCGATGTAAATAAAGCTTGCTTGGTACTCTTGATTTCATTTATTATGGCGAGAGAAGGAATGCTGTATCAAAAGTCCGTGCAGGCTAAGAGCATAGAGTGCTCTTTTTTTAACCCCACCCCCCTCCTGGAATGAAATGTGTGTGTTAGCTCGGCAGGGAACAATGAATTCAATGACGATTTGGAAGAGTCTCTTCTCTGAAAGGTCGGGGGGGGGAGGAGAGAGAAGATTCTCCCCCCACACACGTTGAGCAGTTCAGTCCACCCTCCTTTTCACAAGGGCTTTCACAAAAGCAGACCTTTGCTCTTGCACAGTTCCCTTTCACTTTGGTGGGGCACCAGAGTGCCAATGGAGCATGGCTCAGATCCACCAGGCGTGTCTAGGCTGGAAGACAGTTCATTGACCCTGAGCAACAGACAGGCTGCTCCAACGTCCACTGTATATTTTCTTAATTGTGGAAAACCTCATATTTGGTTAGTTTCATTTGGTTTGGGACAAGGTTCCTTTGCGGTTCAGGATACCTGTTTGCACCTTTGCTTCTTGGGATGCAAACATATTCCTCCGAGGCTTTTTGGCAGACTGCTCCATCTGTTCTGACCACCCCTACCCCCCTCTATCTTTGTTGCCTGCTACTCGTAATGCCTCTGGTTCTTTATGGGTATAAATCCCCAGCCACTTATATGCCAGAAAAGATTTTAGAAAGGGTTACCCCACTGTCAGCATTCTTGAAAGCTGTTTTTTGATAGGCCAGGTCCAAAACAATTGCCTTTCCATAAACTAGCCCTACAGTTAATTGGAGGGGAAAGAAAGTTTATTGGGTTAACTCTGAAACTTGTTGTTACCCTGGGCTTTGTCAATCTTAACCAAGCTCTCTTTTTTTGTATGTGTGTGTATTTGTATGTCAGAATAGCAGCAGACTCCACGCTGACTGGAAGACATTTCCAACACAGTTGAAAATTTAAAATAACGTATCCAATCCAACCGTACTAACTTGGACCCCTCCCCATCCCCGCCCCCCCCGTGCTACCTAGCCACCAAAGGGCAAGATCTTTCCCACCTCCTGTTGCCGAAACGAAGAGCACAATTATCTCCTAAAAGAAGAATCTCTGTGGTTACATACAAATAGTGAAAGAAGTTAAAAATAAAAAAATATATATTGTGCATTCTTTTAGGGACCACTTCTCGCCTAGAAAACTAAAGAAAACACACTTCTGTAAGCATGTCCAGAAAAAAAGGAAAAAATGTGAAACAGACAACTTCTAACTTTCACTGTAGTTTAAAGATTACAAAACCATTGACTTGTTTTTGTTTTTTTAAGTTGGGGGTGGGGGTGCCTTTGTTTTACTCTCACTTTCAGATTTTGAAGTCGTGTTTGTAGCAGGATCGATATCTACTCTTTGTCCATATTTCCTTTGATTATTATTTTTTAAACGCAATTGCTTTTACAGTCAATACAAGGGAGTCCAAGCCCAGTGCTTCTGGGATTGTTAATGCTGTAAATTTAGTCCCTAAATTCATTTTTTTAAAAACAAATTCTGTCTTTAGTGTCACAAATTGTTGCACAATTACTGCATATATAGGACAAAGTTAAGTAAGGTAACCAAGCACACGCTGTACATGGTCTTGAATGTTTAAAAGAAAATTTTCACCTTTTTATGGGTAACAAAATGCAAACTCTAGATTTTTCCACCCCACCCTGCCTCACTCATTATTATTATTCCTACTCCTATATTTTTGGCATAGTTTGGATTCAATAATGCCCAACTGGAGGGCAAATTATACCCCAACACTACTCCACGATCTTAACAAATAAGGTTCTGTTGGGTAGCGGGTTTGTATTTTGCAAAGAGAAAACCTGTTCAGCGCTTGGCTATTCCATAAATTCTTTGTGTATGAAACAATGTACAAATTAATGTTTTTGAAAATAATGATCTTGAACTTTCTAAGTTAAATGAGAACAATGGAAAGGATTTTTTTTTCCTGTTTGCCATACTGGGTTTGAATTACTCTTTAGAATCGCATGCTGTAGAAACGCTGATGTGCAAATGAGGCTGACCGTGTCCTTCCAACGTGTTTTTTTCTTTAAAAGAATAACCCGGTTTTGTTTTGTTTTTTTTCCCCCTTCAAAAAAAATAAATAAACAAACCGTAACCGTTGCCACATTCCTGATTTTCTGTCGCTGCATTATGCGTAAAAATTTATCGAGGAACGAAAAATGCCAATCTATGCACACCCCGCAGTAGCTTTGAGAAGCCACTGTTGTCAATTTTTGCTTAATTGCCTGGTCAGCTTGTGCTGTAGATTTGATTCTGGGGTGCGGAAGAGAAGGGAATAACAGGCAGTTCTCTCTAAATTTAAATTCTCAGCGGCCAGTTGGCTGTAACCAACGATGCCTTTTGATTTTGGGGTGTTCTTTCTCTTTGGATTCCTTCAAGTCAGGCTTTACCTGACCTGGTTTTTGAAAACGGGAAGGAAAGAAAACCCTGACAGAAAAAAAAGCCCTTTTAAAGAGTAAAAAATTGTTCTGTCAAACTTTTCTCCTCTGTCTATCAAAACCTCCCCCTTGCTATGGCTGTGGTTTTTCTCCACTCTGGTAACCCCCCCGCCCCCCAATCCCTCTGCAACATTCTGTATACAATGTGTTGTAATCGTGCGTTTTTAGGCCTGGATTTGGCATTTCAAAAATAAATAAATAATGAAAATAAAAATGAAAAATCCCCTTCCCTTCCCCTTTCCCCCCCCCCAATGAAACTATTCTCCGTAGAGCTTACACCACACCCTTGTATCCTTCTTCACCTTTTGTATTTAATTTTAAAGTCAGTGTACTTCAAGAAAGCTGGATGCAAGATAGATACTATATTAAAATGTACTGTTATTTAAGATGTAATAAAGCAGTTTGACATGAGCTGTTCCTGGGCCTTTTGCTTTGCTTTCCCCCCAGCCTAGAGTTGCAGCTTTAACGGACAACGGGTTTCATTTACCTGTGCACCTTCCAGGTGTGTCTGTCCTCTACCCACAATGCACCATGACTTATTCTTTGATTGGGAGGGGGAAGGTTTTCTGACTGGGACCTTTGGAGTCTTTGTATATATATAAAAAATGCCCCATCGCTGAGCCCCTACTTGCAATTACTCTTCTAGATTTTAAAAAAAAATCCCGTTTAGGGGTTTCCGCAAGTATTTTGTCTTTTTAAAGGCGGCATCTACCCTGCACTAAATCCCTCTGCAAACTGCCTGCTCTGTTTTGCCGGGCTGCTTTTCTATTTGCAAGGAGATTTTAACAGATGGGGTGCCTTCCCAAATGTCTTTCGCTTGCTGCCTGAAGAGCCGCAGCCCATTTTACCATCTTCTTTCGTTGCACGTGTGAAGCGTTAGCATCTATTTTTTTCCCCCTCTGAAGTAGCCAACGGCGTAGGAGTGCTGCCCCCATTAAACGAACCTCCAAAGCGTGAATAGCGTTTGTGCCGTTTGAATCGGATATGCCCAGTATTTCTTTTTAAATGGTTCAGTGAGACAGACCACCTCCTTGGGAACAGATGTTGAGACAATATGCAGTTTCCCTCCCTCCTGCCAGGAAGGGGGGGGGGGGTGTTAGGCCAACCAGTCCTTGATTGGCAGATCTGTGAGATTCTAACATCTGGCCGTTGAAAAGCGCCTCCCGCCTGCCTTCTCCCCTCCTGTGTGTGCACCAAATGAAAATCCCAGATTCACATTCACATCCATCTCTTCCCCAAAGAAATGCTTGCTTGATCTGATTTGTTGAGGCAGTTTATTTCTCTGCTTTTCTTCCCGATGGGGACCCAAAGTGACTTGAAAAGGCAATTTAAACCAAATACCGTTTAATGTCGAAGGCTTTCACGGCCAGAATCGATGGGCTGTTGTGGGTTTTCCCGGCTGCGTGAGCGTGGTCTGGTAGTTTTTGCACCTAACGTTTCACCCGCTTCCGTGGCTGGCATCTTCAGAGGTACAGTCATGGTGAGATAAAAAACACAGCTGCGTGCAGGCGAAACATTAGGAGCAAAAACTACCAGACCACGGCCACACAGCCAACAAAACCCACGACAGCCCCAAAATATCATTTAAGTAAGGAAAAAAGTGATACCACATTCTGAGCAGTTTCCAAATCCCATAGAAGGCTCTTATCTCTGGTATACCTTCAGACAAGAAGACAGAAGTTCAGCTAGCTGTTTGTGTAGCTAAGAAGACGTTCCCTCCCTTGATGCTGTAGTCCAGTGGTGGCGAACCTATGGCACGGGTGCCAGAGGTGGCACTCAGAGCCTTCTCTGTGGGCACGCACAAACAGAGTGCCCTCCCCCACATCTAGGCTGGCCTGGGCTGCTGAGCTCGATTATTAGCATTAAGCCTAAGACCTAGTTTTGGGGAAGCAGTGTTAAACCCCACTGATCTTCATGCAAAGAACAAAAGCGTGACCCTTTACCTGGGAGTAAGCTCGGTTGCTGGCAATGGGGCTTGCTTCTGAGTAAATCCTCCTAAATTCACCGATTGGAAGAGTTGCACAGTTGCTTCAAAGCAAAGCCACCGACTACCACCAAGCTTACTCCTGAGTAACGCATGCCTCGGAGCCAACCATTTTTTCTAAACTAAAACCTCAGTATTTAGGTTAAATTGCCGTGTTGGCACTTTGCGATAAATACGTGTGTTTTGGGTTGCAGTTTTGGCACTCGGTCTCGAAAAGGTTCGCCATCACTGCTGTAGTCCCTTAAGCTTGGCCTAAAAGGGCCAATGAGATGGACTCCAAATCCTCAGGAAACTCAAACAGTAGCGACCTTAAATCTTACTACTTCACCTAACTGATCTCACCGGCTTGTGGGAAGAGGGGCCATCGCACACTCGATCTCCTTAAAGGAAAGATGCAAAAACTACGTACTGCGGATTAAAATTAGAAAACAAACTGTCTTCGACCCACATGGTTTCTCTGACTCCATCCAGCTTTTTGTCAGGGGTCATCCAATACAGGAATGAGCTGCAAGTTTGTGGTCTATCTAGACGGGTTTATGGAGCAGGTGTTATCGATGCCAGAACAGGAGTTATCGGAAAGATCTTCTATTTCACCGAAGCTGGGGGGAAAATATAACCTGCATTAACAAGATGATATTGTTTGGCATGTAGCCGGTTGCAGAGAAATGTACAATCTAAGCAATCGACAGCTTACAACAATTATTCGATTAGTCCAAGAAAGATATTCCGGACAGAGGCAACGGGTTAGTCTGTTGAGGGGAAAACAGGCAATAAGCTCCATTTTTAGGGAAGGAAGGAAGAATGAAAATACTTCAGGCGGGATGTCCCCAGTTAAGTCAACACAACTGCCTTCCCTGTGTTCAAAACAAGAATTTTATGAACACGTTACATTATAGTCCAGTGGAAAACATCAGCCGAGAAGAAAGACACAGCTTTGCAGAGCCATGTAACAGGACTTAGCCCTGCAGGCCTGTGAACAATTTTGAACTTGGAACAAATGGCAGTCCTCTAAGTTCCGTGATTTGTTCATTCTTTATATTGCAAGGTGTGCAACGGGGTGAGGTGGGGGGGGACCGCGTGCAAAGAAATTGCACCTAAAAACCAAAGGCGGAGGGTGCGGCTTGGATTGCATCACTCCAGAGCGGCTTTCTTCGGCACTTAATTATTCATCAGCCATTTGCTTCCGATTAGTGCTGAGCGACACGGCTGACCCTGGACGGCAGCCACCTGGGGAGAAGGCGGCAAAGAGCTTAATGCGAGGTGTCTGCAAATGCGCACCGCTGACATGGGAGTGAGCACCACCGGGAAATGACTGGCTGAGCTCCCCCAGCTGCCCTCTTTTCTGCTTGCTACATGGCTGCCTTGCCATGTTGGCAGCCTGTTGGGGGGGGGGGACAATTTAGGCCTCACTCTCTAGAGTGGCCAACCTCCAGGGGGTGGCTGGAGATGATAGGCTATGGCTGTGGTGGCGAACCTATGGCACTCCAGATGTTCATGGACTACAATTTCCATCAGCCAATTGGCCATGCTGGCAGGGGCTGATGGGAATTGTAGTCCATGAACATCTGGAGTGCCATAGGTTCGCCACCACTGGGCTATGGCATTGCACCATAAAAACGACACACGCTGCCTCCTCTCCCATTTGAAGATTTGAGTGGTTACATCTCTCCTCCCTGAAGCCAATTCAAGTAGGACATTGACGAGCTGGAACAAGGAGGGCAACCAAAATGGTCAAAGCTCCAGGTCCTATGAGGAGAGACTGAGGGAGGTGGGGATGTTTCATTTGGTGAAGAGAAGGTCAGGAGGTGACATGATAGCCACGTTTAGATATTTGAAGGGATATCATGTCATATTGGTGAGGGAGCAAGCTTGTTTTCTGCTACTCCAGAGACTAGGAGGACCAGGCGTCATGGGTTCAAGGTGAAGGAACAGAGATTCCATCTAAACATCAGGAAAAACTTCCTGACAGTCAGGGCTGTTTGACAGTGGAATGCACCACCTCGGCGTGCAGTGCAGTTTCCTTCTTTGGAGGTTTTTAAAGAGAGGCTTGGTGGCCACCTGTCAGGAGTGCTTTGATGGCGTGTTCCTGCATTGCAGGGGGTTGGAATTGATGGCCCTTGGGGTCTCTTCCAACTCTATGATTCTATGATGAAAAATAGAAACTAAACCTCATTAGCGAGGAAGGGAAGGAGATGTCGGCAAATTTTACCGCTTAGAAAGCGCGTGAGCGACTTGTGCCGGACGGCAATGAGTCATCCCGTTTAAGCATAGAATTTTGTATGTCCTTATTCACACTCGTTTCCTGGTTCACTGCGGTTCCTTAATTGGGTACCAGAATGTTTGATTTCTCTGTGAGGTCTTTAGGAAGAAGGATTAAAGAGGGGAGGGGGGGATTTGGAAGGGGAAACGTATCCGTGGCTGTTTAAAAAAAAAACCCTCTTGCAACATTCTGATTTTTGGATACGAAGTGCTCATTCGCAACTGCTTGCGGCCTTCGCCTTTGAAAAGCTTCCTGACCAGATGACTTTGAAAATATCTCCCCCTTCGGCTCTCCTCTTGCTTCCAAGCGCATAAATGCTCTGTGCGTTTCCCTGAGTTGGGTCAAAGCCCCCGCCCTGGGATCTCTGCAGGGATTCAAATCAGGAAATTAATGCGCAATGTAAGGTCAGAAAGGATTGTGCATTGTCAAAGGCTTTCACAGCTGGAATCATTAGGGTGTGGTGGGTTTTCCGGGCTGTATGGCCGTGTTCTGGTAGCATTTTCTCCTGACGTTCCGCCTGCATCTGTGGCTGGCATCTTCAGAGGATTCCAGCCACAATGCAGACGAAACATCAGGAGGAAATGCTCCCGGAATACAGCCATACAGCCTGGAAAACCCATAACACCTCAGAGGGGACTGCAGGTGCTAAAGGTCCACAGTTCTCCGGGCTGTGCATGGCTGAGAGAGAAACCCAGGTGGCTCATGCTCTCCGACACCGGGCTTCTCCCCACCCCCCTGAGGTTAAGCAGATTTCTTTGGTGCTGTTCGTTTTGTTTAAGCCAGTCTGCCCTGCATTTTCCTTCTCCTGAAATCCAGCATTCTTATTGTTGCTGTCGATGACAGTTATTATTTGTACAGCCCCCATCATCCTGCATAGCTCGTGGCAGGGGACGAGGCAACAGGTCCCCAGCCCCGTGGAGACACCAAACTAAAATATGACACGGGCAAGGGAGAAAGAAAGAGGACAGATAAACAGGAGATGAACCAGCCCCCCCCCCCCCCCCCAACCCCAGTTGCCGGTGGCTTCAGTTAAGAGGGTGCGGACTGTGCCAAAGGCTTAGGAGAGTTGCTACAATTAATCGCAGGATTTGGGTCATGCACAGTTGACCACAGCTCTCAGTTCCTTCCCTTCTCTTGGGTCGTCTTTCCACAGTTAAAAGCACTGCAAGCATTACTGGATGGGGATGATGGAGTTATTCCTGGAGCCCCCCAGGGTCAAGCAGGCCAGGTCTTCTTGGCTATGAGCAAGGCAGCCTGGTGTAGTGGTTAAGAGCAGGTGCACTCTAATCTTGGGAACTGGGTTTGATTCCCCGCTCTGCCACTTGAGCTGGGGTGGGGCTGAGGGAGCTCCGAAGAACTGTAACTAGCCCAAGGTCACCCAGCTGGCATGTGTTGGAGTGCACAAGCTAATCTGGTTCCCCCGATAAGCCTCCACAGCTCAAGTGGCACAGCTCAAGTGGCAGAATCAAACCCAGTTCTCCAGATTAGAGTGCTTTTGCTCTTAACCACTACACTAGAAGCATTTTGGAAGCATCCTCACATTTCCTCAACTTCCCTGCACAGAATATATTTGTTTTCTATTCATGGATAAATTGTGTGGGCTTTTTTTAAAGCTGAAAATAAATCCTTCTGCTAGCAAATTTGACAGATTTGTCCTGAAGGACACACACACACGCCCCTTGTGTAAGCGACCCTGACAGAAAAAGCCAGGGTGAAATCAGGCCCCAAGCCTCCCAAAGTCAAAAGGAGGAGACCCCCAAGGGTTTGCGGAGACTTAGGGAGACTTGTCCTAGTTGGCAGTGCGCATGGGCAGATCTGGTCTGGCTGGGCAGAAAATGCTACAGGAGGAGACAGAGGCTGGCGCAAAGGGAAAAAACCGCACGCAAGTGGCCGATGCCCCCACCCAAACCCAAACAGAGATGAGAGCCAAGCGCCATGCTCCATTCAGGCAGCTTGGAGGGGCAAAACCAGCTGAGGGTGGGTTTCAGTTCTCCTCTGGAGAGCAGCTACCAGCCGGGGCTCGCCGGTATAAGTGGGGGAGGGGGCTCAGCTCTGTCAGAACGAATGGGCATCAAAAGCCTCCCCGCCAGATGGTTTCAATGTATTATTTAGGGCTTCTTTTGTGCATGAATGGCCAGGCAGAGATGGCTCTTAGAGAGTTAGGAGCTGAAGGTTAGAATGTTTCTCCTGGGAGCGGGGGAAGCTCAGGAAGTTGTCTTGAATGGAACTGCAGACAAGTTGGCTGTGTATTGAGGGGTGTCGATCGGCACTGGAGGAAAGAGGAGTTGAGTTCCTCTTCTGGGTGAAAATATCAGTTCTATCTCCTTCCTGGGCCCCTTCTGCCTGCCCAGTCCTGCTGAAAGGTACACATGATACACATGAAGCCACCTTCCACTGCAGTGATGGCGCACCTTTTTGAGACCAAGAGCCCAAATTGCAACCCAAACTCCACTTATTTATTGCAAAGTGCCAACCCGGCAATTTAACCTGAATGCTGAGGTTTTCGTGTAGAAAAAACCGGTTGGCTCTCTTTTCCTCTGCCACACCCACTTGAGTAGGGGCCAGCCTGCTCTAGCCTCCAGCAAGTCCCGCGACGCTAATCATTTCATGCCTCTCTAGCATCTCTTGCCCTCCTCTGCGCCTCCCTGGCAGCAGCCACCCTGAGCACAGGCACCAGGCCCCAGCCGAGACCTCCTGCCACCGCGAGGCGCATGTCGCGGCTCAGTGACCCAGGCCAGCCTAGATGTGTGTGGGGTGGTGGTGGTGATTTTCCATCCCCCACATGATCTAACTTCCCTGTGTAAGGCTGCGTTCACAGAGAGGACTCTGTGTGCCACCTCTGGCACCCGTGCCATAGGTTCGCCATCACTTTTCTACTGCATAGGTGTCAAACTTGCGGCCCTCCAGATGTTATGGACTACAGTTCCCATCATCCTCTGCCAGCATCATGCACTTTTGACCTCCTGGATCCTTTTAACTGGAGATGCTTACAAGACTGAACCGGGTCACCCACATGCCACGCAGCTGCTCTACCACTGTGCCAACCCCTCCTCAAGATATTCAGGCACAAGGTTTGGGGCAGCCCAGAGGGGCTGTTACAATCAGCCTCCCCATCCCCTGGGTAGTGCTTAAAAATACGTTCATGACTTCCCTAATGCTTACAACAACCTTGAAGGGCAGACTAATATAATTTCCCCCGTACTACAGAGGGATGGCTGACAGAAGATACTTTTCTGAGCAATCTTGTCTTGCTATTGCAAATTCTTTTTTAAAATACTTTATTTAAATGATTACATTAAATATGATCATAATAATAGTGCATCATATAGAACCAGGTACAAAGTAGAGAAATCAGGAGGAGTTGCCACCTTCTGCTAAGTTATTAACATTTAGAATAGATACAAATGAGAAAAAAAGTTCTGAATTTTGCCTTGAACCTTCCAAATATATATGTTTTTAAAGTTTCTAATAGTTTGACACAGGAGTTCTCATCCTGCATCATTCTTCTCTTAACATCTCTGAGAAGAAAAGAAAAAGAGTTGTTTTTTATATCCTGCTTTTCCCTACCAAAAGAAGACTCAAGAGGGCCCTACAAACTCATTTTCCCTTCCCCTCCCCACAACAGACACCTTGTGAAGGAGAGTTCCGAGAGAACTGTGACTGGCCCAAGATCACCCACCAGGCTTCATGTGAAGGGGTGGGGAATCAAACCCGTTTCCCCAGATTATAGAGCTGTCTGATTTTAACCACTGTGACATGCTACAAGAATGATACAGAACTTCCATATACAGCAGCAGTATCAGCTTCACCTCGATACGCAGTAATTCAACAGGAAATATCATGCTTAAGTGAGCCGCCTTTGGAGGGTTAGTCATTAGCCTGGCTAGCTGCCAAGAAAAGGATGCGACATTCACTGAGTTTTTTCAGTCTAGCTCTTTCAAAAGACGGTTTTGGCTAAAATTTGCCCACTCAGCTGAACTCACCACCTGTCCCCTCTTGCAAACGGTACCCTGTTCCACTACTTGATGTCACCGGCAAAGGCGCTGGGCCTGATAGATTAGCCTCTATCAGGGATGTCGAACTCATTTATTACCAGGGCCAGATATGACATAAATGTGACTTGGTGGGGCCGGGGCCGTGGAGGGGGCTTTGCCCTCAGCTGTCAAGCCTCGGGTGAATGGCTCACCACCCCAGGAATCGGCATCTGGGGGGAGGTGGTCAGCACTGGGGGGCGGGTGGCAGGCTCAGCTGCTGAGCCTGCAGTGACCTTGCTAGCCCAGATTGGCAGCTCGCCAGGACAGTTCTAGCCCCCAGGTGGCATGTTTGACACCTCTGCTCTATCAGAATCTTGGCTTGGAGAGCCAGTGTTCGTGGACTCTCCCCTGTATGCAGCAAGGAGGTCTGCCCTGCGTAGGAGAACTCTAAATTGTGCTGCAGGGGTCCAGCTTGAGCAAAGTGTATGCTGACATCTACTGTAAATAGCAAAACTGCAGAATTCATGTCAGTCTCTCAGTACCCTTTGATGGATGGAGATCAAAGGCAAACTGACCGCCTTTTCTGCCACCTGCTGCCCAGATGGGGTATGGCGGCCACAGGCCTACACGAACCCAATAAAGTGGGCTTGAGCGCTTGGAATCTGAAGTCACAAAAAATCCCACTTTTTAAGAGGCCACACGACTCTCGGGGTTTTTTTGACGCAGCAGATTTACTTGGCTGCCCTTCTTGGATCTATATGAGCAAAAACTTAAAGGGCAGCTATCATATGTTCTGTTTTTGGATAAAGTGCTGATCAAGAGAGAGGAAGAGTTTGGATTTATGTCCTGCCTTTCTCTCCTGTAAGGAGACTCAAGGTGGCTTACAAGCTCCTTTCCCTTCCTCTCCCCACAACAGACACCTTTTGAGGGAGGTAGGGCTGAGAGAGTTCTAAGAGAACTGTGACTAGCCCAAGATCACCCAGCAGTGGAGGAATGGGGAAAACAAATCCAAATTCAACAGATAAGAATCCGCCACTCAAGCGGAGGAGAGGGGAATCAATCTCGGTTCTCCAGACTAGAATCCACCTGCTCCTAACCACTACACCCTGCTCCCCCTCTCTCCCTCTCAATATCAATAGTTGCAAAAATTTTAAAACAAAAATACTTAAGAGTCTTATTTGGGGCTTCAGAGGGTTCACTCCAAAGCATTTTGTACACACATTTTGGTAATTCTTACAAGTAAACTGAAAGGTCAGTGGTATTCCATTATACCCTTATGAAATCTTTGTGGGGCTCAGGGGGAGGAGCTGTTATTCAAGGAAGAGGCACTAAATTTTCAGGGCTGCTATGTAATTTTGGTATTGGTGTCAGTCTGTGGGAGCCTTCCAGACTGTTATGGACTACAGCCTTATCATCCCCTGCCAGCATGATGCTGGCAGGGGATGGTGGGAACTATAGTCCATAACACATGATTCTGAGGGCCGCAAGTTTGAAACCTGTGGTAAGGCATCATGTTAAGACTTATGCTTTGCTTCAAGCCTGTTTGCAGATTTCTGGCTGGACAACCTTAGTACTATTGTATTGTTTATTGAATATCCTACCCCGTGGATTGCATTGACTCATTCTTTGTAATCCAGTGGAGAAAGGTGGACTATAAGTGATGTAAATAGAATAATAAAAATAAATAATGCTTGTTCTCAGAGGCACCTAATGTAGTTGATGGACAACGGAGTGAGGATAAACCAAAAGGTGTGCTTCTTCACACAAGTGCGCTCTCTCTCTCCCCCCCCCTCTCTCTCACACTCACACACCAGTTATAGCACATCTGTGAAGCTGAGCTCTCTTTGGCCCCTTCCGCACATGCAGAATAATCCACTTTCAATCCACTTTGCAGCTGTGTGGAATATCAAAATCCAATTGCAAACAGTTGTGAAGGTGGATTAAAAGCACATTATTCTGCATGTGTGGAAGGGGCCTTTCTTTCTTTAAAAAACTCTTTGTTGCTAAAAGCTCAAGGGCAACAGATCATGCCTGGAACTATAACCAGTTAAAAGGATTTCAGAAGCAAAGCAGATAGATGTTGCATGAGATAAATCATTTTTGTGCACTAGAGGGCGCCATAGCAACAGCATTTCTCTGTGTTGGTCCAGGTATAGTTTTGGGTCTTTGCTGGACTGCAAATGTCAAAACTGACAAAGACTTCAGCAGCACAAGAAGAGAAGAAAAGGAGTTTGGATTTATACCCCACCTTTCCTCCTGTCAGGAGTCTCAAGGTGGTTTACAAACTCCAATATCTCACCAATCCTCCGAGCGTGTCAAGAGGCGCAGGCGCTGAGGCACCCTAGTTCTCTCTACATGAGCACAAGCAGCATGCCCCCTACCCAAAGAGCAGCAAAACAAAATGGCACCCCTCTAGGGCCTCAGGATCTCCACCGGGTAGGGATTCTTTGTGGAAGACCATTGATCTACTCTGACTAGCAGCAGCCGGAAGAGAGCTTCAAAATGAAACCCTGAGGCTTTGAAGGCACTAGAGCCGCTGGAGGTGCATCCTTATAATTTCCAGATGCTAGGACTGCATCCCATCAGCCCCTGCCAGCATGGCAAATTGTAGGGGCTGATGGGAATTGTAGTCCATAACATCTGGAGTGCCAAAGGTTCGCCACCACTGCACTAGAGCAGTGATGGTGAACCTTTTCGAGACCGAGTGCCCAAATTGCAACCCAAAACCAACTTATTTATTGCAAAGTGCCATCACGGCAGTTTAACCTGAATACTGAGGTTTTAGTTTTTAAAAAACGGTTGGCACCGAGGCGTGCGTTACTCAGAAGTAAGCTTGGTGGTAGTCAGTGGCTTTGCTTTGAAGCAACCGTGCAACTCTTCCACAGGGTGAATCACGACCCTAGAAGGGTTTACTCAGAAGCAAGCCCATTGCCAGCAACTGAGCTTACTCTCAGGTAAAGGATCGCACTTTAGTTCTTCCTATCAAAATCAGTGAGGTTTAACAGTGCTTCCCCCCCCCCCCCACGATGCACTCTGTGTGCAGGTGCCCACAGAGAGGGCTCTGCGTGCCACCTCTGGCACCCGTGCCATAAGTTCGCCACCACTGCACTAGAGACCCCCGCCCATCCACTAAATGAAGGGGATATAATGGGGTCAATTAACAATAAACAAAAAACACCCCCACTCCTGCTGCTTAAGAACACAAACGCACCAACGTCAATACTTACTACTAATTTACTAAGTGAATTGAAAAGTGAAAATAAGCACACTATTGTCTAAAACAGCTATGAACATACATAAATACAAAGAGTTACAAAAATTACAAACCACTAACAGTACACATGTACAGAAAATACAATTGTATACATAGGAACAATCATGATCTATGAATCCTTTTTGTTTTGCTGTGTAATGAAACACAGACAATCCTTTGCTGTCAGCATACGTGAAGGACTTCGTTAGTGGTTACAGTAGCTGTACACCTTCTTTAGGAGTGCAAAAATATCCAGAATAAGGCATTCTAGGCTCCATGCTCAAAATCAAGAAGACCACCTATTGCCAACATTGGTTGGAGAAGGTTAACTAATCTTATACTGACATGAGCATTACACAGCAGTGGAGGTTTTGGCAAAGTCAGGGGGGTATGAAAGAAACAAAAATGTTTATGCAGAAACATGAGGACTAGTCACCCGGGGTGGTAATTTTACCCCGAGGATTCTAAATGGATGGGCTACGTCACAGCGCCTAATCATTTCTTGTGAGACTTACCGTACTTAACAAGAGGGATTAATCCAATGAACTGGACGAAGCCGGTTTGCTTCTTTTAGAAACCAGGCGGCTGGCGTTTTGACAAGATAAGGCTTAAACCTTATATGTGTTTGAGGAGTTTCTTTCCGATGTTTTTCAGAGCTCCTTCAAACCAGAGAAAAGCTGTTTTCTATTGGGTAGGATTTCAAATGCATCTGTTATCTTGACCATCTGGGGCCGACAGGTATAAAAATAGGTCTCAATGAAAAGAATATGAATGGGTTGGGAAGAGAAAGCGAGGCTGTCCATGTTTGATGTTGCGTTCATTTGCACCCTTTCAATTGTCTGGTGGAGAAGAAGGGCGGTCCTTAGCGTAAACACAGAGTTGGACTCTCATGGGTCTTTCACACTCAGCTGCAGACAGCACCTGAAATCCTGTCTAAAGCATTTGTTTCTAGTCTGTATTTATTGTGATCATAGAATCATAGAGTTGGAACAAAGGGTCATCAAGTCCAACCTCCTGCAATGCAGGAACACACAATCAAAGCACTCCTGACATACGTTCATCCAGCTTCTCTTTAAAAACCTCCAAAGGAGACTCCACCACACTCCGAGGTAGTACATTCCACTGTCGAACAGCCCTCACTGTCCGGAAGTTTTTCCTCATGTTTAGGTGGAATCTCTCTTCACCTTGAACCCATCACTCCTGGTCCCAGTCTCTGGAGCCACAGAAAACAAGCTTGCTTCCTCACCAACAGGACATCCAACGATCTCAACAGGGCTATCATGTCACCTCTTAACCTTCTCTTCACCAAAGTAAACATCCCCAGCTCCCTAAGTCTCTCCTCGTAGGGCATGGACTCCAGTTGGAATGATGTCGGCATGGATTCGATAAATTTTTTGTTACTGTTTGTTGTAGTTTGCAATAAAAATTTTCTGACACTCCAAAAAAAATTTAATGGCTTATAAACTCCTTTCCCTTCCTCTCCTCACAACAGACCCCTTGTGAGGTAGTTGGGACTGAGAGAGTTCTGAGAAAATCTGAGAAAACAAGGGCTCAGGCTTGATTTGATCTACAACCCACTGATTTGTATTTTTGGTGGTCCATAGTGTTGGTTAGACTCTCTTCCAACACCATACTTCAAAGGAATCTACTTTCTTCCTGTCGGCTTTCTTCATTATCCACCTTTCACACTCATACATAGTAATGGGGAATACTAGCGCATGGATTCACTTAATTAACTGACTTCAAACTCTTATACAGCTTCCTGGGTCACTCCAAAGCTTACTTAGAGTGGGACTCCCCCACCTAGCTTCTGCACTCTAACACCAAGGGCGAAATTATACCTTACATATGGTTTTGTGATACTTTTTGCAAGCTTTACCCATGTTGGGGGACAAATCGTGAACAGATCTTGGCATGAGCGAATCGTTAAGACAAAAGATGCTCCCCGGGCTCCTTCCACAACTTTTCCTTCTTGTAGATAATTGCTGGGAACAGACACAAAAAGGATGGCTAGACAATCAAATGATTAATGCCCTTGATTTGCATAATTAGCAAACAATTTGCATTAAATGCAGATTAAGCCTGAACGTAGCAACTGACCCTCGCTTTAGTTTGTCATCTTAATTACTGGCAGGCAGTCAAAACAGCACGTGAATTCCACGGGAGAGTTTGGAGATTTATGGTTCTCCCAGACAGGAGGAACCCGACTATGGCAGAATTGGGCCTATGCTCCTTTTGCCAGCTTGGGGAACTGGATCGGCAGACTTGAGGCAAAAACCCCTTACGCCATGAAGAGGGCGCGATGAGGGATTCTTCATAGATTATAGAACCACAGTGTTGGAAGAAACCTCAAAGGCCATCAAGTCCAACCCCTTCACTGCAGGAATGCACAATCAAAGCACTCCTGACCAGTGGTGGGATCCAAAAATTTTAGTAACAGGTTCCCTCGCCAGCCTCCCCTCAGCAAAGGGGGCAGAGGCGTACCTAGGTAAATCTGAGCCCTGGGCAAAACCTGAGTTGGATGCCCCCCCCCCCCATGGGCAGCCACCCCACCATGACCCCACAAAAATATTTTTGTACCAGGTCATTTCTAAATCATCATCACATTATAGAAAATGCCCCAACTCACAAATCTGAACACAGCAATGGTGAAACACACATGTTCTTTGATAGAGACTGGTGAGATAAAAGGTACAAAAGGCTGAGAATCAATGAATTGCAGGACCTGGAAGGGATTAACCCAGTTCAGGGAGTTACATTATTAGTCGCAATTGCTATATGGAACCTTCACGTTCAAAGGCAGGATTCCTCTCGGGGAGGCGAGGGCGTGGAGATGGGAAAGCGGACCCAATTAGTAACCCCCTCTCGGCACACACAAATAATTAGTAACCCACTCTCGGGAACTGGTGAGAACCTGCTGGATCCCACCTCTGCTCCTGACAGATGGCCATCCAGCCTCTCTTGAAAAACCTCCAAAGAAGGAGACTCCACCACACCCCGAGGTAGTGCGTTCCACTGTCGAGCAGCCCTTCCTGTCAGGAAGTTCTTCCCAATGTTTAGGTAGAATTTTTTTTCCTGCAGTTTTTCCTGATGTTTAGGTGGACTCTCTTTTCCTTCACCTTGAACCCCTTACTCCTGGTCCTAGTCTCTGGAGCCGCAAAAAACAAGCTTGCTCCCTCACCAACATGACATCCCTTCAAATATCTAAACATGGTTTTCCAGATCCTAGTCCTCCTTAGCTCTAACCACTACATATATCATGCAGAATGTTGACTTACTGACATACAAGTTACATTGAATTGTGCATGCATTTGAGGGAGGGGAACAGAAAATATCACAAAGTCTGACATTTTTTATTTGCACCCAGGAGAAGCAAAATGGAAGTGTGAAAGCATCTGGAGTGGCTCTTCTCTGGAGTGGCTAACAGACCAGGTGCTCGGGAGCAACAGCCGCAGAAGGCCATTGCTTTCACATCCTGCATGTGAGCTCCCAAAGGCACCTGGTGGGCCACTGCGAGTAGCAGAGAGCTGGACTAGATGGACTCTGGTCTGATCCAGCTGGCTTGTTCTTATGTTCTTATGTTCTTGCTCCAATCCAGGGGTGGCCCGTCACCATCCCATCCTACAAAACAAGGCTTTCCAAAGTTTATTCCCAAGGTCACCTGACTGGATGGGGCCACCAAAGCTAAAAATAGGAACCCACCGGCAGCTCCAGCTGTTGCACCTAAACGCCATCAATTAATCAGGCCGTGCATTCATGAAGACTAGAGTTCGGGAGTCTTAAGGAGACATCTGGTGGCCCCTCAAGGGTAATAAATGCATTCATTAGAAAAAAACATCTCTCCTGTCCTTAGAAATCAATGAATAGCAGACAGGGAGCAGCTGCTTAAAAGCACTGCCTCTTAGTCTCTTTGATGTCGTCCCTTGCTGGAGAAGGGGAGAGAGAAAGAGACAAAATCTCAATCATTCCTTCAAAGATGGAAATAGGACATTTGGGTAGGGCAGTATGTGAGGGGTGATGGGATGTGAGATGAAAATCATGTTTTGTGCAAAGCTGGAATGAGATAATTTGAAACGCAGATAGTTTTACCCTGGTTAATTCCATGGGTTTGAGTGTGATTGATTATATTTTAATGTCACCCTATTTATATCAGTTCGTTACTTCTTTTAGTATTGGGGACCTATTACTCAGTGATCATCTACCACTAACTCTAACCTTTTCAAATAAGGTTGGGGCTGGCGAGGACCCTTCTTTGACACCCAAGCACTATAAGTTAACATGGTCACCACAGGTAGCAGCCGCCTCAGAGGCTCTGCTTGGCTCTCCTATGATAACCAAACGAGATAATTTCAAGTCTCGAGGAAATCCAAATGACAACATTCCCACATTCACTGGCGAAGATGGGCACAATCCACAAAAGAGTTCTTTTGCACAAGTCTTGGTGGAAGGCATGGGAGAAAAAGGTCTGGAATCCATGCCCGACGAAGAGAGACTTAGGGAGCTGGGGATGTTTAGCCTGGAGAAGCGAAGGTTAAGGGGGGACATGATAGCCATGTTTGGATATTTGAAGGGATGCCATGTTGAGGAGGGAGCAAGCTTGTTTTCTGCTGCCTCAGAGACTAGGACATGGAGTAATGGACTCCAAGTGCAGGAAAAGAGATTCCACCTAAACATTAGGAAGAACTTTGTGTCAGGGCTGTTTGACAGTGGAATTAACTGCCTCGGAGCGTGGTGGAGTCTCCCTCTTTGGAGGTTTGTAAACAGAGGCTGGATGAACATATGCCAGGAGTTCTTTGATTGTTTGTTCCTGCTTGGCAGGAGGTTGGACTTGATGGCCCTTGTGGTCTCTTCCAACTTTATGATTCTATGAGCGCATAGCTTGCATCAGCATTCTTTAAAGAGTGGCAGCTGCCGAGTCTTGAGGTTCCGGCAGGGTCTACTGATGCCAGGATCCCATACTTGATAGTGGTGCACGCCCCCTACCACCCACACTGATTGGTGCCACTGGGCAAAGGTCTGCAGGCAGTTATGAGAATGGGCTATGGGAAAGCTTATCAGCAGAGCACATCTGGCGGCAGGGAGTTCCACAAGTGAATTATGTGTGGCATGAAGACGAACTTGTTTTTGGTCAGTCCTGGATTCAAGTGTTACGGGACAGGGAAAAACGTTTCCCCATGTCTACTTTCTCCACACAATGCTTATTTTGAGAAATTTCTGTCATGCTTTCCCCATTCATTTCCTGCCAAGTTGTAAATATTTTTGCATTGTCAGTCTTTCATGACCAGAATCAACTGGCTGTTGTGGATTCTTTGGTCTGTGTGACCACAGCCTGGTAGTTTTTGCTCCTAATGTTTCACCCACATCTAGGTCTGGCTTCTTCAGAGGCATGTCAGTGAGACAAGAAACAGCAATATTTTTCTTAGGGTTACACAAGCCTCTGAAGGAAATGCAGCACACATTGGTCTTTGGTGCTAAGTGCATATTTGACATTCTGATTGCATCAGAGTGTTTCAATATTTTATTCAGTGGAACTATCCCTGATTTTATCTCCCTATCTCTTCAAACTATTTGCACAGCACATGATAAGAAAAGCTGGATTAGAGTTTGATGAAAGTGGAATGAAAATTGGTGGAAGGAGCATTAGCCATTTGAGATATGCAGATGATACATGTTTGCACACTATCATTTTTATTCTGTACATATTCCATGGCCCAGTCCTACAGGGACAGACAGAACTTGTGAAGATTTGTTCCAAAGTGGTGCAGAGCACAGCTCCTTCTTCACTAATACTCAGTTGCAGCTTAGAAAGTAGGTTCTACGACAAATGTGGAAAGCACAGTGTCTCTGAGGTTGTGCAAAGTGCAGCTATCACACCTGAGCTGCCATAACGGGCGCAAGGAAAAATAAGACGCGTACAATAACGCTCCTGGGCATTTTTATCTCACGTATGCGCAATAGCTCCAACAGCCCCCCCCCCCCCGAACACGTGCATTGGGACGGCGATTTCCAACTATGGGTTCACAGCCCGAGCGCACGCGCACCCACAGCTTGCACATGCGCATTAATACGAGACGAGGCATAGAAACCAGGGAGGCCAGCTTCCCTCAGCGCCGTCCCGTCCGGCTCACCATTCGCCCAGCGCGCATGCGCCCTGCTTGCGAGCCCGCCTTCCTCTCACTCGTGTCTGCCTCGAAGGGTGGAGGAGGGGAAGGAAAAGGCGGAGGGAGGAGGAGGAGGATGGAAGAGGAGGCGGCGCGTAGCGGAGGAAGGCGCCGCTGGCCGCGCTTGCTGGGCCGGAGGAGTCGCCGGGGGGCGGCGGGCCTCTGAGGGAAGCAGCGGGCGGGGAGAGGAAAGAGCTCGCGCCCCTGAGAGGGGAGGAGGGAGAGGCGGCGCGTGGTGCGCAGGTGAGTGACGTGAGGCGGAGGGGCGGGGGCGGGGCCAAAGAGTTTCTCTGAGGGGGAGGGGTCCAGGTACCTGCCTGAGGGCATGTGCAGGGGGGAGGGGGGAGTTGCATGAGGGACTTGGGGAGGGGTGGGGAGAAGGGGTCTGGGGGAGAGAAGAAGAAAAGATGGGAGGGAGAAGACATCTGGGGGGAGGGGTCTGAAACACCTGGCAGGTGAAAAGAGCAAATTTATCTCTCCTTCTCTTGTCCTTGCGATGCAAGGTATTATTATTATTATTATTATTATTATTATTATTATTATTGTTGTTGTTATTGTTATTGTTATTGTTATTGTTATTGTTATTGTTATTGTTATTGTTATTGTTATTATTATTATTTAGTCTCTACAGACCCATTTTTGAACTTTTGCTTTGTATGGGGTATGAGCGAAGGAGAAGGGCATCAACTAGGGATGTCAGCCTCCAGGTGGGGCCTGGAGATCTCCGAGAATTCTCTCTGATCTCCAGACCACAGAGATCAGTTCCCCTGGAGAAAACGGCTGCTTTGGAAGGTGGACTCTATGGGATTGTACACCGCTGAAGTCTCTCCCCAAACTCCACCTCTTCAGGCTTCTCCCCCAAATGTCCAGGAATTTCCCAACATGGATCTGGCAACCCTATGTCCCTCCATCCACCACAGGTGGCCAGGAGGATATGGCAGCCCTGTTTGCAACAGATACATAAGGGGGGTTGAGGTTTTGAATAATGGATGAGAGGTAGGAGGAGAAAAGTGTGGGGATGGATGAGAGGAAGTATGGGGGCAGGAGGTATGAGTTGCATACAATAGTGATCATGCAGTAGGAGACCACGGTTGGACCCCCAAGGCTCTTCCCAGACTCTCAGGATTGGCTTGGGGATTAAAAGTATTAAAGTTCTGCCTACTTGTAACTTTGGTCATAAATGGGCAGATTTCTCCGGCTTACATAAATCAAGGAAAGTGGGGAAAGAGTCATTCAGCTCCACTAGACTTTTGGCTTGTGCCAAAAGAGAGAATGTCTTTAAGAGGAAATGTTCTATTTCTGCCATGGTACATTTACACAAAGCCGGCTCTAACTTTCTGGACTTTCATTAGCTGTAGCCCCTGCCCTGTTCATCCTTGTAAATTTGGGGTAACTCACTTTTAGTGGTAAATACAGTCTTGGTTCCTTGAATTATCTGAATTTGAGGTTTATAGGAAGTCAAAAGCTTTTACTGCACTTTAAAAAGGGTGCCTTAGTGTTACTGAAGTGATAGTTGTACGGACTAACAAAGCTGTCCTGAAGCCTTTTCCTGCCTGCATATTTTGAGGTATATTTCTGACAGTTTGGTAATTTATTTATTTGATTGTTTGTTTATTGGCCTCAATATACCACCCACTCCCGAAGGGCTCTGGACGGTGTACAATATAAGTTACCATAAAATACTATAAATACCAATTTATAAATTAAAACATAACAATCAACACAGCCAATTAAAACAGTAGATAAAACAACAGATGATAACCCGTAACTAGTACAGCCTCTTCCATTCATTCTTGGGAAGGGATTGGGCTATGATGGCAGTAACCAGATGGTAAGCATACAGGTGTCAAAAGCATGCAGGGAATGGCACTGTCAACGGCCAGCCTCCCCAAAAACCCAGCAGAACAACTCTGTTTTGCAGGCCCTGTGGAACAGCTCCAGGTCCCGCAGGACCCTGATAGCTGGAGGCAGAGCGTTCCACCAGGTGGGGGCCAAAGCGGTAAAGGCCTTGGCCTGGGGCGAGGCAATTTTTATTATTTTATTACTCTGTTTTCATTGTGGGGGAAAAATAGAAATTCTTCAAGTCACTTGTATCAGTCTTTAGATAATAAAGCAAGATTTTTTGCCACATTTGCTTCTTGTGTAGATCCTGTTTCTTCTTTGTGTTTCTTTGTGAAGGCATGGGTGTATGTATTCGTAACATTAAATGCATTATATTACATTTGCATTCTACCTTTAAGGAATTCGATGTGGCATTTGTAGGTGTTCTCCATTGTATCCTCAGGGTTATTGCTGTAAGGTAGACTGGAAGAAAACAACTCAGTTCAGACACACAGCCAAACCTAAGGAAAAGTAATGATGGTTTTGACTTCATATCTGAATTGGCAAACCATGCTTTGTAAGAACTCAGTGCAGTGGAATTAGAAGCTGGATTGAGGTGCATTTCCTTACCTGTGTGCTAACAGCCATTATTGCATGATGTCTAAACTGAGAAATCATAGTTACTACTGCTGCGTCTAAGAGACGTAGAATGCTGAGCTGATGGAAAATGGACGGCAGAGATGTAAACCAGGATTTGCTTACAGCTTAACCGTGGTTTGGTGTGATGTCTGAACTGAGCCAGTGACGTGCCTAAAGAACTGAATGGAAATTTGAGTTTAGACCTTCCTATGCAAATCCAGCATTCTGTCCGTTACGCCACTCTAGTGTCTGAAGTTTATAAAGTTTCAGGAGTTTTGCAAACATGGAAGTTTTGTTCTAACAACTTCTCTTTCAGAATAGTTCGAGCGATGTACGTTTTAAAAATAGCTATGCAGGAATGTTGCTCTGGCCTACAAATTAGTAACTTGTCTCATTTGGCGCAAGCAGAGGTTGAAACTTCTCTGTTGTGTATTTTGTGCGGGGTTTTTTCCAACAACACTTCTGCTTTTTCATTTCTCTGTAAATGATGGTAATAATTAAGTAACCTGTAGTGGGAAGAGGAAGCTTCCAGTACTTTTAGCCGACCAACTTCTGCACTTTGTGCAGACCTGAGTGTTGTCCTGCATACAACCGCAACTGAATTTGAAGTTTTGAGGTGGGAGTTCAAGTTCTGCCTTTGTTTTGCTGTTACTAGGTAACCTTGACGAGATCTGTCTGTCAGCTTGAAATCCTTAATGTGAAATGGGGCTAACAGTGATGGGACTGCTGTGAAGATCTTAAAACTAATTTATTTGTAACAGGAACTCATACTGAATTTTTTCTGTCTTTCTCACAATACTAGAACTAGGGGGTATACATTGAAAATGCTGGGGGGAAGAATTAGGACTCATAAAAGGAAACATTTCTTCATGCGACGCGTGATTGGTGTTTGGAATATGCTGCCACAGGAGGTGGTGATGGCCACTAACCTGGATAGCTTTAAAAAGGGCTTGGACAGATTTATGGAGGAGAGGTCGATCTATGGAGGAGATCCTCCTTGATCTGAGACTGCAAATGCCTTAGCAGACCAGGTGCTCAGGAGCAGCAGCAGCAGCAGAAGGCCATTGCTTTCACATCCTGCATGTGAGCTCCCAAAGGCACCTGGTGGGCCACTGCGAGTAGCAGAGTGCTGGACTCGATGGACTCTGGTCTGATCCAGCAGGCTCTTTCTTGTGTTCTTATGAAAAAAGCAAAACTTTGTCTTTTAGCTAAAATTCATGTTGACTTGTGTGTACTGAAGGGAAAAATACGTGGGGCAGGGAGAATGCATGTGTGTGTGACTTCATTATGAAACACTGAATAAGAGAGAGGCTTAAATGTAAATGAGAGGGCAGAATAAGGTCGGGATCAAGTGCTCGCTTGTTCTGGATCCTGAATGTACCACTGTCTTCTTGCATTACCAGTATTACAGTGAGGTCTAATCTGCACATAGTAGGCTGACATCTTACGGGGTCATCTAGCATGTCTGTTCCATTAATGACGATGTGAACAAATACTAGTTGGAAACTGTGCATGTCCCACATGGGTTGCTGCATATTGTATGATGTCGACTGTGAGTTCTCCAGTCCGAGAAACTGCCACATTTAGTAGACAGTGAAAGGCTGGAATTATATATTATGCAGCACCAAGAGATTTGTGTGCATATTTTAACTTGAATATGAGGGGGGCAGGCTAATTGAGGAAGGAGAGCTGCACCCACTTTTTGAAACTTTAATCATGCATGTTTGTATTCTCCTATTTTCTCTTGTTTACTTACTGTTGTAATTTTGGCTTCTGCTACTCAGTGGCCTTTTCGAAATAAGATAGTAAAACTTTATGTAAATAATAGCACACAACAGAATTGTTCACGTTATACAGGAAGGAAGTCTTCTGCCATTGTTGCAACCTTGTGAAGCAGCAAAACTGGCAGATGAATGGAGATAGATCTTCAAAAACTGCAGCCGTCCAAGAATTGTCAGCTCCAAAATATCTAGGATGGGAAGTTTCTTTGTTTTTGCTTAACTTGGTAACTTGTAGCACTCTGCCTCTGCTTTGTTAGCGGTGTGCCATATAACATGGGTGACAGGGACATTTCTGAGCATGGCAAGACTGTGTTGTGTTGGAGCTGTGCCCACGTTTAAGTAACATGCAGCCGAACTGAAATATTTGTGTAATCCTTCCTTTGAACTTGTCACTCCATTTTAAGTAGCGGAGCATGCTGGATTTTTGAGGCTGCAACTTGCAAGCCGCTTGCAAATAAATCCTGATGGACATGCTCTTGGACAGGGGTAGGGAACCTTTAACACTCAAAGAGCCATTTGGACCCGTTTTCCACGGGAAAAGAAAACACTTGGAGCCGCAAATAATTTTTGACATTTGAAATAAAGATACTATATATATGAGGGTTTTTTTTACCTTCTATTCCACTCATTCTGAGAAGCGCATGGATGCGCCTGCCTGCCTTCCAGCAGGCAGGCAAGTGATAGCTCGCGTGGTTTCGGCCTTGCCGTCACCGAAAGCCCAGTCACTGCGGTGGCAGTTGAGCGCCTGCCCTGCTGCCCGTAGGGCGGCGTGCGATGGCCGCTGCCCGCCTCGTGGAGCCACAGTTCATGGGCAGATGCGATGCTGCCTCGAGTCAGCATGTCTACTCTTGAGACGGGGTAGGGGAACCTTTAACACTCAAAGAGCCATTTGGACCCGTTTTCCACGGGAAAAGAAAACACTTGGAGCCGCAAATAATTTTTGACATTTGAAATAAAGATACTATATATATGAGGTTTTTTTTACCTTCTATTCACTCATTCTGAGAAGCATGGATCTTTCCCTGTGCCTGCAGGACGGGCAAGAGATGAAAGCAGTGGCTCGACGCGCGGCCATGGCCCAGTGGAGCTGTAGGTTGGTGGCACATACTGCTGCAGGGATGAGCAGCCCGGCTCGGCTCGTGGAGCCACAGTTCAAGGGCAGAAGAGCCGCATGCGGCTCTCGAGCCGCAGGTTCCCTACCCCCGCTCTTGGAGAACAAATGCATAAGTTCGCAGTTGGGTAGAATTTGGCAAGGAGAGTTGTGAGACTGCCTGTTTTAGTGTGAAGTCACTTTTATTAAATCGCCATGAAAAAAAATTACTATCACGCTGTTCTCATGACTGGCACGTATCTCTTATGTGTTTGATGTACATTTCTTTGTCATGCAAGCTGCTTGCATTAAAAAAAAAACACCAAGTCCTTTTCTTTTACCCTCTCCCGATGTATTAACTCCTTATTGGTTGTGGTGGGTTTTCCGGGCTGTGTGGCGGTGGTCTGGTGGATCTAGTTCCTAATGTTTCACCTGCATCTTCAGAAGTGTATCACAGAAGGAAGATGCCAGCCACAGATGCAGGCGAAATGTTAGGAACAAGATCCACCAGACCATGGCCACACAGCCTGGAAAACCCACCATAGCCAGTTGAATCCGGCCGTGAAAGCCTTCAACAACTCCTTATTGCTCTACCAGAGAGGTACTTGGTTGATGATTGGGGATGTGCTGTCTTGCTTGCTCAGGTGTACAGCGTACCACACCAATTTACCTGGCATGATAGCCAGCTCTAAGGGGACTGAAGTTAGCCCCTGAGGTGCTGGTGGCATTGCTGCGTCTTCAACTTCCTCCTAGCATGTCTGATGGAGCTTTCTCTCTCTCTCTCCTCCTTCCTTTTCACCTACATTTGTTTGCTTGCCAGTAAACAGGTAGATGTTTTGGAGGGGTTGGCATTCAGCTCAAAAAGACTGCCTCTCCAATGGACTGGATGCTATGCAGAGGTGCTGTTTTAATAAACGATAGAGCAAGCGTATGGTTTGGCTAACCCCCGCAAAGAGTCTTAACCTATAGAAGTAGCTTAACATTATTTGGATTTGCACTCAGAGCATTTAAATTGAGTAATTTTGCTTTTTCCACTGAAATGGTTTTATTTAAACGATGTCCGATAACTTCAGTTTCCGTGGAAGGTCTGCTTATCATTTGAACGAACCCGTAATAATTCTTTTGCATGTGAATTCATGTGGGGTGAAATGGTAAATTACAGAATTGCTGCCATAAACTGGAAGGAAATGGTATTACTTAATGTTTGCGCCTTGTTTGGGATGGGGGAAGGAAACATTGCGAGAGTATTTTTCTTCCACTTCTGACGTGATTTGGTATATTCCTCCCACTTCAGAAGCAATATGGAGGGCACTTCTTCTTTATAGCATTGCTTGTTTGAAGTATTCATAAAGCCATGCCTCTCATTCTGTACTGGAGAGGGGTTTATGTAGAAATGCAGTTTTTCTGCTGTCAAATCACAACCATTCAGAGGTGGTAAACATTTGCCTACCTTGCGTAGAAACCCTTGGTTTGCTTGTGGTCTTCCATCCAAATACTGAACTTCTGATATCTCACCAGATTTTCTAGCCTGGTCTATCCAGGGTAGAACAGAAAAACCATCAGATAGTCAAAATTGCCACCAGAAACAAGAGATCCTTTAAAACTTAACTTGGCTCCAACTGGAACGCATTCATTTGCTGTCAGGCGCTTTCCAAGTGCTGGTAGCGAAGGCCCAAATCTACAAACTGCTGTTGTGAAATTTTGCAAGTCCGGCGTGCCCTGCCTCTGAGAATGAAAACCCAAAATGTGGCAACTTGTCCCAAGTGTGCGTATGAGGCGGGGAGGGAGGTTATTCAGTTAGTTGTTTCAGAGAAGTATTGCAGGGTACTAGCAAGAGTCTTGAGCACTTTCCAAAATCTTGTTTATAAAAGTTAATGTTTGCCTTCTGGGCTGCGTCAGCCAGGCATGGAAACAGGCTCCCTTTTCTCCTTGATTACAGGAGTATAGGATGGAACCTGGAACGACTGTCTTAGCAGACCTTAAGAACATCAGAAGACACATAATATTGGGTCGCTACAAAAGCTAATCAGGCATTGGAGATTGATTGGGAAATACAAGTAAAACCGTTTAAAGCTTATCAGAGGAAGGGGCAGGTATAGCTATCATCAGGTTGTCCTAAGTATGCTGGAATATGCTGCCACAGGAGGTGGTGATGGCCACTAACCTGGGTAGCTTTAAAAGGGGCTTGGACAGATTTATGGAAGAGAAGTCGCTCTCTGGCTACCAATCTTGATCCTCCTTGATCTGAGATTGCAAATGCCTTAGCAGACCAGGTGCTCAGGAGCAGCTGCAGCAACAGAAGGCCATTGCTTTCACACCCTGCATGTGAGCTCCCAAAGGCCACTGCGAGTAGCAGAGTGCTGGACTAGATCAGGGGTAGGGAACCTGCGGCTCTCCAGATGTTCAGGAACTACAATTCCCATCAGCCTCTGTCAGCATGGCCAATTGGTTCCTGGAGAGCCGCAGGTTCCCTACCCCTGGACTAGATGGACTCTAGTCTGATCCAGCAGGCTCGTTCTTATGTTCTTACTATTCCTAGCTGGATGAATGTAGTCTTCTGCTTTCTTGTATCTCTTTTGGAAACAACTGAGGAATTCATAAGGGATTTTTTTTTTCTCCTCTGAAAGGGCCAAAACTAAATGTCATGAAATAGGCATGTTTGTTGCCTTTTTGTGGTTTCTGTGCTGTGGATTTTTACTGGTTTTTAAAATGTTATTGTTGGTCACAGTGTCAATTTAGAGTGAAAGGTTGGATTAGAACACTGTTATTTGCTTCCTGTTACTGAAGGAAGCAATCCAGTGGGGCAGTTGTGTTAGTCTAGTGCAGGGGTAGGGAACCTGCGGCTCTCCAGATGTTCAGGAACTACAATTCCCATCAGCCCCTACCAGCATGGCCAATTGGCCATGCTGACAGAGGCTGATGGGAATTGTAGTTCCTGAACATCTGGAGAGCCGCAGGTTCCCTACCCCTGGTCTAGTGCAAAAACAAAAGTCTTGTGATGTCTTTGGATTTCATAGCCTTGAGTGCACTTTGTCAGTTGAAGAGTCGTAAAGGGAGAAGCTTATAAACACTTGGCTGTTGTGAGTTTTCTGGGCTGCTTGATCACCATTTGGTAGTTTTTTACTCGCGACACTTCGACTGCATGTATTGCTGGCATCTTCAGAGGTATGTCATGGTTCCGTGACGTACCACTGAAGATGCTAGCCATAGATGCAGGCAAAACATTGGAAGCAAAAATTACCAGACTACGCCCATTCAACCCGGGAAAGACACAACAACCCATTGATTCTGTCCATGAAAGCCTTCAACAATACATCTACAAACATCTTTCAGCAATTTACAGTCATCTCCTAGCAACCAGAGAGGGAAATGGGCTCTAAATTTAATTATTAAATGTTGACTCTCTGTTTTCCTTGGCTGCGGTCAGCGTATCATGGATGATTTAATACCAGTCTGTATAGACTGGCAAGCTAGCATAATTTGTGGACTTAATTTGCCGGGCTTCATTTCCTCCTTGTTCCTAATCTTCTTTTTCGGTTGATGATGCCTGCTTGTCTCCTGCGTATCCTGATGCAGCCTACCTAGAGTGAAGAAGCCAGAAATCTTAAAATACTTTCATGTTCTCTGTTTTTTTCATCTTCAAAGAGCCTGGGTGAGCAGTTTACAAGCCACTAGAACACCTTGTACCTTTCTAATAAACTGTTTAAAAACAACAGTCTGAGCCTGGTACAAACAAGGGATGAAATGGATATGTATTTCTAATTAAATCAGGGGTGTCCAACTCTGGTGCTTCATATGTTCATGGACTACAATTCCCATCAGCCCCTTCTGGCATGGCCAATTGGATTTCAATTGGCGCTCCGAAGAACTGTGACTAGCCCAAGGTCATCCAGCTGGCATGTGTTGGAGTGCACAAGCTAATCTGGTTCACCAGATACGCCTCCCCAGCTCAAGTGACAGAAGCGGGGAATCACACCTGGTTCTCCAGATTAGAGTGCACCTGCTCTTAACCACTTCACCACGCTGTCTGAAATGGGTTGGGTTGTAGAATCAACCAGTGAGATTGAAGCAAAGCATAAGCATTAATGTGACACATTAAATGATGCAAGATTACATAGTAGGGTCCATCTTCCAGCAAATAACACACAAAGTATAGACCATAGTCCTTAATTACTGAGACCAAGTAACTTTGTGAATCATTTTTACAGAGCTACCCTGTTGCCCATGTTGAAAAGAACTCTGTGATCATTACGTTTTGCATAGTTTGCAGAAAGCTGAGAGAGTGGGACCCTTCCTGACCTCCTCGGGCGGACCATTCCACAAGGCGGGGGCTGCGTGTATGGGCAGTTGTGCATGAAAATTATATGTTATTACACACCAAACATTTAGGTCCCTGTGTGAGTTAAAGGTAAAGTGTACTTTAGAAGAGGGCCCGATGTGAAAAGGACTTTAGAATCACTGTATTAATACCAATAAACAAATTTTAAAATGTGTTTGCCTAGTCATAATAATTAGCATGCAAACTTAGGCCCTGTGGAATCTTTGAGAGACATACCTTTCTTGGAAATGTGAGTTTTCTCAGGGCAGGTCTCAGGCAGGTACTGTGATTGCATTGATTTTAATTGATTTTTTTAAACATTCTGATGGTGTGGCACAGTGACTACGAGAATGAAGAGAAATTTCTGCATTCCAAGCACATTATGATCCATTCATGATAAGAATAAGCCAGGAATTCCTCCGCCTCAAGAGGCTTGTTAGAATCCTGGTTTGTAAGCAGCAAACAAGTAGCAGACTGTTTAAATACTGGATTCATTTGCTGCACTAGATCTTGGTTCACAACGGGAATGAATGCCTGTGTCTGTGGAATCGCTGTCTTGTTCTTGTCAGTTTAATAGCAACAACTGAATATAGCCTTAATTCTGTACCAGCGCCATTAGTTTTAATCTAGCCTTTGCCATGGTCCCGTTTTGGCAAGTCACAGTTGTTGTGAGGATAAAACGAGGGAGGTAAGGAAATCCGCCTTCCAGGTCAAGCTCCTGAGAGGAGGGCACAGGTAGACAGATTCTTTATTTGATCACTTCACCATAATAAACAAATTTAAAAAGGGCTAACAACAGACAGTTGTAATTGACGAACAATTCCATTGGAGACCCTAAAACAGTGCTTCCCAAACTTTTTTCACTCGCATACCCCTTGGCAACCCATTTCCCTAAAATTGTACCCCAGTATCAGCATTACATAATTTTTTTTGTGTACCCCCAAACACTCTGGTGCATACCTCAGGTTGCCCCCCCCCCGAACATTATATTCTTCTTACAGTGTGAAGGAATTTTGCCACTGACTGTGAAATATTAGAAAATTTATCATAAAATCATAGAGTTGGAAGAGACCCCAAGGGCCATCAAGTCCATCCCCCTGCAATGCAGGAACACATTATCAAAGCATTCCTGACAGATGGCCATCCAGACTCTGTTTAAAAATCTCCGAAGAAGGAGACTCCACCACACTCTAGCACATTCCACTAGAACAGCCCTTACTGTCAGGAAGTTTTTCCTGATGTTTAGTGGAATCTCTTTTCCTTTACCTTGAACCCATCACTCCTGGTCCTAGTTTCTGGAGCAGCAGAAAGCAAGCTTGCTCCCTCACCAACATGACATCCCTTCAAATATCTAAACGTGGCTATCATGTCACCTGACCTTCCCTTCACCAAACTAAACATCCCCAGCTCCCTAAGCCTCTCCTCGTAGGGCATGGACTCCAGACCTTTTACCATTTTGGTTGCCCTCCTCTGGATCCATTCCAGCTTGTCAATGACCTTCTTGAATTGCAGTGTCCAGAACTACACAATATTCCGGGTGAGGTCTAACCTCAAGCAGAAAATTAACTCATGAGTTATTAAGGCAACAAAGGCAACAAAATGCCAGAACAACAGAGGCAATAGTAGACATTGCCTGACAACTCCATAACATTGACAATGCAGTAGATTATGTGAAATCAACTCTTATCTTGTTTGTATTACAGGGGTGATTTTTTTTTCCTGACTGGCGATGGATCCCGAGCAATTTGGCCCCTCTGAGGAGGAAATGAGCTCAGAATCAGCCTGCTACCAGTGCTCCACATGTCATGCTGATGAAGAATGGAACTGCACCAACTCCATGCGGGGTCGGGCAAAGACACGCAGCCTGTCGGCTTCCCCGGCCTTAGGCAGCACCAAAGAATTCAGGTACGAAATCAGCCGCTGCTTGAATGTCTGAGCTTGATGAAGGCTGTTGGTTCTGTTAATACTTCATTTATGCAAAGGCCCAAGAAGAAGTCTCTGATCTGGATACCTGTGGCGAGCCTGCGCTCATCAGACCTTGGAAGCTAAGCAAGGTTGGCTTTGGTTAGTATTTGGATAGGAAACCATCAAGGACTGCCAGGGTTGCTACGCAGAGGCAGGCAATGGCAAACCACCTCCCTCTGTTTGTCTCTTGCCTTGAAAACCAGACGAGGTTGCCCATAAATCGGCTATGACTTGAAGCCACTTTCTACCTCCCACTTGTATGAGAATCTGTCATGGGTTCACATTAACTGGCTGGCAGTAGGAAAAGTGACCCCCGTGGAGGTCTCTCTAGAAATAATTGAGAAGCAGTTTTTGTTTTAAGAAGAAGAACAGTTTGGATTTATATCCCCCTTTCTCTCCTGAAGGAGACTCAAAGGGGCTTACAATCTCCTCCCCCCCAACAAACACCCTGTAAGGTGGGTGGAGCTGAGAGAGCTCTGAAGAACTGTGACTAGCCCAAGGTCACCCAGCTGACATGTGTTGGAGTTCACAAGGTAATCAGGTTCCCCAGATAAGCCCCCACAGCTCAAGCAGCAGAGCAGGGAATCGAACCTGGTTGTTCAGATTAGAGTGCACCTGCTCTCAACCACTACACCACGCTGGCTGTCTTAAAGCAACCTGGTTTGCTGCTGACAGTTTGCCTTACCCTTTTCTGGTACAAAAGAACTGGTTTCCTTGTGGTTTTGTGCCAGCGCCCACAGTGTGGAACAGCAACGGACTTAACTTGTTTTCAGCTTTTTATTGTCCTTTTTAAAAAACAAACAACCCCATTTTGTAGAATTTGTGGTTCAAATGATATATTTGCAACCACTGGAACTTCTGTGATCTGTTCAGTTCTTTGTCCTTTCACTGGATGGTTCATTTTATTTTTTTTATTTTGCCCCTTATTCCACAGAGCTCAGAGTGGAGTATTCCCCACCACCATCAGTTCTGATGTGAAGTAGGTTATGCTGAGAATGGGAAAAGAATGGAAAAGAGAATGCCGCTCTGAGTTCTTTAGAGAAAATGAGTTTAGAATATACCACATGGG